>NC_045671.1:29565125-30236458 GCF_009829145.1 Chiroxiphia lanceolata
GGCTCTAATGGTTTCCAGCCCACATAGCCAAGTTATTTTCTTTCTTTCTTCAGCCAGAAGTCTCTTTGTGACTTTTCTTATTTTATTTAGGTGAAACAACTCACCTTCTCATGCCCATGTTTACTTCTCCTGATGATAAATCTTAGCACATAGTGCTTCCAGGTTTTATTTTGCTAAGTCACACTTATGCTTTTCCATAAAATTTACTTCAGTTCAATTGGTTATTCCAAGAACTCATCCATCCCTGTGTTACTTTCTTAAAACTGGGCTGCCAGAAGTGCTGCCAGCTTCTGAGATCTTAGCTTGCTGCTCCAGTGTGCAGGAGAGCATAGGTGATCCCTTGTCGTCTCAGCTCCCTGAAAGCCCACCTTTCAAACAGCAAGGGGGTGGGAAAGAGACTGAAAGGAACACATTTAGTATAGAAGGGCAGATACTCTTATAAGAGATGTACAGCCTGTGAATGCACGCTTGTGTAATACATGCTGCTCTGTTCACCACTGTAGCATGCAGTCGGGAAGATTAAAGAAAAGGTGCCATGTGGCCTCTTTAAAATATTTTCCTATGAGTAGGTACAAGGACACAGCAGAGCCCTGGCCTCCTTTCAGCCCTGGCTGTCGAGCCTGCTTGCAGCCCAGTTGTACTGCAGCTCACAAGGCTGCCAGCACTTAATACTTCTTTTGTCAATTGCACACCGAATGGGACCAGGAGAGATGCTCTTTTCAGCCTATTGTCATTATGAAAAAATGTTTCTAAGAGAATCATAAATTATAGGATAGTTTGGGTTGGAAGGACACTTAAGTCCTCTAGTCCAAGCCTCCTGCAATCAGCCAGGACATCTTCAACTAGATCAGGTTGTTCAGGGTCCTGTCCAGCCTAACCTTGGATGTTTCCAGGGATGGGGCACCCACAGCTTCTCTGGGCAATTTGTTCCAGTGTCTCATCACTCTCATAGTAAAAAAATTTCTTCCTTATATCTGGTCTGAATATACCGTCCTCTGGTTTAAAACCATTATGCCTTGTCCTATTGATGCAGGCCCCACTAACAGCTTTGTCCCCATCTTTCTTGTAAGCCTTCTTCAAGTCTTGAAGGCTCTCTGGAGCCTTCTCTTCTCCAAACTGCATAACTGCAACTCTCTCAACCTGTGCTCACAGAGGAGAGGTGCTCCAGCACTCTAATCGTGGTTCCCCTCTGAACATGCTCCAATAGGTTCATGTCTTTCCTGTGCTGGAGACCCTAGAGCTGGATGCAGTGCACAAGGTGGGGTCTCACCAGGGTGCAGCAGAGGGACAGAATCCCCTCCCTTGACCTGCTTACCACACTGCTTTGGATGCAGTTCACAACACATTTGGCTTTCTGGGCTGTGAGTGCACATGGCTGGATCATGTCCAGCCTCTCATCTACCAGCACCCCCAAGTCCTTCTCACCAGGGCTTTTCTCCCAGTCTGTACTCATGCTTGGGATTGCCCCGACCCACATGCGGCACACTGTACTTGGCCTTGTGGAACCTCATAAGATGCCCATGGGCCAGTTCTGTGAGCTTGTGCAGGTCCTTCTGGATGGCATCCTGTCCCTTGGGGTGTCAAGTGCAACACTTGGCTTGGTGTCACCAAGTTTGCAGATTTGCTGAGGGTGCATTCAATCCCTGTTCGTCATTGATATTAAACAGTCTTGGTCCCAGTACAGACCGCTGACGGATACCGTGCATCCCCAGTATCCATCAGGACTCTGAGCCATTGACCACTACCCTCTGGATGCGACCATCCAACCAATTCCTTGTCCACCAAACAGTCCATGCAATCAAATCTGTCTCTTTCCAAATTAGAAGGATGTTGTGGAGGACCACGTCAAAGGCTTTACAGAAGTGCAGATAAATCCGTAGCTCTTCCCCCATCCATTATGAAGTGACTCCATCATAGGAGACCACTGGGTTAGTCAGGCAGGACTTGACCCTGCTGAAGCCATGTGGTCTGTCCCAAATCACCTCCCTGTCCTCCGTGTGCCTTAGCACAGCTTCCTGGAGGATGTGTTGCATGGTCTTCCCAGACACAGAGGGGAGACTGACAGGTCAGTAGTTTCCAGAGTCCTGCTTTCTACCCTTTTAAAAGATGGGTAGAATGTTTCCTTTTGGGCAAGTCTCGAGGGACTTTACCTGACTCTATGACTTTTCAAATATCATGGATCAGTGAAGAAATGGTCGTAGTATGATTTGGCATGTGGAAGGCTCTTGTAGTCTTTCTCACCTGACACTATTTCTCATGACCCACATACTGATTTTTTGATTGAGCCCATCGAAGCAGAGGAATGTCAGTGTTTCCACTGGGAAGGGTGTAAGCTTCCATTCAGAAAGTCTTTTTAATATTCAGTATAAACTCTTGCAGCTTGAATTTTAGAAAGAGGACAGTTTGTGTAATCTTGAAACTGAGCCAAAAATTGTTGCCCTAGTTGTAACTGTATCTTAAGGCAACTCTTCAGGGAAGAATTTGGCTATTGTCTTTAAAACATTGGTAGATTAGCTTGTTTATTTATTAATTTTTGTCCCTCTTTCACAATCTAAAAATTTTCACTTCTCCTATCAAAGAAAGAAGTGGAAACACTAGTACTTTGGCTTCCATATTTTCTCAGTTTATTGAGGCTATATCGATGTAGTGGCTTAAATTACAATTTTTTTCTGGTGCCTGAACAAGTACTTGATTAGTATTAGTGCATGATGTTAGTGGGAAATACTTAAAGGGAAAAAAAGGTGACTGTAACCTAAGAACGTTATAGATGAGTTATTATGACTTCTCTGTAATGGCTTTGCATTTTGAAGTGTCTGTTTGGGGGTGGAACTTACACTGATTTTCTCTTGCCCTCCATATGTCACACATTTTTTGGAGTCTCCCTGATTCTGGGCCGTTCTTCAACAACACAAAGGGAGCTTTAGACTCTGTTAGGAAGCATTAAGACTACGTCAGGAAGATGGGGAAAGTTCACTCTGTTGAAGGGTGTCCCTGCCAGTACAACGCTGTCCTTCATACTGTTCCTTGACTTCCACTCAAATTTTGTGGTGATGGTGTCTCTCTGCTTCAGCAATTTCTGTTTATGTTTAGTGTCTGGATATCTTTGAAGCTCCACATGGCTTGAGAAGTCTGTGGATTGCTGTAATTTGTGCTGAGGAATTGCATTTGTAAATCTGTTTGCAGTAAGTCGCAATTTGTCGGCAATTCAGGATGGAATTCTTTTGTTTTGGAGACCTGTGGCCTTCTTTCCCCCACGTCCCCATGTTAAGTATTTACAGTAGCAATATATTTTTTTATATATTTTCCCTTTCATGTAACTAGAGGCATGGTTTTCATTATAAAACTACTGTATAATGCTTTTTGTTCATTCACTTGTTTCTTTTATTGTTCCAGATTTGTGGATGCTATTTTTCTACCAGTTCTCATCGCAACACCAAATTTTATACTGATCCTGTTGAAGCTGTAAAAGATATACCCAATGGGGCAACTATACTTGTTGGTGGTAAATATTTAAGTTCCTTAAGGATGCAGTCACGTTCTGTTAATGAGATACTTTTATTCATTTACCATGTTTCTTTTAGTATTAACTAATTTGAGAATTTGTGGAATTGCATGTTTTTTTAAACAAGTGGTTTACTACTCTGCCTGTGAGAAAATCCAGGTTGTGCCTTAGGGGAGGGAAAAAGCCTCAGAAACATCGTTACTTTTCTTTCCTACTAAAAAAATATTGGACTCTGCTTGTCCTAGTTTGAATCCAGAAAATCAACATGGGCTTTTTCAAGATAGCACAGTTATTTCACGATTTGGTTTGATTATTTTTATGGTAACATTCTCTATATCCTGTATCTGCCTCTTCTCTCGGTCTCTGTGACCTTGAACAAATTGCGTAATCTGCTTTTGCTGTTAGGAAGTGAAGATATATATACTTATAATACTTATCTATGTTACACTTAATTGTTATGTGTGGCATTTCCAGAAGAGTCAAGAAGTTGTATCATGCTGACTTTCACTGTGATTTGAGCCTTTGAATATTCTGGATGCCTCCACAATTTCATACTGTTCCATCTGTGTGAAGAAAAGTGATTTCTGTATTTTGAAGGTTGTTTTGATGTTGAAGAGGTAATGAATGTAACATTGTAAAACATGAGAAACCTCACTGGAGATGTATAATGAGGCAAAATTCCTTGTGGTAAAATTTTTTTTTGGTTGGTTGGTTGTTGGTTGGTTGTTTGAAGAAAAGATCTGAGGCCACAATAGGTTGGACTTGATGATCTCAGAGGTCTTTTCGAACCTGACTCTGTGATTTTGTGAAATGGTAGTACCTGTAGTGTGACATGGTATTTCACTTTGGACATACTGGGTTCTTGCATAACAAGTGGGAGTGTGAGGCACCTGTGCCTGAGTGGAGATTTGGGTTACTGTGCTTCCAGTTACACATCTTCCCAAGGGTGTTCAGATTCCCAAATTTTTATCACCTAATTATAGGCTAAGCTGTATGGGATGTGCAGCAGAGATCTGAAGGTTGGGTGGGTAGAAAGAGAAGGAGAAATAATGAGTACAGGGGTTAGGATGTCAGGAGAGCCAAGGCCCTGGAGCCCTTCCCCGAAGGCCATTTGTGTGTGAGCAGATCCCCTGATGGCTAAAGGGCTTTCATGCAAACTGGGAAGAAATCTGACCAGGAGATTACAGTACTAGGGTGCAAATCTTTCCAGAAGTGTTGATTTATTTAGTCAGCTAAGGAGCTTCTTTTACTCAGAAAAGATTTTTAATTCCCAGACTTCTAAATAATCTGTATTCTTTCAAACAGTTATTACATATTCAGTTTTCTTGTATTTTGTGTAGGTTTTGGATTGTGTGGGATTCCTGAAAACCTCATTGGGGGTTTACTGAAGACTGGAGTAAAGGGAATAACTGCAGTCAGTAACAATGCAGGGTAGGTATTCATGTGTCTGTGGTTTAATAGGTACAGAGTAAATATTCCACTCGCAGGAAAATGCTGATATATATGAAAAACCTTTTATTTTCATCATCATAATTTTCATATTAACCACACAGCTTGGTTTGAAAATGTTATTTTTTGAATGAGCCCAGAGAGTACAGTATGTATATATACTCAGCCTTGTCAGGGAAGAGCTGTCACTGTTGTAGAGAGTTGCAATTATGTACATTTATATATATTCAACTAGTTGACTGTAACTAAAAATTCTGATTTAGATGCTTTAAATGTACTGTCAGTGATTTTGTGTTTGTGCATGTGAATTTCCAAATGATGATATACTTTTAAACTCAGTTTGATGCTTTCTGACCTTCCTACTGTATTTTTGTTACTTTAAAAAAAACCCAAACAACACAAAAAACAGTGGAGAACATCTGCAATAAAAGAATGGAGAGAGTCTTTAATAAGTCTTGAAATTTTTGATTGATTTTTTAAAATATTTGCACATTAGTGTGTTTGACAGTGACAATAGTTCTTCCACATATAATTTCTCAGCTTCTCATTTGGCCTAATTTTTACAGCAGCTGTTCATTGCAGTAGACTCCACAATACCTAATGATCTTCATATAGAAAAATATTTACAGCCACTTCTGTTGAATACCTTAAGAAAATAAAAATGAAATTAAATAAAAATATTGATATGCAAAATATGAATTGCACTTTCATTGGATAAGAGATTATTTGTTTTGGTATTTGGTACATACACAGTAAAACTTAAGCTCCTTAGGATCTTGTGGGAAGCAATTTTTGCTGGAAGAAGGATGGGGAAAGAGACAGTTTTGAGTGGAAAGGTCAGTCACTAGGGATCATTAACTTTCTTCATCGTCTTATTTTTGGATGACACACATATGTACATAGAGAGATTGCACAGATGTTTCTGAGAGGGAGGTGAAAGTTTGACTGTGAGGAAAAGTGGAAAGAGGAGCATTGTGGAACAGAATGGAGAAGAAGATGTTTTGCATTGTTTTCTGCATATAGTTTGTGATGTTATAGGTTAGAATTAATTTTGATTGACATAATGTTAACTTTCCTGAAAACTCTTTGAACTTTGAGGCTGAAGTGATTTCTGTAAAGCTTTTGGTTGCTGGCAGGAAAGCAAAATTTAATTCCTTTTTTCCTGGAAACCAGTTTTCCATGAACATTTATGGAAGTCTGGGAAGTTCCTCACAGAACAGTGTAACAATTTGAAAATGCTCAAGGACATCTAGAGTTTTCAAAAAGTCTAGTTTGTAAAAATACAAGTTTTGCTCTCAAGTTGAACAGTATAATTTATTTTGAAATTTAATTAATAATAAAATACTTATTTCATCTGTTGGTTTTATTTATTGAATTATTCTTATATGGAACTGAGCCTACTACAGTTTGGTAGGATTTGGGAACCAGGTGAAAACACAGGTGTTGTCAGTAATAAAGTCAGAATTCTCATCGCAGCAATTGATACCATTTCTAATCTTCTAATTAGCATCTCAAAAAGCATGCTTTTCTAATACTGTGCATCTTCTGATACCATGTCCAGAAGTATAGTGGTATGATCAAGTATTGCAATACTAATAAATGTCTTTACAACAGAAGTAGTGCAGCAGTCATATTCCCTGTAACAGTAGTATTCAAAGGGTTAATTGTTCCTCTAATATGGAGATATCAGGCACTTTATGGGATGAGTAATTGGCCACTTTCAAGATGCCACATGATTCAGTGTATTTGCTTTGGTGACATTGTGCTGCAGTTGATGCTCTGCTGTGTTTCAGCTTCCTGACTGCAGCTGTTTTCTTCTAACAAACAGGAGGTAATTGGTTGTGGCTAGGTTTTCTCATCCTGCAGTGGGGTTAGCAGGCAGCTTGTTTTTGGAGTAGGGAAGGAGCCAAGTACATAGACAGACAACCTATTCTGGAGAGCAGTGCAGCTACATGGATTAAGTCACATGCCTGTGAACCATGGAATGTGTCAGAGAGCTATCTGTTTAAAATAGTGTCAGTGGAGACAGTGATTCGCTTACATCTAGGGAAAAGCAGTAATTAGGAAGTTCTGAAGTGTTCTTGCCAGCTCTCTTTCAGCTGGAAAGAAGGTTCAGCAAAGCCTAGAAATGCTTGGCAGTCTCTGGAAACAACTTTAAAGGAGTAGGATGTTCACAAGTTCATGTCCTACTTACTGTTCTGTGCTGCAGTGTTATGGGGAGGAGATTCCTCCTGCAAGAACTTGTTCTAGTCATATAATTGCTGGCAGGTGAAGTCCTTGTTTTGGCCTTTTTATTGGGGCCCTTAGAAACATCATACTGCTAAACTTACTGTCTGCTGCTGTGCATTGCAGTAGTGCTCACACTGTGTGCTAGCCAGTGAAACAGCACCTTTAAGAGCAGTTACTGTTTTGCCAAGCCAAACAAGGCAAAGTGTTTGAAAGGGAAACTGTACAAATATCCAATACCTCTGCTGTTTACACAACTTGCAGGGGAAACTGAAGCTTGTGAACCAGGGTGATAGCGAAAGATAACCTTGATAGGTGGGTGTGCTTCTAAAATACAGCCTCTCATATCTTCCCTTATAACTTGTTTTGCTCATATAGTTCATATTTTAAATAGTTCCTTTACACTGTGTTTTTTAAGTCCTTTAAATTTAGAGTATTTTGTCTTAGTAAGCTACCAAAATCCATTTTATTAAAGTTTTGCTGCATTTTTGTTTAAATTTATTCCAGTCTACGTATGTCAGTAGGTCCTTGTTTTAAACATTGATTCAGTTAATTCCCAGCATAATTGTGATTGGTATACAGTACATTCTTGCATGTGGCACGTTTTTCCATCCACTTGTAACTTTGTGGTATCTTGTTGCATTCTGATTTCAAGTTACTTGGAGCTTGGTACTTGGAGGTTTCAGATCAGCCTATGCTAAGCCTAATGCCTAATGCAGGCTATCAGACCTGTTGTTTCAGGATCTATGTTGCAACAAAAGATGTGTTCTTGTCAGCATGGCCAAATATTTAAAATGAAAGTTTAAATAGTCAAATGAAATTATTGTTTTTAGTTAACTGCGCTTAATGGAATGGATAACTAATTTTGGGTATAATCATATTCTGACATTAACACTTCCACTCTGTCTCTACCACCTTAGTAAGCTGAATTTGTGCTGGATATAACCTAAGCCCTCTGTCTGTGGTAGCTACAGACGTGGTCTGACTGTTCTGTCAGAATTGGGCTTTACTTTTGAGAGTTAATTATGCATACTTTTTGAATGCGATAGTGTTGAACAGAAGGTTTTCACTTACAGTAAAAATAGAGAAGTCACAGTTAATGTCTTAATTACTAATCACCCGAGTGATCATCTAAAAGGAGATTGACAGCATGCAGTCAGATTATCACTGGTTCAGACAGTGTTCTTAAAAGGCATTACCGGCTTTTTGAACCTTTGGTCTCTCTACTCTTTTTGAAGTTCTTTTGAAGTTACAGTATTATACATTAAGAAGAAGTATAGCTTTGACATAAACATTTGAACTGTTGGTCATGATGCCTGAATGGAGTTACTTAGTTCTGTTGAGCATAATACTCTTGCTTTCCTAATGGGCTGGGCTATTTGTGGTTCCCAAATCTCTATAAGGCACTACTCTATGGGATCAGACGCATTGGTAAACTTATGCGCCCCATATTCTAAAGCACAGAAGGCAGTTTTATACTCTTAGCAATTAAATGTTTTGAATTCAAGACAGGTTTGATAAAGGCTTTGTATTTTAAAGTTTAAGGTTTTCTCATTTTTCAGTCATTGCTTGGAATTGTACGTTTCTGTTAAAACCAAAATGTGTCCGCCATCTTTGCCACAGATTCCCCGTTTTTTCTTGCATGTAGCTCCTGTGGCTTAATTCCATCATTATGGCTACTAAAATTATGTCTGTCTGTCTGTCTATCTGTCTGTCTATCTATCTATCTATCTATCTATCTATCTTTATCTATCTTTATATTATGTTTATTAAAATATATTAAAATGTCCATGTATAGATAAAAGTACCTTCAGGTGGAAGTTGCATTCCAAATTCACAGGAACTTACTATGTTTTTCAACATAGTATTAGGTATTAAGTGATTTTAATGGAATGAATTTGACAATCTCTTGATTCAGAAAGCTAAAACGTAACTGAAAAAGCCTGAGAGACTTGGAAGGAGGCTTGTATGTACACGAAGATGGGATCAAGGTGATGCTCAAAGTGTCTTAATGTTGTGTATGTCATTTTTGCATATGCATAAGAATTCTTTAAACGTGCCAGTTAAATTTACTTTTAGAAGTGACATACAAGGTTGCCTGGGACTCTTATTTCACTTGTTAGAGAGAGAAGAGTGGGGTTCTGTAAAATTCTGCACATGGCAAGTTGCCAAAATCAGGAGGCAAGGTATATATTTTCAGTGGAATTGATTGTTTGAAGCAGTTTATGTTTTTTTAAAATTATCACCATTCTTCACAAAGAATCTAATGAGATGCTTTTTTACAGCTCTTAAATTGGTGACACTGTGTGAACTGCAAATCCCTGAAAATCTGCCCAGGTCATCTAGCTAATTTTAGTGTGGAGGTTATTTAGGATTTTGGCAGGGCAAATTGTACTAGCTTTGCACTACATGGAACTATTTAGAAATCAGCTGTGCAGATAACTTTCTAGTTATGATTGGAAATGAGAACAATATAGCTGTGGAACTCAGCATGGTTGAGGAAATGTGTCATCTTGGTTACAGAAGAGTGACAATGAAAGTTAAACCTATTTTTCAGCCAAGTGACTTTTGAAGTATGATGTGTTCATGATTAAATTCAAATATTTATCAGATTAACTCTATACCATATAAACTTCATTGTGAAGGAAAACTATGGTGTATTTTAAAAGTTCTCAATAGAGTTGTTTTACTTGTAATAAATACACAGTATGCCATTTCATAGCAAAAAGGAATGTGGAAGAAGGAGATCTTGCTACTGAAGTAACCATGCAATGTACAGTACTTTGTCCTCTTAAAAATTATCTACCTTTGAACCTTTGGATGGACTGGGCCTATATGCCTGCACCCATCATTCTCACAGGATATTTTTGGGGGATGGTGGAGAAAGAATACTGCCATTTTGCTGTGAAACTAAAGCTGAGATGAGCAAAGAGGACAGAGTTCCCATGAGAAGACGGAAGTAGCACAGGGACAAGGGTACAGTGCAGACACTGTAAAGAAGGAATAGAGGGGGATTAAGGCTTGGTCATGCCAGTTTGCATGCTGGGTTTCATGATTCCCCACAACCACAGCTCCCTTATTTTCTTTTTTCTTCCTCCCCTCAAAGTGAAAGAAGTCCCAGGCTGATGAGCTGAGAGATTCAGTGCACTGTTTATTTTGTCCTTTGCCATGGACTGAAAAGTTGATGAGACAGTTTATATGGTTTCTGGGAGCTGTGATCCATTGCCCCGTTTTCTGTTCTACTTCTTCCTTCTCCTGACCAGGACTGCTTTAGTATATGGCAGCACCCATACTTCTCTCTTCCTCCTCCTTTCTCATTACCTTCCCTGAGAGAACTTCAGCCTCTCTTTTCTGCCTTCCATTAAGCAATTTGCAATTGGACAGGTGGAAAAGTGTCCTAGGAAAAAGAAGGTGGTTAAGATAGTGTCAAGACATTTGGCTAAAGACAAGAATCAACAGGGCAAATAAACCTCATACCTCTGAATAATTTACCTTTCTATGAGTTGAATCTGTTTTTCTCTCAGTTAACTCCTATTCCTCACCTTGCCCTATTCTGTGTACCTATATGGAAGTGATGGACAGAGAAGAAGGAGAAACAGAATATCATTTGAGCTGGCTCCTTAGTACTCTTCCAGTGTAATACATGGGGAGATTATTGTGGGACATAGTCTCATTGTTATGAGCCAGCTGTAAGACTGGGGAAGTAATCAAGAACTGTTACATGACTGATTGTCCACATTAATTTTGCCCTTGGTGTGCCTGCACTTGTGTTCGATATCTTCTGGCAAAAGCCATTTAGGTAGGCATCTACTCATTTTCTGCACAAAGACTATAAAGGATCTCTTTCTGGTACTGCCAGAATTATGTTTTATTCTTGTGGACCTAAGAACACAGTGCTTTCATCCACATACCTTCTTTCGTGTTGGTAAAATTTCAGGCTATAGTCAGGCATCTCTGAACCTGAAAGCTTAAGATTGTGTTACTAAGAAACACAAAGTGCATTCCTTTTAGTTGGGGGGCATATCTGGTCTTCCTTAGGAATTGTGGATCTATCTGAAGGCATAATTGCATGTAACTTGGAGGTCTTTTAAGACCAAGAAGCTGATGTTTACAAAGAAAAACAGCCTCTTCTACTTGGAGAATGATAGAGGAAATTGCTTTCTAGCCTATTGCCAAGAAAATTTCAAGCTTTGGAACAAGTCCATCTGTTACTAAGTTTCAAGTGTTGCTTCCTTATGCAACACTTGGACTTGCTGGATGGCTGCAGAGACTGCTCATCTAACTCCAGAAGCTGACTAATGGCTTTACATAAAGTGTTCCCCAGGAATAGAACCAACCATTAATATGCTTTTTCTCTGCAGCAACAGCTAGTTGCAGGAAACACTAGTTTCTGCCTGAGGATTCATATTGCATGCTTTTCTTTCACAATCTGTAGCCTTCAGCGATGATGTAGTTACCCTCCCATCTTTCCAGTCCCCAGATTATGAGAGGAGAGAGATTAGGTAGGGTGTCATGTTGGCTTCCTATTGGTGAATGTGTTTTAATTCTCCAAAACTTAAGATACTCATGGTAATTTTTCATAATGAATGAATTCTGGCCTTGTGGGATCTCCCAGGAATATGCTGTCTCAGCTTCTGGAGAATCTTTTAACAATGACTGTAGAGGAACACATTGCTTTAAGAGATGTAGAAGGAAGTCCTCATGCTAATTGATGCTGCTTACCTTCCAGTGAGGGGATCCAGTCTGTTCTGACACTGCCACTTTTTTAAGACATATATAGCTGTCTTCAGAAAGGAAGAGAGAAAAGAGAGTTGTAATTATCTCCTTTTACTCAAAAAAAACCCCAAACAATAAGCAATCATATGTCTTGTGCCAGAGTGTGACATTCCAAGGATCCTTTTTTTGTGCGTAAGAATGCAGTTTGCTATCCCTTGCTTCATCACGGTGTGTAAGGCTTGTTGATGTGTGAGGCTTTTATCAGCTTGGAAACTTAGGTAATCTCTTCTTCCCCTGTGATGGTGTAGAATGTGTTCTGCTTGAGCCACCAGACAAAAAGGTCTGAGGGCTGCAGATTATTGTTTATCTGCAGTGAAACATCAACATGTTGCCTTTGACTTCCAGTATACTGGAGATATGTGAGCTAGATATTTGCAGTCATCTTTGGCTGCTTTTTTTAATTAGAAAAGGCAGGCATTAGTTTTTGACAGGAAGGTTTTGTAGGTATGAGAGGGATAAAACAATAGGAAGAAATGTTGCTAAACAACCAGACCTCTGTAATTTTTCTTGTCTGCATCAGTAGAAATGGGGAACTTGGGTTACCTACGTCCTTGATGAGTGCCTAGTTAGATCTCTTTTCTGATATATATTTCTTGTATTCTGTTGATTTACATTTCATCCTAATACAGAACAGGAAAACTTCTAGAAATCTTAACAATTTTGAGGGCAAAAGAAAGCATTCTCTGTCTAGCACTACAGTGTACTTTCTGTTTTCCGATAGCACATATAACAACCATGTCAGCTTCCACCACGCCTTCTTCCTTCCTATCTAGGCAAAACATTTTTATTGTATTCACATTTGTTTAAATTTTTAAAGGACTGAATCCAGCTTTTTAAATAGAGATATAGAATAGGTTCTTTCCATTCACTCAGTAAAAGCTCTATTTTTCTTTTTATAGTTACTGTTTGATAGAGAGAGCATTGCCTGAAAGACAAATATTTTAGGGGTAACACTTTCAGCATAAAAATAATTAAAGCTAAAAAGTTCAAAACCAAACTTTTGTGCCTGAAACAACACAACCAAGAAAGCAGCAAAATATGGGAAGGGAGAACAACTAAGTTGAAATGACTGTAAAAGTGTTATATTGAAGGAAATTTCCCCAGACAATGTTTTTCTTATTTTAGTGTCAGATAGAGATGTGAAATGACAAGCAAAGGGTAGGGAGAACAGAAGTGAGAACAGCATTTTATGTATGCAGCATTGGTTTTTTAGGACATTCAAATGTAAGAGAAAAACATAGTGCTTAAAATGAGCTTTTGGAGAGAGATGAAAACTGATATATGTGGAAAGCAAAAAGGTTATTTTAGCTGGAAACCTGAATGGAGGTTACATCCTTAAAAAAAAGGTGGGCAATGATATATTTCTTTAAAGAAATTTACATCTAAAATAAATATATGAGTAACAGCAACAGGATTTTGTGATGCTGCTCTAAAGATTAAATGTAGGTGAGAGTTGAAGTAATTTTATGTTATCAGGCAAGCAGAGCCTCCTGGTGCAGGACTTTTGAAAGGTAAAATTCTTGTTTGTGGCAATGGATTTGCCATACGCAGGATGGAAGAAGTCCTGTCAGAGATGGACTGGTGAGGAGAAAGAGGAAAACAGCTCAAATGTTATAGAAACAGAAGTTTTTAATGTGGTTTAAACAGGTTTCAAAATGGCTTTTTGTATTTTCTGCAAGGTTACTGTTTCTTCTTCCTGACACCCCCTGTAAGGGACTTGTCTTTTGTACAAGGTGTCCTGGGAAAGTGTTCTGAGGTGTTTCTTATTGGTCCTTGTTAACCCCTTCCTGTTGGCTGTTGACCCCTTACCTGATTGGTTTTTTCTGTGCCCCTGAACTAGTGATTGGCCCCCTTTTGACCCTCCTAAAAGCTTTATAAACCCCTTCCCCCCAATAAACTTTCTCTTTCGTCCGTCCCTCCCTGGTGGTCTGTGTGCTCCTTGCGGAGTCGCAGGGCCACGTGCTGGAGGGCAGGGGGGAAGAACATTCACCTTGCAGGTAATGGGCTAGCAGCCTAAGGCCTGGAGGTCTCCCCCATCCCACTAATCCGCCGTACTTGTTCTCATTGGATAGGGAAATAAGGTTCTTGTAAGACCTGTGTGCTCAGTGACAGATCCTCACAGCAATTTCAGTTTTGAACAAATCTGGCTGCATTTGAAGGGAGAAGAAAAAGTGACTTAAGTGAAGAGCTACTTGGCATGACTGTGGCAGAGAATAACTTTTGGCCAACTTTCTACTT
The DNA here is from genome assembly GCF_009829145.1 of Chiroxiphia lanceolata. NCBI lineage: Eukaryota > Metazoa > Chordata > Aves > Passeriformes > Pipridae > Chiroxiphia > Chiroxiphia lanceolata. The sequence continues at coordinate 29,579,317 of NC_045671.1, forward strand.
AATTTCTTTGTTTTATTTGAGAGAAGATACCTCTTAATAGTAGATTGGGGAATCAAGGGTATCCATATCGGATCCTGCATGGTATCTTCCAGGATGATATGCAAAATCCAGTTAAGGACGGTGTATTCCAGTAGCTGGAACATAGGAACATAGGAAGAAGGATTATGGATCTTAGTGAAATGAGGCAGAAATTTCTTCAACCATTAGAGATCAGCCCCTGACCTTCTCATGTTGCCATCTTTTCTCATGTGAAAGCGCACTCAGAAATTCATTGTCTGCACACAGGAGTCTCGTGTCTGCTTGTTTCTACTTGATAACTTCCAAGTTTTGCAATGATAAGAGTGGTGTTAACCACCCAAATGATACACAGAAGTTGCAAACTCTGGTTTGCAAGCAGGTCAAGCTGCCCCTTGTTCTTGCACTAGAGAACACTGCACAGTTTTGTTTTAATTCTCTGTCCTTTTGCTACACAGTACTGTAGTTATACCAACCCATTAAACTGACATCAGATGTTGGCTGATTTGTTATATTTGCTTACTACCTTTTATAACAAGAAGTCAGGGTTTGATGGTTTTCTTTTGAGGGGGACTATCCTGATTTGAATGAACCTATACAGGAAATTACGGCATTTTTATTTTTATTCTCCTTTTTAATCCCTTTTGCCCACAAGACTTTCTATTCTATTCCCAGTGCTTTCAGTTTCAAACTGCTAGATTTTTTTCCTGTGGGGAGTTATAAAAATACAGGTTGTTTCCAGGCAACACACATTTTAGTCTCAAGGCTTTGGCACCACAACATTTTTGAAGTTGCATCAGAATTAGATTTTAAATTCTTCTTAGTAGGTCAGAGTTGGAGAGTGGAGCAAGCTTTGATAATATGTCACATTATTTTATATCTAGAGAACATAGAATAAATTCAGAGAACCAGATCAGAGAAGCTTGTTTCACTTCCTCCCATGCAGTTTCCAAAATGCCTGAGTATGCATATGAAGTGGGCCATCTTCTTAAAATAGTCCTAACCTTAAAATAGTGCTCTTTATGCATACAGTTGCACAGTCCTTCTGACTGCATGTGCATGTCTGTCCATGCAGCTGTTGAGAGTGTTGTGGTTGGCGGTGGAGAGCTGGTGCTGGTCCTGCTCACTCGGCCCCTCTCCTTTCACCTGCACTAGTGCAGCCCATGTGTGGGATGCCCAGCGCTGGCAAGGCATTACCAGTCTTATATTTGAAAGTGAATACTGCATATTCGTAAAGTTTTTTAATCTGGTCCTTTTCGGCGCTTTCCATCAGTAGTGGTGTTTCCAACAGGATGCATATATTGTAAGCACGTGTGTGTTTGTTACAGCATGCTGAATCTTAAAGGATTATTCTAATATTTTTCAGTATTTCTTATCCTGAAATCTCAAGCCAGTGTGTGTATAACTAAGTTTATGTTGAACTAAGCCAACTAGTGGCAGATATACATCACTGTTTGTAAGATGTTTCTGGATCATGGCATGTTTCCCACGGGGGAGTGGAAGTTCCGAGTTCTCTGCTCATAAGTTGCAGAAACCAACATAAATGTAGAAGAGGTTTGTGTACATGTACCAGTCTGCTGCCATCCTGCATAATGTGTTGGAAATGTGATAGAAACATGCCTTTACAATATTGTCTATGTTTATTTCCATTTTTATATTTTAACCTCTTATTTCCTCAAATTGAAGTAGCCTTTTTTGTTGCAGGAATTCTTGAAATATGTTCCTGTTCCATTAGTACACAATATAGGATGACAAACATCACAAAGAATATCAGAATTTTAGAAGCGCTGGCATAAGAAAAATGTTGTATGTTGTCTTTGGCATTCATTTTAAGCTGACACAGACAAGAAAATCTTGACTGCAGTGCTAAAACCCTGTTGGAGTAGGCAATTTCTTAGTAAGAAATTAAAATATTTACTATAATAAGAAAATTTGTACAAATATTGTGTTACCTCATATACAAACTAGTGCTGTAAATGTGAATGTGCCTTTCTCCTTGGACTTCTAAGCAATCACCTTATTTCTGGGGAGCAAGAGTGTAAGCAAAAATATATCTTTGTTCACTCAAAGCCCTATATGACTATTAATTGGTAAGACTTTTTAAAGAATATGTAAAATAACACCAAGCTGTTATTTGTAGCTGTTAACATGTGAAATGTCTTTAAAAGGAAGTTTTGGAGGTATTCTGTGCCTGGGAAGAGATGAAGTCTGAACACTGAAATCTTAGATTTTAATTATAGCTTTAATGTTTTCCTGCCTGCAAGCTAGAATTTGATTTTTGTCTTCAATTACTTATGCCTAGTGGGGGGAGATAACTTTGTTCTTTCTTGTTAAATCATTAAAGCTTATCAAGTGCTTTGTTTACAACAAAACTCTATTGTCTGGCTTTTTCTACACAGTGTTGACAATTTTGGACTTGGTCTTCTGCTTCAGACTAAGCAGATAAAACGCATGGTGTCATCATATGTTGGAGAGAACGCTGAATTTGAACGCCAGTATTTGTCTGGTGAGCTTGAAGTTGAGCTTACACCACAGGTGAGGAGTGTCTAAGAGACTGGTGATTTCTTTTAATCTAAAATACTAAGTAGACTACTGCATAATTGCTCTTATAAAATTATTTTGCAATCCAAATGTTTTGCCTGTGTTCAAGTGGCTCTTACCATCTGTGATGGGTTGACCCCGCCTAGAATTCAGGTACCCAGCAAAGCTACACTGTCACTCCCCTCAGCTGGACACGGGAGAGAAAATATAACAAAGGGTTCATGGGTTGGCATAAGGACAGGGAGAGAACACTCACCAGTTACTGTCACGACAGACTTGACATGGGGAAATCAATTTAGTTTATTACCGATCAAATCAGAGTAGGATAATGAGAAATAAAACCAAATCTTAAACCCTCCACGCCCCTTATGCCACCCTCCCCTTCTTCCTGGCTGTAACTTCATTCACAATTTACTCTACCTTCTCCCTGTCAGCAGTGCAGGGCAAGGAGGGAGTAGAGGTTGTGGTCAATTCATCACACATTGTCTCTGCCACTCCTTCCTCCTCAGGGAGCTCCTCACACTCTTTCCCTGCTCCAGCGTCGCGTCCCTCTGATGGGAAACAGTCCTTCACAAACTTCTCCAATGTGAGTCCTTCTCACAGGCTGCAGTTCTTCATGAACTTCTCCAACATGGGTCCCTTCCATGGGGTACTGTCCTTGAGGAACAGACTGCACCAGCATAGGACCGTTCTGCGGCATGCAGTCCTTCAGGAACAGACTGCTCCGGCGTGGGTCCCCTGCAGGGCCATGAGTCCTGCCAGCAAACCTCCTGCAGCATGGGCTTCTCTCTCCATGGGGCCATAGGTCTTTCCAGGAGTCTGCTTCAATGTGGGCTTTCCATGGGGTAACAGCCTCCTTCAGGCAACCACCTGCTCCTGCGTGGGGTCCTCCAGGGACTGCAGGTGGATCGCCGGTCCCCCGTGGACTTCTATGGCCTCAGGGGCACAGCTGCCTCACCATGGTCTGCACTACAGGCTGCAGGGGAATTTCTACCTGGAGCACCTCCTCTTCTTCCTCCTTCACCAACCTTGGTGTCTGCAGAGCTGTTCCACTAGCACATTCTCACTCCACTCTTTTCTGGATGCGCTTGCATCTGTGCCATAAGTTCTTTGATCAGTATATTATTGGCACAGGTTCTGTTAGACATGAGGAAAGCTTTTGGCATCTTCTCACAGAAGCCACCCCTGTAGCTGCCAAAACCTTGCAACCCCAATGCACCATCTTAGGATCATGTGCTGCAACTGTTCTGTTAAGAACTGACCAGCTGTATTGTGTGAATTCCTTTTATAGCTTGTTACATTATATTGATTTGAAATATATGTATTTTATATATATATACATATACACACACGTATGTATATTTTATTGAACATTTTTTGATTTTTTGATTTTTTTTCTTACCGATTGTAAAAAATGACATGAATTATGCTCACTACTGTGGCCCTTGTAAGGAGAAGGAAGTTGGAACTGCTCTGTTCCCATCGTAGTAGCATCTTTTGGGGATGTCGTGTGTGCAGTGTCTGCCATCTAGTGGGCAGGAATCAAGTTAGGAGATAGTGTTATGCATAGTGTTATGAGACAATTTACAACTTTAATTTTTAGTGCCATAGTTTGAATTATTTTAGCACTGCTAAGCTACCCAAATAGCCTGAATGCAATGAGATCCTAAAATCATCAGAAGCAGTAACATTCTATTGAGGTCTCCTTTGAGACATTGGTGCTCTAACTTAATTTAAAGCATACAGCATGTTAGTGTGTGACATTTTAAGAGGTGACACATGGCCTTTGGGCTTTAAACAGATATTTATATAAGTTTCTGGAAAAAACAACAGTCAAAGAATCACAAAGAATGTTCCGTGTTGGAAGGGTCTTAAGTTTTTATTGAGAAGAGTGTCTTGGGCTCCATTTCTTGGGAAGCACAGAATCATAGAATGGATCAGGTTGGAAGGGACTACAGTGGGTCATCTGGTCCAACCTCCCTGCTCAAGCAGGGTCATCCCAGAGCACGTGGCACAGGATTGCATCCAAACAGCTCTTGAATATTTTCAGTGAGGGAGACTCCACAACCTCTCTGGGCAACCTGTTCCAGTGCACGGTCACCCACACAGTAAAGAAGTTCTTCCTCATATTCAGGTGGAACTTCTTGTACCTCAGTTTCTGCCCATTGCCTCTTGTCTTATTGCTCGGAACCACTGAGAAGAGCCTGGATCCAGCCTCTTGACACCTTCACTTCAGATACTTATAGGCATTGATGAGGTTCCCTCTCAGCTGACTCTTCTTGAGGCTGAACAGGCCCAGCTCCCTCAGCCTTTCCTCGTAAGAGATGCTCTGTTCTCTTCACCATCTTTGCTGCCCTCTGCTGGACCTGTTCTTGGAGTTCTAAGTCTCTCTTGTCCTGGGGAGCCCAAAACTGGAGACAGCACTCCAGATGTGGCCTCCCTAGGGCTGACTGGAGGGGCAGGACCCCTTCCCTTGACTTGCTGCCAATGCTCTTACTAATTCACCCTGCGATACCATTGGCCATCCTGGCCACAGGGACTCACTGCTGGTTCATGGACAGCTTGTTGTCCACCAGGACCTCCAGGTCTGTCTCTGCTTTTCAGCAGGTCGGCCCCCAGCCTGTACCAGTGCCCAGGGTTATTCCTCTCCAGGTGCAGGACCCTGCACTTTCCCTTGTTGAATTTCAGATGGTTCTTTGCCCATCTCTCCAACCTCTTGGAGTCCTTCTGAAGAGCTGCACAACACTCTGGGGTGTCAGCTACTCATCCAACTTTGTGTCACAGAATCATCAGCAAACTTGCTGAGGAAGCATCTGTCCCTTCATCCAAGTCACTGATGAACAAGGTAAACAGTACTGGGCCCAGTGTAGGACCCTAGGGGACACCACTAATGACAGGCCTCCAACTAGACTCTGTACCACTGATTGCAACCCTCCGGGATCTGCCATCTAGCCAGTTCTCAGTCCACCTCACCATCTACTCATTCACACTTTCTGAATTTGCCTATGAGTACGCTGTAAGAGAATGTTTCTTAGAATCCCTGAGATGAATGGAAAAGCTCTTATACCCAGTTAGCAGACATGAAAATAACTAGGCGCTTGTCGCTTCCCATGTTCTGAACGTCATAAATCTCATAAAATATTTTTTCTTTCTTTCCAATGTTCAGTTGTTTTATCTACAAGACCTTGAACTACATATACTTGAACTACAAGACATATAATTGGCTTTGTGGAGTATAGATAAGCTGTGTAGATCCAACATGGAAATAATGGGTCTACAGTGTATAATGGTAAACAGTAATGTAAATTAATGACTTGCTAGGAGCTGGGGGGATTTCAGATATTTGTGTCAAGATAAAATAACCTGTTGTATAAAGTTAGGTGTAGCTTCAGGAAAAATGGGAGACTGTTGTGTCCTTGTTAGACAGTAAGGGAGAGGCCATGGTGAGATCTTGAAATGCAAAGGCTGCTAAGAACAGGACTTTGCATGGTTTGCATCTGCCTCTTGCCACCATTTTGAAAACCTACCAGAAGTCACTGTGCTTCTTGCAGGATAACTGAGGAAAATGCAGCCTATGTTGTGGAAATGGATAACTGACCATGATGATCTTGTCTTGCTTTGACTCTAGAAAAATATAAAAAAAAATCTGGGAAATGACATTAATGAAAACAAGAAGACACATCTTTGGCCATAAGTCCATAACTAAGGCTGATGAGCAATTTGCGCTGTTAATGTCTGTAGTACAGGTGGACATAGAGCGGAGTGCGGGCAGGGTGGCCAAACAGAGTATAAGGAAGCTCTTTCAGCTTCTTGGTATTCTTGGCATGGGCAACCGAGATCACTGGATTCCCTCTTCCTTTCTTAATCTGCCCTCCTTGGCTGTTTCAGCTTGGAGTGAGTTCTGAAGTTTTTTTAAGATGTCGAAGAATGAAACATCAATATGGAGGACTTACACAGAAAAAAACCCTTCTAGGATATGTAGCCAGGTGGGAAAGAGGAAAAGAACTCTGTACTCTTCTCAGAGGAACGGGTTAGAAAACAAGTTGAAGGAGAGGAGGCACAGCCAAGTGCTGGGGCTTGGTAATTGGCAGAGAGTTGTGTGACAGCACAACTTGAGCAGCTTTTGGCCATGCATCAAGCATTTCTTGCCTTATCCAGTACCAATCCCATAAAGGAGAGCTAAAATGGGAGGGAGAACTAGATGATCACATCTGTTGGCTGAGAACAGAAGGAAAAAGCTCCAAATGAGAGGATATAAAATTAATTTAATTCAAGCCATTCATTAGAATTTGATTTATTGTTACCAAATGACGAGTTCTTAAATATGTCTTTCCATAGGGTACACTTGCTGAACGTATTAGAGCAGGAGGAGCAGGAATCCCAGCATTTTACACCAGTACTGGCTATGGGACGTTGGTACAGGAAGGGGGTGCACCCATCAAGTACAACACAGATGGCACCATTGCCATTGCCAGCCAGCCAAGAGAGGTAAGAGGTCTGTTTGCCATTAGGAAGCTTTCAGCTTTGAAAAATGAATTTCTAACATATTTCCAAGAGAAACAAGAGCCAAGTTTAACCTTGCTATATGGAATTAACTAGATATCTGTGGTACCAGGCACATCAATTTTGCTCTGACTGCTTACTTCTGTCCTTTGTGATATGTTAAAGAAGTTTTTACAGCTTTAGGGTCCAAGTGAAAGCGTGCTTTGCTGATTTACTCTTCACTTGACTGTTCTCTGATCAAGTTCACTGTGTATTCAAACAAAATCTTGTACCAGGCCACTGCAGTGCACAGAGTGGTCTGAAAACAATCTCCTGCTAGTGTGGCAGGTGCTCCTTAAATCCTGTGCTATGCAGTAAGCAGCCCTGCAGCTGCACATGAGGCTTTATCTTTAGAAGAAACGGGACATTTTCCTGTTAACAGGAAAGAGCTCAGTTGACCAAAATTCCAGGAATTGAATTTCCCAACATCTGAATTACAATTTAGTCTCAGTGTTTAGAACTTCAAAGAAATAAAAAAAGTGTGGCTTTCAAGTGAGAAACAAGTGCTTCCTTTTGAAATTGGATGTAGAATTTGAAGAAGGGAAGATATCTCAATGCCATAACTGTACTTGAAAAAATGGGTGGGGCTACTGCTGTGTGCTCCAAGTAGGCTGCATACAGTATTAAATTTTACCTTGAGCACATCTCTGGGATAAAGGTAATTCCACCCTAGCCCATGATTTTCTTGTATTTTATACACAACTATTTGCAGCATCTGGACATTGACTTAGTCTCTTTTATTCCCTTATTTTTTTAACTGCATATGTCATTATGATGTTTTACCATTTGGAGGAATGTTTTGTTTATTAAATAGCTTATAATTTTAATAACATTTTTCTTCATTTGTTTTCCTTTTGACTTTTGTGGGAAAATCTCTCTTAAGTCTCCCCAGTCTAATAACTGGGGAGACTAATAATATGATCAGCATGACTTGTTCAATTTCATTCTCCACATCCATTTTGCATGGAAGTATTATTTTATAAAGGCTCAGATCTCCTTTTATGGGACTGACAAACTGACTTCTGGTACCCTTTTGTCATTCTTCCTTCCCCTTTCAGAAATTTTAAAAAGCTCTCAAGTACAATTTGTATATATTCTAACTACCTACATTGTTAAGAGAAATGCTGTTTCATCTCTCTCTTTAGGATTAAAAGACTAGCTGTGCGTCAGTTCCATACTTTGGCTTCAGGCACAGTATCCTTCATTGCAGATATTGATCATAAATGCAGGGAAACTAAATGAAATTCCGCCTGTCAGATGACATGATTTGAGGACTGCGTCTCAAATCGACTTCACTTTAGAGTTGGGGTTTCTAGTGTTGGGCAGTGATTATGGACCTTTTCAGCAATTCTGCTTTAGCACTTCAGTTTTTGGTTAACTTGTAGATGTGCAGAAAGAAGCATGTCTAAATCCAGTAGATGGAGCAGGAGGAATATGGATTCACATGCAGTTCTTGAGACACTATAACAAAACTGGGATTTACAGCCCTTCCATGCTTCTCTATTATTATACAGTTTTTCAGATAAAACTTTCTATAGTACAAAAAGAAGTGTAAATATAATAGTCTGTAAAATTAACCCCATGAAATAAATATAACATGAGAAATCTGTTGGAAGAAACCTACATCTCCGTTTTGTACTTTTCTCTGTAGGTGCGAGAGTTTGACGGCCGTCACTTTATTCTGGAGAAGTCAATTACAGGAGATTTTGCTCTTGTGAAGGCATGGAAGGCTGACCGTGCAGGAAACATCATTTTCAGGTGTGACTTGTTTAACAGTGGAAAAAGATTCTTTTATGATTTAGATAATGAAAGAGAAGGAGAATCCTGACTCCTGTGTGATGGCAAAAAAATATTTTACTGATTTTGCTTTCTTTCATGTTGCCTTTCCCTACTCTCAAATTATACTGCTATAAAAAACCAAAATATAATTGTTTATTCTAATGACTTTTGAGAATTCAAACATAGATGTGAAATAAAATATTGGTGGTTTAAAATAAGACACAGCAGGCTGTGTCTGTTACTCAATTACTACTGAGAAATTTAGTGTCTTCTATTCTGTTCAGTTTTCGTGTTAGTTTGGGTCCTTTTTCTTGAGCAATGAAGTTTGCTCCATTCATATACGACAGAAGGGAAGGGTGCTGAATCAGTCTTCTGGACAGTCAGTGATGGGAAAATTGATTCTGTATAAAGAAAGCAGTGTTTAAAGTTGATTTGATCTCAGTGGTGTAGGGAGAGGCATCATACGAATTTAAACATCTTTGCCATGAAAAGTTTGAGTGTTGCAATAGTAATTACATCTTTTATATGAGTTGCTATCCTTAAGTTCTGGTTTGTCCTGAACTGAAGCAGGAGAGGTTTGCTTATGTTTAATGCCTGGTTTTTATTTGTTTGTCTTATGGCTATCAGATGAAAAGGTAAGTGTAACAATTGCTGCATTTTGCTACATCAGACTGTGAAAGACACAGTCTGTCTTTGTATGTATTAGAACAAACAAGGAGTTGAAAAAGGAGCTGAAAAATATATGTATAAAATAATACACATAAAATAATGCTTTTCTTTATTTATGTATACATACACATGTATTCACATTAATTTTATCTATATATCTTATAATAATATTGAATTAAAATACTTGAACATTAATAAATAAGCTTTTTTTTTGCCCAAATCTTGACATCCTGGCTTGCTCACTGGTAAGACAATATGGCTTCTGATTGAAAACTTAACTTTCTTGTGTGCATGCACATGAATTTAATGACTGTTAAACTGCTTTCTTTAGGTTCTGGTACACAGAATACAGGAAACATTCTTCCTCCTTAGGCTTCTTTTTGTTTACTCTTGAGCTACTACTGTCTGTGCTTTTACCCTGTATCTATCTACTGATGCATAGTTACCTCTGAAAAATTCTTTAATTTTCCACGGCAACAGACTGGTTGCATTCTCCCTTTTACCCCTCTTCCTTTATGTCCTGTTGGTCTCTATCCCTTTCCTTCTCCTGTTTTTTTCAGTCTTCATGTGTCGCCCACATTCTCAGAGTACAGTTAATACCAGATACTATATCCATCTGGAGTGAAGATCTAAAAACCTTGACTCCTCCTTTCAAGTGTAATTAATCAAAGATGGAAACATCATCATCCAGTGTCTTATTCCTTGTAGAATATTACTAACTTAAAAGAATTTGCTTATGATAAGCAGTGTCCCATTCTGTTTTGGGATGACACACAGATTACCTGATGACCTAGAACAGAGAAACATAGGCTCATTTTATAATGCCATCTGCCACCACTTTCCCAGCAGTGTGGTACTATTTATAGTGTGTTTCCCATGACTGGTATCTGTGGAGCCAATAGCTAAGGAGTAACTGTAAACAGTAAACTGTTAATCACCCTCAAGCTAAGAGGTTTTTTAAATCTAAAGGTGTACCTTAGGTACACTTAGTTTGACGACAGGCCAGCATTAATTTTTTTGTCTCTTCTCCTGTGTGAAGCTATACTGTTTTCTTGGGAATCCAGAATGACATTAACTTCTTTAGAAAGCAGTTTTTTAAGCTACTATTTTTTTTTCTTAACGTGATACTTCATGTCTCCTAGATCTTTTCTTCCATACAGCATATTGTGGCTACTTTCATTCCAGGCATCTTCAAGCTGAGTAGACTATTCTGTACCACAGCTTTTGTCTAACAAGGAAGCCTATGTCTAGCCCAGTAGATAGTAACTTTTAGGTATAGTACACTATTAGTACACACCTATCCCTAAGTCAGATTGCTCAGAGCTCCATCCAGTCTGTCCTTGAACACTTCCAGGGATGGGGCATCCACAGTTTTTCTGGGCAACTTGTTCCAGTGCCTCACCACCCTCACAGTAAAGAATTTCTCCCTAATATCCATTCTAAACCTACTCTCTTTGTCATGTCACTGCCTGCCCTTGTAAAAAGTCCCTCTCCATCTTTCTTGTAGGCTTTCTTCAAGTAAGGGATGGCAACAATTAGATTTCTCTGAAGCCTTTTCTTTTCCAGGCTGAACAATCCCAATTCCCTTAGCCTTTCCTCATAGGAGAGGTACTCCATCCCTCTGATCATCTTGGTGGCCTCCTCTGGACTCTCTCCAACAGATCAGTGTTCTTCCTGTACTGGGAACCCCAGGGCTGGATGCAGTGCTCCAGGTGGGGTCTCACTGGAGCAGAATAGAGGGGCAGAATTGCCCTCCTCAGCCTCCTGCCCACACTGCTCTGGATGCAGCCCAGCCAACAGTTGGCTTTCTGAGCTTAAAGTGCACATGGCCAGTTCATGTCCAGCCTCTCATCCACAAGCACCCCCAAGTCCTTCTCACCAGGGCTGCTCTTGATTCCCCAGCCTTTGTTCATACTGGGGGTTGCCCCAAGCAAGCAGCAAGCAGATGTAGCACCTTACACTTGGTCTTATTAAACCTCATGAGATTTCCATGGGCCCACTCCTTGAGCTTGTCCAGGTCCCTCTGGATGGCACCCCATCCTTCAAGTGTGTTAACCACATCGCTTGATTGATGTCAGCTGCAAACTTGCTCAGGGTGCACTTGATCCCATCATCTATGTCATTAATGAAGATATTAGTTAGCACTGGTCCAAGACGGACCCCTGAGGGACACCATTTGTCACTGATGTCCATCGGGGCTCTGAGCCATTAACCTCATTAACCTGGACGTGACTGTCCAACCAATTCCTCACCCACCAAACAGTCCATGCAATCAAATCTATCTCTTTATAAATTAGAGAGAAGGATGTTGTGGGGGACCATGTCAAAGGCTTTACAGAAGTGCAGATAAATGACATCAGTAGCTCTTCCCTTGTCCACTGATGTCAGTACACCACAGAAGGCCACTGGGTTGGTCAGTCAGAACTTGCCTATGGTGAAACCTTGCTGATTGTCTCTAATTACCTCCCTGTCCTCCATGTGCCTTAGCACAGCTTCCAGGAGGATCTGTTCCATGACCTTCCCAGGCACAGAGGTGAGGCTGACAGGTCAGTCATTCTCAGGGTCCTCCTTTCTACCCTTTTTAAAGATGAGTACAGTGTTTTCCTTTTTCCAGTGCCTGGGACTTCATATGAGTGCTGTTATTTTTCAGTTATCAAAGACTGGCTTCTCTCCATGATATTTGAACCTCTTTTGGTTCCCCTCTCTTTTTATCTTGGTACCATTCTGCTTTGGAGTTGTTCTAGCCCAAGCAAAGTTGTTGCTTGGTGCTGATGAAAACAGACTATTGACAACGGAACAGAGATGTTGAAGGGATAATCAGAGTCGGGGCCTCTGCTGTCACAGTCATATCAGATCATCTCTTCATGTTCTAGTGGTTCCACAGTGTATAAATTCACCTCATATCTGAGGTTTCTCTTCACCTCTGTGTCATTAGGTACATAGTTTGTTGGTTTAGTCTGCCATGAAGTAGTTTGCTGTCTTTTGCCTCTGGGAGAAAACACATTATGCCTTTAGGTCAGCTTGGAAATCCATCACTGGAAAAATAGATGTTGTAGATGTTGCTGAGACTAGCTGTCCAGAAAGCCATCTTAAAATAAAAAAGGCAACTTCGTCTAGCTAGTTTCTGAATTTCATACTCCTAACCCCTTAGCATTATTTGGTGTTGGAAAATAAGTGTAGTGCTTCTGTTTTTTCTCCTTCTCGATGATGTGCTCTTTAGAAATAAGGCCTTTGATCCCATAAAGCTTCTGGATGGTGTGTTCTTCAGAAATAAGGCCTTTGATCCTGTAAAACTTCTGGATCGTGTGTTCTGTAGAAATAAGGCCTTTGATCCTGTGCAAGACTGCTGCTTCTGAAACAACTTTACTAACCCAGGAACATTCTAAATGGCAGAAGCTTTTATAGTGTCAGAATAGAGCCCATTAGCTCTTCTTAATGTTAAATTAACATTGAAATGTTTTCTTGTAATTTTTCCCCTATGTAAAAATAATTTTATATCAGTTTTTTTACTGGAAGACTAGTCATTATAATCTTGTGAAAGGCTTTGGCTCAGAAAAATAGTTACACAGGATGAAATACTGAATTCTTAGTTTTCACATCTGCTTTCCCCATCTGTATGCATTTTCCTGCTATTTTAATTTGGCTTTTTTAACTGTTTTTCTTCTCATTTGCTACTCTACTTTGATTAGGATAGTTTTTCCTAAATCACTACCAGCTAGGATTGTATTCATGCTCTCAGAGAAGGATCGAATGCAAGTTGTGGTTGGTTGGGTTTGTTTTGTGGTTTCCTATTCTTACATCCTTTTGGGTTTACATAGCCACTAAGAAAATTCATTGACAAAAGATGTTAATAGAATCATAGAATATGCTGAGTTGGAAGGGACTCATCAGAATCATCAAGTCCAACTCCTGCCCTGCATAGGACATTCCATGAGTCACACCATGTGTCTGAGAGCATTGTCCAAGCGATTTTTGAACTCTGTCAGCCTTGGTGCTGTGACCATTTCCCTGGTGAGCCTGGTCAAGTGCCCAGCCACTCTTTGGGTGAAAAATTTTTTTCTTGATATTCAACCTAAACCTCCCTCAACTCAGCTTCATGCCATTCCCTCAAGTCCTGTCACTGGTCACCACCGAGAAAAGATCAGTGCCTGCCCCTCCTCTTCCCCTCACAAGGTCTGAAATGAGGTCTCCCCTCAGTCTCTTCCAGGCTGAACAGATCAAGTGACCTCAGTGGCTCCTCATACGCTTCCCCTCAAGGCCCTTCACCATATTCGTTGCCCTCCTTTGAGCTCTCTTTAAGAGCTTAATGTCTCTTTATATTATTGTGCTCCAAACTGCACACAATATTCCAGCTGAGGCTGCCCCAGTGCAGAGCGGAGTGGGACAATCTCCTCCCTCAACCGGCTGGTGATGCTTTGCCTGATGCCTCCCAGGACACAGTTGGACTTTCGTTAGAGGCTTCCCAGCTTCTGTGTATTGCCAATAAAACAGCATTTCCCTGAAATATGTGTCTTTGCGTATAGCTTTGATTATGTAGATATCTGCACTAGAATCCTGTTAGCACTCACTGCTCAGGAGTGAGTCTAGGATTTGACTGTTTCCTTTCCGTTCCTCCCCGGAAGCCACGAGGTGGCAGCAGCCCCCCAAAGTTCAGGGTGGCTGTGGTACTGGGCATGGTCCTTGCGGGAAGGGAAGGAGAGAGGAGGAAAACACGTTGGAGATTAACTGTTGGACTTGATCGTCTTATGGGCTTTTTTTCCCGCTTAAATGGTTCTGTGAGTCTATGAAATAAGTATGGTTAGGGAAAAAAATGCTTCTGTGTAAAAAGGATGGAGGAAAGGAAGTTTTGATTTGTTTTGGACCCTGATTTCATGAATTCTGACAAAAATTTTTCAGGAATTCTACTTTTTTTAAAAGAGAAGAATGCTGAGAACACCACTAAAATCGACAGAACTTTTCTTAATTATTAAATATGCCAAACAGTTTTGTTTGGTTTCTGGAAAGTATAGAGAGCAGCTGACAGAGGTTGCATGTTTTTCCTTGTGCCTGCTATGATCTTGGTGCAGATCCAATATGTGTCATGTGTTGTTTTTTTCTAGAGATTCTTTTTCCTTGGTACAGAAATGGTGTGTGGGAATACATAGGATCAGTGCCAGAGTCTTGCAGTGAGTGCCAAAACTGACACAGGGGTTTTTTTTGATGAAGAGAATTTGATTACATTTGCTATGCAGAGTGCTATCTGAAGTTCTGATCTGAGTTATGAAGGCATACGGGGGACTTGAGAGATTGTTAAGCCCTGTGCTGGCCCCCCTGTGGAGATAGATTTCATTCTTTGTGAAGTAAAAAAATGTGAAGGCCCACTGTACAAAGTCCAGCTTGCCACTGCATTTGGATCTAATAAATGAACATATCAGCAGCACACCCAATTTCAATTAAACAATGTGCTGATTAAAAGTCAAAAGAGCTGTAATAAATATTTTCTAATGTAGTGAAATATGATTTAATTTTAGATGCATCTTACACAATTCCACAGTACTTTTTCCTCCTTCCTACTTTTTTTTATTAGTTCTCAAGCTACTTGACAAAACGATTTGTGATGTTTATATTACAGACATACTTGTAGTAACTTATCTCTGAAAAGTCTTTCATTGTACTGTTATGGCTTTTAATACTCATTAATTTTCTTTTGTTTTGCAGGAAAACTGCAAGAAACTTCAACCAACCTATGTGCAAAGCTGCAAAGACAACTGTGGTAGAGGTAGGGAATTGAAACATGATAAGCTTATCCTCTTGTAGTCCACATACCCCTTTGTTTTGCATGGTATTCTGGGGACACAGTGGGGGGATTTCAAATCATTGGGGGATTTCATAATAGGGACAGTGGTCTAACCTGTCTCCTTGGATTGCCTGCTCCTGACACTCTTCTCTGCTTTAGTGATTAGTTCCTCAGTTTATTGCTGTTCATTTGATCCTGACCAGGACTTTGTGTTCACTGTGATCAGCCTTTAAAAGGGAAACATGGCAACAGCCTTCTAGTATCTTAAATAAAGTAATATGTGGATGAAAGAGGAAAACAGTAGGCTCAGCCTGTACTTGAGAAGATTCACCTAAGACTTTATGAAAAGCCTTCTGAAAATAAGAACATAACAACACAGATGAGGTAAATCATAGAGATATCACAGCTGTGGTCCCTAAAATTTAATAAATTACATAACTATCAGTCCAGAATGAGATACAGATGTTTGGTTAAATCTTGAGAAAGAGAATGGACTAGCTGACCTAGAAGGTTCTTCCAATTTCTTTGTCCTTTTTCCTTGTCTGAAACGATAATGTTTAAAAACATGGAGCAACCTACACTGGAAAAATATTGGTGGCTGGAGAGTTGCTAAGGCATAGCAATAGCTAAAAGACAGAGTGCTCTGTTAGCTTTTACTTCACTCTCTGGTAAGTTTTTTTATGTCTAATAAAAGCTAAATATGGTTTGTTAGTAAGGTCAAGACAAACTCTTCTAGACTATTTCCAGTAAATGCTATTTGGAAGAGGCTTGTGTTTCTTCAGGGGTTTTGTTTAGTTTTGGTTTGCTGGGGGCTGGTTTGGGTTTTTTGTTTGTTTGTAAAATGTTATCAAGAAAATATATTTGTTACATAAACGTCTCTGGATAATACATTTGGGAGCTTGAGTTATTACTTTGTGTCTTACAGAATAAAGACAAAAAATGCCCTGATATTTGCCACACAACTTACAGTGACAATGCAGCAACAGTGAATTTTCACTTTTTTTTCAAGAAAGGTGTAAAGTATTTTTCTATTTAAAAATTAAATGAAGAATCTTTCCCTCTAGACACTTGTCCTGCGTACCTTGTTCAGTCTGGCATTTAGAGAATTTAAGTAGATCAAAACCTTCCACCTACATTCCATCTCACTCTCTGTCTCTGCTCTTCTATCCACTTATGATAGGGTAGAATTTTCTTGTCAGTGAGCAACTACTATGTGACATCCTTCTTTCTGTAATTCCACTTAAGAGTCGTTAGTAGATCTGCTGTGAACTGTGTCCACTCTGAGTCTTGTATTTTCAATACCATTTGAAAACTGTCAAGCTTTTTGCAAGATGGCATATTAATATTATTTTACAGTGCTGTTTTTTATGGGCAAATTAGTTGAAGAGGCATAACCACGTATTTAGCACAAATTTAGAGCCAAATACAATGCATCATTGGCTTTACTTCTACACGTCATTCTTCCAAAGTGGAATTCAGAATGTTGTGTTTAGATTTAAGGGTTTAAACCCAGGAATCAGAAGGAAATACCTCAATATGATGTCTAGTACATCCTCAGTACTGAGCATTGTCAGCTGTCTAAGCTCAGCACTAGGAAACTGAGGCAACTGAAAATCCGAGTTTTACCTGACTCCATAGTTACTGTTGTTCAAGGCTGAAGGGTGAAATGAGAATTCCATTGACAGGGAGAAGAAAAATGTTTGTGTAGGGTAGTAATTCAGATACTCTCTTGGCAACAGGGATTTCTAAATTCTGTTATCTGTTACTGGCTCTGTTTTTCACTAACTGAACATTTAACTGAGTTTAAGTAGACAGTCCCAGTCTCTAGAAGTAGAGATTCGAAGCCAGTCCTACTCCTTGCCATCAAAACAGCCAAAGGTCAGGCTTGTTTTCAGAGTCCTGCGGTCATTAATTGGGATTTTCAGAACTGTAGTTTCTCCATCTGGCACTTTCCTCAGATTTATATTAGTTTCTGATCATTGATAAAAATATGGAATGGTCTTGGCATAGTAAGATCCATACCAAGGAAATATAAACTACTGGAAAGCCTATCTCAGTGTACCTGTGGGTGAAAGTGGGAAGTGCACTGGAAATCAATTGCATTTATTAACTTGTCTTTCTAAGTTAACCTGAGAAGCTATGAAATATAACACGCATGCACAGTGAAAGAGACTTTTTTCTTTACTTAAAGCTACTGTTCTTTAGCTTTAGTTAGTGTGGTATTTTACACACTGATAGATGAAGTACAGGCAGACACAATTTTTGCAACAATTCAGAAATGGGAGAACTTGGCAGCATCTGTGTATGTGGGAGATAAGAAAAAAAAATGAGACAAAAAACCCCAGCTCTCCATCTCACAAACTGATACCTATTGCTTGCTTACAAACCCTTGTGCGTTGTGAGTAGCAAGGCCGGCTGTGCATAGAGAAGCTTCTAAAGAAGGAGGAAGTCAGGCTGTACCATTGCCAGTTATGTCTGGGACACACAGTGGAGAATTACTGATTTTTAAAATTCCACTAGAACAAATTTCTGATTGAAGTATTTGACCTTCAGCCTTGTTTATTTTGAATAGGCAAATGGTCAGAAGTAGCCATGCAGTACTCGTTTTGGGATCAGAAATACATTGATTGTAATCTTCTATGAAATGCAAGAGGTGCTTACAAATATTTTGGACTGTTACATGCATTTCTTTTCTTTAAGTGAGAGGGAGTGGAACCTTCTATCATGATAATAAGGATGTATGCTGAGACACAGATAACTGTAAAAATCCAACTGCTGGGTCCAGTGGAGTTTCTACTTTTATTTGAAGATGACCATTATTAAGGGTCAAAAAGATTTGTGCAACTGAATTGCATGATTCCTGTTATTTGGAAGTTAACCTTTGCAGAGAAAAATGTTAAATAATCCAGTGTTGACAACATCAGTTAGTTTGGCTTTATCTATATGTAAAAGCAAAATGGTGCAGGAGTTCATCTCCTTCTCACTTTGCCTTACAGAACTTGCAGCACACTGTCAGAGCTGTAGTTTTGTTTGAACCTGAGGCCTCATGCACACGCTCAGCCTGAGGCTTCCAGTTGATTATCAGATCTGTAAACACTTTCCTGCTCCTATTGCAAAGACAGAAGAACTGGGAAATCAGCTGATATAAAAGGAACTCGATGATCACAAGTTACATACAAGCCTCCAGCCCTTGTGAAGGATGAAAGGAAGAGCTTGGCATGTGAAGAAACTTGAGGGATTGTGTGGGGTTACATATGTGGTAACATTTCCAACACACTGTTGAATGAAGGTCATATCTGCTGAATTCAGCAGGTGTCACTGCTGTCAGGCCCCTCAACAGAGACAAGTAATTGTGTGGTGGAAAATTAATTGCATAGCAGCAGGGAGGCCTCCTGGATGTGTGCCTAGACTGGTGGGACAAGGGCTGTGATAGTAGGATGCTTCTTAAGATCTACATCTCCTTGTAGAGGCTCCTGTGAGCAGAGCCCCACTAGGAGGGACAACTGGTTTTTATAGTGAATTGAGGCAACCCAAAGCCAGAGGAAAAAACACCGTGTGACCTTGCCAGGTGTGGGTGTCATGACAGCATGGGAAAGATGAAGGGTGATATAGGCTTAGACTCTTGTTTTCCTCCATGGAGGAGAACATAAACATGTGTAACTGCCCCAATTGTCCCTAGACTGTTATCTGTTTTCTTGCCATCCTTATTCTCTGCTGTGAGACCTACTGAATATTTGTCCCTGGTGAAGTGCTTTGAGATCTCAGCCATTGCCACAGTGTGTTTGATAGTGGTAATGGTCAATATGTTTAGAAATATTTATTGACTTGCTGTTTGAATATCCAGTTTGAATAATTTTCTTGTTCAGATCAGAGAGGATAGCTAAATATATCTCCTTGTGTAAATAGCATTTACACCTCAATATCAGCAGAGGGAAAAAAGAGAGTGGGCTTTCTCATAAAAATGCATTAAATAAAAATCATTAACCCCTGCATTTTATCTCTGGTTGCCTAGTAACAACACAGCCACATCAGTGAGCACCATTTTCTCAGGTACAATGAACTGCGCTGCACTAAGAGACAGAATCAGAGTGAAATAAGCTATTTGTGTCCTTTTATCTGTGCTAAATCATGGCATTGGGCTTTATTGAGGAAACTGGAAATGAACCTTTTCTTGTGTGTGTCTTTTCCTCCAAGTACTTTAACAATGGCAAAACTTTCCTCAGATGCATAGCTCTGTTCTGAGGAATTTTTCAAGGTTTTACACAATGACAGGTTACTGTAAAAAGCCTGTAAGCACTATTTTAAAGTGAAACAATAATCTAATAGAGTCTCTTTCATCACCTGAATGCCCCAGCTGTGGAAACTGAACCCTGGTGCAGGATGTGGTTCTGGATTTGGGATGGGCACAGACTTCATGTTTGTATGTCTTTCTGTGAAACCACAGATCAGGATGTGAGGCCAAAGTGGACACAGAATTGAGGTCCTTCCTTGCAAACGCTGTAACCATCAAGCTGTTGTGTTGCTATAGCCTTTTTTGGTATTGTTTAATTGCTCAATGATGATTCCATGTGTGCTCAGGCAATGGTTGCCGAGGGAGTATCCCATGTATCTGCAGTGGTGGAAGCGCATTGTTTGAGAATCCCATTTGGCACAGGATGGACACTGAGCTGCTTATTCCTGCCGCCTTACCAGCCACTTCTGGCACAAGTGACAGTAGAATTCAAGTTGCCATAATATGCTAGTATAATAAATGCAAAATAGATATATTTTATATATAAATATATATTATTAGTGTAAATACAGAAATCTTTGCATCTTAAACATGTAGGTAGTTAGTCAGGGATTTTGACTGCATGATTGTATTTCCTTGCCTAGGCTTTGGCTAAGTCCTGAATCAAAGGTGCCTGTGGATGTGAATTTAGATAACCCAAACCTAGCGTATAAACATTACAATATCCTTTTCAGAGGAACCTTGATTGAACACTTGTGGGGAGAGTATCTTTGAAATGCAAGGTCATGATCCTTAGAAGGCGTAGAAGGGAAAATGGCCAAATACCAGGAATATCTCTTAGGCAGACTGATTTCATGAGCTCAGAGACTTATATTGATGAATCCTTCTGGGAGGTATAGCTAAGAAGAAATAAGTTAGAAAAAGACTGTGTTAATGAGCTTGAGAATAATATATTCCAACATGGAGAAAGCATTGGAAAAGCAGTAGGAGTTTGACCTTGATCACAATTGTTGTAATTTCATACACACACAAGCAAAATGACAGAAACTGAGACCAATGTCAGATGTCAGAGGCTAAACATTACAAAACCCAAACAAACCAAAAAGCTTAAGCTTTTAAGAGATATCCAGCCCAGTACAAGATAAAGAATAATTGAAAATAACACAAAATCTTTTTAAGAGTACATATATAATGGACTGTCAGACAAAGCATGTTGATACTTCATGGATCAATGAAATTAATAAAATTATCAATGCAGATTGCAACAAAGGCTGAAGTGCTTAATGCCTTTTCTGCTTCTGTATCCAACAATGTTAAAAAATAGTTTGGTGGCTATTATGATGCCAGTCATAAAAAGTTAAAGAGCAAGTCAGAGAAGGATTGGAATTGAAATCCAGAGACTACTAATATTGATTTGAATAAACAGCTCCTAGAAACATTTGCACACCATTGCCACAGTAATTTTAGTTTGCCAAAAAGATTCCCACCCCTAGACTTAAATACTCAAAGACTTGGTTTTATTTCCCTTCATTGTATTTGATTCCTTACTTCGGTCTGTGCATGTGCTTATTAAAAGCAGAACAGAAAAAAACCCCACATTTGTACAGCTGTTTGGAGACCATCTTAAATTGTTTGAGAAGTACTGGAATAGACTGGGCTAGAATAGAGTTCATATGTTAGTTCTTTTTACATTTAGTTAACATGCTTCTGATTCATGAGGAGATTTTTGGGTTGTCCTGTGCAAGGCCAGAAGTTGGACTCGATGATCCTGATGTATCCCTTCTGGCGAAGCATATTCTATTCTATGATTCTGTTCTGTTCTATGATTTTCAGGGGAGTAAACCTTTTTAGTAGTTAAGTTAGCTATGTGGGTTTTGTAACTTTTTCTGTTTGTTTGATTGGGTTTTTTTTTGTTGTTACTGTTGTTTTTTCCTTTTCTGTTTTGTTTTTTTTCCCTATAGTTGCTTTTCTTTTGTATGTAACATAAATTTTTTGCGGCTTCAGATTTGGCACTTCATTGCTGGGGTAGTGAATATTAAGGGGATAAAATTCATAGCAGATCAAATTATTGCTGTTTGCTGCTCATATTGCTGCTCAGATGGTTTTACCTGCACATAGTATAAGATTTGAATTTGTTTTTATTTTATCTATCTCCTATATTTTATTCCTTTCTAAATGATGCTTTCTTGAACGAGTATCATGGTTTTCTCAACATTCAGTTTCAGAAGTTCATTGCAGACGTGAATATAATCTTGCAATTGCAGATGTGAATATAATCTTGCAATGAAAAAAATACTTTTATCCTTGTCACATATGTTAAGAACAAATATGACATTCAAAAACAAGAAAAAGCAAGTCCGTGGTTATCGGTGGATACTGCGGATTGCCAGGTAGTCAGTGTGCTGGAGAAACTGATGGAAAGCCTCTGTTTGCTCCTAAAGCTAAATTTAGAGGTTTTTTCATTATGTTTTACAGAAAACCTGATAGACTGTGCATTTGAAATATATTTCACTGCCAGAACTTGTGTCCTCTGTCATGAGAATTTGAAAATTAAAAGGATTTAATATACTCTGGATTTTTTCAGCCCTGCTTTGTGTATATGTTAATCAATCAATGACTTATCTGTCTCTGCATTTGAAATCATGCATTATTATAGCACTGAAAAGATGGTGCAGAGACAGTTTTATGCATGATTCAAGGAATTTACATGCATATATACTTTTATTTCTGTGTCTCAAAGCAGTAATTTGTTTTCTATGCTAATAGCATCTCTAATGGAGATTTCTAGTATAAAATGAGAAAGACTTGATATTCAAACTGAAAATCTTACAAAAAATTACCTTCTGACATGAAGCAAATGCATTTTTTCAGGTAGTCAAAATACTGAGATTTGAAAAGCTGCAGCCTTGTAACTATTGCTGCAGTGAGGATTTTTGAGTAATTGAATCAGTTGCTCAGATTTTAGTTTTCTCTTGCAGGATCCCTCCCCTGCAAATGCTATAGAATTATTCAGTTTAAAAAGTAAGTATTTAAAGAGGAGTAATGAGTTGAGGTACCAAGACTGTCTTGACTTCAGATCGTGCTGATTTTTCAGGCTGCAGACAGTGGTAAAAGAATGAATGAAGACAACAGAATAGTTTTCCATCTCTGTCTCTCAAACAGTCACCTAGTTTTTCTTCCTCTCCCCCCCCAAATATTTTATTAAATTTCTTTATAACCCACACTCATAATGTCCAGTGTGTGGAAATGCACTCCCATTGATATTCCCATGAATTAGATACTAAGATCCTTAATTTGCCACTTCTGATTCAGCTGGAGACGGCCATAACTAAACATTATTAAAACAACTTTAAGTTTAAACAGGTGTTTTGTTTTTTTTTTTTTTTATTATAGAGCAACAAGCACATTCCTTATTTTTGTTCACCTTTGAAATAAGTCAAATGTATTTTATCAGTTTTCTTCTTGTTGAAAGAAGCAGAGAAAGGCAAAGAGGAGAGCTAGGGAATAATCCTGATTAAAATGGGGGAGATATGTAGCCAATTGGCTATGTAAGCAATAAGATAAGGAGCATTTATGCCTTCAGGGTCCTTAGAGTGCTGCATTTCTCAAACACTGAACATCAAGAGCTGCAAATGGTGGTACAAGCTCATCTAGAAATTAGATTTTTAAATAAACTAAATTTTTCAATGAAAATATTTTCAAGTACTTTCAAAACAGACAGTTTCATTTTTGTGCCAGAATATTTGCCTGTTTGAATTCCAGACTGATGGAAGTTATACTGATGTCTCATGATTCTCCCTTGTCTTTTAAGTGAATTAGGCAAGGTCTTAAGCACCTTTGTTTCTGTTGCTTTGCACTGTTGGATTTTTTTGTTTGTTTGTTTGTTTTTGTTTTTCAGACTGTGTCTTTTGAAATGTAGCTTTTGTAACATCTAGGGATAGGGCCAGCTGAGAAACAGGCTTCCTAGCTTGGACAGCAGCACATTCTTGATGCTGTGGTATCTGGTCATCTCCTGAAAGGTATTTAGGAGAGGTTATGTGGTTTATGTTTGCCTTTGCCACCAGCAGTTAAAAGAGACTCCTGTGCATCCCCCATTCACATCAAAGGAGACTGTCCCTTGATTATCCTGAGCTAATCATGCATTCAGTTTCTGCTGGTGTTCATACATTGGGAAAAGCTATTTTTACATGGGTTTGGTCTTTAGTTTTTCAGAAATTATAGATGTATTTCATCATTCAAAATTAGAACTAATTTGGGATTTTAAGAAATTCTAGATTTAAGGGACTAAATCGAGCCATTGTACAAGTAGAAATGAATTTCTGTTTGTGATGGATTCCATCAGATTCCATCAGGATTGAACATAAGCTAACCAGTGTATCCTGTTTAGATGTGTGGCAGGAGGCTTGAGGGAGAGGGAGAACCATCTGAATTATATGAAGTTAGCCACCCAGATATCATCTAGACTTTCAGACACAAGAAGAACAAAACTTGCTAAATGAAAGTAAAGGTATCTCGGAGTGCTGAATTTTTCTTTGATCAATTGAGAGGAATCAGAGACAGCAAAGAAATGGATCATTAATGTACTCCTATTTTGAGGGGGCTGGAGAGGGAGAGGTTAAAAATCCAAACAAATAGTTTCTCTAAAATTCAGTTTAAATAAGTTGTGTAACAGTTCTATTGGAAATATTAGCCAATTAGTATTGGCTTGATGTACTTCAGCAGTTATTCTGCCTGATTTATAAATACAGAGACAGAATAGAAAACTTGGTATGATCAGGAGATTAGGGGTTGTACTTGTAGTGACTTTGAATATTAGATATTCTAAAGACAATTTTTCCATTTTCTAGTGAAATCAGAATTTTCTCATTAGGCTGTGATAAGCAAAAATTCTATTTTTATGATTTGAAGGACTGTTTTAACTATGTTTCTGTCAGCTTCAGCATCAAATAATAATTTTGGTTCTGTGAAGCACATAATAAAATTTTGGTGTTTTTTCTTTTTTTCTTTAATTTCCATGCATGCCTAGTGCTCTCCTTTCCAGGCAGCTTTCAGGAAGGATAGTGATTAAGTGCAATAAAAGTTTAATTTTTCTTAAGATTTGTTACTGACAGTCTCTTTATACCCACATTCCTGTGGTCTGTTGAAAGTGTCTTAGTGGCATGACATACTGCCGGCAGTTGTTTTTTCTTCCAAGCTTTTCCTTGAAAAGTACTCTGTCTACCTTCTTCCTCAACACTGGAAAAGTTTTGTCATCTTGAATGTTTTGGATATTTGGGATATATGCTATGTTTCTGAAGGTGAAATGGACTACACTGATTCCTTGTTGAGAAGAAAGTGGTAGCATGTAAAGTAGTTTTCAGAAATCTTTGTAAATTACCGTTGTCTAAAATGAACATCTGAAATAAGGAGAACTAATACATGTGTGCACAGAATGTGTCATTTTGAGATGATGTCTTGCTGTTGCCTTCTCTTTCTTAGCAGAGAGAACCAGCAACATAATTTGTTACAAAACAGCTGTTAATATATTGTTTTACTGTGATTGCTGTATGTCTCCTGCTTAGCGTGCTGTGGTCTGATCCTTAGTTTAGAGGTATTGCTTGAATTTGAAGGTGCTTTAGTTGGACTTATGTAGACTGTAAAGTACAAATATTACCTTCTTGGATAGTACAATTAAATCTCTAATTTTTTCTTTATTTTTATTTTTATTTTACTTTTTTACCTCTCCTTCAGTACTTAAATTGCAGTGAGTAAGCTGAAAAGCAGTAACACTTAAATTTATCTCCTGACCTTTAAGTTATATTTCTTTGAATGCGTAGGATAGGAGATCTCTTTCGTTCTCTTTTCGTTCGTCATTTCTCTGATATGAGTAAGAAAATAAAATCTTTTGTTCCCATTAAAGTTGATTTTTTTATTGGGAGGCGAGAGTTCAGTTATTTGTGATAATATGTGAATAATTTCAATAAAAATGTTATTTTTTTTACTTTCTAATCAATTAAAAGGCTTTCAATCTAATGTAATTTGAAAATAAGCAACAAAGTACAGGAATAATGTATTCAAAGGAACATAATGTTTTGTTTGAAAAAACTGTTAAATTAAGTCATTCTGGTAGAGTTAATATTGTTAGCAGCTATTCTGTTCTGGAGTGCAAGGATTTGGGGTGTGAGCAGTCACCTTATTCAGCAGAGGTACCTAGTACATGTTAAACAGCTTCTTCTACCATTAACTAACCCTTAAAAAATTAAAACTACATTCACTGATTGTGACATTTTTGCCTTCCTCTGGCTCTTCTCCCATTATTTAATTCATTGATTGAAAAATAATTACATAATGTAATCTAAAAACGTATTTTCCAAAATTGCCATCTCCAGATCTGAGAAAAATATTTTGTATATATTCCATATGGATTTTTACATTTATTTTTTTTAAGAACTTGGATATTGAATACAAATTGGATGCTTTATACTTAAAAGGTGAGAATGTAATTATATTGCTTTTTTTGTTATCACTGCTATCATCCAATTGAGCATTGTAAAAATAAGCACTGAGCACTGTGAAATCATCTCATTTAATCAAGAAAGTACAGGTCACAAAATGTGATCACAACCAACAGGAGTTCATTGATGGCTTATATGAAAGCAACCACAGGGTTTCTGAAGGAATTTCTCCTTAGGTGTTCCTGCTGTAGGAGACTGGTTTGGTTGGTAATACTGGGACTGGTAGTTTGCTGGATATTAAAGCAATCTCTTGTGCTTTTAATTCAGGTGATTTTACCATAGAAAAATAGTGTGAAATCCTAATGAATTAATTAAAGGATGCAAGAAAACAGCTATCATCACTTTAACTTTTTGATGCATACAGAATTATATAGACCTGCTTCTGCAGATCATCAAACAAGCAAGTCAGTCAATTTAATGGAGGCACTTCCTTTGAGAAATGTTAGTGTTGTCTGACTTTGAACATGTTCTTGAAACTTAAGACTGTTGTGTATCCTGGCTGTGCATTATGTGACTAGCTTAAAAATTTCTGAAGATGTGTAATTCTATGTACATGGGAGAACCTCTCCAGAGACTGGTGGTTAAATTTTTCTTACTCTTTCATGCATGCACACAGCTTTACACATGGATAGCTTTTGCAGATAATCAAGTATGCTTCCTCTTTTCTTTGCGGTGTTTATCTCAGAACTACCGTGTGTGAGTACCTAGAGCAGGTAATTTAGTGCAGTCTGTTTTCTCCTCTGCTGTCAGCAGTACAGCACAGAGGAAGATGTCAAATGCGTGAAACGGAAAGGGGTGGTTGGAGGAAACATGGAGCAGGTGCAGAGAAGTGTGGGAGAAGAGTTTAGGCCTGAGGCAATTAGAAGTGAAGGTGGTAATTGAGGAGATTTAGAACAGAGAAAACAAAGGTGAATTGAGTATATTCTAGCAGGGGCTCCTGATTTTGGTGGATGTGTATCCACATGACAAAGAACCTGGAGACAAACCTACGAGATTTATGTCAGCTTTGCTCCTTAATTATCGGATACAACATACTGAGAACACAGCTCACTGTTTTTCTCTGTAGTGTTTACAAACTGTAACAGTCTATTAGAAACCAGGAAAAGAAAACTGTTAGTTTCTGGTTCGTCAGAAGCTATGAAGAAGGTGGTCTGTGTCCAGCCTCTGACGGAGAACATCCTTAAACTGCACACTGCTAGTAGCTGGGAGAATATAACCAGAAGTACCACATACTACCTTGTAAGCTCCTGTTGCGAAGAAGGAGGGACCTTCAGTGTGACCTAGAGCAGTCGCATTAGGTGAAAGGTTCTCTAACAAATACGAACATTACAGATCTTTACTGTTCCCCTGCCCCTCAATATGCTTATGCATTTATTCCAAGTCTGATGTGAGCATAATATAGTGATTATCGACCAAGATGTGCCTTTTTCAGGCTATTTGATACTTGCTTGATTTTAAAGTTGTAAAAGTCTCATTTTCAGAGTGGTTGTTGACTGACTGTCATTCCATTAATACAAGATTTTGACTGAAGTAGAAATTTCATGATCTGGCTGAACTTAGAGTCAGAAAAGGAAAGAATTGAACTCAGAAGATTCTCTGTTTCATCTCCCTGCATACAGGCAGAACTGAATTTCATAAAAAGCTTTGATGCTGCAAAACAGTGAAATACACACTGAAAACAGTTCACTGGAAATTAAGAACACACTATATGAACTTACTTTGTCATAGCTCAGTAAGTTAAGTAAATTAAGAACACACTATATGAACTTACTTTGTCATAGCTCAGTAAGTTCATATAGTGTGTTCTTGATTTCCAGTGAACTGTTTTCGGTGTGTATTTCACTGTTTTGCAGCATCAAAGCTTTTTATGAAATTCAGTCTAAACAATTAAGATTAATGGTTTTTTCTCTCTTGTTTGTCATTAACCATGGTGTTTTTGTGATCTTGAGTGAACTAGAGACATAAAATTATTGTCCTAGTCCTTATTATGTATTTTGATTTTTTAATTCTTATTATTTTATAAATGTTATACTGAATTATGCAGTGACATCATGACTCTTCCGGTAGTGAACTGAAGAAGGGCTCTGATGAGGCTAAATTTCATTTCATTTCATTTCCCTGTTGTTTTGGACATTTAAAGAGTCATAATGTTATATTTTACTTAAGTTCTTCCAGGAATTTTCATTATTTCAGTTTTAATAACTGAAGTGAACTAGAATAATTAAGATAGTGATAGAGAGATTTAATAAAGTCAGTGCAAAAATAAGCTGCTTACAAATGCATAGGTTTCTCCCTCCATCTCTTTCTTTCTCTCACCCACACGTTTTTGATTTTTTTCCTGTAATAAGGAATTATATTGTCATTTCTGCTTATAGCTTAATTTTATACTGAGATTTAAAACTAAACCAGCTGAAAACGTTTCACATATCATAACATACATAATTAGGCTGCAGAAATAGGTAAAAGGTACATAATTAAAACAAAGGCCTTTTTATTTTGATCAAGTGTTTGACATGAAAGTTTGTGTCAGTGTAATTTCCTCACCTATTTTTGGTCAAGAATCAGAGTTCTTTATTTTTCTTACTAGAAGTCCATTCAGAACCTTTCAGAAATTCTGAAATAAAGCTGAAGAATAGATGAATTTTCATGAGTAAAAATAAATCAAACTACTTTAAAAAGGAAAAGTAGATGTAAGTTACAGAAGGAAGTGATATTGTGAAACAAATGACCATTGATTCTGTGAGTGCTGCTACCAAAAGGAATGGCAGAAGGCTCTTGTGAATCATAGCAGAGAACAGCTTTTATGTTCTGGGTGTACTTGCAGATAAACCAGTATTCAGAAAAGTCTGCATTTGTTCATCCTGCTTCCATTGTCAGCAGTCACAGAAGATTTGCAGAAACCACTATACCCAGGAAGAAAAGCAATACTGCAAAACTCTTGAAACAATGAAAAGATTTTTAAATCAGATATCAGAGCCTTCCCAGAGGACAGAAGTCAGCTCATGTGGTCTCCTCAAGTTACCTTTTAGCTCTGCCTTTGTAGCAAAGATGTAAACATTTTCTGTCTTTTAGCACATTGATGAAATTAAGATTTAAACTGAACATATGTGCTCAAGGCAATCTAAATGGTACCAGAGTATTTTGATTTTCTAATTACAAAAAGTGCATGAGGTGGTCTGCCCTGATTAGTTCCCTCTCTCTGCATTCCCAGAGTTGGTGTCTCTTGGGTGGGATGCCATGTAACTGTTTTTGATGCTTACAGAGGTTCTTCTGTGCATGACAAAATAAAGCCTGAGGCAAGGTGAGTAGAGAGAAGAAAGAACAGAAGGGAGAGCAGAACAGGAGAAAAACTCACATCCTTTTAATTATTAATATGGGACCTCTCCTGCCTGTTTCCTTGTGGCTTAGGCTACAGATGTGTTCCAGAGAAGACTCCTAAAGAAATATAAAACCTGAAAGGGAAGTGAATATGCCCAGTGATGGGACTGTTTATTTTTGCATTATTATTGTTGTCCAGAAAGATACTTGGGTTATGCCCTGCGGTGAAGTTAAGGTGCTGATTCCCATAGCCATCAGATTTCCTGGTGTCCCTTCTGTTGACACAGCTTCATCTCTGGCAATACTGATGGTGGGCAACCCATCTACAGTGCCTCAACTGGAGCATCATCTGGTTCCCTGTGAGAGGAGTTGAGAGAGAGAGCTGAAGGAATCAGGTGGCATTTGTACTTCCCCTGTGTGAAGTATTCTTTTCCCATATAAACATGCTGATTAATTTCACTTGCAGAACTGGGAGATAGTTATTTTTGCATACATCACATGCAAATTTTTAATCCCTTTTCAAAATTCCACTTTATTGCTTTGGGGTATTTGAACTTACTTAATTTTAGTTCGATTTGATGCTTATTTCATATAATGGTAGAACATGGAAATTGCAAAACACCAGTAAGAATAGTGGAGGGTTACCTGTACACAGAAAGGTGTTGCAGTCTTTAGGGATCGTTAGGCTTATCTGAAATCCTGGGACAAAATACAGTTTGCAGTGTTATGTTCATTTAGGATAATGTTTGGAAATATTAGAGGAAAAGCTATCATGCTGACTGCTGTGTCCAAAGAGACAAAATACAAACCAATTAGCAGAATGGCATGACTAATAACAAAATTCAACAATTTATTGTTGGATCAGTTATTTATCCTGTGTATTCTGTGGGATGGGGTGGGAGAGACAGTGTGTCAAGTTTTCTAACAGCATAATTCTATTGGAGTTGGTTGAATTGTGCCGAGATTCTGGTTTTATAATCTCAACTCCTGCAGCAAATAGATGTAGTTCTGTGAGAAAGGTCCAATCGGGACCAGTTAGTATTCCCCAGGCCTAGTTTTCCACCTGATAAATGAAGAAAAATTTAATTAGAAAGGATGAATTTGAAAATTCTGCTGGTAGCAGATGATCTTGCTCGCCTATGACTCTGTTGAAGAGTCTTGTCTCCTGCTTCTCCTCCCTTTTGAGCATATTCTGACAGTAGTCACTGTACCAGGAGTGCAGTGTGCTTCAGTGTGCTGAAGCTGTGCTTCAGGAGTTTATCCCATGTTTGATTTGGTCTCCATAATAATCTTAAAATTCACACATAAAATAAAAAAACTTGAAGTGAGATGGATGCAAGTGGAACATTTTTTCATGAAAGCCCTAATAAGAATTTTCAAAATATTGATTTGATTATCTCTCCTTATCTTGTGAGTAAGGGCTTTCTGGATTTGGGATTCTGCTCTGCATGAGCACTGAGTTTGGTGTTGCTGTGGCTGTTATTGCCTCCTCCTTAGCACCTTTGTCTTAGAGATTTCAAAGCTCATTTTTTCTGTCTCTTTAATCCAGGGCTTTTTTAAGGAATCATCTGAACCTGATCCCTGGTCTTTAGTTTGTTAACTTTTCTTCTCCCTCTGCTGCTCTTAGGGTGGATTGGTTTGTGTGTTTGTTTGTTTATTGTCACAATTCAAGGCACAGTAGGAAGGTAATTGTCTATCAGATATACTATAGATTTTAATATTGATCACGTTGTGCAGTAACAGTAGGATGTCAAATTGAATTTTAAGCTCTTTAGTGTTACTTCCCTGGTGATGGCTGTTAAGTGATGTACCCTTACTGATTTATCATACCCTAGGTCTTGTTTTGGGGTTATTAAACTACAGACATTCTGGAAAGTGTAACTAATTCCTGGTAATAAAGGAATTAGTGAATTTCTTTTAATCTTTGACTAGATTGTTGTATGTTATCTTTGACCTCTTGTTCTAACATTACATGTTTTCCCTGTGGTTGGATTCAGGTACAGCACTAACATTAGTGTCTGTTTTGTGGGAGAGTGAGATGTGCTCTGCACCTCAGACCTGTCAGGGAAAGCACCAGACGTGGCTGAAGGTCTGTGCTGCAGGAAGCTGCCTATAGCAGGATCTCTAGCTAGACCACCTTGAACTCAGACTTTGAAGGAAGGAAAACCTTATTGTCTGTGGTGCTCCAAATAGGTGACATTTCAAATCCATGTGTGGATGAGTGTCATTTTGTGCTGAATCTGTTTCACTAACTGTAGAGACTTCTGGATCTTCATCTTGCAATCCATTATTACAGTTCAAATGTTTTCTATTTATTTTGAGTACACTATGGAAAATCTTTGACCCAGCTTCTATTTTGTGTCCTCAAAATTCACACTTCTGCTTTATGTTTTGATGTTTTGTTACTAGCATGTTGGTTTCCTCTGTTTGGACAAAAATTATTTTTGGGTACCAAAAACTCTGATGTAACTGTACATGTTATATTTCTTCAAGTTGGCCATACAGATTGGGCTTTTAAAACATAAACTACTTTCAATTTGTATGAAGAAATATCCTTTGAAAGAAGAGGACAGATAAGCATCTAAATTAACCTGTTTTAAAGGCTATATGTATTTTGCCCCATTCCTTAGTTTTCTCGATGTAATACACAGTATATTTAATATTTGAAACTTTATTGTTATTAAACAGTTTAATTGAATACTTTTTTCTAAATATTTTCACTTTCCATTTTTTCTGTAGGTGGAAGAAATTGTTGACATAGGAGCATTTGCCCCAGAAGACATTCATGTTCCCAAAATCTATGTCGATCGTTTATTACAAGGAGAGAAGTTTGAGAAGAGAATTGAAGTAAGTAGCTGAGATTCTTGGTCATGATGTATTTCAGTGTGGGGTGTATTTAAAATTTGCAGAGTTTTTGCCCTACCCACCGATTCGTTAGGTAGGTACTTAACGTGGTGAGGTGGGCGTCTGGGAATTTATCCTTGTTTCCTAAACCTCAGACCCTATGGTTCAGTCCTTGAATAATTTAGAGCAACTGCCTTCAGACCTGGATGGCTTTACCACAGCTGAAAATTTGGTGGAAAATGCTACTTCATTCTCCTTTCTTCCCTCAGTTCACATGCTGTAGGCACAACAGGGGGAACACCTAGACCAGGAGCTGACTTTGACGATTAGATGCTGTCTTTTCCACTGGAAAGTTCTTGACATGGGCACATAGGGCCAGTCTCTTTTGTGCCATGTGTTGAATTATGTTGTACGCAGTGGTCTTGGAAACTTTTGTTTCCTTTTCTTTAATCAGGAACTTTTTTAGACAGTGGCCTTTCTGGTCTAAATAAAAGATGTCAGTAGCTATTAAAAGTTGCAGCAATAATATTCTACCACTGAAAATTATGATTATGTAATTGTTGTCGGTTGTTTCTGTGGCTTTGCCTCACTCAGTCTATGCCTCTGTATTCGTTTTGATGATGTGATAATGCTTTTAAAGTGCAGTTTAAAATTCTGTATTTCTCTTGTATCTCCATACTTGGGAGGGGAATTTTTCAAAATGTCATCAGAAGAGCTGGTGGAGAGGGAGAAATATGAGAAGGAAAAAAATATTTGTGGTAAAAAAAGGTGCAGAAAGGAATTCTTATAGTTAAACTTTCATTGTTAAAACCAAGTCAGAAAGTGCTGAAAAGTCATACAAGGCCTTTTCTCTGAGTAAACTCTTGTGAATGTTAAAGTGAAAAAGCTTTTTTTTTTCTTTCCATCTGTTCATTCTGCAAAAACATATTGCATGTTGTTAAGTAATTGACTGTAAACAGATGTGTCAAACCTTTTTTTTTTTACTCCTCTGGTCATGTCGGGTTAGATTGCAATTAGTGGTCTATTTCCTTCTTCTGAATGGATGCATTATCTCACAGAAAAGCTTTTCACCTTACATGACAGAAATCTTTTTTGCATTTATTAAACTGTTGCTTTTACTGCATCTTGGGTAAATAAGTGAATACACCTGCCTAGTCAACTGCCCTCTTCCCTATATGCTTAAGAAAAAAAATAAAGGGAGGGTAAAGAAAGCTACTATAAACTGCCAAGCAAAGTTGTAACAGAGATTAATTTGGGTTGTGACAATTTTGTAATTCTGGCAATGGCACCTCTCGTTACTAGAGGTGTAGGAAAGAAACGGCAGATTTATTTACTCTTCCATTACATTTTATATATGAAGTGGCTGTACAAAGTGTTGAGTATGCTAAGTGGTGAGGGAACATGAGGAATAAGAGAAGCTAGTCTGTCATAATTCTTACTGGCTCTAAATAGTAGTTCCTGCCTAATATGGCTCAGAAGTGGTCCCTCTTGTGCAAGTCATACTTTCTATCCAGTCTTCTCTTTGCTGCAGAGAAACCTCTGTAATTGTTCTTAATTCTTCTATAATCTGCAAATGAAGCAATTCTAGGGAAAATAGCCAAGGCATAAAATGAAAGTTGCTGGGAAATTCAGGAGGGTTGATACTACTGGTTTCTCACTGCCAAGGGTGAAGGTGACTCTGCAAAAATTCTTTGCGATGATGAAAAGTAACAGAGGATAATTTTTCCTGATGTACTTATTGTAGGCCTGAAGTAGGAGAGGATGTGAAGGCAAATGGGGATTAGGACATGGTGTTGTCCAGAGGAGTTTTATATACATAGGAGAGATGAGCAAAGGACATAATCTACGTAGACAATAATTTACAAAAAAGGTGTCACAAACTTCTTTAATGTCATGGCTTTTTCACCAATATGTGATTGGTGAAACATCAGCTTAAGGCCAGAAAATTGCGGGAAACAACTTCAGGCAGATGTATGGAAGCTTATAGAGATTTTTGTTAGAAAACTTCTGTTTCTTAGCTCCTCTATCTTTAGATGAATGGCGTTTGTCTGTTTCATGCTTATAAATCTAGGATACCTCATTAAATTGAATGAATGCAGAAAGAGAAAGATATTTGTATTTTCAGCTGACATTTTACAAATCTATTTAGGTGTCCCTGGGGTAGTGAATCTCAGACTTGCTAGTATTTGCACTAATGCTTGGCGCTTTCTTCACCACTTGTCTATGTATCAGGCTTGGCAATACAGACCAAAAAAATAACATTTTGCTGTAAGGCCATCGTTGGCAGTATTTGATGACTGCGTTGGCCTAGATAAACTTGAATGGATAAAATAAAAGGTCATTTTTTTGTAGAAGATGTAGAATAAATAACTTTATTCTCAGACCAAGTATCTCAGTGCAATCACAAATCAGGGTTTTGTGTCTTGAGAAGCAAAAATCTGGATTCTACTCTTTACTTATGATTATTTCTTATTTTGCAGCGTTTATCAATTCGAAAGCCTGAAGACTCAAAAGCCAAACAAAAGCAAACAGACAATGTGAGGGAAAGGATCATCAAACGGGCTGCTTTGGAGTTTGAGGATGGCATGTATGGTATCCTTCAGCTGTGCTATAGATGAAAATGAGGACTGATTAGAATGACAACTGCAGCTGACTTGTTTAAGACAGGTTAATTAACATGCTCATTGTTTTTCCCAGAACCTTCGATTCTCTAATCTTGTTAATATGCAATTGAAAGAGAAGGGATGCTAAGACATAGAGTACCTGGAATTTTTATCCAGGGGTATCTGAGGGGTTTGTTAGCAGTTGAATATTTTGAAAGAATTTCTTGAAAAAGTTGGAAATGAAGCTTTACTTGCACTGTCATTTTTTTGTCATGTAAAGGATTTGACAGAATAAAATTAGACAGTCCAAATGGCAAAATAATTCATCACAAATATGAGACATATAAATAAAAACGAAAGTGTTTGTGAAGAGAACAGTTCTAGTCTAATCATTTTACAATGATAACTTGTTTTGATTTACTAGTTTGCAGTAAATGTTTGTGCCTTAACCACTTCTTTTCAGCTAATCTGGGTATTGGAATCCCACTGTTGGCCAGTAACTTCATCAGTCCAGACATAACTGTTCACTTACAAAGTGAAAATGGAGTCTTGGGTTTGGTAAGAATATATTGTGATCACTTATTACAGTGTTTTTATCTTGGAATGGCTAGGTTTTATTCCCCACCCATCTCCAACTTGATTATAATTTTACTAAAAAATCATATTCAAATATATGCCATATTACATCATCATAAAATTCTTATTGTACTGCAGGAAAGTTTTTAAAGAAATGGTCACTTTATGATTATAGTGCTACTTTGCTAAGGATCTTCTTAAGTACACATGTTTTGCTGGAATCAGAACCTTCACTAGTTTGCAAGACCAAATATTGTAAGTCATATCAAACATGATTTTAAATAAATCTTAAAATTTATATTATATTCACTGTCAATATGGCTTTATGAAGTTGCAGTTACTTAACTTCTTCTGAAAAATGTCTGTCACTTTGGTTAAGAACAAAAAAAAACCCAAATCAAACAAACCCCCCACTTCATGATTGTTTAGTAATTCTAACAGCCTCTCACAATATGTCCATCAGGCCTGATATGTTAGTTGATGTAAATTGTTGCTTGTATTGTCAGGATTTTTTTTCTGCTGAAGATAAAAAATGCATCTCTGTGATGATCTGTTTTCAGTAATAAGCATTAGAAATAATAAAGCAGTTATGAATTGTATTTCAAAGGTATTTTAATATAAAGCTGACATACATCTTTATTGTTGTCAGGGTCCTTATCCACTTGAAAGTGAAGTAGATCCAGACCTGATTAATGCAGGTAAAATATTTTAATTAACTTTAATTCATGGAAAGTGATTATTCATTGTTAACTTAAAAATTTTCTTTTGATGTAGTACTTGAACCCAGAATTCTGTTTTATTTGTTCATAAATATTAATATATTTGTCTTCCTTTAAGTAAAGGCTGGTTTTGATCAATGGAGATATTTAATATTCTTGGTAGAGGGCTTATGCTTTGATGCATTTTAGTAGCTACTAAAGGAAACTCTCTTCCAGGCCAGTGAGTAAAGGGTCAAATCATCATTTTCGTAAGTGAGATTGTTTCATGCAGCCTGTATGGAAATATGTTTTTTTTTTCCTGCTGCTTTTCACCTTGTGTTTTTTAGAAAATGATTTTCAGTAGTTTATGCTTGGGACGTGTTTTAAAACATCCTGTGTATAATGGCCTGGTTTATTCCTGGCCACGCAGTGTAACTCATTTGCATTCAGAGAGGGAGTGGCAGCC
Source organism: Chiroxiphia lanceolata (assembly GCF_009829145.1). Lineage (NCBI taxonomy): Eukaryota > Metazoa > Chordata > Aves > Passeriformes > Pipridae > Chiroxiphia > Chiroxiphia lanceolata. The sequence continues at coordinate 29,615,869 of NC_045671.1, forward strand.
AAGGCAGGGGGAAAGACCCCGCACAGATGGGACCTGGCACAGTGAAGGGCTCTGCTGGGGGCAGCTACTTTTGCCACTTTAGTGGAGGAGTGACAATGCTCATGCGCTGGGTTTGCCCAGCTGTTTTGGTGCATTTCACCTCAGAAGCAGCCATGCAATGTAAAAACATAAGCTTTTTATGATTTAGTCTGATTTTTTTTTTTGGTAAGTTGTGCCTATGTACATTTTCTGTTTCCATGTAAAAATACTCTTCTGTATCGTGTTATGACAAAGAAAAGTGGGCCTTGGAACCTTTTCATGGATGTTAATGGTACAGGTTATAGACCTGACACATCTTAGAGTTTTTTTCATATGGCAGAAGTATACTTTTCATATTTTTTTATTGAAGTATACAGGGGCCCTCTGGTGGTCTAGTGTTTAGGATGCGGCGCTTTCACCGCCGCGGCCCGGGTTCGGGTCCCGGTCAGAGGAGTCCCCCGGGTAGATGGAGCTCGTTAGCCCTGTAAGGCCATCCATCTAAGAGAAGGTCACTCTAAACAAACCTACGTCCTGAGGCCCTCACTGCCACCGTCCAAGCTTGCTCGGCCCCGGCAGATGAACCTTAGGATTAAAGGGTGGGCTCAGCTCAGCGCACACTGTGTCTCACCTAAAAAAAATCCACTGCGCAGGCTCGAAGGGTAAAGACCCTTCCCAAATCTTCGTTCGCGAAGACTGGCCATACATACATTGAAGTATACATATACATACATACAAATACAGGTATGCGTGTGTACATAGGTATCTATACAGACAGTGCCTTTCTCAGTGACTGTTAGCAAGTACAATTAAACTCTGAAAAGTCAAAGAAGATAAAGCGCTGACATCAAATAAGCTTTTAATTTAATATCAGGGTGCAGTCCAACAACTGACTTTTGAAATATTTGCTACTTGGCTCAACTAATTGATACCACTATCATACTGCTATGTAACTGCCCCTGTTACAGTACTGTATTTTAAATATGAAGTTATCTGAGGCCATCTTCAGGTTTGAAAAAAAAATTATTAAGAAATTGAGTCCATTATTTTACCAGTAGCTACGTAATTCTTTTGATACACTGTATGAAGGAATATTTCAGAGGTGTCACAGGCAGGAAAACATTATTTAGAAGAAAAAAAATACTATAAAAGGTGAAATTATATGCTTGTCTTTTAGAACTGAAGTTTTTATATGGGTGCATGTGAAAAATGCACATGTTAACAGAGTGACAATGGAAAAAATATCAAAGAATTTCATAAATTCCCTGAAAAGTCATTGTGCTTTATATGGAAGTCAAGATGATCTTGAATTGTTATTTGTAGTTGATAAGTATTTTTGCAGAGAATCTGGAAGGGATCAAGCTGACATAAGAGGTCAGAATGCAAAATGAAAATCAGATTATTCTAGTATTGGTAGTTCAGTGTTAAGCAGCTTCACATTTTCCTCTGTAGCTGCAGTAAACAGGACACAGGATAGGTGAACCTCAGATCTACCACCAAAATTATTATTGCTATAATTGCTGAAACATTCAGAAGCTGCTAAATCCCACTAACACATGGCTGGATTAAAACCATTCTAAGTGCTTTCCAGCCAAATTTATGAAACGAAGTGCAGAAAACAGAAGCTAAATGGCAGAGGAATAGAAATTGATTCTGTTCTCAGTCATCAACTGGAATGATACAGTATCAGTCCCAAAGTTCACATTTTGAAATGTACACCTGGCCTGGGCTTTTGCCAAGTTTTTATCTGCAAATGTAATTGTATTGCTCTGAGATATGTATGGGTTTTTCTGTTTGTCCCATTTTCTGAATGTGTCACGTGAAGTTTATCTTCACTACAATTGAAAGGTAGACTACTGTATTACAGCAGAAATATTTAAAAGTGCTGACGTCCTGAGAACATTTGCAAGAAATGGGTAATGTGGTGCACTTTCTACATTATTCTGTAGTCCTAAGCCTGTGTCTCCTTTCTTCTCATCATTGCCTTACCCTTCACTTTATCCTAGGCCTCTGGCATCATGTCACTGCCTGCAGGCCACGTCTTCCCACTGCCTTGGGTGGGTGACTGGTAGGGAAGGACAATTCAGGCAGTCTCAGCAGGTCTGGGCTTTAGCATGGGTGAACTCTCACAATGTGACTGCAAGACCACTTGCATGACCTTAATTCTATATACTATTCTGTGTGTCAAAATTTAATTTCCATACAACTAGTATATAAGATACACCAAGTGAACTCAGTAATTAAAGCAAGTATCTTAGGTCTATGTTTTAACTTTTCTACACTGTTTTATTCTCTATTCCCATCCTCTCAGTTAATTTCATTGTCTTTTTTCCTCTGTTTTTTGGAAACTGTTTAATGATGCCTTATTCCCCTTTTCATTTGTAATGATGCCTTATTCCCCTTTTCCTTTGTCGTTACACTGTTCCTTTACAATGTCATCTGGTGCTAAAATATTTCGGTTTGTTGGTTTTTTTCTCTCAAGTTTCCCATGCTTAGTTTATAATTTCACCTTTGTCTGTCTTTCTTATGCCTTTTCAGAGGCACCCTGTATATGTGGTTGTTGCTTAGACTGATTCAAAGAATTGGCAGGAAAGGAAGAAAAGAGCCCTGGACAGACAAATAAGATGCTTCCAGGTGTGCCCCATTGCTTGACCCAAGTCAAACAGTACAGCACTCAGCAGCACATTTTCTTGTGCACTTTAACAAAGCAAGAATAGACTAGACCTGTCATTTATCTTTCTGTATTCTACATTGTTAGCACTATAAACTCTGCTCACTCTTTCTTGCAGCCTCCCTGTCTCCTGAAGACCCTCTCTTTCTCTGTTTCAAAAGAGTTACTTCTCACTTTTTCTATGAATTGTGCAGAAAGCTAAGGTCCACAGATATTTCTTACACTCTGGTTTTAGTGATGTCTTGCCTGGAACTGCAGGCAATCCTGTCATTAAAAACTGAAAACAAATTGCTTCACAATTCAGTATGATTGATTAGGGTAACATGTGACATAGTAAGGGTAATCAGGTCCATAGCTGTACTGACTCCAAAGGAATTTCATAAAAAACCCCTTATTTCTTGCTTAATAGCTGTGACTTGATTTGTCAAAGAAACAAAATACATACATACTGTAGCTTGTTTCTTTTACAGGTAAGGAGACAGTGACTGTTCTTCCAGGTTCTTCCTATTTCTCTAGTGATGAATCATTTGCAATGATAAGAGGGTATGTAACAACCCTGATCTTTTTGAAACAGGAAAAGAATAAACTGAGTCAATGGCTGAACTCATTAGTATTTCTTTCAAATGTGGTTAGCATTTAAAACCCTGTAAAATTATCATGGACTGAAGCAGTGATGGTTTACAGAGGATTAGCCTAGCTGTTGGAAATAAAAAAACCACTGTAACTAATAGATACCGTAATGATGTTTGTGCCTACCACCACCTGGCCATATATAAACACATTTATAACTATGTTTTAACCACTACTTTTTAGTCATTTCCAAGTATCTAATCTGTACTTGCACTCTATATTTTTTTAGCTCAGCTTGCAATTGTGATCCTCATTCCACCTCCTTCATGGAAATTCACCCTCTGCACCTGTTTTTTGTTTGTTTTTCGGAAAGGAGGTTGGATGCAAACAAACACTACATCCTAATGGCTCTGAAAGGATAATGAGTGCATGTAAATATGTGAAGGAGTGCACTTAAAAGTACGAGTTCAGAGCTGATTGAGTGTGCATGCAATTAACCAAAACCAGACGAAAGTAGGAATGTTTTTGAGGCTCAGTAGGCATAAAGAGAAGTTTGCACCAGTGATACATCTAGAGGGGAAAAAAACGCAACTATATGCGTGGCACAGTGGTTGCTCTCTCTGTCCTGTGCCATCATTTTTAGATTGATGTAATGAGAATGAAGAAAAGCTTCTTAAGGTTTGTGGGCTGTTACTTGAACATGATATGCTAATTACAATTTTCTGTTGCCAGCGGCCATGTTGACTTGACAATGCTTGGAGCTATGCAGGTGTCCAAGTACGGTGACCTGGCCAACTGGATGATTCCTGTAAGTAGGTGTTTGAACTACTGTCACTGTATTGAGGATAACATAGATAGAGCTGAGGGTCAGGCAAAGGAGAAAAGAGCAGAAGTAGAATGTGGGTTGTGAAGTTCAAAGCATTAAAATAGAGGGTATGTGCATTTTTTCTGCATATTGCTGGCACCAAGCAATCCGCTTTCCTCTAAAACTGTGCTTGCGCTAAACACTGTGAAAAACAAAGCATGATTGATGCAAACCTTTTTCGTTCCTCTCATGCCTTTCAAATGTCATGGGATTTTTGCTGAGGGCTGATGCTTTTTCTTGAGAGCGACAACTCTTGTATGGTTCCACCTGGAGCAATGACTTGAAGAAAAGTGTAAAATAGCAAGTAGCTCATTATAAAATTATAAAAAAATGCCTACATTAGTTTTCTGAATGTTCCTGTTGACAGATCACACCATTGCCCGTTTGAATACATTAAGAAGGAAGCAATACCAGTGTATTTAGCCAAGCAGACCTACAGGTTAGAACCTCAGAAATGTAAGCTAATTCCAGTATTATTTAGGCAACTGATGACATTAAGCCATTCTTTGAACTTTATGTTTTAACGTTAAACAACATATGTAACTTTCATACTGTTGACAAGTTCAATATTTTCAATGGCTTTCAATATGATATGACATCTAGACATGTCTTTGTGTCAGAGATGTCCAGAAACAAATTTTCCTATTAACCTGGTTTCAGGTATTTTTGTCTGCCTGAGCGGTGTTAAAGGTCTTGAGAAAGTCTGTGAAAACTGAAAGCTGAGTACAAACATTTTGTCAGGAGGACAAAACTGCAAAAGAATGTCCTATCTCTTGGAAAGCGTTAGCTGAGCCCAGCAGTCTGTAACCTCTCCAGCAGACCTGTGAGCATGGAAGTTGCGGAGCAGTGGTTGGAGCGTAAGATGCTTTTTTTGAGAGAGGACAAAGTCTGATGTGGGAGTACACAAGCAGATGTGGGAGAAAGGGTTATGTGAAGGGCTATTCCAGGTGTCTGTGGGCAATTGTAGTGCATGTGGAGGAGTTATGGCTAGGTTGAAATATGACACATAGAAGAGATAAATCCGTAAGAAAACAGTTTTCCTTAGCATGTGTTTCCTTAGGTGTTCTCATAGCATAACCTAGTTTTATGGTCATACATCTGAGAACAGCTGGATTAGTGCTGACTAGATCTTTTCAGACCCTACTGATAAAAGTGCTTATTTTTTCAAGACTCTTTTCTATTTGCAGTGTCCTCCAGTTAGTATTGTGAAAAAATGAGGTCTGAAAATCAGTGCTGCCATTACTCCACCACTCTGTGTGCTCTTCTGTTGGTGTTTTATGTCTCTTTATAGAACCTGGTGTTTTAAACATAATCTGATGGTCAGGTATACTATAGGAGTCCATGTATGATGTGCATTAAGGTTATACTGGTTGACTTTGCTTTGTCCTATTCCAATTTCTTTTTTTTTGTCTTGAAGTACTGGGACTTGTCACTAGAATTCTCAAAAGTGATTAATGAAACTGGACTCCAGAGAGTAACCCACATACACTTAGAAATATAAGGGATAAATCGTATTACATGTTTAACCCTAGATTTGCTATTTGAGCCAAGGCAAAATTATAGTAGTGTAAGTTTTCAAGGAGTTGAAGTCTTAGGTAACTAAAATTGTAGTCCACCTGATTTGTCTCTGATTCTCAAAGTTACCCAAACTCTAATTGCATATTTTAAATAGCTCACTTAAAAAAACTTACATGTTGTAAACTGTATTTTTTCCAGGTGTTTGATGTAAACTATTGTAAGTAATCTAAACTATCAGCCTAGTACTGCAGGTATATGTCAATGAAAGTCTAAGCAAGGTACTTTGCCCTTCATATCAGTCTAAGAACTACTCTTTTAACTGGGTGAAGTAGAGCTGGTTTAGTGAAGGCACCACAGATAACTTCTGTTGTCTTGTGGTGGCTGTGATGTCTTGTACAAGTAGAAACTAATTGCTTACATAGTAGCTTTTAAAAATTACTCTGAATTATTACATTCTCTGTCAAAATTTTGAAGGTAGACTAGAAAAATTATTTAAAGGTAAGTTGTCATAGTATAAACTAAATTTTTTTTTGTAAATGGTATTTAGAAGTTTTTTTGTAGGCACAGTTCTAGATGATTATAATCTATACATCTTTTTGTTTCAATTGTCAGACAAATTCTAGGTTTTGTTTAGCTGCGTTGCCTTAGTCTGACATTCTCTTTATTCTTTTAGAAAATGAAAGTCACTATATAAATATGTCCTTAGGCTATACTTTATATTCAAGATTTCTTAACTCCTGAGATTTTCTTCTTTGACAATCCTTTGATCCTGCTAAAGCAGTGTTGAATGTTTCTGTACCTGGTAAAGCCTTCTGTTTACTCAAGCTGTACATTGAATTTAGGAAGGAAGAACTAGTTTCTTTGCTTTTTTGTTGCTTTTGTAAATTGAAGTGGCAAGAGAAGTATTCTTCAAAATACCCAAGTGAACAAGTAATAAATAAAGATTCCTGCTCTAAAGTATTCCTAGTAAACCACCAAAATGCATCTCTCTTGGTAGCTCATGAGGTTGAAATGTTTGGAAAAAAGTACTCCTGAATAATCATTAATAATAATCATTTTAAGGCCAAAAAATGCCAGTTGTTTCAACCAACCATATTGGTATCTGAGGATATAAAATTTCATGCAATTACATTTGTACTGAATCTAAGAGCTATTCGATATAGCAGTCGTTCTTGAAAAGCAATGTCATGAGCTGGAGCAATTAATCACTTGTTTTCTTGCTTGGTTTCATCTGCTTCGGATGGTTATTTGAGTTTTGAATTCCATTCCCATTGGCTTTTCCTTATATGTTCCAAAGCTTTTTAGCAAGCAGTGTTCAGGGTTGTTATTCATTATAGTAAATAGAGTTACTTTTTTGATTTAAATTGAAACTTGCAGTTAAAATCAACATATTTTCTCATGCCAACTTTTGGATTTTTTTCTTAGTTCTGTCAATTCTTTTTTTGGCAAATTAGTCATGCCCAACAAGCATTTTCTAAACTTGATAAACTACATCTATTTTTATTTCATACCTCAAGGTGTATTTTTATATCATTTAAGCATTGAATCAAAATTAATTTTTGCTCTTAGTATGTTTACAGTTATCTTTTGAGGAAGAGGTGAAAATTCAACTTTTGCTATATGTAGATAAACTTCAAATTCTACATATTTTCCCAATATAATTAGTTTACTGTCTAGAGCTTGTTTAATTCCTGTTAGAATCAGCTTCCAAAAATATATCACAATTGGAGAATATCAGAATTATTTCTATGGATTTTTTTCAGCTTGCTGGAAACATCTGTGTTGAATCAAAGCATGTGACAGTCTAAACTGCTTCTAAAATCTGAACTTTAGCTTGTGTCCTAAATTAGTCTGAACAAAAGCACAGCATTCACAGATACTGCAGGCACAAATAATACTTACAATACCCACACAGTGCTTTCAGGGACTAACATTCACTTTTCCAGTAGCTTTATGCACTTTCTACTCTCTTTCAGAATACTTTTTACTATAAAGAAGTTAAACTGATTTTTGTGATGATGTTGAAATTCTTTCACTGAAATTTTGTGTGACTTATCTTCCAAGATATGAACAATCAGAAGATGAAGGCGGCATTTTGTTCTAATGAACAAATTCATTTACACATATATTTCTTGAAACATTGAAGCTTAGATTGATTGTGATCTTTCTCAAAACTGTGCAGATTTACTTATTACTTCCTTTGGTGCTTTATGTTTTCTAAAAGGTACTGATTTTAGTTTTTCATTCATATATATCAAGAACATTATTTTCCATATCTGGTATTGCTTATTTCCTATGAAGATGGTTCTCCTTTCTGTTCAACCCCAAATTTATGAATAACTTGTATGTTTTCAAAACAGGGAAGTATAAAATCAGACTTTGGGTAGAGTTTGTCTTTTTGTTATCTTTGATATGTACCTTTTTACTTCATACTGCAGCATACACCACATGGGTCCCTATGGCTTTTTGCTATCTCTGTTTTCCACACTTCCTAACCTTTGGGTGTCTGCAAATTTCTTCTGCAGTAAGTTTTTATTTATCTGTGAGTAAATTTGCCCAGTGACACTCCATAAATCCAACCAGGAGTCTTTCCAACCAGCAGTAATCTCTTCTTGGTTACTCTTATTGAGATCTGTTGGATGGATGATTCTTAATCTGCTTTATTGACATGTCACTTGTATTCTACAGTACAGATTTTTAAATTGGGATTAACGAACCCATAGACATTCAGATCATCCTGTTTTTCTTTTGAAATAAGATGATATTTTATTGTTAGTTAAATTTAATTATGAGCAAGATGTATTTCTTTTTTAGTCACAAGATTTGTGTAAGGAAACTTTAAGATGTATTTTGTTGTAACATTTTTCACTTCGCTTTTCGTTTAGCTTTGGTTAAGCATTTCTTGTACAGTGTAGCTTTTGAATTCTTGTACTGATGGTATTTTCAGAGGCAAGTAATAGCTCTATGTGTTTTGAATAAGTGCCATCATGAAGCAATCCTTTCTATTCCATAAGAGCTTGATAACGCTTGAGCCCTAGTGCATGCATGTGTGTATTTACTTGCACTTATTATTAGGAACTGAGCTAAGGAAGTCTCATTGCAATAATTACAGCCCCTTCTTTGCTCTTATCTGCTGATTCTTAATGGAGAGAAAAATCCCACGAGTAAAGGAAGAAGAGAGTGTGAATATTTTAAGCACATGCAGTAAACAATGCTGTTCGCTTAGGCAGAAGTTACTTCCTAAACACTGGTGTTTGTTGGTAATTTTATTCCATTAAGCACTACTATTTAATGGCTTTTTTTCTTCCTCACTTTGGTATTTCTCCAAGTAACAAGAGTGTTTCTGAGGAGGGAAAGGAAAAGGAGGTGGCAAATTTCTGTGGAGCCCCTGGGAGGAGTGTGCAGTTGGGAGAAGTTGGTCAAGAGAGGTAGAAGAGAAACACTGAGGTCACAGGGATGGAGTAGGGCACATAGGCCAGAACAGATAGCCTATGACTGCTGGGAGCTACTGGATGGAGCCACATTTCAGTTCATGAGTGCAGGACACATCTGACCTATCTGTGTGTCTCAAGCTAATGTCAGAAATTGCTGCTAGCAGGGCAATCCACAGCATGTACAGAACAGCAGCATGACCATGCACTGTCACAGCGGTGCTGGCTCTTGTGGCAATTTAAATTAATTGTCTCACTTGAGCTTTTAGAAGTTGTGGGATTGACTGCACATATCCCTGTGTGTACTTGCTTTGTTTGTAGTTCCTTTCTTCTGGTGTCTTTCTGAGACCCTCAGAATAGAAGCATTTATGAAAGAATTTCCACTGCCCTTCTGCAGGGGCAGAAGCTTACTACAAAGTACTACAGTTACAACTTGCACAAAGTACTGCTTTTATTTTCTCCATCCTTCCTAGTAGAAAGCACATAACTATGATTGTTGTTGTGACATATATCAGAGGCTGGGCACAGGTCAAAACAAAATACCAGAGCTTCTGCTGTGTTCCTCTGTGACACCAAAATCTCTGTCTTTTTAATACGCATTTCTGAACATCCCTTAGCATTAAGCAACACTAATATAACTACTGATACAGCTGACATGCTGTACTAGCAGAAAAACTGTAGAAACAATGGTGAAGGGACCCTGCAGCTGGAAGTTGATGAATCTGAAAGCACAAAATGGATAAAATGCCTGTGACATCAGATTTCAGTAGGGAGAAACTTACTACAGGTGAAAAATATAACTGTGCAGCATAACATTAATAAGAAGGTAGCATACTCAGGAGGACTACAAGGGTGTCACAGGGTTATGCAGGGAGAATATTAGAAGGACCAAAGCCCAATTAGAAATTAATTTGGCTACTGCCATAAGAGACAATAAAAAGTGCTTCCAGAAGTACATTAACAGCAAAAGAAGTGCTAAGGAAATTCTCCATCCTTTATTGGATGCAGGGGAAACATAATGACAAAGGACACAGAAACGGCTGAGGTACTTAATGCCTTCTTTGCCTCAGTCTTTTATAGTAAGACCAGTTGTTTCCCAGGTACTGAGCCCCCTGAGGTGGGAAACAGGGACAGGGAGCAGAATGGAGCCCCCATAATTCAGGAGGAAATGGTTGGTGACCTGCTACACCACTTAGAGACCCACGGGTCAGGGAGCCAGATGGGATCCATGCAAGGGTGCTGAGGGAGTTGGTGGAAATGTTCACTGAGCCACTTTTCATCATGTACCAGCAGTTCTGGTTAACCTGGGAGGTCCTCGGTGACTAGAGGTTGGTGGATGTGACACCTGTGTACAGAAGGGCCAGAAGGAGGATCAGGAATTGCAGGTCTGTCAGCTTGACCTCAGTGCCAGGGAAGGTCCTGGAGCAGATCATCCTAAGTGCCATCATGCAGGACATACAGGACAACCAGGGCATTGGCCCAGCCAGCACAGGTTTGTGAAAGGCGGGTTGCTCTTGCTTTGAGCAACCTGATCTTCTTCTATGACAAGGTGACCTGCTTAGTGGATGAGACTGTGGCTGTTTGCTGCCTTGACATCAGTGAAGCTTTTGACACCGTTTCCCACAATGTTCTGGAGAAAGTGGTGGCTTGTGGCTAGGATGGGTGGACATTTGGCTGGGTAAAAAACTATCTGGATGGCCAAGCCCAGAGAGTGCTGGTGATTGGAGTTACATCCAACTTGGGGCCTGTGGTGTTCTCCAGGGCTCAGTATTAGGACCAGCCCTGTTTAATATTTGTATTGAGGATCTGGATGCACCCTCAGTTTGCAGATGACACCAGACTGGGAGGAAGTGTTGATCTGCTGGAAGGCAGGAAGGATCTGCAGAGGAATATGGACAGTCTGGATCGATGGGCTGAGGCCAGTGATATGAGGCTCAAAAAGGCCAAGTGCTGGGTCCTGCCCATGGATCTCAGCAACCCCAAGCAGCACTGCAGGCTGAGGCAGAGTGGCTGGAAAGATGCCTGGTGGTGGAAGGACATTGAGGTGTTGGAGCATGTCCACAGAAGAGCAGCAAAGCTGATGAGGGGTCTTGTGAGAGCAGCTGGGGGTGTTCAGCCTGGAGAAAAGAAGGCTCAGGGGAGACCTTACTGCTCTCTACAGCTAATTGAAAGGAGGTTGTAGAGAGATGGGGTTCAGCTTCTTCTTCTAACAAGGGACAGTACAAGAGGACGCGGCCTCAAGTTTTGTCAAGGGAAGTTTAGATTAGATGTTAAGAACAATTTCCCCACCAAAAAGGTTGTCAAGCATTGGACCGGGCTCCCCAGGAAAGTAGTGCAGTCAGCATCCCTGCAGGTATTTAAGAGATGTGTGACACATGTGGCGCTTAGTACTCACCTTAGAAGAATACTGAGGACTGATTAAAGGGACCTGGGGGTGCTGATCGACAGGAGGCTGAACATGAGCCAGCAGTGTGCCCAGGTGGCCAAGAAGGCCAATGGCATCCTGGCCTGCATCAGGAACAGTGTGGCCAGCAGGAACAGGGAAGTGATCCTTCCCCTGTACTCTGCATTGGTGAGGCCACACCTTGAGTATTGTGTTCAGCTCTGGGCCCCTCAGTTCAGGAAGGATATTGAGGTGCTGGAGCGGGTCCAGAGAAGAGCAACGAGGCTGGTGAAGGGACTTGAGCACAAGTCCTATGAGGAGAGGCTGAGGGAGCTGGGGTTGTTTAGTCTGGAGAAGAGGAGGCTTAGAGGCAACCTCATCACTCTCTTCAACTCCCTGAAAGGAGGTTGTAGCCAGGTGGGGGGTGGTCTCTTCTCCCAGGCAACCAACAATAGGACAAGGGGACATGGGCTCAAGCTCTGCCAGGGGAGGTTTAGGTTAGATGTTAGGAAGAAATTCTTTGTAGAGAGGGTAATCAGGCATTGGAACGGCCTACCCAGAGAGGTGGTGGATTCACCATCCCTGGAGGTTTTTAAAAAGAGATTGGACGTGGCCCTTAGTGCCATGATATAGTAATTGGAGTTGGATCAGGGGTTGGACTTGATGATCTTGGAGGTCTTTTCCAACCCAATCTATTCTATGATTCTATGTGTGTAAATTCACAGAGGCAGCCAGGATACATCCAAAGGTGCCAAAGAAGCTGACCATTTCCTAAGCCACCAGCCGAGTGGCCAGGATTAACAAGCAGCAGCCTCAGGGATGATACTGGGCCTGACGCTATTTAGTATCTCTATTCTCTACAAAAAATACAAACCAAATACAATTTTGAGCAAGAAAATTAACTTTGTATATTCTTCTGGTGGAGTATAAAATTAATGTTTTGATTGCTAAGATAATGCAGTTAGTTAGCTGAGGAGAAGAGTCACGTAATTTGTGCAGGAGATGTAGTTTAGTTACATAAATCTGGATCATTCTTGGAAAAAAAAAAATCCTTGAATATTAGAAGCAGCAGCCTTAGATTTTAATGCTCTGAATTGGACTAGCCCAACCTAAAGGATTAAAGCATTAATAATGAAATACAATGAAAGAAAATTATACAGATATTCTAAACTTTATCAAAGAAGATTATCTCAGAGCCAACAGAAGCACCACAGACATGATATTTGTTCTCAGACAACTGCAAGAGAAATGTAGGGAACAGAACAAAGGTCTTTATGTAACCTTTGTTGACCTCACCAAGGCTTTTGATACTGTGAGCAGAAAAGGTCTGTGGCAGATTTTGGAACGTTTAGGTTGTCCCCCCAAGTTCCTTAAAATGATCATCTCACTTCATGAGGATCAGCACGGCCAAGTCAGGTATGGCAACACACTTTCTGAGCCCTTTTTAATTAAGAATGGTGTGAAACAAGGCTGCGTTCTCGCTCCTACCCTATTCACCATCTTCTTTAGCATGATGCTCCAAAGGGCCACAGCAGACCTCGATGATCAGGACGGTATCTACATTCGATATCGTACTGATGGAAGCCTGTTCAATCTAAGGCGTCTGAAGGCCCACACCAAGACCCTAAACCATCTTGTCCGGGAGCTACTATATGCTGATGACGCCGCCCTTGTTGCCCACACAGAAGCAGCTCTGCAGCGTTTAACATCCTGCTTTGCAGATGCTGCTGAGCTCTTTGGGCTGGAAGTCAGCCTAAAGAAGACAGAAGTTCTCCATCAACCTGCACCTCAGGAAGTCTTCCATCATCCCCATATCACCATTGGCGAATCAGAGCTCAAATCAGTCCAGCAGTTTAATTACCTAGGCAGCCTCATCTCCTCGGATGGTAAGATTGACGGGGAGATAGACAACGGGTTGGCAAAGGCATACAGTGCTTTCGGAAAACTCCACAAAAGAGTATGGCGTAATAAACACTTGAAGAAAAGCACAAAGATCAGTGTTTACAAAGCCATAGTGCTGTCTACCCTCTTATATGGTTCCGATTCATGGGTCATCTACCGCCACCACCTGCGTCTCCTAGAACGCTTCCATCAGCGCTGCCTCCGTACAATCTTAAACATCCACTGGTCAGATTATGTGACCAATACATCTGTTCTTGAGCAAGCAGCAGTCACAAGTGTAGAGGCCATGCTGATGAGAACACAGCTGCGATGGGCAGGGCACGTCTCAAGGATGAAGGACCACCGCCTTCCTAAGATCTTGCTCTATGGTGAACTTGCCACTGGCTGCCGCAAGAGAGGAGCCCCGAAGAAAAGATTCAAGGACTCCCTGAAACAACATCTCAGCCTTGGCCATATTGATCACCATAATTGGTCCACTCTGGCCTCAAATCGGGAGGCCTGGAGACACACCATCTATAACGCTGCGGAAGCCTTTGAGAACACACGCAGGATCACTCTCGAGGAGAAAAGGCAACGCAGGAAGAACCGTGTCTTGCGGAATACACCATCTAAGGAGTCTTTCTGTTGTGCCTTTTGCAACCGGATATGTCTGTCACGTATTGGCCTCATAAGTCACCAACGTGCCTGTAACAAGTGTGGATAAAGCCTTCCCAAATCTTCGTTCGCGAAGCCCAGCCATGAATCTGAAAAGAAGAAATCAGGAAACCCAATTCAATAATAAATCTTTTAATTTACAATCTGTAGAGGTGAGTATAACCTAAGGCATTAGGAATATAATTTTATACATTATTGGTAGTTTTTTTACAGAGCTGCAAAGTACATCTCTTGCACAATTTGGGCCGCTTTGACCATGAAGTGAACTGCATATTCATTAGTAAAGACATTTTTAAAAATAGAAGTAAACTGGCAGAGACCAGCTGAGTCTGTGACTGTGTGACAGTTTTTTGGTTTTATTTTTGCCTTTAATCGTTATTTGTAGTGCCAAGTCTGGGAGCAGAGGGCTCCACAACAAGAGTTTTTCCGACTTGAAGTTACCATTTTTAATGATGGAAGAAAGGACGAATCTTCATTAATGCATCCTTGAATGCCTGACAGCACTGCAGGTCTTCTCCAAGGAGGCCTATTGCAGCCTTGTTTGTCACTTGGCTAGAATAGGAGTGTCTTTGCACAAGGCTTGTTTTCATTTGGAATCCAAACACACTGTCTGGTAACTCTCCTAGTTCTCCCAGTATTTCTGTTGCACCGAATGCACTAAATCCGTGGTTTTTTTCAACTTGCAAGAAATTTTGAGAAAGGTATTTTAACTATTAACTGTAAAAATAAGTTAAGGACCACAAATTGGCTAAATTCTGTATGAATAGAAAACACACAGGTTAATTATGCTCAGTGACTGGGTTTCTCTCAATAGTTATATCAAGTTGTCTGATGTTTAGGACTAGTGAGGCTACATCAGTATTTGAATGAATCAGTTACCTAGAGTCTCCTTGGAAATCTACTTTTCAATGGGACATTGTTTTAATCTACAGATGTATTAGGTTTTTGCAGGCACGCTTCTTGAAATTAAGTCTACAGTAGTATATAAGCTTGCTGCTTATCTCCCCACAAACATGTACCAGAAAGCCCTGCAGAGCCCTTGCAGCACATAATTATCACCATTGGAAGAGTCCTGGAGCCACAAAGGAGAAAGGGAGCATATTGTGTTAGCTCTACTTCTTCCACCCTTTTGAGAGCTTTCTCTGTCAATTTTCTTCCTGTTTATTTCTCTTCAGACTGCACAGAAGGAATGTAGGAGCTCCTTGATGGTATTTTATTCATACTCTCTTAAATTTTCAATGTGGGAAGTGGCAGCTGTGCATTAGGCATCTGTATAATGAGAGCTGAAGAAATTCTGCCTGTCTCAAAAATACAAGCACATGTCAAAGGACTTCTGATCTGTGGCTTAGTGATAAGAATTGTTACTACGTTATGGAACCATCACTTTCAAGAGAGACTAGTATTATGTTAGCAGTAAAATTTAATTATTGCATGCTATACTGTGTGTTTTGGAAGTGGTATGTGAAGGTAAATGGACAGCTTAATTGTCCCATTACACTGAAAAACGCTCGTCACTGTAACGCAAATCCATTTCAATGAAGCGTGTCACAGACTGTTTTACATTGCTCCTGAGATGCAGTTTCTTGGTGTATTCATTTGAATTTCACTCTGTCGGTGAAAACTGTTGCCAATGGTTATTTCAAGCTAGGTTTATGGGAGAATAAAAGAATAAAATTTGACCAACTTTCTTCACACGTATCTTATGCTGCCTTAATATTCTGATTATGAAAAGTAAAGATGAAAATATATATGCTGCCTTAATATTCTGATTATGAAAAGTAAAGATGAAAATATAGTTAGTGCACATATTTGTGTGTGTTACATTTTAAGGAAGAGTTATTAATACATTTTGCCAAGAAAAAGCAGTCATTCAAGAACTTACGCTCCATTCTTTCAAAAGTTACTTTTAAATTTTGCTTTTCATTTTGTGTGTGTGTGTGTGTTAAGGAATACCTGGTAAGCATTCTTGAAAATCAGGCCAGTTTCTATGTGGCTAAGCAGTACAATTAATCCTTTTTTTTTTGGATCCTTTAAGAAATACCTTTGCTCGATTGTGCATTTAGAGTGTACTCAGTTTTGTTGCATTCAGCCAGTATTAACTTTTTCTTGTGTTGTTGCATTACCCACTCTACTGATTGAAAAATCCCAGTCATGATTTCCTAATTTTTTTTTTCTCAGAATAAAATCTAATCCAGCTGTCCTAGTTGACAGTAGAATTACAATAATTCTGTGGGTGGGACATATAAGGACATAAAATCAGTGGAAAATAGGACAGAAATTGTAGTTCAGAACACTTAGCTTTACTGTCTTTTTTGATACAATCGTCATCCATTCTTTTTCACTGAAAAAATAGAAAGTGAAATCTGAAAGAGTTGTGGCTTTCATTTTAGAATCAACTGCAAACATACCTCCTCTTTAAACATGGGACAGGACTGTTAGGAATGGGCAAAACATTGTCATCTGCGTTTTTATGAAGTTAAAGTAGATGTATGCATACTTATTTTTTTAATATTACCTTCTGATTGGTATCTTTTTTGTACAACCTGAAGGTTTGAGCTAATATGCACCATCACCCAAAAAAACCAACCAACCAAACCCCAAACCAACCATATGGAACCCCACTGCAATTGACAAGATATTTTTGTTAGATAGGTGTATGTGGCTCTGATGACCTCCCTACCTGTTCTGTGTGTGTCATTTGATGCTGGCACATCTGTAAAGGCAGATGGTACCCATACAGAAAGGGAGTGCTGTGGGTCTGGTGTGTGTTGGTAGTGCCTACACACCACTGCGGAGAGGGTCAGAGCAGAAATCTTTGGAGGACTCTTAAGTTCATACTTTCGATTGCAGCGTTAGCACAGCTGTGGTCATGATGGCAGTATCTTGTGTCCACTATATTATCTTAATTTCTGCTTTTCTCTGTGGAGTTCATACTGTTCCAATTGCTCTGAATTTTAGTGTCTGTCCCTAGCACGATACAGTCATTTCCTTCCATAAGGAAGCTAAGTCTGGCAATAAATTCTGTACCTGCCACCTAGTTTGTATCTGTGGCTATCAGACACATACCGACATCTTTAAATTCTTTACTCTCTCATTCTAGGTAGCTTGTTCAAGGTCTTCAGGGGGATGTGTGAAAATCGAGATTGAATGGGAAGCCTGCAGGTTAAACTAGAGGCACTGGTTGTCTTCTGTAAGACTTTTTGAAATAGCAGTTTCACTAACTTTGGGCGTGTGAGGCATGTGTATTCTTTTATCTGATAGAAGGAAAGAGAAATTTCAGACTAAATGCTGTTTGTTTAATACAGCGTTAGGGCTGCTGGCAACATTGGCAAGGACTCTTAACAGGGAAGTGGCTCAGTTCCTTTCCAAACGGGTATACATTTTCACCTTGCCTGTCCTTTGATACTCAGTTTTAAGTGGAATTACTCAGGCTGCATTGTAATATGCTTTTACCACTGATAAGTTTTCACTGTTTCTTGAACACATCATTAGCATCTGCTTTGCTGTACTGTTGATGTGATATGTGTTTGTCTCAAAAGATTATGTTACTTTAACTTAACCAAAACTGTTCAGATGCATTTTATCCTCTGATGTTGGGAGTAGCTATAAAATTCAATTATGGAAGAAAAATCCATATTCCCCGGAGAATATAGAGGAAAGATTTAAGACACCAACATGGATTCAAGACCTTAATAGTGTTAGAAGGCTCCTAAGTTTTCCTCTTTTCTCTCAGCTACCTCTTTTTAGTCTCTTTGGATGTTCTTATAAATTGTTTCCTGCTTGCTATGACATTTTTCTAGCTTGCTTGAAATACCATTTTGGAAAAACTTCACATTTTCTTGAAAAATATCTTGACTGTCTCACCCACTCTGGAGTACTCAAAAGTTTCCTCTGGAATGCCAGGTTGTCTTGTGTGCCGCATGTGACCAAGTGAACAGAAAGGTTTCTGTTTAGGAATTACTGTTAGGCTAAATTAATTCCTCGAGCTCTTTAATGTTATGTTTTGACCACTCAAATGATATTCAGATATGAGGACATTAAATGAGAAAGTATGTACCCTTCTCTCATATTTTCTTAAAGATGCCCCATCACCACAATAACAATCAATTTCTTATAAGTAGGCGTTACAAGAAATTAGAGTAATTTTGTGTAGATTTATGATGGTGAAGAAGCAGAAGAGTTGATTATCTCAATTAAAAAAAGAAAAATCCATCAGGTCCAAAGTTTCTGTGTCTTATTTGGACTGAGACTTAGCAAGAAGTGCTGATGAAAGCACGATGGGAAAAGCAGAATTCCCACCTTTTGTTGTAACTGAGAAGGTGCAAACAAATTGTCAGCTTGTGTCCTCTACCTAACACCCTGTATAAATATTGCCAAAATTTCACCTCCCAGGAACCACATGATTAGTTCAAAAATCCTTTATTCTCACTTCAAGCTGTTGCTAGTGAAGTGGGTTTTATAACAGTGTTTCAAATTACTAACGCTCTACCAGTGCACTAAGCCTTTGCTTCTGGTTTCTTAAATTAGCAGCACCAATGCAATTGGGAACTAACAAAAATCATCTTAAATAAATAAATGGAGAGAGTGGGGGGCGGGGGGGCAAAAAGGGGCAAAGTGTCTTTTTGGAATCACCTTTTAGTCTTGAATATTTTAATTCAAATTTAGGATGCAGCTGACCAGTATGATGTGGGGGAAAGTGTAAGTTGTGGTAGTTTGGTAGATGCACTGAGGGCAATGTAAGGCTCTTCTGCTTTGGATATTCTTCAACATGTAATTACTTGGCTGGTTGCATGTAATGCTTAATTGATTTGCTTCACCAGGCACCACCCTACAGTGATGAATATGTTTTCCTAAAAAGCAGGAGCAGATGAAGCTCCCTCTCTTTGACTTGCATTTTCCTGTTTCTGTGTACACAAAGGGATGATGTCTCTTCTCTCAGTCCTGTATGACTTCTTCAGAAGTAAATTTGTTGTTGACCTTCATCAGCACTTGGTTCTTCAGGTATTTACTTGTTGCTGTAGGTCTTTACTAGTTAATAGAACTAATAGGGCTGGAAAATGAACTAATGGCATTGACAGGACAGGTGCATTGATAGCATAATCCTCAATGCAAACCTATTCTGAGTTACTGGGGAGTTAATATGTCATCTTCAGCTTCCGCATTATTTTGTAAGTGAGCCTCTGGCAGGTATGTGAGAGGTCACTGCAGTCTCTCTAAGAGCTCTGTATTTCCAGGTAGGATGGAGAATGATCTGAGCATTACCAGGAAGCTAAGGACAGAGATAAATAATTTATATTTGCAAAGAAATATTTAGTAGTCATGATAATTAATATAATTAATATTAAATATTAGTCTGACCAGAGCAATTCCAAAGGGATTTTTTATAGATATAGGAAGGTGTGATTTATTCTCCTCTCTGCAAACAGTAGAAAAGTATTATTTTGGGGGAGGGAAGAAGGGGGGGCAGTGGTGAATATTCCCTTCACTACCATCAAGAGACCATAATGATCAACAGACTAATAAGTTGCTGGCTTGTCAGTTTAATGAGACAAGTCTCTTCCATATGTTTTTTATCATGGACCATAGGTACTGATTCTTATAAGGTACTGAATCATATAGCTGATAGAAGGAAGCGTAAGAGAAAAGCTTTGTACTAGGAAGTTTTCCAGTCATTTAACCATAAACTTTTAGGTTTTGTATATAAAACAGCATACATTGTATTACTGTCCATATAATCAGTCACAGCTTGATGCTGTGACCACTTCCCTGGGGAGCCTGTTCCAGTGCCCAACCACCCTCTGGGTGAAGAACCTTTTCCTAATATCCAAACTAAATCTCCCCTGACACAACTTCAGACCATTCCCACAGGTCTTGTCACTGCTTGCCAGAGAGATCAGTGTCTGACCCTCTGCTTCCCCTCACAAGAAAGTTGTAGACTGTGATTATGTTTCCCCTCAGTCTCCTCTTCTCCAAGTTGAACAGACCCAGTGCCCTCAGTTATACGGCTTCCTCTCAAGGCCCTTCATTTTGTTGCCCTCCTTGCATCATGTTTCCTACTAACCTCTCCTATCATGGTGTTCCACTCCCCTTTCTACCCTCCTCAGCAACTCTGGATTGGTATATGAGGTTGTTGCCATGTTTGATTATTGGGTCTAGTGCTTGTTGTTCAAAAATGATTGCTCTGCTCATACTGATTGAACTTTAAACCTATAGTCATTTCCTGTCAGAAGTGTGCCAAGTTTGGATCTGTTCTACGATCAGGTGCATCCAGTTTAAGGTGATGGAAGCAGGCAGGAATTGAATGCAGTAGCACTACAGAAAATAAAGTAAAGGTAGCTGAACACCAAGCCATAAGACAGCTGCTGTCATAACAGGTGCAGTTCTGACACTCTTTGAGAGCAGAATGAGTCCCAAGGCTGAAAGCATTGCTTAGTTTGAGGCACAAACACAAGTGATTACTGAGCCACATTTATTTATTTGCCCATATTCTGAAATTACTCTACAGACATCTGGAATAGATCAAAACATTGGTTTGTGCTGATACAATGATGCAAGGCATGACTTTCTAAACTGGCAAGTGACTTTCTAAACTGGAAGGTGGATAGTGCTCAAATAGTGGATAGTGGATAGTGGATAGTGCTCTTGTTACTAGATGTCATAAGCCCAGATTTCTTTTGAGGAAGTAATGACATTTTTATCAATAGGAGGATGAACACTTTGCTTTTCTAGTGACATAGCCATTGGAACTAATTTCAGCTCATCAGTGTCCCATTAAGCCAATGGTACTACTCAGGTTTTGGTTACACCCCAGGGCACCAGCCATAGCAGTGGGTCTCCTTGTTCTGCTCATCATTCTTCTTCTGTTTACATCATATAGACCCTGGAAAGAGAAAGCTGTTTTCACTCTGGTGAAGCTCCGTTGGTGTTTGAATACAGTGGTTATGAAATAGGTGGGCTTCCAATGCAGGAAAAAGTGACCATGTTGTGTTGTCACTGCAGCCAGAATATTCTCTCTCTCTTTTTTTTTTTTTTTTTTTTTAAATAATAAAAATGTTACATTTCCATTAAAATTTAATTTTAGGGTAAGATGGTGAAAGGGATGGGGGGTGCTATGGACCTGGTATCCAGTGCACAGACCAAAGTCGTTGTCACCATGGAACACTCAGCCAAGGTAAGGCTCTGCCACTTCTTTCTAAATGAGTGTTTTGTGCTATACCAAAAAAAAAAAAAAAAAAGTGGAAAAAAAGATACATTAATTCTGCTTCTTTGTGCGATTTGATAGTTTTGCTGTTAGTTATTATGGTGGTGCAACTGAGGCTAGGTTAGGATGGTTCCTTTCTTCTTGTAAGTGAATCATTCACCATGCAGAAAAAAATGAAATATTAACTTGGTGTTTAAAAGCTACACACGTTTTTTTAGCTACTTCATGCAAGTTTAATGGGGGTGGCAATTGCCAAAGCTAAAGTAGATGCTGCCCTACTCTTTGCCTCAGAATAATCTGAAAAATGAGGTTCCCCGTGGCTAAATACTTGTTATGATGGAAAGGTATTTACCTTTGAATTGCCAGTCAAATTGGTGCCGACAGCTTAATAGAACAGATCTTTTTGATGAGATGCAGGCTGCCTTACATCATTCTGTGTTAGTGGTTAATTGAGAGACTTCTTTGTGGGTGCAGTGCTATAGCCATAAGCAGTCCCCCACAAAAGATCATAGGAAACTCTTCATATGAATCTTCTAACATGGGACTGTGCAAAATACGAGAAAAATGTACTGAAGGACAAAAATCTCTATACCAAATGTTTAAAAATGCACTTCTTGTTTAATTTCTGGGTTTCTGGTATTCCAAATTTGTTGTATGTCTGCAACAAGAATTAATACATATTGTTCAAAATAATATCCTTGTCAGAATGCATAAAGGCAATCATAAGGAATTTGCATGGTAAGCTATAGCAAATACGTAAATATGAAAGTAAATATATTAGCAGCTGTGTGATTTTTAATGAGATTTGAAGAATTAATTTTCACTTAAAAAAAAATTGCAAAATGTAGTAGTTTCAGAGTTTATACTAAGCTGTGATCTCCAGGGGCACATTGTCAGTGACAGGCCTGAGTTTAACCCAACAGTTTTCGTGCTGATACGCATAAATTAGTAAATGAAATTAAAAAGCAAATTCATCCTTATGACTTGCATCACTATCCCAGAGCCTCCCAAAAACTACATATGTAGTTATCCATTTGCTCATACACACACTTCAGGTGTTAATGTGATCTCAATAAATATTTATGCTAAATTTCTACTTACTGTGGAATTTGGTTAAGGCTCAGAGTCCAGGAATGGTGTAAGTATTCAAGCCAGTTTTTCTGTTTAGAGACACTATTGCTGAAATATTTTTTCAAAACAGTGTTTGAAAATTGTTTGCTGGGTTTTTTTCTCTGTGAGAGTACTGAAACCTGAAAAAATGAAAGCACAGATAGCTTCACTGTTTTGAACGGTGAATCATTTATTTTTGCATACGTATACCTACTTTGGGCACTAATGTGCATGCTGTGCCTCCTATGCACTTCAGGAGAGCCAGTTACAGGCTTTCATAAAATTATTTCTTCTGCTTTTGTGAGAATGCATTGTCAAACTAAACTTCTATGCATTATTTTTATTTTATTCTTTTTTAAAAATGGCACTCTTTCCTCTTACCTAGTATGTTTTTGGGGTCTTCATACTAATGTCTCTTGTTTCCTCAAAAGTTAAGATGATGAAAAATAGAAATCTCATGTTTAGAAATCAAAAACCTGTGTTAAAGTTTTCAGGTACTCTTTTTTTTTTCTTTAAAAGACAAACAAATAAAGCTCCCGTGAGGCCAGTTCTGGAAGTCAGAAGCCTTTTGTTGGGCGTGACTGCTTTTTAATTTTTTACACTGAAGATTTTCTTGCAAACTTATTGCATCTGAATCTGCGTATCAGAGGAGCAGTGTTTCATCCTGCTTAAAGCCCACTGTGCTATTGAATGAAAGAAATGTCTGCACGTACTGAGACACACTCTTGTCTGCTGGCTTTTGAGTAAAAGGCACAATTCTGTCATCTTACTCTCCAAATAAATAAGAAATCTAGCATCAGATGCCAAAATTTGCTGTATATCAACAGCAGTCAAGATTTGATGGATGAAAATACAGTGGAAAACAGAATATACTCAGTACCTTCAATGGAAATGTTCAAGAGTTGCTGCAATAGGTAGTTCTTGGGCGCAGTTTTGTCTTGTGAATGATCTTTCAATCCTTATCAAGTTTTTTTGTGTAATAGTAATGGCTTGTTAAACATTAAATTTTTCCGAGAGTTTAATAGCCCTTCTCTTTTTAGTACAGACACTGCAGTTTTTAACATAGAAATAGTCTGAGTCCTTGCAGCACAAGCAAAACATAATTTACAGCTAATTATGAGGATGAAACTAGTATCTGTCTTAACACTCAAATACTCAAAGAATTTTCCTCTTTTTAAATTCTGATATGTAATATGTTACAAATACAAATAAATACGCTCAGTCCCAAATTAACTACATTTTTAATTACCTAAACTTGTACGTGTATTGAAAAACAAAAGATACAGAAGTTGGATGAGAGAACATGGAATGAGATTTGTAGAAGACTCTTCAGCTTAAGAAACACTATTGAGGAGGGGTAATGAAGAAATATACAAAATAATGAGGGCACGGAGAAGGTGGATGCAGAAGGGCTTGTCACTGCCTTATAAAAGAAGTAGGGATACCTAACTGAAATTAGCAGCCTGCGTGGTTGAAACAAGGACAAACACTTTTCACAGCAGCTAACGAAGTTGTGGATGATCAATAGAACGATATAAGATCTCAAATAATTAAACCTGTAAGAAAGGGACTAAACTGCTTTATGAGGTTGAGTTCATCAAGGACAAATAGCATTGCCCAGAAGCAGTCTCTGCATCAGAAAATCTGTGTGTCACAGCATATCAGAAACCAGGAGGGCATATCTGTAGAAGGGTGTTCCAATTTTTGCTCCGTATGCTTAGGCCACTGTGAGACACTTGGGAAATGAACCTGAAGTCTAATTCATTAGCCTCTTTTTTAATTTATTTTTTGCTAAACTACCTCTTTGTTTATAACCATGAAGAAAAAAAATAATAGAATAGAAGGCTGTTATTTAATGTCTAGACAGCAACTATGTGTCTGATCTGCTAAATACTACCTGAGAGTGTTAAAAGTCAAGTTCTTACCCCCATACCATCATTGACGTGTTTTGCAAAACATAGTAAAGTAAGGCTGGTAATTGTTCCATTTTGTGAAAAGAGTTTTCTACACTATTCAGAAAAATAGAATGGAAACTGGTTGAAAGCACTTGATTTGGACATGACTGAAACATGGAGCACTGAATTGAAATCTCCTTTCTCGAACTGTGTTGTGCAAGATTAAGGACATTTTGGTTCTTCAGCAACAGAATTTTTTTACTTAAAGCAGACTGGAACACCTTAAGGCTTTATATATCTACACAACAGTCTTTTCCTTTATCTGAACAAGTCCTATATAAATTCAGATGGTAGAAAAGCATTCCATTCAGATTGCTATTCTTACATCCTACCTGATGGATGTCTTCCAAAAGTCACAGAATCGTTTTGGTTGGAAAAGGCCTCTAAGATCATTGAATCCAGCCTTTGAAAAGATCAGGAAATGCATGTCATCTTCAGTGCCAACTGGTAATACGATATTCTTCAGATCAAGTGCTAAGAAGCTCAAATGTATCAGTTATCAGGGATACAGGAGCCATTCAAGCTGCCACCTCTGGAAGTCCATGCATTTAAATCTCAGTTAGGTCCCAGAAAGAGACACTTCATTTCATAGGGATGAAAAGTGTATCTGATATGTTACTGAAGATTTATGAATAGCACAGATTAGTCTTGGCTCTTAGGCAAAGTGCATAAGAATGTCCTCAAGATGGACAGGATATAAGTAGATCAATTGAAAGTAACTAGAATGAAGAAATAGTTCTTCACAGAAAAAAGATATGTTCAAAAGCACATACATTGCTTATCTTGTTTTCACTCGGGAGTCAAACTGGCTGCAGGGTGATTCCTGAGTTTATATTAAGCCTTAAGGCAAGGTGGTGATGGTAAATTTTTTGAGTATTGCATTTAGATGGTTAAATGAGACATGTTACACTCTGAGAGTTCTGAACTGAAAATTGATATTCAGTGTAACTGAAAATTGATAATTAGAGAAAAAAATAAAAGGATGGGATAATGGGAGAAATGTGCACTTAATGGTACCTCTGTAAAACACAAATACTGATGAAAAATGTAGCAATCTATTTTTTTTATATCCATTCAGAGCTCTTGAAACCTACATTAATTTAGTAGGTTCTAAAGCCATTTGTGAACTCTTACTAAAAGAAGGGAAAAAAAAGAAAAAAAGGAAATTTAACAAAGATGAGATCACCCCCAAAAACCCACCACCCAAACCTTACCTATCCAGCTTCATATCAGAAGCTATGTCTTCTCATGAGGTAATATTTTTCCCAGGATTTAGATTAGCTGGCATTTGATGCCCCTGAAAAGAAAATGCTTTTAAGTAAATCATGTTTTCTATACATACATTCTTTTCTACTACGTGCTAATTTGTTCTGTCTAAAACAGAGATAATGTAACTTCAACCAACACTTGAGGATGAGCATATTGCACTCATCTCTCAGTCTGCTTTTGGACTTTCCTGGAGAGATAGAGGGAATGGGAATTCAGTGTGGGTAAAGAAACTGTATTTACTATTTGCAAAGCATAACTTTGTGTTTGAGCCCTGGGGGTTTGAGGTGCCTCTGTATATGGCTGGTTCTGCACATATTGATTGTGATAAAGTATAAGACAGAGAAATATGTTTCCCATAATGTTGTTCCCTAGTTTTTTTCTTTCATGTGTCATCGGTGAGGTACCATGTATTTCTTGTCCTCACATTGCAGCAGGAAGGGCGGATTATTAAGCAACAGTATGCAGAACTTCTAAACTTAGGAGTCCACTCAGTGGTACAGTAAGATTCTTATTGGTCATCTTCCTCTATGTAGGATTTAAGTAATAACTGTCCCAAATTGCCAGAGATGTAGTCTGCCATAGAAGTGAATTTGAAGAGTGTTCTGAATATATTGAATGTTTCAATAACACAGCATGACTACAGCTGTGATTTTCGTGTATGTATTTGAATTCTGAGTAAGCTGTGTTGTTTTTGAAAATTTTTGTTTGTCTCTATATTATTAAACACAGGGCAATGTCCATAAAATCTTGGAAAAATGCAGCTTGCCACTTACTGGGAAACAATGTGTTGACCGCATCATTACAGAGAAGGTAAAGTACACTTTTCTTGAATCCTTGCTAACAAATTCCTCCTCCATCTGAAATGAAAGTAGTAAAGCTTAGTAAAAATTAAGAATATATTTAGTATCTGTTGCCACTGGAGGGAAAAGACTCCCTTGGAGCTCAGGTCCAAAGGTCTTGGGGCTCATATTTTTCCTTTTAAAGCTATGACATGTTGCATGCTGAACTGTACCCTTAGACACTTTCAGAACAAAGATGCCGTGTATGACAGGCATGAAAAGTGTGTATCTCTTTATTTTTCCCCAAGTATTCCTGAAAATTTGCTGTGAGATGCAAATCTTAAAGTATAGCTGTAATCACAGCTTGGGGTTTTTTGGTTGTTTTATTATTTTTGTGTGTGTATGTGGGGGGGGGGGTTGGTTTTTGTTTTTTTGGTTTGTTTTTTTTTTCTTCCTGGGGGGGGTTTGTTTGTTTTGGGGTTTTTTTGTTTATTTGTTTGTTTGCTTGTGGGTTTTTTTGGTGGTTTTTTTTGTTTGTTTATTGGTTTTTTGGTGGTTTTTTTTTTGGTTTGGTTGGGTTTGTTTTGGGTTTGGTTTTTTTTTGTTTGTTTTTTTTTTGTTTGGTTGGTTTTTGATTTTTTTTTTGTTTTCCCCCAGCGGAGCACATGTAAATTAAACAATCGGCATCTTTCTCGGTGTGTACTACAGACTGTTTCAGATATACCTGTAGCTGTAGCACAGCTTTAAGTCTTCTGTTCTTACTTGATTCCGTTAGTGAAGCAATTTATTCTCCTGTGCAAGTATATATGAGCATCTGATATTGCTGCTTCTCAAAGTACATTAGTGGATCTTTTCAGCAAAGATTAAGTGACTTAAGGTTTTTGCTGTAATCATACTCCTTTTATTATCAGTGTTTACATTTTTAAGGACTTAGAGTAGTCCCTCTGTGAGCCATCTATCATGCCAAGTAGAATGCATCAAAGGTGCTGATGTAGAATTTGCTTTCTCCAGTGGTATATCACTACATTTAAAGGATTTTTCTTCACAAAGTAAGGAAAAATAAATTAAAATATGGAAGTTTTTTCCAGTCCTCTACTCACTGGCCATATACAAACGTAAGGTACAAAGAAAATGAGAGGGAACAAAAACTTATAGAAAATAAACAATAAGCAAAATTTCTCTTAAGATTCATCACTTGCCAGATCTTGTGGCTTTACTGGGAGATGACACAAATGTACAACAGCATTTAGATAATGTTGCAAATTCTGTTACCACAGTAGCATCCTAATGTGCATGTTCTTTTATGCTCAGCTTCTCTTTTAAGACTTAGAGGAGCTGTCATTTTTTAGTCCCATAAAGTGGTCTCATGTGCCCAGAGGACAGCTAGTCTTCAGTACGCTTCTGTGATGAGCTTAAGACTGAACTTTTATTTCAAGTTCAATTTTCACTGGTCTTTTGGTACTGAACTTTTATTTTTAAGGAAAATTACTTTAAACCTTATGGTTTCCCTGGCAACTAGCTTGCAACCTGTGTATCTCCCTCTGGTAGGCACTATTAAAGTGCGCATTGTTTTACAGGTGTTTTTATGTGATGTGCTTGTGAGTCTCAGAATTGGATTGCATATCTTATGAAGACATCAGGAACTTTACTCCTTCAACCACTTCCACCCAGGCTTTCTATTGAACATACAGCAAGAAATGTTCATTGCTAGCTTCTGAAAATACTAGCATTTGCACTGGGTGTGCAGTAACTGTAGGAGAAACTTACAATGAGACAAAGGTGATCTGTACTCTCTACGGGCCTTAAAATTAAATAAAACAATGAGGGAGATGTTCACTTTTCCTGTTTCTTTCATGGTCTCTTGCTGGGCATTGTCTTGCAGCAAAGAACATTTCAGCCCTTTCCTTTGAACTTCCCATTCTTACCAGATGGGAGTGGCAGGCATGGTCCTCATTTCCTACAGGGATAAACAGTTGTACATTTGTCCCACAAAACTAACACATATAGTATTTTAAATTCTTTCGGATTCAAAAAAACGTAGCAGAAATCTTTATTGATCAGTCAGAAAAGTGAAACCAACTGATAGTGGCATCTTTTATTACTGAGGGAATGCTAACTGCTTCAGCACACTGTTTTGTACAATATTACCATTTACATCCCTATTTGCTGCTTTGGTAATAAAAAAAATAATTGTGTGCTTTTTGATCTTGGTAGGCGGTGTTTGATGTGGACAAGAAGAAGGGATTGACTCTCATAGAAATCTGGGAAGGACTGACAGTGGATGATATCAAGAAAAGCACTGGCTGTGACTTTGCAGTAAGTAATTTTACAAACCCATATAGTTAGTCTGGAGTCAAAACAAATGTTCTCCACAAATGTTCATCACATGAAGACTTGTAGATGAAGTAAGTTTCTTCTTTATAGGTGAGGACTGAATAGATTGCCTGTGGGATTTACAATAAAAACATAATTTAAGGCTAATCTAGTGTGATTATGTCAGAAGCATCAGAAGCTAGGAAAACCAGGAGAGATGGAGAAATGACTAAAAGGACAAGTGGAAAGGAAACTTTTATGCTTTGAAGAGGGAGGTGATCATTTTGGAGAAGTGGATGAATATTTATTTTTCCACTGTATAAGTCAGTTTACCTAAGTGTATGTTGCTAAGTTTCCATGCTGTCTTTAGGTGGAGTTGTAAGTCTTCTCAACAGGAGTGACATGTGTCCACTCTGTGTTAGTAGTGCCAGTCAGTGAACTGTTCTACCATTGATATCTTTGCTTTGTCTCTCCCTTTGTCTTCTATGAATGGAACTTATGCTCTGCATTAATCCAGAAAGCCCCTGCCTTTTGACATTTATTCTTGTCTCATTTACAAACACAAAAATGGATTATTAATGGAAAGCTGTAGCACACTAGGGTGTAACTGAATGCATGTATGGTTGATAATATAGTTTCTTCATGGCCTTCCCCTGCATGAACATCACAAATTTTTTTCTTTTGTTTTGTGAAGTCTTTTGGGGAAGTTCAGCCCTCCTTTGGCAAAGACAGCAAGTATGACTATGCAAATGCTGCTGTAAAAATAGTTGGGGAAAATTTAGTAGTGGAACAAAGTACTCTTCTTCTATGCAGAGTTTCATGGCAAAGCAATAGAACATAACTGAAAGACTGCAGAGCATTCAGTATGTGAAAGAGTTTCTTAATAAGGCTTTGAGCCTACTGTTAGTAGTAAGTAAAACTTTCAGAGCAATGAGCCTGTGAAATTCCATTCATTTCCTGTGTCCATAAGAGAGGATTTCTGATAACTAAATATGATAGTGTATGTTTTTCTTTAGAAAATTTTAAATAAAGAGATATGCACTGCTGAAAATAGCTTAATTTATCTGAGAAAAAATTTGGATTAAAGACAATTGGTCTGCAACTGCAGAGTGTGGAAAGCTGCTACAGAATCACTTTGGTAGGTTACTAATTTTCCAGGTAAAGTCATTATTATTTTTTAATCTGAAGTGGAAGCAAACTTCCATATTCAACAATTCTGTGTGCAAAAGAAATTATTCAGCTTCTGACTTTGATCTAGGAAAAAAATTATCAATTTTTCAAAACTTTGATAATGTCAGGACATCTTTTTCTTGCACTGATCAATCTGTCAAACAGCTAGCATCTAAAATTAAAAATGGACTTTGTAGGTTTGTAACTATTGCAATCAGTCCCTTTGTTTTGTTCTTCTGTATTTAGTTTGGGGAGTAACTTCATAATGAATTTGAAAGCGTGATGTTTAGTAAGCATTTGCATAGATGTAAACTACAGGAAAGGACCTCTGTTTTCAGAACACACTAGCCCTTATTTTTTCAGTACCTGCTTGTTTGGAAGGATGATCTGGGGCTTTTTTTTTGTTCAGGTGACCAATATATATGCATTCAATTAAATGTGTTTTTCCCAAAGTAAAGGCCAGAAGCCTGTGCTCAAGGCAATGAGGAGAAAAGCAACCAAAAAATTCAGAGAGAGAAGTGAGAACGTAAAATGATGGGCTATGAGGTAAAGCTTTGCAGCAGGTGTGATAGGGCAAGACTGTTGGGTCCAAAGAAAAGAGTAGCACCACCCACCTTGCTGCTTTTCTGGAAGTGTTACAAAGGAGTGGTATAAATTTCAAATACTTAATGTAGCCTGAAGTTAGCAGTTGATGAGAAGTATTGGAGCAATCCACTGTCTGGGTCCCTGGGATGTGTCTTACTAGGATCAGTAAGGGACACTCCACAGGCACAGTTTCCTTGTTGTCCAGAGAGCACAGTCTGCTCCGCAAGGCTGCCATAGTCAGGCACAAAATCGTGAGTTGCGCTAAAGCACCTGTGGGCATGAAAAATATAGATGCTGCTTGGCTTATGTATTTACAGGTACTTTCCTTGAAAGCAGGTGGCTTGCATAAATGCTTTCAAAGTAAGGCATGTTTGCAAAGTGTGTACCTCTGCCAAAGTATGCACAGGAGTCAGTGTGACATACGAATGAGTCATTACAAAAATGCTTGAAATCTCTACAGCACTGCGGATGGAAAGCATGAACCGCTGATTTGTTTGTTAAACTTGTGGCATGGAAGCACACTAGCTCGCTCTTTCCTTCCTTCCTTCCTACGTTCTTTCCTTCCTCCCTCCTTCCCTCCCTCCCCCCCTCCCTCCCCCCCTCCCTCCCTCCCTCCCTCCCTTTTTTTGTCACCCCTACTCTAAAGCGCGTTTCCAGACCACAGTGTCCAAGTCCTCCTCTCATTGAAATCCTTACCAAATCTGTTGAAATCTTTGACAGAAAGACTGGGTTACTGTTGTATAATATTGGACCCTTGATGGCCCAGTTTTCATCTATACCAAACAACGGTGTGTCCTTCGCTTAGTTTTGAAGCTCAGAAAATAAAGTTTTGAGCATTGTGATAGGCATTTATTCAGAAAGCAGCATTCTTGGTCCTTTATTCCACATTTCAAGACTCTGCCTCAGGCTTTCTTGCAACAGTAGGTCTTGTGCTTGTGATTATTTATATTCACTGAATGAGACATCTTGGTTTTATATGGGTGACAGGAGCTTTAGTGACACTGTATTGCCACAGTAAAAGCAGGATCATATTTGCCTAGTTTGAAACAGAACTAATTGGGGAAAAATGAAGAGTTCACTTCTTTTTCTAGCAGCTTTTTTCAGTGGATGCAGTGAATGATCTGAACTAAAACAAATATCTCTGTAGGTGCACTAGAAACCAGATTTTAAGGGGTTGCTGTAACTTTGTATATAACTACCTCACCCCATGCAGACTACTCCTATTTGCAGAGGAGAACTTCGTAGTCTGCATGGCCTTATTTGTGTCACATTTGACTGTACAGTCCCATTTTCACAGCCTGGTTACTTGGAAAAACATCTCCTAAAGAACATTTGCAACAACAAAATGTCAAAGGAAACATGATTTAAACTTAATAATCTTCATTATAAACTGGCTCATATAAAACATGAACAATTCACCCTCAATTTTACTGTGAAGACAAAATGTTGGCTTATCTTGTATGCTTAAATCAGATTTGCTGTAGCCTAGCATGTAGATCACCTTGGCAGGCAATCTGTTTGGGCTTGTACTGGCTTATACCATTGATGAAACCATGACAGGACATACTTTTGCAGATGTATTTCATTATAAAAATAATCAGGATAAGTCTAAAATCTCCCCCCTCTCCCCGCCTTTTTTTTTCTTAAGGTAAAACATCAGTTTTACAAAATGTTCTTGAAAGGTAGTGTGGAGAATAGGAAAAACATCTCTCAAGGCAGATGCTTAAATAGAAATGTTTAAAAAGAATGTTTAAAAATAAATTATTTATGTTTAAAAAGAAAGTGACTGTCCAATTGAGTACAAAATGGTACAGGATATTGGTTTTATTTTCTGAAATTACATCTTCCTTTGAGAAACATTTTCTTTTGAGGCTGTTGCAGGATTGACTTGATTTTTAAATGGATGTTGTGTTTTTGTGACTTTTGTATCATATATACATATATATATATATATATGATGATGGAATTTTTTGATTTTATCTGAAATTAAATACAAAATAGGAGTTAATAAGAAAAGCAACTTTTATTAATTTAACGAGGTAAGCAACTTTTAACAAATATGCTAACTTTTTTTTTAGGGTTTCTTTTTACATTTGGATCAATAACTTGCTTTTGCACACTGGTCAAAGTTACCAACTTATTAAGACTCAGCATTATTCAGAATCAGGCCCTGAAAGAACACTTGCTACATAGAAAAACAATTAAATGAGCACAGAGCTGTTTGTGTAGCTGAAAAGTATAGTTAGGGTTTGGAAATCAGAGAGCCAACAGGCTTGAATTGCAGGGAATCTGTGAGGCTCTGTCTTCTTACCAGTTCAAAGACCATGTACTGGGCTGCCCAGGCAAACTTCTCCCCGAAAACCTGTTCAACATAAGCAGAGTATTTTGAAGCTTCCAAGATAAGATGTTCTTCCCATAGGTGAAATAATAATGAGAATGTTGCTTAGGAGGTACTGTAAGAAAGTATCCACTCTGTGCACTGTGAAATAGTCTACATTAAGGACCTTCAGTCCTTACCAAATGCTGTGCTCTTAGCACAGCGTGACACTGAATTGACTGCAGTACCAGGATTTAAAGCAGTGGACTTGGGAGGCTTTCCGCGTTTCAGATTTGAGTACTCCCTGTTTTCTAAGCACAAACTTGTGTTACACTTGCATTTTTCTGCTTATTTAATCACATGTTATGTAGAGCAAACAATTTGGGTCCAATTTGGTCCAGTTCTGAGTGGTGCTGGGCTCTTGTCACCCCCATTACCTTCAGCAGGCATTGTGACACATCACACTCCTGGGCCCCAGACCCTTTCTGAAGCAGAGTGTGATACACACAAATGACAGCTGTTAGCATCAGATGGGCAGACATTACATTTAATGTAATATACTCCTCAGATGCGAAACACTTGATGTTTTGATGGCACCGAAATCTGCAACATTAGAAAAAGAGTAATCTCCTCCAGTAGTTGCCTTTTGTCATTTGCAGAATACAGTTCTTGGTGGTTCTATCTTTGTCCTCCAGCTTTTACCTTTACCTCAATGGAACCATCCCTGGTGGAGGCAGAAATAGGCCTAAATTACGCAAGGCACATCAGAACTTGCACTCTGAAACGTTGAAACATTTCTGGAACTAACCCAGGAATGCTGATGCACTCAGGGAGTTTCTCTTCTACACTTGTACCTATTAGATCTCTTTATTATCCTAGTTCACACACAACTTTGAAAAAATCAATGAATGGTTGCCATCCATTGAAAACATTTCATTAGCATTAGCTTTCCTCAGTGGCTACTCTCATAAGGTAATAAATGATGACACATACTGGCTGGAGGAAAGATAACAGAAATAACTGGTACAGAAAATACAACCCTGTACTTCTAAAAGAGAGAGGCTTTAATGCTTGAAAAGGCCCTTATATATCATTCTTTCATGAGTTAGTGTCATTAGTACTTTTAACTGAAAAAGATGGGTTAAGGAGGCAGAAGGATTCAGTAGGTGAGGTTTCCATGGGACACATTAATCAACTAGGAGACAGATTGTCCGTGGAACTGTTTTTCATCCTGAACAAGCAAGATCACATGAGTTATTTTTGCTCTTCATCCTGGGGCACCTATTTAAATAGGGCTGGGAACAGATAATTAAAGGGGCTTGGATCTTCTGTGGAGACCTATTCGTCACGGTATTTCTGTAGACCTGCAGTCAGAGTTCCACCAAATGTTAGCCACTCATACTCTGAAAGGTGTTTTCTGTGTTGTTCCTATTTACGCATTCTTTCCTTCTCCAGCTTCCTGTTTAGGCTTACTGTGTTTTATTCTTGGTTTGCTGTACATTTATAGTATCACTAACTGATTTTTTGAGTATAGGGAATTAAAAGACTAGAATACATAAATGTGTCCTCACACAAAAATTAATGTGAATGGAAAAAGGCAAGTTTTTTAAAAAAAGTAAAATTAAAATTATTATACTATACAATCATCAATCAGATAAAATTGAATGTGAATGGAAGAAGGAAAATTTTACAAAATAGGAACAATTAGATGTATTCTACTATATTATCATCAAGCATTGTCCATCTGCATTGAACTCTCCTACTGCTGTTCATGGCATTGAAAGCCACGTAAGACTCTGCAGGAGGCAAGTACGGGTTCAACTGCCCAGGTTTAATCTGCTTGTGTTTTTACATCAGTGACCCATCTCAAAATAAATGAAGTTGGGAGGCTAGATGCTGATACCACACATCAGTTGTATTCTTGCATCAGAAAATTTAGTTATGGGAGTGTTTATCTCTGAAGTATTGGACATACTTCAATTTAAATAAATACAGTGTCTGTAGTCTTCAATGGTACATAGTTGGTAGAGGTGGAGGTGAATGGTGGTTTGTGCTGCTATATCATATCTGTGTGCCAACTGCTGTGTTTTTTTCCCTCCTTTCTGCCAGGTTTCGCCAAAATTAATACCAATGAGGCAGATTTAAATGCGAAATACAGACTGGGCTTAACTTCTCAGAAGGCTTGTTTCCAAATGGGAGAAATCGGTGACTGTTTTAGAGTTCTACTTTTTTTTTTTTTCCTTTTCTTATTTTTTAAGGGCTTTGTAAGTAATTTCCAGATAGTTAAGCTCAGGCTTTGACTATAAGTCTAAATTGTATTCTGCTTTCATAACATTACCAATTTTAATGGAAGGGTGAATATATTCCCTAAATTTTGAATCCTATTATACTAAAATGTTAATGATGATTGTAAAAAAAAGAAGCCTTGTAGTCTGTCTGCCAAATACTATGTTTTTTACACAGAATTAGAAAACAACCATGCAAAACTTATGATTGCCTCTGTGTATCCTGATATCTGTTGCTCTGGAACTGCGGCACTTGTCCATTCTCCTGTAAAGGTGTGGGGTTTTTTTTCTGGAGTCATCTATAACAAGTGTACATATCTGTAGAGAGACATCGGGAATATGAACTTTCCTTTTCCTGAGCCTTTTAATCAGGAAAGGAAATAGTTTTATCTGTGATAAAACTATTCACACTGGTGGAAATAACTGGGACCTAAATGTATCTGCTGCTTCCACGGTGTGCGTCTTTTGGTATTAGGAAGCCTACACTTCCCAAAGTCCAACTGTGACCCTTTATATTTCGATCATACAAACTAGAATGGGGCTGATGTGAAGGAGGAATATTAAAAAGGCTCCATCCCCATGCAGACAACTGGTAGCTGCACAATTTCCCACGTTAACTACTCTTACTCTCCAGATATAATGCTTCTCCCCAGATACCAGTCAAAGGCAAATGAATATTGTTTCTGGAGTGAGGTCTGTCCTTCAGTGTTACACAGAGAAACAGGGACACCTTGAAGGTTGTGGACACCTTGAAGATTCTTAAGAAGGAATATGGATAGTTAAGAATAAAAGCATTAAATCTGCACCACTTCCCAGTCAAGGCATCAGAAAAATCTAAAGAATTTGTAACCCAAACTTATTATAACTAGAATAAATGCCATAAGACAATCAAAATGAAAAGACAGAGTTTTTCTGCTGTTTGGTGAAGGGTTTTTTTCCCCTGTTGTTAATTACAAAATTATTTTGATATTTTGTTATTTTTGCAAATAGGTGACATGACAACATTGAATCTCATATACCAAATCAGCACAATATGTCTTTATTATACAGAGCATGAACTGACTGGAAATCAACATTTACTAAAATATAGTGTTTTCTCCGAGCATAATGGTTTCTGTCATTTCTGTCATTTGTATAAGTAGGAGCACTTAAAGCACTTCAGTTAAAATAATTCCTGATATAATGTTTGACATCAGGACTGGAGCATATTAAGTGACTGAAAAGCATATAAAATGTAGATACACAAAGTGTACATAATGCCTATCATACATGTAATAAGCATGATATAGAAGGTCATTCTAATACTGGGTGAATGAGGGATTCACCATAATCCATGTGAGTTGTGGAAGGAATATAAAACAGGTCTCGGGAATCAGATAGGAAAATCTTGCGACATTTAGCTCCTCTACTAACCTTTGTACTGTTTTATTTCCATTCTAAAATAAGAAATCCTTCTTTTTCATGGAACAGCTACAGAATTTGCCTTGATCCACACACAGGTTTTATAGCAGTAAAACTGTTTTGATTGGAGATACTATTTTGTGTAGTTGCACTTACCCTAAACAATTCTTTGACAAACTCTTGTCAATACCGTAACAGATTATCCTTCATCCTAGAAAGAAATAAACAAAATGCCTTTGTAAACACCATTATGCCAGTACAAAAGTACTCCAGTAGCATAAGCTGTATGACTTGAACTTGTGGCTGCTAATGGGCGGTAGGCTCTTGAACAGCCTGAACCTGTAGGAAAGACCCGATGCTGAGCCCATGGGAAAGACTTATGTTATACAAAGACATATGATGTCGTGATTAACATATACCAGTGATTTGGTCAATAGGTAATTTGCATTGAAGACTTGAACCTACATTTATCAGAGTGCTCCAGTATTCCTTAACCCAGCATGTTAATTTTCATGTTTTCTCTATTTAGATGTATTCCCTGTGTTACTCATTCCAAATAAGTTATTTTCTTAAAAGTTTGGCCATTTCTGTTGCTATAGAGGTGGACTGAAGTTCTGCTTACAGAGGTTTTACAGATTAAAAATCTGTATGTAATAAAACCTGACTATTTTAGCTCAGTATAAACAGTTTTGCTTTTGGGTAGAGCAACCCAGAGGCCTCTTCCCCAGTCCATACAGACAGTGCAGTGACAATTCTGACCCTTGTGGTGCTGTACACAGCAAAAGGTGCCTGTCCTTTCCTTCAGGGCCAGAGGTGGGCGAAGAGCTACTCTGAGGGGATAGGTATCATCCCTGAAGGGGATTTCATTCATCTTCACTCAGAGTTCTCATAGACAGTACTCAGAACGGATGCTGGTTTTCGGGGAGGAGTATAAAAACTATTATACAGGGGAAGGGAGTTACTATTAACTTCTCCAAAAGGAAAAAATAACCCAACAAAAAACCCCCCAAAAAACTGAAGAACACAAACATTTAAATAGATGTGAACAAGTTCTTTAAGAAATCTATACATGAAATGTTGATCTATTGCTACATTAGTTGTAGGAGTGATTAGTTAATTATAGCGAACATTTACTTACATTTGTAAAGTACAGGAGAAGTGTCTGAGGGCAGGATCAGGTGTACTCTGCTTCTGCCATAGAACTATTCTTTGCTGGCACACGCACAGAAGCCATTGTTATCGTTAACATATGGCTATAAAAAGACTAATGACCTGGTAATGTCTGGGAGTTTAATACCTTGGTTTCTGAATCAAAGAATTAGGAGCCAAGAACTCCTGATTTTCAGCTTTTCTGGTTCTCCACTTACTGCCTTGTGGAATGTCTGCTGTGTTCTCTGCCTTGTCTCCTGTTGCTGGAAAAGGGGATGTTTTTCTTCCTACCTCACAGGGATGTTGTGAGGTATAAGAAGCTAAGATCTGTGCAAGAGATTATCTTTTCCTCTTCAACTTGGGGATCACACTTGATCAAGAGTGTGCAAGAGTACTTGTAGACTGTCGAACATGCTGTACATTTGAGCTCTGTGTCTTATTTGTATCACTGTTAATGCAAGAGAGAAGAAGTATATGGTGCTGAAAATTGGGGATAAAAGGAGAACAGGCTCTCTCCATATATAGCAGCGATGCTGTAGCAACAGGAAACAAGGTATGGATGTCACACAGGAATTCTTTATCTTGAGGACAGTAGATGTGGTAGAATATTGGTATTGTTATGAAAATGTCATCTGTCCGCACAAGCTAATTGTGACAAGCTCTGAATCCACTTTTTTAACTCACTTGTCAAACAGGATTAGAAATAAAAGCACTCCTAAGCATTTCCCTCTCTGTGGACGCAGGTGTGGTTCATAGGTAAGGTATACTCTGAGCAGTAGTTGCAATGATTGGTGTTGCAGGGATGAAGGTTTATTGGGACATCACAGAAATCATTCCCTGCTTGACAGCACTTCATGAGACAAGTTGATATTCTTTGTCGTGAAGAAGATGATGATTCTACTGTATTATCACATTGAACTTATTTCACTTTATATTTTATTGATTTTTTTCCATGAAAATGCAAAAAAAAAGAAAAAGGAAATATTCTAGAAAATGTAGTTGTACTGTAAACTCTGCAACTTAAACATCAAAGTCCTTCTTGTATTTGCAAAACAATCAATAAAGATGTAAAATCTCAGGTTTTGTCTATTGTTACCATTTCTCGTGGCGTTCTATTCTATTAGGAGCAGTAAGAGATTAGCTCATGTTCACACCAGCATGTCACACCTCAGCACATGCCGAAACATCAAGGTCTTGGTTGAATGTGGATGGGTTTGATAAACAGAAATAATGAAGCTCGAAACTCAGCTAACAGCTGGATTCTCCACGTTCTCTCTTCTGGCTGATGCATCTGTTGGGTCAATCTCAAGCATAATTATCACATTCATTTTCAAAATGACTTGTTTTTCAATCAAGTTAAATAATGGTCTGCATATGTAGTCCCTAGAGAAGTGATTTTTTTACCCTTTGATTAAAACTGCTGTAGAACTGATCACATTTGAGATGTTAATCATTGATGTTAGCGTGTGGCTGCTCTCTGAAAATAGTACTAGATGACACATGAAGACAAATTCCATTAACCACCTAGTGGATAATAAAGTACATGATTGCAAAGGGATGAAAATGCTTGTCTGTGGATAGTGGGCTTATCCTTCCATACCTGTCATAAGGTCATGAGTAAATATGTCATAGAATCATTTTCTCTTCAGTATCATCAGAGAACAGGTTGATAAATGTGAAGAAAAATGTTTAGCGTCATAAAAAACCCCTGATGATTTGCTCTGAAATGAAACACTTCATTAATTTATATGTGTGGTCAAAATCCAACAGTCTCTCACCTGTGTGAAGGGGGCTACAAGGTAAGTGCCAAAACCACTGAGATGATACACCAGTCTTGCAGCTCTGAAATCCAATCACACAAATGTGGAAGGTTAAGTTTTCCTCTGACAAGACGAGCAATTTGTTTACAGGCATATCTGAGCAGTTTTGTGGTATCTTGTGTAAGTTCTGTTGTTGTCTATTGTGCTGGTTTGGGCCAGGATAGAGTTAATTTTCTTCACAGTAGCTCGTATGGGGCTGTGCTTTGCATTTGTGCTAAACACAGTGTTGCTAACATGGGGATATCTCCCTTATTGCTGAGTAGTGATTGCACAGACAAGGCCTTTTCTACTCCTCATCCCGCCCCACCAGTGAGGAAATTTGAGGGTCACAAGTACCTGGGAGACAACACAACAAGGACATAATTTCTGTGGTGCACAGCAGTACTCTGAGCCCCTCTTCTCCCCATATCCATTTGCTGCTGTACACCAGAGGTCAGCTCTGGATATACCTACACCACAGGATGTGTGGCAGCTTTTAAGGGAAGAACTTCGGAAATGCCAGGGTGGGGAAGAATTTAGTTTTCTGTATATATTTACATAACATCAGATTTTAAGGCTCCAGGAAAAGTTAAAAGTAACTATTGTGTTTGTGTTGTGAAAACTTGCTGAGCCTGGTTCACATGTATAAGTACATATTTAGAAGAAGTGAGAGCATGGAAGAAGTCCATACCACCTCAGCACAGTAAAAAGTGGGATTTTTCCTTTTAAGATTAGATTGCCTAAATGAATCAAATTCTCTTGCAGTTGCCTGTGTCAGTTACTTTGTTTGGATAAGTTCCTAAATATTCCCTTTGATTTTGTTGCTGAAAAGTACATAAAAGGAAGTGAAATCTGTAAGTGCAGGAGAAATGTTTCAAAAAGAGCAGGGATTGCATCCAGGAGGAGAATTAGTTTGCATAAACTGAACAAAATCAATGTGAAAACCAAACTTATCTGTTACACCCAAAAAACAAAGGCAAACCACAGAAGCAGCATCTTAGTACTACCTGAAGTATATATTAATTCTAGGACAAATTTAATCTCTTCTGTCTAGGCAGTGAGTGAATAAAGACTATGAATTGGATCTGATGCCCATATCCTGCAAAATCGTGCTTCCCTCGCCCCTTTGGAAGATCTGGCTGTATGAGCAATTAACACTTTCACTCAGATTTGTCCAAAACTAAGGCAAGCTGTGCAAAAATATTACTGACAAAGCTGTCTTGTCCAATAAATATTCTTAAAAATACAAACTTCAAAGCTATAGTCAGACACAGTGGCATTCCAGTCATTTCTGTCTACTCCCTTTTTGGATTTGTTCCAATAAAACCCTGCACCAGTAAAAGCACCTGTAGTTTTCTCTTTCTGGCACTGTGCTAATCCTAAAAGAGTAGCTCCCTCTGCCCAAGGCAGACTACTCAAATTTCACCTGTTTTCCTGCTTGCCTGGGCTCATTCTTGTATGAAGGAGTGCAAGTAGAAGTGTGTGTTTGTTCCACTGAGCCAGTGGGGGAAGCAAGACCAGAGGAGCAGAGTGGACAGCATGGGCAGAGATGGTGCTGGGGAATGGTCTTACAGAGCCACTACTGAGCATCAGCACCTCTGGTTTGCTGGCCTGTTTCTAATGCACTGCTACTCATGCATCTCCTGCCAAAAAAAAAAATTAAAATACATAGATGCATGATATGTTCTTCTCTTTGTTTTTTATTTTATTTAGTCTTGGAGATCACGTGGAGGCTCTGTTTGAAAAATTAAAATAATGAACTCCTGTGAAGTGGATGCATCTGAGCAAAGAGCTGGGGGCTTGGCTACCCAAGCCCTGGGCGTTCTCCTGGCTGCAGTGCCCACTGGGGCAAGGAGGAAGACACCAGGCTTGGGCAAGGTTCTCCTCAGACCCTGGATGCTCATTGTATGGGCTGTGCTTATACAGCGTTGGGGGACAGGGCTGTAGCTCCACATCTGTCTGGCTTGGCTGAGAATGGCTCAGGACTTGGTTGGAGCAGGAGGCAGGGCTGAGATCTGAGACTGAAATGGCACAAAACCACTTTTCTGCCCTGCCTGGCAGAACTGCTGCTGAAACTCTCAGGTCCATCAAGGGATGCTTCTCATGGTCTTGCTAATGCTTCTTCAGGATTACAATCTGGTATTGCTGATTTTCTGCTGGTGTATTTATTTATACTTACATTTTCAGACTCTTCTTCAGGCAACCTTCAGCCTGGAAAAGGAAAAAGAAAAAAAAAGCGAACTACATAAATCTGCTAGCTATAAAACTGAAGGATGGTGAAAATAGTCTGCAGCAGCATAACCATGTTCTCATTAAGAGCAATTCAGCATTTTTAGGACATGTTAACTGCTGCAGTGAGGAGAAGAGGCTGCAGATCAATATAAAATAAACCACAGCCTCGCAAAAGCCAATTTATAATTTCCAAACTACTTTCCCTTAGTTGTGCAGGAAAGTCATTGCTGTTATGCCAGTGGGGTGATAGTTACAAAGAAAGCCTCAGACCATTTTGGGTCTGGAGTTGCAAAACTCATGCAGTCTGAAAAAAGTCTCCATCCTGTAATGGGGATAACCTGAGGTAATCTGTATTGCCACAGAGAAACTGAGATGGGAATGATCACCAATAGTTTCACTTCAAAAGTGGACAGG
This sequence comes from Chiroxiphia lanceolata, assembly GCF_009829145.1. Lineage (NCBI taxonomy): Eukaryota > Metazoa > Chordata > Aves > Passeriformes > Pipridae > Chiroxiphia > Chiroxiphia lanceolata. Next base: position 29,657,857 of record NC_045671.1, read on the forward strand.
TCATGAGTGGTAATTAATTATACAAATCACCCCTATGTATATCTCTACCTAACAAGCCGTCTGGCCATTTGCTAAACAGCCCCTCTGGGAAGGCATCAACCCGAGACCTTTTTTCCACAGGGGTTTTAACTGTGCAGCAGATTATTTTCACAGTGGAGATGGAAAGGATAGAGGGACCAGGGAGCAGCAGCATCGTGTCATGGCACTATTGGTCCTGGGGCAGCAAAATCCTCTTTTGGGAGATCTCTACAAGAGCACACATTGTTTAAGTATATCTTTAATCAGATCTAAGTGTGTGATTGGGGACCTCCAGGGGCACCTTGAGGAGCATGAGGTTAGAGGCAAAGGCCTGAGGAAGGCAGACAACAAAAGCCCTGACCTAAGAGGGCTTTTTGGCTCCAGCAGAGCATGACCAGGTGGGACCTGACAGCTGCCAGGAAATCTGTTTGCAGTGTGTGCAGGACACACTGCTGTCCAAGGGATGATGGGGTGGGAAAGCTGGGAAGTGCCGTGCAATGCTGCTGCTGGTCTGACAGTCTCCCCATGACTGCTAATCCCCAACTCTGAGTCTGATGGATGCTGGGCAGAGCTGCCTGACAAGAGGAGACGCTTCAGCCTGTTCTGCAGAGATTTTGCATCTTTTTCCAGAGATGGTTAGTTGTAAACCCTGGCTTGGATGTGCACATCTGAAGGCTATCATACACAGAACAGCTCTCCTGACATGACAAATTTTGGCAGTACCTGACAATTTTACCCCAAAGGGAGACTAGTTCTTAGTACCAGACAATATGACAATATGTACAGGATGATGCTCCAGCTGGGGCATGGGGAAAGTGTGTGTGGAGGTTGCCCAGAGCAAATTTAGCTAGTTAAGCATTAACTTCTAGACATGTATTAATTTAGTGAGCTTGTGGCCTAAGGATCCCAGAATTACTGCTCCCAGGTTGTGGACTTCCATCACTGAGTACACAGTAAATGTCTTAAGCATGTGGCTTTCAAATATTGAGAAGGGTTGCACTAAAGTCTAGAAATAACCTAATAATAACATAATCTGAAATCTAAAAACTATTTAATTTGAGAGGTTCTGTAAAAATCCAGTAAAGAAAGAGAGCAGGAAGAGAAGGGCTTTCCTGTGATTTTTTGCCACTTACCACTCCAAACTTTGTACATTTGCACGGTGCTTCGCAGTTTAAAAGAACTCTGGCAAATGAAACTCAGCAGCAGCCATTCACCTTTATAATTATTGGGCGCCAGAGAAGATGAAGCAAGCTCTGATTTCACCACCCCTATTCGTAGGCGAAGCCTTCAATAATAAAAACAAATACAGCTGGAGTCTTACAGCGAACCTTTAGGGTGGAAAATGAAAAATTATAACTGTGTTTGCTGAATAAATCAGCACTGTCATCCCTGCTGGGTAATGTGGTTACCTGCATTACAGCAGAAGGAGGTCAGTGTCCTGTGCTCAGGCTCTGTGCAATCACCCAGAGGAATGATGGTGGGGCTGCAAAGACAGCTGGAAATAGTGCACCCAGCACATCCTCATCCACAGAGGGGTAATATCCAAATGTGCTGAAATGACAAAAGGTCAGTTCTTTACTTGTTTCTGCCACAAAAGCCCAGGACTGCAGAGGAGGAAAGCTGCTATGTTCTCTTTAGGTCATTTAAAGTAGTGGTCTAAAATGAGCATTAATTTCTCCCCAAAGCATGATTTGCTGGGGTGGTGTGAGCCGTGGGGTGTTGTCACTGCCCTGGCTGTGAGGCTCTCGGTGGCAGGGAGCCAGACAACCTCCACCAGCACCTTCTGCCAGTTTTGTTCCTGTTACTAATTTTTAAGGCATCACAAAACAATGGAGGTCTTTAAGCACGATGTGGAGCTGTGGCTGAGATATTATTCAAAGAAGAGGACTCTCTCTGCTATTTGAGTGGTTCAGAGTAAGATTGCAGAGCTATTTGTTAATCCCAGTAAACAAACAAAAAAAAATCCTTGCAGCTGAGAGCCTCCAAAAATCACAGGCAGGATTGGCTGTCCCACATCATTCTTCCGCTGTTTTCCTTCTCTCTCAGTCATGTACCAACACAATATTTCTCACCCTTTGCCCTGTGTGAGGGAAAAAAATATCAAATTTTGTCTTGTAACAAGAGATATTTTAATTTTTTTCATACCTTTTCTTCCACAGATGCTAACAGGATCCTCAGCATGTGTACATCTCTATGAGTAGTAAGATAAGGGGGTAGAAGATGGCAGGCAAATGTTACAGTGATGCTAAGTGGTATGGGGCTAGAAATGCTGCAGTTTAAGAATAATTTAAAATCTCTTTGGCCAAGCCACTCGCTTGTTGCCAGGCCTGGAAAAGTAATTTTGCATCATATTATGTATGAGCCATAGTCCCTGAAAATCCTGTGGCCCCTTAAAATGAGGGAAAAGTGAGACAGCAAGTAGGTGAACAGTTTGTTCCTTGACCATACCCATGGCTGGAAAAAGTCCTGTGAAACTTGTTTTAAGCAGAAACTTTTGGCCAATAGTGATAATTTTCCTCTTACCAGAAAAGTTATTTTCTTTACCTGCCATCTGACAGCACCATTAAAAGTTCATCTTTTCCCTTAAACTTCACTTCAGCTCCTAATGAATGTAAAGTAGGTTTGACCATCTGTATATTCCCCCTATTAAATGCTGTTTTCATATTTAACTATACAGTAACTCTCCCAGGGTGATAAGTCTGGCAAATAACAGTGTATTCCAATGCAACAATTCTTTTCAGGTTAAATCTACTCAAAGAGAGCAGTCACAAGGGACAGTGCAGCCTTCACCCACGTCCCTACAGCGGGCTCATTTCTTGGATGTTTATGGCAAGAGATGTACAGGGTACTGTTGTTCAAGACAATTTCCCAGGTTGCTAGCAGTGAGAGTCCTCAAGTAACCCTGGAAGAAAACGAGGATATTACATGACTATTTCTTGGGATTTATCACACTGTGTAGAGCATTGCGGGGCCAGAGGGAAGTGCTGCATGAAACACGGGCAGAGGCTCATGTTCCTGACTTATCAGCAAGGCCGGTTTCCTGCTCTGCCACAAAATAACACCAGAGGAAAGTGCTCTAGTCTGGCAAATGAGACTGCTCTCAGCAGGAAATGTAAAAAAAATCACGATTTTTTTCCCTTATCAAAGCTGAAAGCCTTCAGCCCTGCTGAAGCTGTGCTGTCTGGTTTTCGGTACCACCAACCCACCTCAGCATGCCTGGAGCCATTCCCCCCTGGCATCTCATACCAGTCCAGCAGACACTTCAGGAACAAAGGAATATTCCCCTTCAGGGAAACTGCAACCCTGGCAAAAGCCTGGGAAGAAGAATTGAAGGCAAACAAATGGCATTTCAGACCATGTTTTTTTCCTTTTAGCAGGGGTCACTGGAATGGTTGAGCACCCTCCCACCAGCTTCCACAGCAGCTGGTCCAAGACCCTCCTCCATCACCCTCTGCAGGGCTTCACCCCTGTTTGCTTCTGTGATCGTGCTGCAAAGGTGCTGGTTTCAATTTTTTGTCTTGGCAGCCTTTCATGAAATTATATTATTTATAGTCCTGTGTCCATTCACATCATCATTACTCTCTAACAATAAACTTAATAATGCCTTTGCAAGCCTTTGTTATTTGCTGAATGCTGTGGGGTGCTGTGTTTCAGAGCTATCATGCACTTTACAGAGCCTATGATTTGTCTCTCGGGTATGTTATCTTGCTATTAGCTGTAAATAGGGATCTAGATAATGTTTTACATCTGTACCATTAAGAAGCAACAAATTAGACTCTTCCCTAGCCTCTTCTCCTAGCTCACTAATCTTTGTTAACTGCAGGAAAAATGGAATTAAAAAAATCATTGTTCATAAAGATACAGGCAAAGCTCTGCAATTCATATACTTGAGACTATAACAATTGAAATTTTAACCACATCTGGTTGAAATTCAATATTCTTTTTCCTGGGAAAGCCCCAAAATGTTGCTTTTTTTTTTTTTTTTTTCATAGCACAATGAAAATGAAGCCCAAAACATCAAACTTTCCTTTACCAAATGAGGTAAATATTAATTTCAAATCCATCATTTAGAACATTTTGTTTAAATGAAATACAAAACAAACCACTTCAGAATAAAAAGCCATTCCTTCTTGGTGCAACAGAAGCATTTATTTTTAATATATTTTCAAAACAAAATAAGCAGCTTTTAGGTATTCTCTGGAAAGTTCTTTTCACAGGTTGACTAGACAGCAGCTTTCAAGTTGCAGACACTTGAGCAAGAAATGCTGAAGTTCTCCTTCCCCAGTGCTGGAGAGGTTTTGATCAACTTCTGCAAGGCAGGGGCACAAATGCTTTTTAAAATTTTCTTTCCATATTGACAAAGCTCCAGCCTTTTGGCTTTCTTAAAGTAATAATTCAATATCTGAGTCTAAAGAGCTTCAGTAGCTTTGAAGCTTAAAGAGCAGAAGGACAGAGGGGCTTTGCAGACAGACAGCCTATGCTGGTCAGTGTGCCAAGGTGGTGGGACAGACAAACTGCGCAGGGTCCCTGCTGGCCCCTGGCCCTCCTAAGACGCTGATGCTTTGCCTGGCCTCTCTGCAAAGGGTGTGTCTCACTCAGGGTAACATTTTCAAAAGTGATGTGTTCAGAGGTTTGAAGTCCTGGCTGAGCACTCTGAAGTCAAGTTTGAAGATGATGGATAGTTTTATGACACCCAAAGGGGTCAATATCATCTTGTTGCATGAACTCCAGGAAACACCCCACAGGCAGTTTTTTGCCTTTTTTTTACACACCTGATTTTCTCACTAAGTTTTTCCTTCCTGGGAACACTGTCATTAGCACCTGACACTGATGCAAAAGGACTTGGGAATTCACTACCAACCCAATTGCATGAGGAGACCATTGGAGTCCACTAGATATTCTGTTTGTTCACCAAACTCATGTTTGTCCACCTCTTAACATATCAGTGTCATGAGCCAACCTCTCTGCTTACAGAAACAGACTGATTTGTCTTGTTGGAAACCACCACCAGGATGGAGAGTGGACCTGTCGGTCGCTGAGGAGACACTGGCGCCTGTGAATACCTCATTTGTGGGTGGTGCTTGGAGTAAGGGAAAATCTTTATATCACAGGATCAGTGAAATAATGTGAGCATTATTGCCAGGTGAGGAAGCTTAGTGCACTTTCACAAGATCAAGTTAGCACAATTTAAGACTTGGGGAAACCTGAAATTTGGGAAGGATGTGCCTGCTGATGGGCACCATGGGGTGTAAAGTTCTCCTGATTTCTCATGTGAAGGTAGATGGAGTTCGACACAGCTTATAGCATCTCACACTGCAGTAATACGTGTTACAGTCAGAGCACAAAAAATGTCATCTCAGCCCATAGGCACTGGTGATGTGTAGGATGTTATCAGCTGTAACAATGGCTGACAGGAATGAATACAATTTTTATGGAATATTCATAGCTTTCTTAACTGCTCCCTTTCTACCTTGAAGTGATCTCCTGACACACTGGGCTAATTTTGCTGTGTTGATTTCACTGCCTTCCAGTTTTCACTGCTGAATTTCACCTGCTCTTTCTTCGGGATCCACAGCTGTGCACTGATCCTGCCAACAGGGTGCAAACTCTCAGGGACCTGGAGATGGTAACTGGCTGGTTCTCACTGAATGCTTCCTAAGGGAGACTCACCCCCACTTGAGAGCTTTAACGCATTTGCCTGCTGCCCCTCCCTGCCACTTGCTCCAACACAAGTTTCCCCTTATTTGCTTCAACTGTGCACTATGCAATTAAGAACAAGACCAAGTGATGTATTTTCAGTCCCTCTTCTTTAAATCCTGCGTCCTCATTTCCCTCTAGGCGACTGGGTGATTTCTTCTACTTTTGGTTCATAAAAGCCAGCAGTCAGAAGGGTTACCTGTAATTTCACTCCTTTCACATACTTGGAAATATTTCTAGAAGAAGCAAGCTAAAGCTGTGGTGTTGCATACCTGCAGATGTAAGAAAAAGAATTTATTTTTCTTCATAGAAATATGGGCTCATATAGATTCACAAGATGAGTTACTGCAAAGTAAGAGACTGTTGTAGCACCAGGTGTGCAAATGTGGAAGCTGAAACCATCAATTTTGGATCCTAGGGGAACTCAAGCCTGGCTTTGGATGCCAGACTATAATTGCTGAATGTGTAGGACAGGAGGGACTGGGCAGGTGCTCCCTTTATTTTAATATGTCCAAACAACCTTCTTCAAAGCAATGCCTTAGAACATCTCAGGGGAACAGGAGGCAGGACAGGTACATGAATAACCTGAGGGTTAGGTACTGCCTTGTCCATATTCAAAAGCATGGACATAAATCCTTTCCGTGTCTTTTGTTTCTTTGCGTCTCTCATTTCCCACTGCCTCCCCTTCCCTTACTCCCCCCCCCAGCCTTGTAAAAAACTACTGAATTAAAATATCCCTGGAATATCAAGGGTGAGTGGTGAAACACCAAGGAGGCCATGCTGTCCCCTGGTGTACACCCAAAGGGGCTCACAGGTGCACCCAGGCATTTAGACAGTGTTGTTAGTGAACATATGAACACCAAAGGGGATTCCAAGCAGATCAGCTGTATTAGATAGTATAAGGATAGTGATGTCACTGAGTGGGTGCAGCAGGGCTGCTGTGGTTGGAATGGCCCCAGGGAGAGGTGTAGGAAGACACCTGCTGTGCTTCCTGCAAGCATCCCTTCCCCTGCATGTGAAAAAAACAAGGAAAAGAGAAAAACTAAACTCATGGATGGAGGGCCTTGCACTTACTGGGTGTTAACCCACTGCCAGGGCCATGCCCAGGCTCTGCACTGACATCCAGGCTGTAAACTTCCCAGACTGCTCTGTCCAAGCAGCTCCTCTAGGGGGCTGGGCTGACTGGTGGGTATGTGCCACAGCAGCAGGCACCTGCCAGGAACAGTATTAGATGCCTTTCCAATATTTGGGGGAGTGCTGCTGCAGCAAACTGTGAAATCTCAGCCAGTGTTTCCCCACAGGTCTGCTCTGCCTGGCACCAGGGATGGTGGGGTGCTATGGGGAAGCCAACAGGCTTTGGTCCACTGCAGGCACAGATTTAGTTTGGAGCACAGGGAGGCTGCAGCCACCGAGCACACTGCCAGCAAGGCAATGGAATGGGACAGTGCTTGAGTGTTGCTGCTTGCCCCTGGAAAGGCATGGTGCAGTGTTGGTCCTCCCTGGTTGGTACAATTTAGAGTGTTTGCTGGTTTCTCATTGTAAGCTAATTCATGGAGGCATTAATATTTTGAGAGGGCAAACCTGAGTATAAGACAAGATGTGGTGTATATAGTCTGCTTGTGCTAATAAACCTCCAAGTAGAATCCCAACTGGTCACAGTGGTTTACTCAGGCACTGCAGGGCCTGTGCAGGCAAAGGCAGCCTTCCCTGCTTGTTCTGGTGCCTGGCACAGGGGTGAACTGCTACTGGAAGTATTTTCATGCAAGAGGATTATGGATCACACAGGAGCCAGGACTTTCTAATTCTTTCGGTTCTTTCGTCCATGTCTCTTACAGTTGGACTCCATCTAAAAGGTCTTTTCCAAGCTAAATGATTCTCTGATTCTTGCCTTAATTTAGTGGGAAATATATTTGTTTGGACACATCTAATGTTGGTGGAAACTGACTTTTATAGCTGTGCTAAGTATGACCTGAGAGAGAGAAACTACTTTTTGCGTTGTTACATGTTGGAAAAGGTGAAGTTGAAATACTTTTGACGGTGATATCATGCCTATCGGCTCACTGCTGATGCCTTGGGCAGCCCAGAGAGGATGTGCATTCTCCATCCCTCAGGAGGTTCAAAACTTGACTGAATGCTGCTCTGAGCAACCTGCTCTGGATGACCTGATTGAGCAGGGAGTTTAGGCAAGATGACCTCCAGAGATGTCTTTCCACCTCACCCAGCCTGCAATATTACAAATTATGAGCGTTCAGAAGCTTTTGCATTCTTTCTATTTCTTAAGCTCCTTCATATTGCCTTTGGATGAAAGTGGAATGGTCTATGGATCTGTCCCCCCATCCCCCTGGCTGTGGTGGGCCTCCAGCCAGCAGCCGCTCTGAGGGCAGCTGCAGGACTTCTCCCTTTCCACGTTTGCCAAGGACACCAAAAGGCTTTGAAGCCCAGGCCTTGTGCAGCAAACTGAAAAAATGATGGAAAACCTCCAAGTGAGACAGAATAGAAATAAGGGTTTAAAAGAAAAAAACAACCAAAGAAAAACCCCACCAAAATCCCTTTGGTCCTTACTGCACCCTGCAGTCTGGTCCTTTCTTTCAAGGCTTCACTCACTCCATAGTAGCTTTACTGGTTTTCCAAAACGTCCTGTGCTCCAAATGTGGCCTGCCCTCACCTCTGGTGGGATGTGATCAGTCTGACAAGCACATTTCTACTGTAGAAAGTGACAGAACTGTCTGCAGACAAACTCAGGTTCTTGGAAGTAGGCAAAACTGGAGCTGTATTCCCGTGTGGTGGGGTGTGTGCCTTTGCACATGAACTGCACAGAAACTATTTCCATTAACCACTGTTTTGTCTCTCACCCACAGCTCACAGGCGTGTTCATGGGCAGGTGCTGTGGGAGGGTGCTCACTGCAGAAGACGTACAGAGACAGGAGAAAGGGCCAAAAGAGACTTGCCTTCTGGAGCGGCATTAGCTGCAAAAGTCAGATTACCCTATCTAAAGGCTTGTCTGATTTAAAAAGAAAAAAAATCTTAAGAAAATGGACACATGAAAGACTAAAATGTTGACAGTGAGGAAAATTGGCCTCCAGTCCTTCAGAAGAAAGAAATTTAACAATTTGGCTCTGTCTTGCTTTAATATTGTTTTATATCACCTACTTTGAAAATAAATTCATGTATTGCAGTTTCCCCACAGTATGTGGCACTGCTGAAAAAATCTTTTGCTGAAGGAAAGGATGTCATTAATGTGTAGTGAGAAAACACTTGATTGATTTTTTTCCTAGACCTAGTCTTAACATATCTAAATTACAATGTTTTCTGGTCGCATCTGTCATTTCTTAGACAACAACCATCAAATTGTATTTTTGATCATCGATTTTTTGCCAAAGCTGGCTGCACATGAAAACCCTGCTTTTCAGAGAAATTGGCTTTGAATAATGTGGATTCGTGGCCTTTTTTGTAAGTTATATATCAACACTTTTCTTGGCATCATCACATGAGGATATTCCTCTGTTCTAGCACCTCTCCCAGGTGAATCCCTTTGCGACTGAAGAAAAGGCAGATAATATTTTCCTCCTTTATGATATTTCCTTGGGGATTCGGGAGCTGTATAAAATTGCAAGCTCTTCCAATTGCAGGATCTTGGCTGGCCCTTCGTACTGCTGTTGGGTTCTTGTTCAGAGGAGGGAAAGGGAGGAAAACCAGCCTCAGCCACACACTAAACGGCACATGTAAAACTCTTGCCTGTGTTTGTGTGCTGTGTCTGGCAGAGTCAGGCTGCTCCTGTTGTGTCAGGGAGGCTGCACACGATCACACTTATGACCATGCGGCCTTGTGATGTTCAGTGGTTGGAGCTCCACGTGCTGATGAAACCTGAGTCCGTGTTTAGAAATACTGAAAGGCAAAATATCCTCCAAAGCCAACAGTAAAAATGAGGCAAAAGGAAGCAAGGAGTTATTCCCTTTTAGAGAACAATTTCTGTTCTTCACTTATTAGCTCATCCTTGACTTGCCATTTGAATTTTTAATGCATTAATTGTGCTGTGTATATTGTTGGAGACTTCTGAAAATGTCAGTGAAATTAGATTATTATTTGAATGGAACATAAAGGCTAATTTAATTTAAAGTCATATCATCTTCAAACTGAAATCCTGTGTTCAGGTTATATCCTGTTACTATTTATTGCTTATACTGTCAATGTGCCTTGGAGCCCAAATCCTGTGTGAAGGATTTAGGAAAAAGGGTCCTCTCTGCCCCTCTCTCTCCATCTCTTCCTCCAAGGACCTGTGTTTTTCTTTTGCTTATGCATGATTTATGGGCAAGACATATATAACATCAGCTGGAGCCAGGACTAATGCAGCGAGGAAAGAGCTGCAGGGATGTAATCCCACAACATACAAGCTGAAGACAGGCTGAGAGAGCTGGGGTCATTCAGACTAGAGAAAAGAAGGCTCTGGGGAGACTTTGAAGCACCTTCCAGCGTCTATGGGAGTGGTCTATAAGAAAGCTGGAGAGGGACTTTTTACAAGGGTATGTATTAACAGGACACAGGGGAATTGCTTTAAACTGAATGGGGTAAATTTAGATTAGATATTAGAAAGAAATAGTCCTTCACTATGAGGGTGGTGAGGCACTGGAACAGATTGCCCAGAGAAGCTGGGGATGCCTCATCCCTGGAAGTGTTCAAACTGTGTTGGATGGGGCTCTGAGTAACTTGGGGTTGGAACTACATGATCTTTGACATCCCTTCCAAACTAAACTACTCTGTGAGTCTATGATGTGTGACCAAATCCTGGTCCTGGCATGTTCTCCTGAGCAGCTCTAGTACATGTTGCCCAAAGTGACCCCTCCCCAGGAGGGGTGGTGTGCAGCAGCTTGGGCAGTGTGCTGCCATGAGCCACCTCAACTCATCTGCACAGCACCCTTCAGCCATGTGGTGACATTTGCATCTTTATCCGTCACCCTGTAAATGAAAACACAGGCATTTGTTTTGCTGCAACACTTGTCTTCCATGAATGTCTTGACATTTATGTACCACCAAGAGATGTTACATTATGTCAGGATTTTATTCTTGTGGCATTATCTACCCTAATTAAAGCTGTCACTACATGGCTGAAGCAGGTAGGAAAGTAATGAGGTTGTCTGATTCCTTTTGAAGTTGCAACGAAGGAGGCAGTTGACGCCAAGGGGATGGGTGCCACAGCTCTGCAGTCTGCCTCGAACACTGCTCATTGCCGTGCCATAGAGGAAACTTTCCACTGTGTGTTCTGAGCAAACCTGTGTCCTCAGCTCTGGCTGGCACCAAAGCTGTGTTCAGCAGCTCCAGCACTGGAAGGGCCACTATTGCTGAGCATATCTGCATCTCTCTTGTAGATCTGCTACTATAAATTAAAAGAGTCATGCTTTCTGGAAAGCTAGGAAAGACCGGGCTTAAATCAGATTGAGCAATGGAAAAAGCACTTGCCAAGTAGATGAGTGCAGGCAGTGCACATCTTTATTTCCTTGCATCTATCTCCCTTTTCTGGTGTGCAGGCTGGGCAGGCAGTGGAGAGTGAGGCAGCTCTGTGGAGATGTCCCAGGCTCTTGCATGATTCAAGTGTCTCAACACCCCCTGCAGACAGCCCAAGCATAATCTTGGGGCCATTTGTTCACCTCCAATTTCTGCCAGGTGCTGTAAGCTGTGTCCTCTCTTCTAACCTCTCTGAGATGTACTGGGGCTGGGCCAAATACCCATAAGGCCACTTGCAGGATGTAAACTGTGTGGTTTGCCACGAAAGAACTGTAGCATCCCATTAGCATGTTTTTGCTCATGGATGAAAATGTAACAGTTTGGAAAAATGAAATGCAGATGAGGAAGAGAAATAATCTACAGCTTTTACAAGCTGTATCAGACTGCAGGGCAGGGACATTTTGCTTCCTCTAAGAAAATGGAAGCAGTTTCTCTATCATTTATAGAAGCAACTTTGTCCTGGCTTCAGCCGGGGTAGAGTTCATTTCTTCTTAGCAGCTGGTGCTGTGCTGTGTTTTCGATGCAGTGTGAGAATCATCCTAGTGACACAGTGATGTTTGGGTTGTTGCTAATTAGTGCTCACCTTAAGTAAAGGACTTTTTCAGTGTCCCATGCCCTGCCAGAGAGCAAGTGAACAAGAGATCTGGGTGGAGGATGGCCAGGAGAGCCCAGAAGTTATCTGGAAGAAGGCCAGTCAGAGTCTGGGAATGTGTTTGGCATCAGTCAGTGGGTGGTGAGCAATTTCTTGTGCGTTACTTGTTTTCTGCATGGTGCTTAATTGACAACTGAGCTTAGAGAATGACAATGTTTTATATAGATGCACATATCTATCTACAGTTCTTGGACACATGGAGATGCTGTAAGACTCACTGTGATTGAAGTACAGTGAGACAGAGAGGGTAGAGGGTTCAACAGCTGATTAATCCTTCTTGCTGGAGTAGTTTTGTATTAATGAAGTACCCCTCACCTCTGCAGGACTCTAATTCGGACAAGGGAACAAGTGCCTCAAGGGTACTCCCAGGCCCTCTCTTCCCAGGCACTGGTGAGCAGTGCCATGTCCCAAACACAGCTTCATGTCCACTCACTGACTTCTTGGAGAAGACTCTAATTAAAACCAGAGACTTCTTTTTCTACTGTTCTTTCTTGGAAATTAAGTGTTTAACATATTGAGTGCTTCTGGTTTAATGACAGGGCCCTTCACCAATGTGAGGCCAGATTTCCCTTTTCATTTTTAGCTACCATTCAACCTCTGACATACCAAAGTAAGAACATAAATGTCTAAAATCACAACTTGGATAAAGAAATAATTTTGTTGCTTTTTTTTTAAAAAAAATGGGTGAAAAGAGACTTAATTTGACATGGAGCCAAGTAGGTTTGGCAGTCTATGTCAGTGGAAAGCAAATTCACTACAGTGTGAAGCACTGCTCCTCAGCACAGTCAGTCCTCTGCCCCCCACTACAGATAATGCAGTGGCTGCCTGTGCCATGGCTGGAGGGACTTCCTGAGACCACACTGGCAAAGGCCAGAGGACATGACAAGAGCTGTTCCAGCTGGAGGCTGGCTGGATGCTGGACAGGTTTCATACTGTGGAGTGTAAAGTGAATTATCCTTATCTTTAGTTGGAGACTTATTCATTGCTGTGTTTCATAGGGAAATGTGTATTTGGGAAATTAATGATTGTCTACAGCTAAACCCTCTAAGGTAGGTACCTTCACATTGTAATTGTTACTACTGAAGTCCCCTGACTTTGTAGTCTCTCTATTCTCTCTTGTTAGCAGAACTGGTAATTGCATTTTGAAATAATTACAGCATTTCCTCTGATGAGCTTAGCTCATTTAGCCAGGTCGAAGAAAGGTTAGAGGAGATGTAATATCTTCTAATAAATATGTTGGGTGGTAAATGCTGAGAAGAGGAAAGAGCTCTTTGATCTGAAGGATAATATTAACTTGGGATTGAATGTTTATATATAGGTTAGGATAAATTTACACTTTAAAACAGAAGACAGTTTCTAGATATCTGAAGAGGCAAGCTGTGAAGAGCTTCTTCAGTCAGAGAAGTGGAGGGCTTGGGTTTGTTTTAAGATAGAGCATCATGGCCCCATGTGAGGGGCAGAATAAATGAAGGGAGGAATTTGTGGAGTAAAGGGATGAAAACGATGTGCTGTGAGGCCTTGGTGCAGCAAACTAAATCCAAAGGGGTTTTGTAGAGGTACTGGGTTCCTCTGCTAATGTTGTGCTTTATACTGTCACTCCTTTTGTTTCAAGCTCTCTGGGGTGCTGGGAAGGACGTGTCCTTGGCTTTACCCAAGACAGTAGCTGATGAACCAGGGCAGTGGTAACCTGAACTGCTGCTGTCGAGGATTCACTTCAGCAAAACTTGGTCTAGACAGAAGGACAACTGAGGGCTTTTTGTGTTTACTCTGTCAACATGAACCTGGTCGGCTTTGTTGGTCCATTAAAAACTAATTTTTCTTAGTTTTTGCAATATCACATCAATTTGCCAACTGGAGAGCCAGTGATGTCCCTGATCTCTCCTGATCTCTTCCCATGGGTAAATCTTGGTTTATCATCATAAGCTCTGAGTTTGCTGCAAAGGTGGATGCTCTATGGACTGCAGTATGTCTTGGCAGATGAGTAGGTGTCCTGGGGTCCCTCTAAACTTGACACTTACTGCTTGGCACCTTGAGATCATGACAGTCCCCCTAGCTTGGCATTCATGTAGGTACTGAGTACTACTGTCCATTGCCCTGCAAGTAGCTCTGAAAAGCAAGAGATGCTGCTTTGTAAGGTTTTTAGTTCAGGGTGAGTTTTCACAACATTATCATCACTAAAATTACACCTCTGTATCCACCTGCTGTGCACTTTTTCCAGCCTTCATACATGAAATCACAAAGTTCTATTTAAGTGAATTTTTTTTTGCTTAGAATAAACTTTCTCTTCAAAAATGCTAATTCATATCAACCGGGCCTATGATTGCTCAAAATATAACATGGGAATTGTTTGCATAGAATCCTGCTTGTTTGACTGTGCAGTGTCTGTCTGACCATTAGCAACGAGTTGTCTTTGCCTGAGACATAATCGTGGAGTTAAGACTCCTTTCGCAGTAAGTCATAGGACCTGCTGAGTGCAGCATGTGTAGCACTAACTGTTGAAGCTCAGTTCTTGGAAAAGGAAAACCCACAAGTGTTGGGTATCTTCTTCTGTTATATTCTTCAAGTGTAGGCAAATGCCATCGAATAAACAAATCTGGCAGTTTTGACCCCAAAAAATGTTGTAATTTTGACAGTACAGTGTACACAATGAAACAAAATTGAGTTTTTGGAGAATTAAGGGTTTCCATGAGAATGTGACATGACATTGTCTGACACTGTGGTCTGTTCTAGAAAAGCAGGTTCTTTCTTTCTACATCCCTCTGCACTCACTGTTTGAATACCTTCTGAAAGCTTAGTTCATAACCCACCACAGACCGAGAGCCAAATCTGTCTTAGGGTGCAGCACCTACAACTTCTAGGACTACGAAGGAAGGTAAATCAGGCAGCACGTCCATTTTTCTACTACTCATGATTCTGCTGCATATGCTTTGCATGCCCCACTCTGGAAGGCAGATGCAGGAAAGCTGTGAAGTTTCCCATGTGGCAACACCAGCACACAACTCTCCTTTTTTTTTTTTTTCCCACATTTTTTTTGTCTGTGGTAGGAGGATGAAAAAAAAAAAAAGCTTGACTGAGGAAAGATATCGTGAAAGCATTGATTCAGTATCTGCACCTCAGATCAGTCAATAGCTCTTCAGCTCCTCACTGTCTAGCTCTTTCCCTCTTTCCTCCTCTGCTGGAGCAGGGTACAGGAGGAGTATTAAACTCCAGTGATCAGTTTTGGTTAACAGAGGATGAAAGACCAAACTAGTTCATCTGTCAGGGAGATTTCTTTCAGAAATGCCAGCAGAGTCAGACAGAAAGCGAGAGCAATGGCCCAGCAAGGAGACAAGTCTGAGAAAGACAGACTTTGGGCAATTCCAAAGCCTGGAACTTGTATTTGTGTATGTGCAGGCAGGTAGATATAGTGTGTCAGTGGCAGCAGTAGTCCTTTTTTCAGAACAATATTTCCTACTGACATTTCCTACTGACAGGGAAAATTTTTTTGTTTGGAAAACACAGCTTAGGAATAATTACATTTACTTTATATTATATTTTTTTATTTTAAGCACTTTACCATGGACAAGCTAATTAAATAATCATAGATACCTTAATAAAGAAAACCAGTAGGTCAATAAATTGTTTATAACTGTGGCTAATAATTATCTGTAACCAGAGATGTGCATGGGACCATCTCTAGTGGTAGCCACAGGAGTCTGGCACATCATTTAAGGATTATTTATGAGTCTGCAAAGAAATTGTGACCAAAGATTATTAAAAGCCACCCTTTTCACAATCTGCCACCTCCCTAAATGAGAAGTGTGTGGGACTGTAATGTCCACATCCTCTTTGGGGGTGCACAGTCACACGTGTGGGGGGGGCTCTTGGGTCATGAAACAGCAGAACTTGCTGTGCTAGGTGAAGTTTTCTGGACTGCTTTGTCATTGTCCATAAGCAAAATCAAATCAGTCTGAATTGTTGGAGTATTGTTGTCAATATTCCCAAATTACAGGAATCCTGCACATTCACTTTGGGGGAAAAAAAGTAATTGTCTTGTCCTTTGAGGATAGCCTTTCATTACACAGGAGCTCAGGTATGTATGCTTGTAAACCCTAAAATGTAATTCCCTCTTTCACTCAGAACATTCAGCAGCATACTGACGGTGAAGAACACTATCAGTGCCATCAGCTGAAGACTGGAGTCACCACTGTAAAATGAAGGCTTCTCTGGACCATTCAGGTGGTGCATGCATGCAATGTTACTCGTTTATTCCTCAAAATCTTCCATTGCTCATGGCTGTTTAGTATCTGATGCACAAGTCATGCATGAAGGCATGTGCTGTCTGCTGCTTAGGCTTACAAGCCCTAGAAATAGTGGCTGAGCAACAGCTTTGTCACTTGTTACAAAGACCTGCATTTTGCTGGTCCCATTGAACACTCTGACTCTCTGTGAACAGCAATGTAGCAAAATCCACATAGTGTCCAGTGCTGGGACAAAGCAGGCTGTGGGGATGGTGCTGTGAGACACCTGCAGGCTCTTCCATTTATTTGGCTGAAAAAATATTTCAAAAATCCCTTGAGTCTACAGAGTTCAACTACTTTATACAAGAAACAGTGAGCTTGTAATTCATTCTTATACAATATTAATGACATTAAACAATCTTTTCCCAGATGATCAGAACAGAGATTGTTGTTTCCTTCATCCCATTTAGATTTACAGCAGAGAATAAACTTTAGAAGGCACTACATGAAGCAATTCACAGTGTTTCCTTGCAGAGTCTCTAATACATATTATTAACATCTCCCTTCTGTATATGCATATCTAATCAGGATTGTACAGATTTTATATAGGCTTTTACACAACCCCCATCAGTGTAGTGTCTGGAGGGTTTCCATGGTACTTCATGGGTCATTCTGTAATATGTCTTCAGAGAGAAAAATGTAGTTGTAGAAGAGCATTTTATTTTGTTATATTTATAAGCATTTTGAGTTTTGTGTTCTATTAACTTTACATAGCTACAGTTCTGGTGGCATTAATAAAAAGCTGTGAAAGCAAGACACATGTGAGGATGGGATAAACCTCTTGCAGAGACAGCAAGGATGAAAGCACTGTTCATTGATACCACCTGGCATCAGCACCATGAAAAAAAAGCACATTTCAGGATGAACTTTGTCTGCTTGCAGATGCGCAAATAGAAGCCAAGCCCTCCTGAGCCATCAAGTATAGTTTCCCACTATTTCTGTCTGTCACTTTACATTTTCCCATTCACATGTCTACCAAGCCCACTTCAGCATGTCGTCTTGCCCATTGTCCAGGCTGAGGGACTGCTCCAGAGACTCTGGTGGCTGCGTATTGTCCTCTCACTTCCAGCCTGACACTATTACTGGCAGTTTGTATCTTTTGATGTGCTGCCAAACACACACCTCTTTCCCTTAAAAATTCCTCTTTCTGTTGTTTAGTTTATCCATACTGTATTTCAAGAGAAAAATCCCACTACTCCTTGAATATGGTTTTCATGGCTAACTGCTCCAGCTTGTTTTATGCCCTGGGGACCAGCTACCCATCTTGATGTGTGCCTGCTCTAGTCCACATTAGTTTATACTGCAGACAAATTGCTTTCATTGTAAGCCAGTACATTTAAAAATCAGATTATGTTAGCCATAGTTTCTAATATTTTGTAACAGTACTGCTTAATGTTAGTCACCGAATGATGTAAGGCCATAGCCTTTTAGATGGGACCACTTACCCCATTTTTGTGTGTGGTCACACTCACCCCCTCTGCACCCTCAGGACTATTTCATTATCCCTTGCAGAGTGGTATTCCAGTAGAGTCCATAGTTGGTGGTTTGTGCACTCAGGCAGGTACTGTGTACTCACACCCTTCTAGGTGAGGTTTCCTCATGGAAACCCACGTTATGAGTGTCTGGGCAGGCCCTTGGGGTCCACAGAGTCTTTCCAGAGTGTTGATGAATGAATGTGGCAGGAGTGAAGGGTTTAAACTGGTGACTCTGCATCCTGGACTGGCAAATGAGAAGTTTTAGGGCTCTAGTGATGCAGTATACCTTGAGCCATTTCCCTTGGCTAATGGGCACCAGCCCAGCCATGGTGACCTGGGGACCTTCACCCACCTCTTCTCCAAAATGGCAGAGCACAGGGAGCTCAGCCTATGGCTCCCTGACATGGATGGGAAACTCTGGTTGAAAGGCAGGGATGCTAGGGCAAGGATTTTTATTGCACCATCGCCATCAGCAGGGGGAATATCACTGAAACAGTATGAGCTAGTGGTTTGATGTTACCTGGAATATTTTTGAAGAAACCATGGAAACAGCCTTCCTCAAAATTAATAGCAGCTTTGCTGTCTGGGAGCTCATCCTGCATCTGCTTAAGCTGTTACTGGTTGCTAATCCCTTTCCTCTGCTAGGGCTGCCTGAGCAGGTGAAGCCAAGCACCTGAGTACTTGTCTGTGAGTTTAGTCATTCCACCATTGTGGTTTCAAAGGAACAGCAATTTTGTCAGTGAAATCTGTACTTTCCACCCAGATAATTTTAATACATTCATGTATAAAAGCTCTTGCAGTTTGCTGTTTGTCCTGCCATTGTTCTCCTACATGGACAGTTCATTCTTCAACATCATGTCAGAAACAATTACTTATGGCCTGGTGAAGATCTCATTTTTCGTTATATTTTATCATTCTGCTTTATACTAAATTGGAACTATTTGTTTACTCAAACCACAGTGGTTCAGCAGTATTTCTAGGTACTTTGCATGGCAATGCGAAGTGCAGTGAAGAGAGCTGCTCTCTGAGTGTGCTTATTTTCCCCATACACAGGGCTGCCAGCATTACAGATGCAGGGCAGAACCCACACTTCACTTATTCTGCCAACTTGTGTGTATTAATGCTATTTAATATTCATTGTGAGGAGGGTATTTTGGAGGACTTCTAGGGATCAGTTTAGTCTCAGAGCTGTTTTATTTGATGAGGTCTGCTTTTTTTTTTTTTTTTTTTGATGGGGTTGGTAAATAACATCTCGGCAGCTCTTTCAAGAACTTCTCTTGTTGTACCCTGGGGTTCTTTTGTACCTTGTGGGCTGTGGCAGAGGATATGCTGCTGCGTGGTGCTGTGGGGGGCTGTGTGGGGGGAGCTGGGCAGTGCTGTGACAGCTCCTGTGCTTGTCACCCAGCTCGCACAGCAGGACCCAGCACGCAGGGAAGCCACCGTGTAAGAAGCTATGAGGCTTCCTCCCTACTTTGCTGCAACTTCCCAGGTAGCTGATCTGTTCTGCCAGCCTGAGAGTGAATTAATAGTCATAATATGATATTTTTTCCAGAGATTTCTGAACTGTACTGTCACAATCAAATGGAAGAATAATTAATTAAAAAAAAAAATCCAAGCATTCCAGGCCCATACTTCTTGAGGATTTTTTAATTAACATGAATCACTGTTATTAAAATAAAAGCTATTTCCCTAGTTGCTGCAAACAGAGTCAATGTTTTACGGTGGAAGTTCTTTTAGCTGCATCTGCGTAGAGCCTGATGCTTTTTATTGAGTCAGAGAGAGAAAGAATTTGAACAATACATTACAGCAAAAGCAGAATCTCATAATTTTGTTGCTTGATATGGTGATACATCTGTAATTCAATATCAGTCATATATCAGATGGTAATAAAATCACTGTGAGACAAAGTACAAATCTGATGGTGGTTTTTTTTAAACTGAATGGAGGTCCTTTCAGCCTTTTTTTCAGGGCTCTTCTCCCTAAGAGCACAGAATTTGCTTTTACTTGATCCAATTTCACATTACTACAAAAAGTAAATTTCATGCTACGTTTCATTTTCAGATGTAGGATATAAAACCATGAGCTACAAAAGAAAGTTTTATACTGTTCTTACACCTTACCTAATAATAAAACAAACAAACAAATAAAAAGCATGGAGAAAAACAGAGAGTTTCCTAAGGAAAAAAGCCCCACCATACAGGAGTGAAATCAGGACCCTTTGTACCTTCCTATATCATATGTTGCGGCTCTATTTATTTAATGGACAGTGATTTGACCACTGGAAGGTCAGGAGTTTATATCCCCTGCCTACCTTGGTTCCTGCCTGAATGCATGATCCTTCATTCACTGCTCTGGTTGGTTGACTAATGGTTATCAAGGCTGGAAGTTGGCTCTAGTTATTTAGTCTGACCCATACACCACGTGCTACAAAACTTCACCCTGGCTTATTTATCTACGTGTGATTTATCTTCCAGAAAAATACCCAGTCTTGATTTAGAGAGACCAAGTGACAACTGAATGTCAGTGTCTCTTGGTGCTTTGTTCCAGCTGCCAGCATCCTCACCTGCCAGACTTTAAGTCCTCATATCTCCAAGGTGATGTTTGCCATCCATTCTTGTTACTCCTAGTCTGTGACAGAGATGGTTTGACTTTACCGATGGTTATATTTCAGCAGGTGGCAAAGGAACCCTTATTCACCTTCTGAGCTCTACAGTTCTGGGAAGCCCTACACCTCTTTATCCAACCCAAAAATACGTAGTAATTTTTAAATGATATAATTTATATGTTATTCTAAGACTATCTAGCCACAATTAGATGTTTGGCCCTTATTTTTGGCTGAGGATTAAACCTAGCAAAGGACATTTCAGATAACTGACCTTTTATTTGAAAATCTTGAGACAGTATATTGCAGGAAAAACATCATCTGAGCATTTTCAAACAACACAGAAGAAAATTCACTACCACTGATGAAATACTACAAAGTCTGATCATGTCAGATCAAATCTAGCTGCTTGTCTTCAACAGACAACATTTCTTCATTTGTTTTGTGATAAATATATTAAAAGTAGGTAAGAAAATCCATGAGACATCACCATCCCTGCAGAAAACTCATTCTGACTCAAAGTAAGCACAGCTGAAAACTCTTGATGTCTTTCTGTGTTGCCATTGCAACAGGTATGCAAGTAATCTCTCTCCCAGGCACAACTGTACCAGGCAAATCCTAACTACTCTAACAGCTCTGTGTGGCACACAGGTAATCAGTCCTGCGGGTCTGTTATGCTTTCAGGGGTTGTCTTCTTGTTTCTGAATAAAATTAGAGTGATTTTTACCTAGAGATAAGAAAACCCAAGAAATGGCCTTGTTGAAACTTGTATCTACCCTCTCCAACAGAAACGCAGAAGGCTGTTTGTGTTCTGCTGAATCTCTGTCTGTCCATAGCATGGAGGTCATGTGGCCTGGGAGAACAAGAGCACCTGCACCTCCGTGGAAACTGTGCCTAACCCACCATCTGCAAATGGATATTATACATAACTTTGACATCAAGAAGTGTTAAAGATCTTATATGAGGACTTGTGAACCTCCACACACAGAGATAAAACTTTTTGGGTCCTGGTTAGGCAGACACTTTTGTCTGTGTAGGTCTGTATATTAGTGAGTTACCCAGGCTCTACTGCCTCCGTACAATCTTAAACATCCACTGGTCAGATTTTGTGACCAATACATCTGTTCTTGAGCAAGCAGCAGTCACAAGTGTAGAGGCCATGCTGATGAGAACACAGCTGCGATGGGCAGGGCACGTCTCCAGGATGAAGGACCACTGCCTCCCTAAGATCTTGCTCTATGGTGAACTTGCCACTGGCTGCCGCAAGAGAGGAGCCCCGAAGAAAAGATTCAAGGACTCCCTGAAACAACATCTCAGCCTTGGCCTTACTGATCATAATTGGTCCACTCTGGCCTCAAATCGGGAGGCCTGGAGACACAGCATCTATAACGCTGCGGAAGCCTTTGAGAACACACGCAGGATCACTCTCGAGGAGAAAAGGCAACGCAGGAAGAACCGTGTCTTGCGGAATACACCATCTAAGGAGTCTTTCTGTTGTGCCTTTTGCAACCGGATATGTCTGTCACGTATTGGCCTCATAAGTCACCAACGTGCCTGTAACAAATGTGGATAAAGCCTTCCCAAATCTTCATTCGCGAAGCTCAGCCATGACTTCTCCCCCTTTGTTCCCTCCCTCCCACTGTGCATCCTCAGGGAGCTTGTGAAATACTTTTCATGAAATATCATATCTCTGTAGAGTATACAAACAGTTTTCCTTACTTTCCTTTTTGCGAAAACCCCAGAGCTTGGAAAATCTAAACTGAAGGGCAGAGAGGAGTTGATGGAGGTTTTACCCAGACAAGACATACCATGAGCATTAACGATGTTGTATCAGTATTAGGAAACACTTTAAGATTCAACTTCACCTTTTAGTCTGACCAGTATTTTAAGCAGCTCAACGCAAGTAAGCAAAGTACAGTATAGCATATACATGTTATGTGTATGTTTTGTGTTGGGTCAGAAAGTTTTCAGGTAGTCCAGAAACTTTTTTTTCCCAAACAAAGAAACATCTCTACTGATCCATATTCCTGTCACATTTAGTATAGAGTCTTACAACTCTTTAACAACTCTTTATTCCTCTGTCTTAATATAAGGAAGCCTATGATTGTACAGCATGCAGCTAACATGTCTCAAAAACAATGCTGGCCAATGTGAGCAATTCACAACTGTGCTTTGCTAACCATGTTTCATCCTCCTCAGTTTTAGAACAGAATTCAAAATCTTCCTCCTCATCGACAGAGTCACTGCCAGAATAATCATGTTCTCTGCTACTCTGTCATTACGAAAACTCCATCCTTCAGGGAAGATAACACTTCCAGGACAGGTTCTTGGTCACTGGAGACACAGAGGGTATCTTCAGTTGAGTATCCCTGTAGGAAGAGGGGAGAGTGGGCTGAGCATGAGCCTAACTGAATTGTATAGCACATTCTTCTTTAAGACCAGGGATTGGTACTAAAGCCAATACCATGGCAGAGGGGTTGGAACTACATGACCCCTAAGGTCTCTTCCAACCTAACCCAACCCCTTCTATGATTCTAACACATGCTAAAAAACCCAAAACCATCAACCCCCCCCCTCCCCCCAAGAAGACACCTAACTCCATATGTGTATATATATATATATATATATATATATATATATATATATATATATATTCACACCCTGCAATAGGGCAAGGAAATGGGCCAGGCAAGTAGGAAGCAGATTTGTGATTAAGGTGTTGTCCCCAGGCTTTATGTCTAGGCTCCTCTTGTCCATTTCTGAAATCTTTCTGGACCTTGCTATGTCATTTGTAAAATGATGGCTTGAAATACTGCTTTTGCCTTTTATCCAGACAAAATTAAATTATGTCAACGGATGATTGTTAGAAACCAAGATAACATGAGGATGAGAAAAATACTATTTACTTTTGAATCTATGGTCCTACTCAGATAAAATCAAACTGAATGCATGAATATCAAAGATTGTTTTCTAAAATTACAAATGGCGGACAAATAAAGAATTCAAGATATGTTTAATGCCTTGGAGCACTTTGGGTGAAAGTCACTATAAAATTGTTCATTCTCATATTTCTACACTGGATCAGAGAGTAGCAGCTTTCCCCGTTTTTTTTTTCTCTCACCTTACCTTTCTTTAGAAGATACGTTTGATGCTTTGATACTGTTTCTTGTTTAAATTATAACACTGTTCGTTCTACAAAATGGCACAAGTACAGAGCACATGTCCCACTTGTGCTTTTCTAAAAAGTTACCACCATGATGCCACACTGTGCTTACAAATGTGACCAAGCCTGCCTTGGTTAAACCTCCAGTAACCTCCTGAGCTGAAGAAACCACCTCCTAAAGCTGATTGTCACAAAGACATTAGTTCTAGTTTTAAGTCATTAGTTCTGTAGCACCAGCAATATGTCTCAAGTCTGGGTAGATGTTTGGCTCCTTTCATTTTGTCTTGGTAAACCATGTTGTAAGAAATTACTTAGTCTAGCTGAGATTTAATAAAGCAGTGCTATTATATTTTATGTTGTGGAAAATGATGTTGAAGGAAGAACATATTCAGCAGGAAAGAGGCTGTGCTCTTTCCTAACGGTTGTCTACCCAAGAAAGAGGCTGTTGTCTGCAAGGACTTGCTATTCCACAGCTCTCCTGGAACTCTGAGGTTGTGGTTCTCACTGCTGTTAATTAATGGGAGACACTCCTCTGTGTGAAAGCAAGCCCTGCTGGCAGTAGGAAAAATTCAACTCATTCCTTTCTTTCTCTTCCCTTCTTCAAATTTTTTGTAATCTTGGGAATGACTGCCATTACTATTTTGAAATCAGTAAGCACCAAATTTTTCAGATTTCATATATACCACTGTTAATTAAAAAAAAAAAAAAAAAAAAAAGTCAAATTGCTGCAATGTGAAGACATGGATACCAGTAGTAAGTATAGTGAAGTGAAATGAAATCAGTCACATTACTACTGAAAAATCTGTTGTGATTATCAAGTAACTAGTATGTTCAGGGATTATTCCCAATTAATTTGGCATACATGATATTCATTCCCTTTGCTATATACACAGTTATTTCTACAGTAGTCAGAAAAATTAAGCTTTCATACACCTGCAGGCTCTGCTCTCATATGCAGTTTAATATGCCAATAAGAATAATGCAATTTCCTGAGGATGAATAACTAGGGCTTGCTGGTTCAAGGTGTGTACAGATGCAATCACACCCTTCTGGTCATTAATCCCTGGGATCAGCATGTTCTGATTATTACTGTGTAATTAGTTAATAAAGCCCCTTTCAAAGTGGAAGAGAACTGCTTTCTCTGAGCACAATGTGCACTGCATCTATCATGGGTTTATTCATTCCAGATGAATCTGATTCCCATTTAAGAAAATGTATTCTGGGAACTTAACATCTCTATTGTGATGTTTCTGTTGTTTCCAGCATTTCAAAAATAAAAGATCGTGACAATTATTAATGATTTTAATCTGAAGCAAATTTCTAAGAACCAACTTACATCAGGCCCAGTGTTTTGGTTCAAATACAAAAAAAAAAAAAAAAAGAAGTGAAGGAAGAAACTGATATTTCAGGGTGAGAGGTTTACATATGTGACTTGGAGAAGATGACATATATTCTGAACAATAAATATTTTCACTTTCTGGTGTCCAGAAATGGAGTTAGTTATATTTCATTTACTATCTACTATTAATTTCCTCTTCACTAAATTTCTATTCCTACTATTAAAAGTATTTTTTTAATAACTGTCTTGAAGAGTAGCTAGTCTTCAAAAATAATTATCTTGAGTTGTTCTAATTTAATGCATATGTTGCATGGCATTTCAATGTAAGTTGCCAGGCCAAAGATTTTGGAACTCCAAGTAACTTAACATTAGTGCTTTCCATGTCAGATCATAGAGTAAATTATTTGAACAGAAAATTCACAGAAACAAATACAAAGAGACCCTATTGTGATCATGTTAAATTATTGGACTGTCTTAATCAAATATTCACAGACAGGGTGGGTTTTTTTGCTGTTGGTTGTTTTTAGTTCTGTTTGTTTTGTTTTGTTGGGTTTTTTTTCTCCCCAGCAGTACTTGGCCAAGGTTAACTCATCAGCTTCCCAAATCAGAAAGCAGGTCCTACTCCTTCCTCTGTGAAAGTCTGATGAGTTTATGTCATAGTCCAGAAGATGTAGTGAGAATCAAATCCTGCCAAAATTGTCTCAATCCTTAGTCAGTAGCAGCCTGACTTTTTTCATTATTGAAAGGGTCTTTTTCAAGATACCAAGACCAACCACTGCCAGTATCCTGAAATGGGAATGCTGATCCCCTCACTGGTACTGCTTGACAAATGGAGCTGTTACACATTGGTATAAGCAACAAACACAATGTTTCTCTTCTGACAGCCTCAGATCAACAGAGTCTGCTTTGAATTACAAATCTCTGCTTGGAAATTAATGGTAGCACCTTTGTGACCCTTATGGAATAACAAAACCTGAAGAAGAGGCGGATGAAGTGAGTCCAGCAGAGAGCCACCGGGATGTTCAGGGAGCACCTGCCCTGCAAGGGGAGCCTGGCAGACAGGACTGCTTCTGCCTGGAGAAGGGTAGGCACCTCAGAGCAGCCTTCTGCCTATGGACAGGTCACTGAGGAAACGGAGCCACGCTTCCCACAACACAAAGGAGCAGGATGAGAGAGTGTGGGCCCAAGTTGAAACAGGAGGAGCCCACATTATACGAAAAGGGAAACCTTTTTTTCCCCTGTTGGGGCTGTCCAGTGTAGAGCAAGTTGCCAAGAGAGGCAGTGGAATCAGTGTTCTTGGAGCTTTTCAAAATTGGTCTAGAGAAAGCCCCAAGTCACACATTCTGACCTTGCTACTGCTGTTTTGAGCAGGCAGTGGCACTGGGTACCTCCAGCCATCCCTTCCAGACTGGGTTACCAAAGCCCTTTAGAAGAGTCCAGGGACACCTCTGTGCCATGGCTATTTGGTTAAATTGTGGTATGTTGAATTTGGTAAGCCATGTAGTCTCCCCCAGTCCTATCCATGTAAGTCTATTTTCTATCTATTCACTCTGTTTTTTAAACCAAATATATAGTTTGAAACCCTTGCTAGTCCATTTTCTGCTCAATGTCTGACTCATGCTGTGACACACTCATGTCATACTTCTCTGTATCTCAAAACTTCCCATTTTAAGAAACAGTTCTCTCTCAAAAGCCAAGAAACTAACTCAAGATGTTTAATCAAGTACTGTGAACAGTCATTCTTTTTGCATATATATATATATATATATATATATACACACATACAGCCCTCTAAGTATTCAACATGCTCTCCCTTCCCCATGTGCGTGCGATCAGTCTTTAAAAGTCAACCAGATCCCTGGGTGCAACAGAGATCACACTGCATAGGCAAAGTTGCTACAGTGTGTATTTTTTAGGTCAAATGAATGTTTCTTTTTCTACGATTGAATTTTCTCAGCTTGGGGATTACCTCAATGAGGATTATGCTGTGCATATCTGCTCTCTGCTGATTTCTCAAGTGCACTGTACCTTGTTTACAGTCTATGCAAGCTTTCTGAGTAATACATGTTCATTTTTTTTCATTTTTTAGCTCATTGCTTAGTTTATGAGCAAGCCCCTGTGCACTGGAGCTCTAGAAACTATAGCCGATAACAGTTTTTCAGATTTCGGGCAATATTTTTCACTATTATCTTATAAGAAACATTCCAACACATTAGCCAGCTCATGTGCTTTGAAGGTATTTTGGAGCGCTCATCTTTCAATTGTGACTGTAAAAAACAGTCAAGCACATTTTACTATCACCATTCAAGACTTCAAGCCCGTTTCCTTTACATTCTGCCACTCAGTAATTAAACCCACTGTCTGGCAAAACTTATTTTCCAAATTTAATGCATAAGCTATTTCTCCAGCTACAACTAAGGGGCATCAACTCTGGAAAATAAAAGGAGGGCAAGGAGCACAGAGAATGCAGAAAGCTGGGGGAAGGCCACAAAGACCTTAACCTTTGAGATTAACTGTATCTTCTTCTTGTCTGCAGAGAAAAAACCTTCACTAAACATTTGGGCAGAATAAAGAACAGCAGTGGCAGATGTGTTGCCATGGTAGACGCAAGATGGCTCTTTTTCTGTCGGCTGAATCTCCTACAATTGATTATTTGATTTTCCACTATTTTGCCTGAGATTGCTATCATATTAGGCCACCATCTGTCATTCTGTTTGCTCCTGCTGAAGTGTGGACAATGTTGCAGCTCTTCCAGGCATCAGATATCTTCTCTGGCGTCTCCTAAAATTTATTTTATATGTAAAATCAACTGTACAGAATCTTCCTCCGAAAGTTTACTTCATGACTTGGGAAAAAAGCACCTGGCCCCATTGTTTCAAGTGTTTATCTGCTACAAGCCTGGTGTGCTTCTTTGGTTACTGCTGGCCAGGGAATCATTTCATGATTGTCAGGAAAATACTTCAAGTACCTCATCTTGATTTTTCCAGATACAAAGCAGTAAATGATTATATAAAGGCAGTTTCTAATGAGGTAGCAAGAGATGTTCATTAAACAGGTGCCCATCTTGCTTTTGCTATTTTATTTTTTTTTCTTAAAATGCTTAAATGGAAGTTGTTTTGTTCTTTACCCAGCCTGCCATGGATCTTTATGTAACATATTAACTTCTCTTATTACACCTTCCCATAGTTAGAGCTAGATGACATATTAATTTTACCTATTCCTCCTTGTTTCTTTATTGTCTATCTACCTTCTATCTGGTCTGTATTTGTTCAATAGGAATGTCTGACCAAAAAAATTCCCTGCTTTGATTGTAGCTTTTTGACCATCTAAAACTTATCTTAAAGAATGACAATATTCATTCTTGTTCATTTTCTTTTGTCTGGTCTTTTCTTTCAGAAGTTGCCTAAAACTATCCTCAAATAAAATAGAAGAACTGTCTCCTTTTTATCAGTACTGTCACTAATCCATGAATTTTACCTGATAGGATTCAGAAAGAACTGGAACAGATACAGCTGTTAAGACCTTGAAAGGCTTCCAAGTGGGAATGTATACAATGAAACTTTGTGGAGAACAAAAACAACTTCTTTCAACTACCTTTTAACACAAAATTAAAATGTATGGACATTTACAGAAAGCTTAAAAACCCCCATCCCCCCCACCCCTCAAAACCCCAAACAAAACAAACCCAGAGAAATACCAGTTAGCAATCTGAAGGGATGAACATATAGGATAGAAACAGAACTGATAGGATCCAGCAGCATCAGCTAGCATCCAAGTCAAATATCCAAATTTGAGAATAACCTGACTAAGACAACAGTCCTATTGTTTACATATATACTCTTCTCACTGGTTTATCATGTTCAATCTACTCATATGCATCAAACGTGGAAAAAAAGAGCTAAAAAAGGAAAAGCAAACCAGAATTCCATCCTTGGGGTTTTTTCTCTCTCTCTCTCTCTCTCTCTCTTTTTTTTTTTTTTTTTTTTTTGTGCCCTGAACTGTAATTTAAAGTCCTTAAGGTGAGCAATGGTCCCTGTAACACATGCTGTAATTCTTCCACTTGTGCACTTATGTTACACATGTTTTATTCCTCTTAACCAGGTTAAAAGCAATGCTTTTAACATTTTAGACATGCAATTCCTCCCACTAGGTGTCTGTAATGCCAATTATATTAACAGTCTTCTTTAAAATAAGAAATTTCCAATTCTTCTTGCTTCTTGCTGCAATTTCTGGCAATTGGAATGCTTTCTATTCTGGTTTTCTGTCACTATAGGCCAACTTGTTTATGACTTGCTCAGTTAATGTCTATGTTACATTTGTCTCATTTGCATGATACTTTCTATTTTTAAACTACTACCTTCCTTAGTTCTCTCCTTCCCTCTATTCCCAATAATTACTGCTGCAACACAGGAGATACTGGTCACTCAGTCTTTAAAAAACTCTTCTGCTTAAGGCTCCGTGAAAAGAAACCCCATTTCACTATATTAAAATCACTAATGATATGTCCCTATTATTTCTATCCTGTTCCTATCTCACTCTTAGGGACAGGAAACATGGAACCAAGTACTTTTTTCTCTCATCCGGCTAGTTTTGTTTGATACCATATTTATTCCAAAGTGCACCATCATTAGTAGTGTTTTTTTGGATGTCTTCATAGTACTGTCTAATTCCTGCAGTTCAAGTAAAAGAGTCAGGATTTGTGCTTTTCTCCTCCAAAGAGACTGCAAGCACTATCCTGTTCTTGAGCCACAAAGACGAATGGATGCCTATCAGGTAATGTCCTGTTTAACTGAGTTTTGGTTTTTCAGAAAGTTTCTTTGCAATTGATTTGCTATCAACCTGTTAACCATCTCATATCTCCAGTCACATTGAAAAACTGTTTCTACTTCTCATCTTTTACTAGGAGACTCCAGTCTGAACTGTACATGAGTAAAAGTACTGGGGTATGTCAGAGAACAGTGGTTTTCATCCAGTCTTCTGGAAATTCCTAAATATCACCAGATGCTTAAAGTGCCTTTATTTTGACGTTTCAATTAGATGTTTTTTGAAAGAGTTGTTTGATCTGGACCAGCATTAGTAACTGTCTAACTTTGTGGAGTAAAGGACTCTTTATGATTGATAAAGGTCTCAGCTGAAGTGTCCTCAGTGGCACGGCTGAGGACAAGAAGGTCACAATTTTTCCCCACAGCTTGAAAAACATAAGGTGCCAGTGGGGTTCCTCATACAAAACTGCAGAGCACATCTTTGTTATTTATGCATAAGCAAACACAGAGATGCTAGCAGAGCTAAAATCAAACCATATGATGCTATAGTGATATTTTGTTCTTAATATTTGTTCTTGACAGTGGATAAACCAGTGCAATTACAGGGATTAGAAATGTTGGGAGTTCCTATATTTGGACAATGACTGATAAATAACCTTCACAGAAAATACTTCCTTCAGATGAAGGAACTTCAATAACTGCTTTTAAGATACATGCAGGGCAATTTTGATTTTCCTCATCTTGATAACCACCTTCATTGACCTCTGAGCTGCACCTGGGCATATGAGAAGAGGCTGGAACCGTGATTGTATTGTAAGCAAATGGTGATATTGCTGTTGGGGAGGTGTGGTTTTGAGCAGCATAGAAGCGAAAGGGAAAGAATCGAGGAAGAGCCCAAAAATGTTAAGTTTCAACCAGGCAAGTTAGTGCTACATATTTTGAGTGATAGCCTGTGTCCTCTTTCATGCAAGGGAAGCCCGTATGTACTGCTGATCCTGTAACATCTCTAAACTTGCCATCTTCTTGAGCCATGTCGCTTTCTCCTGGCTTCAGACAAAGCTCTCAAAAGTTTTTTAGGGAGGAGTGGAGGATTTAGGGTTCCTGTTCACCAGGAACAATCTGTTCAGTTCATTGTATCTCATAATAAATCAGTTTTTAATGTGGAATTTGATATATATTATTTGATTAGCTATTTTTTTTTATTTGTGTCCAGCAAACTCAAGGAATTTTATCAAATAAAACTAATCTTGAATTCTGCTACATGTATTTTATTTGACTTCCAACTTCCATTTAAATGTTCCCTTCACATAGCACAAACATGAAGTTTCTTAGAGACAGGGCACACGCTGTTTACATTGATGTAGGCAGCTATTGAATTGTAAATGGATATTTAGCTTAACATAGTTATGCAGTCTTACTTAATCTTGTGAAGATATTGTATGCATCTTTGTGTTATCAAAAATTATAAAATCTAGAGAAGGAACTAGAGAAGTGAAAGACCTATAGCAGATGAAAACTCACATATAATTATAGCTTCACAACATGAATCAACTTTTCTCTGGCAAAACAAAAAGAGAACAGGAATAAAATGCATGACAACATGAATGAATACCTTTTATGTGGTGTTGATACGGTATTTCACATCAATTCATCCTGAAAAAACCATGTAGATCAGACTTTTAACTCAGTCTGGTGTAATTTGAGCATTATGAAATGTTATATACGGTAAAACTGCCACAGTGGGGGCGTGTCTTTGCCTTTGTTAAGTAGCAGTGAGATGCACCTAACACTGAGAAGCAGCCAGAAGGCAGCAGGAGAAACAAATGTTGGAATTTGTAGGAAGAAAGGTGCTAATGGAGCTTGAGTGCATGTCCATTTTCATCAGGAAGCTGCCTCTCCCAGCTCGTGTCCCAGGAAGTGCAGGGCTTGCAGCCATGCAGCAGTGGGATGTGCTCCAGCCTGATGTGCACAGCCCCTGAGCAGTGCTGGGTTAGTGGCTGGAAACCACTGCAGGTCCAAGTACATAATGATATCAAATTGCTAGAAACAAGCAGTTCTGAAGCAGAAGAAACTTCAACCTTCATCTCTGATTAAACCAGTTCTGTGAAAGTAGGGAAATAAAAGTAGCTCTAGCCCTGTGCGTGGTCAGAGTCCATGCAGCCCCCAGCAGTGATGCAGGTGATGAGCCAGCAGCAGCGTTGCCCTCGCCTTTCCTTGAGCTTTTACACCACAGGGCTGACTTGGGCCAGGGAATAGCAAGGGGAATGCTTTAACACATACTACTAGTAGCGATTCCAACAGAGAGTGTCCTCTGACTGCTCCTGTTCTATCTGGGGAGTTGGATGTAAGGGCTTAACTCTGGGGTCTCTGGCCTTAAAGCTGTCTCTCATTCCAGGGAAAACCCTTGCTTCCAGAAGGGTGGCTTTCTGGCCTTTTCTGACATTAAAGCACTGCTCCCTCTGTAATGGGATTGACCTGATTCTGATTAGGTGCCTGTAGTAATATCAGCAGTCATGAAAACTGAATACAATGTAGAAGAGAAAAGACAGAAAGCCCATCAGAGTTTCTACCATATATTTTTCCTAGCTTTACCCACTTAACATACCATGGCTTCCCACCGAGGTCAACAGGTGAGAGCAGGAGTTTGGCACTCAGTTTGGTCTCCAGCACTGAACACTGTCCCACGCATGGGAGCAGTTCAGCGCCATATCACAACCCTGTTTGTTAGCCCCTGCCAGGAGCTCAAGGAACTGGTAGGGATCATGGGCCATGTGTTGGTAGGACGGAAAATGTGCTCACTCAGCCTCTTCATGTCCATGGCTGGTGACAATCACAGGCATAAGATCAGCATCTGAACCTCTTCAACGAAATGTTCAGACTTCACTCTTCTTCAATGACAAAAATCCCCAGTGAATCTATTCAGAATTAAGCAGAGATACCCAATGAATAGTGTTTTAAAGCATTACAGGAACATTTTAAAAATATATCTGCATGCATCTTCTGTCTTGCTTTTCATGCATTCTCAGTTCCAACCTCAGAGTGAAAGGAACATTTTCCCTGTACTATGAATGTACAAACAGCCCTATGCTGCAAGACAAATAGTGCTGGGGTACTATTTGATATAATTATTTTAGAGTTGCTCTTTGCCTCTGCTTTTGGGACAGGTGTTTTCAGGTAGGGATCAGTGCCTGTATTTGGGCTGGGGGTGAAAGCTGTAGAGAGGAAACAGGGATGCAGAGAGGAAACAGGAACAACGCAGGGAGGAACATCTTCAAATAAGCTGTGCAGAAAACAAAGGGGCTCGCCACCATTTAGATTCTGTGAAAGAAGCATAAAAAGAAGTTTCTTACTTCATTATATGAGTAGAGGTGTACATATCCAGACGTATGTACATATATAAAAGTCTTTATGCGTTCTTAAAAACTCTCCTCAGGAGAGAAGGACTTATAAAAATCAAGCAGCTGGAAATTAAGAGGAAGGAAAGTTACCGAGGCTGTTTAAAATCCTAAATCTCATTTATGGCCTCTTTTAAAACAGGCTGATTGAATACGTCAGTGTTCCTCATAATAAATAGATGTATTTTGTTGTGCTGTCAGATTACCTCATGGGAAAGATACCAGACTCTTAAAAGCAATCATAATCTGGTTATCAGTTGCAAACTCTATTGATTTATTTTTTAAATGAAAATGTAACTGGAAAGGTACAATATTTGCTTTTAAAAGATGACAATTTTCCTGACTTGTGTGGGTTGAGAATACAAGAGGCAGCTGATTGAAAGTCTGTAGATCTGATTGAAGAATCAAACAGAAAATTATTCCTGCATGAGCTGAAGCACAGACAAATAGCCCAATCTGCCGTGTTTATGATAGCTGTTAGTGGATCTGGGACCAGGGAGGGGGCAGGGATTAATAACATTTTATTGCTGTTTAGGGAAATTTTAAATGGAGCCATTGTGACCTTTTACTGGTTAAAGCTTCATCAGGGAATGAAAAATTACTCTTCTAGACAGTGAGTAAAGAAGCAAGAACTACTTGCAGATGGGTTTTGCATGTCAAGTGGGAATTGGTACCTCTAGGGCTAACGTGTGTTTAGGATGCAGGGTACAGGCACAGAAGACTACTTCATTAGGCGTTTTTTCAAGTCACATAGACTGGAGAAAAATGTTCAGGAAAGGACATGTATGTCATTGAGAGAAATTTGCAAATGTGCAACACAGTTCAATGGAAGTCAAAGGAAAAGAACAGGGAAAAAACCCCAGCCAACCAATCAAAAAACCCCAAACTTCCAGATACATACTGCAGTGCTGCTGGAAGAGCTTGAAACTCATCTCAAAAGTGTCAAGCATAGACATTTCACTGATGCTTTTTCATTTCTATGACAATAAGAAAGGAGGAAAAGCAGAAAGCGTAGATTTTGGGACATTAAAGACTTCAATGTTGAGCTGCCTCAAAAGGGTTCAGAAGCAAGGTCTGTTCACTGTTTCTTTTCTGAAGTGTAGAGAGTCATTCCAGGAGGGAAGGCACTTGTCCACCATCATCCCATTTGACCTTTTTGGTCCAATGAAGAGAGGGGACATAGGACTGTGCTCCTCTCTTGACCTCTCTCTTCATGACAAGCCATAGCTTTGTGGATTAATGGGGAGAGAAGAGTGTCTGGTGGACCTTAGGTTCATTTCAGGAGTTTCGAGGAGGAGAGAGGATAGGATTTATGGAGAATGTCCTTTTAGAGTGGGCACCCACCAACCTGAAGTTGCTGGCCAGTGTTTGGGTCCCCAGATGCTGCTGTCCAGTCCTGAGGGCACAATTTCCATACAAACCCCGCAGCTGTGTCTGGGTTTGCATTAAACTCATCTTCCTCCCAGGCTTCTCAGGTGGTGGATTTAATTATTACTGTTTTGCATCAACTTACTCCTAGAAATGGGGTGGTATTGCAGCGACTTGATGGAAAAGACTACCTCCAACTCTTCCAAGGGAACTGTGACACGCAGGCTTGCTGACAGCCCGTTTCACCTCCAAATTTAATTAGTTCTACTAGGACTAGTGTAGAAATCTGTCTTCTATTATCCCATAGTCTGACTGCTCTCTATGCAGCGCTAAACATAGACTGAAAATCCATGAGCAGCCTCACTAGGACACTGAAGACATTGGTATTTATGAACAAGCTAAAGGGTAAAAGATTAAGGTAAAACCTTAGCACTAACAACTGTTGGGTGCTTATTTCAATTAAAATAATGAACAAAACCAAAGGCATGCCATATAAAATGAGCTTCCTAGAAGCAAACAAGTGCACATGAGGCATAATGGCTAATGAAAAGGATAGCCTGCTGATGAATAACAAAACTTTTGGCACTTTTAGCTCATCCTTTAAATGTTCCTGCAGGAGAGATTATCAAAGTAAAAAAAAAAGTAAAAAATTGTGTGCCTTGAAGCACTTTTTTCATTCTTTCAAGTGTAAGAGGCTGCAATCCCAGGAAAGCATAAAAGAGAGTTATATTTCCATTGTGATAATTTCAAACTTCATATTAAAAGTATATAAAATTGTGTAAAATTACAGATACAAATAACAAGCAGGTGATGAGAATTTTGGTAGAGTATTGTAAAAAGATTTCAGTGAGAGCTCTCGTAGAGAAGGTCTTGACAGTACAAATACATGAGGTAAAGGTCAATGGTCTAATAAGCAGAAAAGCCCTACATTAAGACTCTGCTGTTACTTTTCCAAAAGGATGAGGCCCAAAAACAACGGAAAAAACCCCAAAAAACCAACCAACCAACCAAAAGAAAAAAAAAATCCAAAAATGAAATGGAGGAGGAAACCATTTGGCATAAACATACACAAGTGAAAAAAAAAAAACAAAACAAACAAAACAACCAAGCAGTCTTCACAAGTACGAGGCAAGGAGGCTATTGGCTAATGTGCTGAAATTAGGCAGATTGGCTTCAGAGTACAACTGCTTAGATAGAAGCCCAGGAATTGAAACCTTGAAAGTTTGAAGGAAAGTTTCTGTCTGGAAAAGGCAGGAATTGTGGTTAACTGTGGGCTGGGATAAACCCTGATCAGTGCAGCCAGGAGTAGAGATACAAATCTAGCCCTAGTGACCCGGCTCTCAGGAGATCTTCATGCAGCCACATCATTGTTGCCATTTGAAGCTGATCCCTAAAAATGAGGGCTGGTCTACCGGTCTTTTAAAAGTTTTTCTTCTGCTTACTGACAATGGAAGCTGTAGATGCTGGTGTTGCACCCAGGCCACAAGAGGAGGAGATCCTGGTCTGCGAGTGTTTTCCATTTGACACAGACTGAAAGAAAACACACCAAGTTCATGCTAATGCTGATGTGGCAGGGAAGTGCCTGGGAGAGGTGATGCTCTCTGCCTGCTCTGCATCAAGGCTGGCATGGACAGCGTGTGCTCAGAAGTGTGAAACAATGGTGCATTGGTTCCAGCATCAGTGGGTGGCAACCACTGGGGAGATCCCAGCATTTCAGAGGTTTTATGAATTTCCAGTAAGACTAAGATAGTAGTGGCGACAAAATGTTGACACAAGCAAGTGGTTGCTTGCTTTCTTGCTTTCACTCACAGGTCTTAGCTCTGCACCTGAAAAGCATCTAAAAAGCATTGCCTTGGGGAGGCTGATGCATAAACAGCAGCTTTCGCTCATAATATCTCAGCTTCCAAAGCAAATTTCACCTTAACAAAAACTGTAATTTTTTTTCAGGAAAATAGCACTATCTGTCATGATTGTATTTGGCAAGCCTCACTAGCTTTACAGTTGTTATTTAGAAACACAGTGTTTGCCAACATGATACAATCATAGATGTAAGCCTCTTTACTTCAAAGAGGAAACAGCTTTGAAATGGCAAATTAAGTTTGGTAAATTCTGGCAACTACTTTAACAGTAAATTATTACTGATTTTTCTTCTATGCAATTACTCCATTTTCTGCAAGAACTGCTGAACAGAGACTCTGAGTAAATTCCTCTGAGCTCAGAGACAGGAGACAGAGTGGTACCACTTTCATAAGCTAAGGCAAAGCCTTGGTAAAGTGTTAAGACACATCTACAGCTGTCTTCTAAACTGAGTGATTTAAAGTAGATTATTCTTTGCATGTTGAGGATTTGGCAGGTTGAACCGATATGCTTAGATTATTTATTTATTTCTATGAAAAACCCATGTCTGTTCAGTCTTGCCTCCTCTTTAATGCCAGGGATAGATATTCAGGCTCCAAAGTTTTCCCTCAGCCCTCTCCATATATTGTGCCTACAAGAGTTGGCACTGCAGTTTGTTTTGTTGCTTGGAGACAGCTACAAGAACATACAGTGGCATAAATCACACCTGACTCTGTTGCTAAGGAAATAAGACCATCTCCTGCTTTTCCTTCAGACCTTTTAGTAAAAGAGGCGAACAAAATTTATATTCAGGATATTTAAAATATTGCTTTAATTTAACAAAAGAAAAAAGGAAACTATGTAATGCCTATCTGTAACACCTTTCTTGGGGATCAAATACTGAAATTTCATTCTTCTGGAGGTGATTACTGGAAGCATAGGATTTGAATATGTTGTGCGATAGAGGATGCTAATTATGATTTGGGAAAACTATAAA
The DNA here is from genome assembly GCF_009829145.1 of Chiroxiphia lanceolata. Lineage (NCBI taxonomy): Eukaryota > Metazoa > Chordata > Aves > Passeriformes > Pipridae > Chiroxiphia > Chiroxiphia lanceolata. The sequence continues at coordinate 29,694,941 of NC_045671.1, forward strand.
CTTTTTAGTGGGCTTTTAAACTTGCAGAGCAGTGCCTTCTGCTCGCCCTAACGTCATGGAATTACAAAGAAAATAAAAAAGTAATTTTTGCTACTAGAAGTTTGACTTCGGTGAAAATTGAGCTTGAGGCAGTTTTAATGTGTGGGGTTCACTGACTGGCCCTAGGCAACCCCCAGGATGGATCTTCATCTACATTGTCATTTGCCTGGCCCTCAAGTTCCAGAGCCTCATACCTATTGTTTAAGGGCCCCTGGGAAGGCAAAGGAGGCCAGTAGGGATTCGTCTGTCACCTCAACAAGGGACCTGTTTCCACTAACTCCAGTATCACCACAATCCACCCTGTGATTGAAGTTCTCTCTCTTGTTCCAGAGTGATGGTGTGGTCACCAATTTGCCTCTATGCTTTTAACAGAGATACATTATGCCGCAATTATAAATCAAGGGAAATTTTTGATCAGGTTAACTGATTTTTTTTTTTTATGTATACCTGAAAAGATCTGTGTGACAATGCTAATATACACACTCTAAGATATAGAACAATATTCAACAACAAGCGTAACATGACATAAATCAGGAAAATTCCAATACAATGCAGCATTAGATTCAGAATTCCTACTGTTTGTGGTAACCACATGAAAAAAATGTCCCACCACTGAGGTTTATTCTTTCCAAGCCATGGTGTATCTCTTCTGTATCATGATGAATGGTGATTAGAATTCTTTGTCCATTGTTTCATATGCGCTCCAGCAGTCGACACAGGTGGTTGTGCTGCAGTAATTTTTTTCACCAGCAGAAGGTTCATTCCAGTGGAGGTGGGCAGTAAATCTTGACAGGATGTGTAGCTAGATTGTAGAAATTCATGGGTTGTGACAGAAGCCCCTAATTTGACTAAAAGCACAAATGCAGATGTTTGTTTATTTCTATAGTGATGTTTTCTCTAAGTATGGAATCACAAATAGTTCTCATACATCCCTTTCCAACATGTATAAGCATAGGTTCAAGGATTTCATCAGGATGTATTTTAAACTGAGAAACATTTTGTTCACCGTAATGATGTTACTTTCACAGATAAATCCCTGTTTTTCCCATGCAATGCATGCATCAACATTGACAGTCTGCTATTTGTTCCCATTTTGTTGGACCCATAATTTTGTGTTATATAGGATAGAGTATAATTCTATGGTGATTTAACCCCAGTGCAATGATGGGCTATGTGATATAGACTGAAGCATTGCATATTGTTAAAACAAAAGTTTTACTTGTTGGTAGGGTCGTAAGTGAAGATGCCACCAAGATTGCAATTTTCTTTCAGATTTATTTGCATTATTCCAGATTACTTTATGAATTTCAGTGGGCAAGATACCCCCATTGTCTTCCCTTACAATTGCTGCTGCAGCAAGTTGTATCCTCAATTGAGCTTGAATACAACTAAGAGGTATTTGTATGGGCTGCACCTAGAGTTCTCACTATTAATTGATGATCCTTTTCATCAATCCTTTCCCATTGAGGTAATATATCTGATGAGAGCAACTGGTTAGTTCCTGCGATCCAATTGGTATAAATCACTTGGCACTGATTTTATTTTGTTTCCTAGGACTTCAGCATTCATGCTCTTCAGTGCTCCTAATGCTGTCCCCAGGATACCAGTCTCATCTCTCCTTAATTGTTTGGGAGAGGTGAGGGTCACTGCATGCAACCATGATAACCATCCTATGTAAAATGTACTTAAGAATGGTGAATAAGCAGGTTTAATCGCAGAGATATTAATCTGCATTGATAGTTCCACTTATTTGAGGGACCGTGAAGGATTAAATAGCACTTTTTCCTGGCCTTTATATTTGATGGCACGGGGTCTAATTTTGAAATGTGTGGAAATAGGGTTTCAACAGTCTTAATGGGAATCTTGCAGATTGTTACTTTCAAGTAAGACTGGTATGAAGAGGAGTTTTGTCAAAAGATAGAGTGATCAAAAAAATTAATTACTGTACCAAGATAAACTGTGTTCAATTTTTGTACTGAACTACAGTCATCCTCTACTCTGTACACTCCTTTCGTCACTCCATGACTAGGACTACCACAGAGCAGAATATTAGGATGCTGCAGCAAGGAATTCAGATCAGGATCAAGCTTGCTTACTTGCTCACTCACAGCACTGACATGCAGCAAGTTGCATTAGTTGTAAATTGTGACCTGATGGGTCACGTGCAACACATGGTATGAAAACAGAACCAATACCTTTAGGGAGATGTTTAACTCTATACTGTCCTCATGCTTTTGTTTTGCTTGTTGGTTTTCCGTGCAATAACTGATAAAGCTCCTGAAGTAAAAAAAAAGATGTGTCAACTTCATGGATGATCAACTTTCACGAGGCAAACCTGACTCTTCATGAACCTATAGAAACATTCAAATCTTCCCACATCAGGCAACCTAGACACGCTTCCTTAGCTGCAGAAGTGTGCTTTGAGTCACAAAATCATAGAATGCCTGAATGTGTAAAAGGACCTCCAGAGGTCATCAGGTCCAACCTCCCCTGCTCAAGCAGAGATGGTGCCCAAGGACCACAGTCACACCGCTTTTGAGTATCTCCAAGGAGAGAGATTCCATGAGCACCCTGGGCAACCTCTGCCAGTGCTCAGTCACCCTCACAGCAAAAAAAGATTTCTGATGTTCAGAGGGAAGCTTTTAGCTTTGTTGTGTTTTGCTTTGCGCCTGTTGTCACTGAGCATGCCTGACAAGAGCCTGGCTCAGTCTTTGCTCCATCCTCCCTTCAGGTATTCATATACCCTGAAAAGTGATCCCCTCTGGAGTCTTCTCCAGGTTGAACAGCCTGGAGACAGCACTTTCCGCACCTCCTAATAGGAGAGATGCTGTAGTCCCTTCATCATCCTTGTGGACCTTTGCTGGATGCTCTCCAGTATGTCCACCTCTCTTGTGCTGGGGAACCCAAGACTGGACAGAGTACTCCTGGTACAGCCTCCCCAGTGCTGAATGGTGGGGCTTGGATCAGATCTGGAAAGTTGGTAGAGTAAGAAATGCCTTGAGATGACTTATTTGGAACAAAACAGTTCTGGACATGAAGGGTGAGGCCTGTGACTTTGTAAAAAAAATACAGCAAGAGAATTCTGCTTGACAGCAAGGCAGTCTAGTGAGATGAGCTATCTGAGCAGCTTTTGTTCCCTGAGGCCAGGGCTTCTCTGTTCTATCGGTAATCCCTGAAAGCCCTGTGGTGTCACCAGAAAATCACTATGACATGTGTGACATCAATCATTGTGCCTTCGGGGTATGATTCCTGAAAGCTCTCTGATGTCGCCACAGGGTCATTGTGACACATGTGACATCAATCCTTGGTGTGGGGCAGCCCTGAAGGCCCAGAGTGCCTGCCCTCCTCCCATGGGAACAGACATCTGCAGTTGATCAGAGTATGGACTTCCATCCTGTTGGCTGCCTTCTAAGGGATAAAAAGATTTGCCGAGGGGCAATAGTGGCAGAGTCTGGGGAGCTGGTCCCAACTCCTGCACACACAGGCTCTGACTGCTGTTGTTGAGGGGCCAGGAACTGCTTTCCCACCTTCCCAATTCCTTCTTGCACATGTCAGAGAGGTCAGTCACCACCCTGCCCCAAGAGCTGTCACATGCAAAGACACCTCTGGTGTCACTCATCTGCCTCAGGATAGTCTTTGGTACTTGTGGCACCCCAAGCACAGCCCCGAGGCCAAGCGGGAGCTGTTTAGCGCTCGACTGGGGCAGCCTGGCTGCTTTCTGCAGACTGCATCTCTGGATTGTGTTTCCAGGGCAGGTCAGGAGCTTTGTGTCTCTTTGGTTTGCAGAGCCAGATGGCAGAGGAGGTCTCACCAGAAGGCGGCACCTCTTCCCCTGCTGCCAGCACCAACCAGGTGCCCCAGGCTGTGCCTCCACGTGGTTCCGAGTGCCCAATCTGCCTGGACATTATTAAGGACCAAGTCTCTGTGAGCTGGTGCAGACATACTTTCTGCTTTTCTTGCATACTAGAATGGTCTTGCATCAGACCTGTTTGCCCAAATTGCCAGGAGCCTTTTCAGTACCTCTTCCGCAAGGTGGGAGACAACAATTACGAGGTGTACTACATTAGGTTTGACAGGCCTAATCGAGCACAGAGAGCTCATCGCCGCTCTGCAGGAAGGAGGCAGAATCGCTCCACAGGCCGCCAGCAGCGCAGCTCTTCCAGCAGGGAGCGTGGCACTGGCCGTGCCAGGACCCGAGAGAGGGAACGAAGCAGGTCCTCAAGGCGGCACCACAGGAGCCACAGCAGGGGTCAGCACGCCCAGGACTACGACTCCTCGAGCAGCAGGAGCCGGCAGCAGAGTTGGGCTGAAGACACATCTACTGACACCTCTAGTGATGAGGACCACGCTGAAAGGCCTGAACAGGATGCCCCAGTCCGCTCAGGGAGGAGTGAGCACCGCCAACGAGAACAAGGGGGTTCCTCCCGGGAATCACGGGTGGCAAGGAGCCGATCCCAGAGGAGGTCCCGCAGTCCTGACAGGCGCAGGAACAGGTAGCACACCCTAACCAAGAAGGGTAATGCTGTATATCCTGCTACTAGTGCCATGAATTAGAAAGCTTCACACCAAAACTGCTCCTACTTCCAACTCAAAAATAAAATCAAATACAACTGTCAAGCTTGAGGCGTAGGATCTATTCTCCTTTTAAAAATGCATCCAAAAATCCAGAGACCTATGCAAGGCTGCCCAAGGTTGTGAGGCTAACAAGCTAGAAGCTATAAGCTAGAAGAAATGCCTTGAGATGGTTTATTTCTAAAACAGAACATAGAGCTGGGCGTAAACAGCGAGGCCTGTGACTTTATATGAAAAATACAGCAAAGGAATTCTGTTTGACAGGGAGTCAGTCTAGTGAAATGAGCTACCTGGGAAGCTTTTGTTCCCTGAGGCCAGGGCTTCTGTGTTCTACGGGTATTCCCTGAAAGCACTGTGATGTCACCACAGTCATTGTGACATGTGTGACAATCTGTTTTGTGGCATGGGGAAGCCCTGAAGGATCAGAGTGCCCACCCTCCTCCCATGGGAACAGACATCTGCAGTTGAGGAGAGCATGGAACCCCATCCCGTTGGCTGCTTCTGAGAGCATAGAGAGGATTTGCAGGGTGGTGACAGTGGCAGGGCCTGGGTACTGGTATGGACCTGCCGCGTGCCCAGGCTCCAGATGCTGTTGCTGAGAGGCCAGGAACCTCATCCCCGCCTTCCCAATTCCTGCTTGCACATGTCAGAGAGGTCAGTCACCACCCTGCCCCAAGAGCTGTCACATGCAAAGACACCTCTGGTGTCACTCATCTGCCTCAGGATAGTCCTTGGTAGTTGTAGCACCCCAAGCACAGCCCCGAGGCCAAGCGGGAGCTGTTTAGCGCTCGACTGGGGCAGCCTGGCTGCTTTCTGCAGACTGTATCTCTGGATTGTGTCTCCAGGGCAGGTCAGGAGCTTTGTGTCTCTTTGGTTTGCAGAGCCAGATGGCAGAGGAGGTCTCACCAGGAGATGGCACCTCTTCCCCCACTGCCAGCACCAACCAGGTGCCCCAGGCTGTGCCTCCATGTGACACAGAGAACCTAATGTGCCCTATCTGCATGGACACCATTAAGGACCAAGTCTCTGTGAGCTGGTGCAGCCACTCTTTTTGCTTTCCTTGCATACTGCAATGGTCCCGCAACACAGCTGTGTGCCCGATCTGCAGGGAGCCTTTCCAATACCTCCTCCGCAAGGTGGGAGACAATAATTATGAGGTGTACTCCATAGGGTACTACATCAGCTTTGTCAGGCCTAATCGAGCACAGAGAGCTCGTCGCCGCTCTGCAGGAAGGAGGCGGAATCGCTTCACAGGCCGCCAGCAGCGCAGCTCTTCCAGCAGGGAGCGTGGCACTGGCCGTGCCAGGACCCGAGAGAGGGAACGAAGCAGGTCCTCAAGGCGGCACCACAGGAGCCACAGCAGGGGTCAGCACGCCCAGGACTACGACTCCTCGAGCAGCAGGAGCCGGCAGCAGAGTTGGGCTGAAGACACGTCTACTGACACCTCTAGTGATGAGGACCACGCTGAAAGGCCTGAACAGGATGCCCCAGCCCGCTTGAGGAGGAGCGACCGGCATCAACAGGGACACCAGGTTTCCTCCCGGGAGCCCCAGGCAACAAGGAGCCGATCCCGGCGGACATCCCACAGTCCTGATGGTCACAGGGGCAGGTAGAACACCCTACCAAGAACGGTACCACTGTTTGCCCCGCTACTAGTGCCATGAATTAGAACGCTTCACACCAAAACTTCTACTAGTAATTTCAAAAATAAATTCAAATCCAACCAAGCTTGGGGCCAAGCATCTGAAAATGCACCTGAAAATCTAAAAAGACCCTTCAAGGCTGCTGAAGGTCATGAGTGTAACAGGCTAGAAGCTTTACTGTTGCCTTTCTCATCCTGATCTATGTTACACTCATCTATAAAAGCTTGTACTTAACATTTTGTACAGATGTGCCTTTTCTCCCTATATTGCATTTCCACACTATGATAACTGAAGATGAAAGGAGAAAAATCCTTTCTGCCCTGGTACCAACAACACAAGTGGGTTATTATATTAGATAACATCTTGTCCCTCCACATCATCCATTTTTTCACACTTTACTCCAAATATCCCCTAGAATAACTTCTCATCTTACCACTCTTCTCACAAGGTGGCCGTGATAACTGAAGATGGTTTACAATCACTCTGCTGAATCACAGAGACTGCCTATGATGCCAATCCAAAACTAACACTGGTAGCAAGCCTCTGAGAAGCCTATTTTCCTCTTCTTTCTCCTTACAGACTTTAAAAACAGTCCCCCGAAGCCTTCATAGAGAAATTTGTTCCCATTGTATGCTCTGTAAACAGCCTCAGCTTTAAATGCCCGCAATGGGAGTACATGCTTCAGACTCTTCAGAACTCATCCAAAGACTACCAAAGACATTTAAAAACAATGGTGGACCAAGAACACTATTACTTTCAAGTAAGACTGGTGCAAAGAGGAGCTTTCTCAAATGACAAATTAATTTGAAAAATTAATTACTGGACCAAGACAAACTACTCAATTTTTGTATTGAACTACAGTCATCCTCTACCTGTACAATACTTGTGTCAGTCCGTGACTAGGACTGCCACAGAGCATTAAGGATTAGGAATTCTGATCAGGACCAAGCTGCTCAATTGCTCACTCAGAGCACTGAAACGCATCAAATTGCATTGGTTGTGAATTATTGACTGCTGTAGTCACTCCATCATCCAGACTGATCTGCCTTTGTAAAGCCATGCTGTCTATCTTGGATCACCTCCTTGTCTTGTATGTGATTTAGCATTGCTTGCATGAGGATCTGCAACATTATCTACCCAGGTACAGAGGTCAGGCTAACTAGTCTGTAATTCCCCAAGTCTTCCCTGCTTCCCTTTTTAAAAATAGAAGTGATGTTTCCCTTTTTCTAATCACCAAGGATGTGGCCGCACTGCCATGACTTTTGACATATGATGGACAACAGCTTGGCAACGACAGAGCTCAGTTGCCTCAGGACCCTGGAATGCATGTTGTCAGGCCCCATAGACTTGCGGTTGTTCGGGTCCAGAACCTGCCCTTTCTTTAGAGTGGGAGGGACTTCACTCCTCTGACTCTCACCTAAAGGTTTCAGGAACTTGAGAGATGTGGGAAGCCTGACTCCCAGCCAGTGACAACTGAGGTGAAGAACTCATTGAGTACTTCAGCCTTCTCCATATCTGTTGTTAACAGTTTTCCTTTCTCATTTATATGGGTCCTTTATCTTCTTGGCCTTTCTCTTCTGATCTATGTCCTTACAGAATCTCTTCTTGTTATTCTTTGCATCGCTTGCCACATCTAGTTCCACCTGTGCCTTGGCTTCCTTTACCCTGTCCCTGTATGCCTGAACTGTATCCCAGCACACTCCCCAGGTCACCTGTCCCTGCTTCCACCAGCTGTGCATTTCCTTCTTTCTTCTCAGTTTGAGGAGCAGACCTTTGCTCAGCCATGCTCACTTCTGGCCTGCCTTGTGTATGTCCTACACATTGTGAGGGAAAGTTCTTGTGCTCTAATAAAAGTGGCCTTTAAGATTTGCCAGATTTGGTCAGCCCCTCTGTCCTTAAGGACAGTTTCCCAAGGGATCTAATTCACCCAGTCCTTAAACATATTTAAATTTGCTCTTTCAACCTTCACGATTCTGATTTTTTTCCTTGCTAGGCCTACGCTCCTGGAGATTACAAACTTCACCAAGGCATGGTCATTACAGCCTGGGCTGCCTCCAGACTTAACTCCTCTGATGAGCTCATCTACATCAATGAGCACCAAGCCCCAGGCCCAGTAATGCTTCTCCTCAGTTGGTCTGCCCTACATCCAGACCAGGAAGCTATCCTATACACACTCCAGGAGTGTCCTGGATTGCTTATAACCAGCTGCATTGCTTTCCCAGTAGATGCCCAGGTGGTTGAAATCCCTCATCAGGATGGGAGCTTGTGAGCAAGCTGTGTCCTGTAGCCGAACCAAGGTGGCCTCGTCAACAGGCTCCCCGATCAGGAGCCTATAGTTACTTCCACCTCCAGGTGTCCTTTGTTCATCCTGTCCTTGATTTTCACCCCAGGCCCTCAACCTGTCTGTGACTGTTTCTCAAACACAGCTCTTCAAATCTAACCCTTTCCTTAACACAGAGTGCAACACTCAGCTGCAGTGTTCCAGTTGTCCCACCATGCTTCCATGATAGCAATTAGGTCATAGTTTTCTAACTGCATCATGGTTTTCAACTAATTGCTTGTTACCCATGCTGCATGCATTCATGTAGAGGCACTTCAGCTGGGCTGTCAACTTCTTCACCTTATGGTAGAAGGCCTCTCTGATTCCTTTGGGATGACTTACGGTGCTTCCTAAGGTGTTGGTTCCTGTTTCCTCTGACGTTCAGAACATCCCTTTCCCCTGTCAAATCCAGCTAATAAGTTCTGTCGGTCCCAGAAAACTCTTAACCCACTTGGTCAGGTGCACCCCACTTGGTGTCAACATGCCCAGGCTCTTGAAGGTGCATCCCACATCACAGAACCCAAAACCCTGAGCACAGCAGCAGCCATGCAGGCAGCCATTCATCTTATCCATTTTCTCCTTCGTGCTGGGTCCCAGTCTCCAGCTGGAAGGGCAGAGGAGAATATTACTTGTGTTCCTGACCCTTTCAACTTCTTTCCAAGAGACATAAAGTCCCCTTTGATATTTCTCAACCTCCTTGTTGTAGCCTAATTTGACCTTACACAAAATAGTAGTGGATGTTAGTCTTCTGTTTTTACAAGGCTTGGTAGCCTCTTTGTGATATCACGGATGTGGGCCCCTGGTAGGCAGCAAATGTCTCTAAAGAGGTTATCCAGATGGCAAATAGCTGGTTCTGTGCCCCTCAGGGAGAAGTCTTCAATAACTAACACCCTTTGTGCTTTTTTTGGTGGCACTTGTTCTAATATGGGTGGCTGATTGTTCCTACTTTGTAGCACTGTCCTTTTCTTGGTCTTGACTATTTGTTGCAGAGTCCTCTCCTTCCAGTCCCAGAGCATCATATCTGTTATGTAGGGGCACATGGGTAGCAAGAGGGTCACTTGTCCTTCTACTCCAAGCAGAGGCGAGAGTCCAATCTCACCTGCCTTGTGAGTCAGTCAGGCCTGCCAGCTCAGGCTTGAACAGTAACTTACTTTCCACTTCCAAGGACTTAAGGCAGGCCTGTCGCTCTGCCTGTGAGTACACAAAACAATGAATCTCCCACTCAGATTCCCACATAGAACTTTTCTTGGTTAGCTCCTAATACAACACAGTAACCTGCTCCAAACGCTTATCCGTCTGGACACACCTGTACGCGTGACACCCACATCTGCCTTCAGGGGGCTTCCAGATTCTGGGGCTCCCTGCAGGCGGGGGTCTCTGCCATTTTTGTTACACCATTTTTGTTACAGAAGGATGCCTCTCCTGGTTCCTCCCCAGTGAGGATTCAGTGTCCCTCCCTGCCGCCCCGCATCCTGGTTATATCCTGATTACACGCCCGCGTGCTCCTGGAGCCACTTAGCACTTCCCGCGCTTCCCCCTGGGATCGCACTCGCCCCGACAGCGCGTGTTCCTGGCGAGTTTCTCAGCTCCCGCCCGGGTGTCTCCGACCCGGGCAACCCCCAGCTCGTTCTACGATTCAGCCCCCAGACCTGACCGTACCGCCATCGCTGTCGCCACTGTCGCCGCTCGCCTCGCCGACGGAAGATTCCGGCGTCACCGGAATCTGCCGGGGTTGCCCCTGGCAACGCCCCGGGCACATCAGTCCCGCCTGCCAGAGCTGCCGGTACCTGCGGGACACTCAGCTCTTCACTGAATCACAGACTCACAGACTCTCCTGAGCTGGAAGGGACCCACAAAGACCATTAAGTCCGTCTCCTGGCCCTGCGCAGGACACCCCAAGAGTCACACCATGTGCCTGAGAGCATTGTCCAAACGCTTCTTGAACTCTCTCAGGCTTGGTGCTGTGGCCACTTACCTGGGGAGCCTGTTCCAGTGCCCAACCACCCTCTGGGTTTCCTACTATCCGACAGAGTCCCATCACTGGTCACCGGAGACAAGAGATCAGTGCCTGCCCCTCCACTGACCCTCACCAGGAAACTGCAGACAGCTGTGAGGGCTTCTCCAGGCTGAACAAGTGACCTCAGCTGTTCCTAGTATGACTTCTCCTCTAGACCCTTGCTTGGTTGTCTTTGAGTCCAGGAACCCCCTGCCCAGTTTGGTCTCATACTCAGCCCCCAGAACGTACTGTAGCCACCTCTGCTGTCCGCACTGTTGCTGTGAGCCTCACTGACTGTCCCTAAGTCTTCCTCTTAACTTTTGAGATGCATCTTACACTTCTCAAGCTTTATGAGACATAACACAAGCCACATTTATTCCCTTTTAAGACTCTAGCTTAAATGCCCATTGTTTATCCTCCTGAGAAGTTTTGCTTTCAAAATTCAGGAAACAAAGCTGAGCCTCATAGACTTGACCAGAATATCTTTCTTTAGGCAGAACAAAAATGTAAAAAATACAAATCTTTCCCAATAATTCCTCTCCTCTGATGTAGGACAAGGCTGGTGGCATGGAATGGCTGGTCCTGGTGATGGCCAGTGGAAGTGGTGGGTCCTGCAGCTTTTTCTACCACAAGGGACTTTGTGACTCTGGGAACACTGTGATGAGCTGTAGAAATTCCAAAGCAAAAGCCCACCAAGGATTTCACGTGCATGTTTAACCATATGAATACTACTATGCTAATAATTCCTTAATGTTATTAATTTCTATTGCATTGATGAGTAGAGGTCCTTATTAGCATGGCACTGTGAACAACACCTGAGCAGAAGAATTCACTACTTTAGTAAAGAAAGTATATTGCAAGAAAATGAAAAAGTGAGGAAACAGTGAGGGTATGTCATTCTGCCAGAGCATCTGCCCAGCCGTTGCAAGGTGTTTTGTAGGTGCTGTGCTGTAAGTAAATGGATTACAAGACTAATTTAAAAGAAATTACTGTTCTTTCTCCTTCCTGCTGACCTCTTATCTCTCACAGACACAGACAGCTTTAGCAAAGAGATTCATTGCCTTTTCATGCTAATGTTTTCAAATATTTTTTAATGTATGTACATGAGATGCCAGAAATTCTTTCTGTATCTAGCAATACTTCCTTTTCTCAAGTACTGGGTGCACAGTAAAAGGACATTCAGATTATACCAATATACTTTTGTGTGGATTTTTTTTATTATACCTCAATCAGCAAACCATTTATCCACTGCTGGCACACACACAACTTCTGAAATCCTTTGCTCTCATATTTTTCTTAATTATCCTTCTTCATTGTCCTAGGGCTTCTCTTTGTGCAGCAAAAAGAAGGTGGCACTTCAAACCAATTTCAGCTGAACTTCTCTAATTTACTAGAAGTTGCTCAAACAGCTGCTCCCAATAAGGAGAAATTCTAGAATATCTTCCAGTAAGAAGTGTTGGAAAAGAGAGTTGTGGTGGTGACTAGTAGGTATTATTCTCTCAGTGTTGAAATCCCTCTAGCATGAGTGGTGAACCATGTCCCAACCTGACTTCTGACTGCAAGTGTGGGTGCATGAACCATATTTCTCAAAGCTCTTCTTGGCTCTACTCTTCCTGGAGGCACTTTGGTTTCAAAGTTTGCCTTTAGTTTCATGGATTAAATATATCTGTCTCCACACGTCAAGAAAATTTTCCACCTAAGATCCAAAGTTTGGTTCTAGGGAACAATAATGATGCAGGAGACCAGTAAGCATTTCTGACTGTCATTTGCAATGGAACAAATAGCTCCTGTTTTTCCTTCTCCTTCCGCAACACTCACTTTGTTTTGCCAACAGAACGATTTGCAAAGCTCTTGTAACGTTGTGGGGAAGGCCAAACCAGCGCTTGTGGAGGCTGGCGCTCTTGCGTTTGGCTGCCGAATCTCCTGTCAGCTTCAAAGGGGTGAGGATTTTAACCACTGTGACTCCTCAGCCTGTGTGTGATTCAAGTTGTTTATCATCTAGACCATTCACAAACCTCCCACTGCCACTTCCCTTTCAGCAGTGGAAAATTCTTCCAAAAACTGAATTCTGAAAGTGGGACAGAGTTGTGCTGTCTCTTTCACTTCATATGGCTTGTGGAATAGCACATCAGTGCTCCTATTTCTCAGATGGCATAAGCTTAACATAACAGCGAGGAGACTTTAGCATTCTACCTTTACAATTTAGCTGCTGCTGAATCATTTCCACACAGAGATTTCAAACAAAATACTTATGCCTAGAATCCATGTACATTTTCTTCTATTCATAAATATGAATTGTATGATTTTGACATTCTTACATATGTATGCTTGTAAAAATCTGCTGATTTACACAGAACTGTACCACACTTCAACTCATGAAGAATCCTGTCTTCAAATTGAACCCAGCACTTAAAATTACATTAATTAAGTGTAATAATGAATACTTTGTTATGTTCTGCCACTGTGCTCTGCTCAGAAAGGTCATTTCATTTGTCCAGAGAGAGATGAAACTGAACATAGGGCTTTCCTCTCCATGTTATTCCTCTTCTCCAAGTCTCCCTGAGCTGCCTTTGTTTCACAGTGCCTTTGCAGGCACTGTGGGGTTGAAAAGCTGTTAATTACCACAAGGAAAAGACCTTGGAACTCCCCCTAGGTGAAAGAAAACAGCATGCACGATGGCTGAATTAAGTTTCTGTTTTTCACAACAGTAAAAAATGGACATCTGTTGCTTCACCCCCATGAGAAAGAATATATCACTGAAGTCTGTATGTCTGTGTGCAGATTCCTGCAGAATTCTTTCACTTTTCATTGTCTTGTCTGGTTGAGCCCCCACTGACTTCACAGGGCCTGGAGCCAACATGAAGAAGAGCAGACACTGCACATTATAGCACAGTCATGCTCTGACCCGTCCAGCCCTTGCAACAACACACACTGGTTTGTGGAAAGGAGAGAAAACATTTATTTCTTTAACAGATTGCTTATTGCCCAAAAAGAATTGTAGAAAAAAACTGAGTATCTGAAAAAATTTAGAAAAAACCTGAGTATCTCAAAAAACCCCAGAACAACTAAAAGATCAGACATGTTTAAGGCAAAGTGATGGTATGCTGAGTTCAGTTGATGGGTAAAGAAAAGGAGCTGCCCAGCACCGTTGTGGGATTCACTGGGGCTTTGTTGTACTCATACTCTGGATTTGCAAGTGAGACTTGGAATTTAGACTCCACTTTTGGTAAGAAACCCTTCTGCCCTTAAAAATTACAACAGATGACCTCTAGTGCATAATTTAATTTGGTGAAGGCCAAGGGTGAGGAAGCAATTCAAAGCACAGAGACATGGAGATGAGTCCAGAGGAACCAGAGTTAAATGGGATTGGAACAGACGCTTTCTGAAGGAAAAACAAGACCATCTCCTTCACCTCATTGCCCCAGAGGATGGACATCCAGGGGCAGAGATAAACCCCTGAACTTGGTCTCTAAACTCTTGGTGATATCCCCACCTTTGGATATCAAATTTCTTCATCCTTTGGGGGATTCTTTTCCTTTCTTTGTTACTGCTCACTTTTTCCCTTCTCTTGTTACGTGATTTGTTCTCTCTTACCTTATTTTCTTCAGCTAGAAGAATAAAAATCCCCAGTTCCAAGTAAGAAGTTTTATGTTTTTGCACAGGATGTTACCTTTGAGTAATGACCACGTAGCATTCCTTCACATCACAAAGTGGAGTGGGACAATGCTGCCACTGACTTCTCATACATACTTGTAATTTCTTTCTTTAGTGTCCCTACCGCCCTCTTCCTACCTCTTCCCCTACAGAAGCCAGATGTACCACATTTTTCTTTGGGGTCAAGACATCCCTGCACCTGTACTATCCGACCTGCAAATGCCAAACTGGAAACACTGCACTGCTCACACCTATCATGAAGGGGGTGTAATTGAAAAGGAACATGACCTCTCATCCCTGCAGCTGGCACTGACTGCAGCCTGTGAAATGTGGCTGGCATACTGATTTGAGCCTTATGCTAAAATCTCATTAGTCCTGCTGACTATTTTCAACACCTTTTGGGAATGCTTCATTACCATGCAAACAGCAAGAGCTTGTTTGGAAAGCCTCATCCAGGATGCAGACATGCATCTTTCATGAAACATGACTCCAGTTGCCAAGAGTAGAACTGACCACTGTTAACACTCTGCAGCTCCTGTTGGAAAGTCTCTGTGTCATCCACCATCTTTTCTATTTAAAAATAAAAAAGACTTTTCATCTCCAGTGACTTAGGATATATAGCATGGTAGATGCATTAGCTATTAACCAACTGATACTATTTTTTTCATTATTTTCACTGATTTTGAACTATTCTCCAACAGGCACAGAAATAAAAATACTTAATTACTGCCTAATATTCATTGCTTACACAGTCATTATACATTCATTTGCTTTCACTATTTTCTCATTTAATGCAGTTCCCATTTCTTTTAGCCTCTTTTAAATAACAGGACATGAATAGTTTGACTGATGTTTGATCATACAGCAAAGAAATGGAAACTACATAGTGCGTATGTGCTGCTCAGTCGCAGCCAAGATCAATTACAAAGTGTTATTCTAAATATCTTGATGGTAAAGAAACAGTAAAATCAGGTAAAATCTGAGAGTTTCTTTTTTATAGCAATTAATTTCCATATTGTGACAAATTAAAAAGTACTTTAATATTATTTTCCTTTTCTCCCTCAGTTTCTAAATACAGTGCATGGCAGGTCTGAACTGCATCCTAAATGGCTTACACATACATTTCTAGTGGTCTCCTGTAAAATCCTGCAAGCACTGTCCACTTCTGATTCTCTCATCCATTTCATTCCTGCTCCTTTCACTGTTTTTTTTGTGTATGACCTTGTCTTTTCTTGCAAAAATGTGATAACATAATGTATAGTCTATGAAAATAGCTTTTTTATTTTGCTTGGTTCTCTCTTGCATTTTTAACACTTCTTTTAAACAGCTTTTTTAACAGTTTTTACCCTGCCTTGAACATTCCTAATTTGTCTGTGCTAGTTACAACCCCAAAGGTTGTAACTCAGCACCCATACAACCTTCTGAAATGTGTTATCTGCTATTACTTTTTAAAGAAGATTTTAGTTAGACTGGTCAAAATTTTCTATTCAGACAAAGGGCTGTGTTTTCTGCCAAAACTAGAGTCATGGGATTATCTGACTGCCTAGAAAACTTCTCATTTTTTTTTGATACTGCTGGGAAAAGGTTGGTTTGAGGCTTTCAAGTCTTTTTTTTTTTTTTAACAAAGGTAGATACTTTCATATTGATAAAGTCTTTTGTGACCGTGTCAACAATACATTGGGAGACTACAAGGATTATGATCAGCACTTCATAATCCTTGTAGAGCTTCCTTCTGCATTGCCTGGGCTAACTCCACCACTAAACTCATTTAGCTCTTTTTTATTTTTTAAAAACAATGGTTTTCTACCTTGAGAATGAGGTCAAATTCAAATGCTTGAATCAAGCTTTCTCTGCAAGTTCTTAACCAAGCTGAACGTGGGTCCTTCAAGTTACAGAGAAACTTGTTAATGACAAAATGTTCATGAGCTTCTATAGAAAACTTTTAAACATTGTCAGGTTGGTTTAGAAATAAAAGCCAATCTCTCTCTCCCTGTACCAAATTTGCATACTTTGCTGTGATCTTACAGCACTGGCTATAAGAAAATAGGATTTTTCATGTTCTGCCGTCGCTGCTCTCAGTGAGCCTTTGCAGTAATGCCAACGTAATCAAACTTGTTTCGTTTCAGCCAGGTAAAAAAGTAGCCACTGACATGCCTTTACGCAAACATATTAGGTGAGACACAGTAGGACTCTGCATGACAAAGTTAGAATAGAAAAAGACAAAACCTTTTTCCAGAAACCTGAAAAGTACTCTTTAGAAAGGAGTAGCTAGGGTGAAATTGATTTCCACCTGAGGACTGGATACAAATACTATGATTTCTCTTTTATCCTCTTTATTTCAAGTTTCCAGAATTTGGTTAACTATAACAAACTGTCTTGTCATATACTCTAATTATTTTATTCTTTGTATATTTTTGTAATGTGTGTGCTTTCTTTATAAAGTATGCAAGTAAAAACATGCCTTGGATCTTTATATTAACCCATCATGTTCACAGCCTCTGCAATTCACCTCAAGAGAGTGGAGATAACACTAACATCATCCTTACATTTGTCAGCTGCTCAGAACAAATATTGTTTCTTCTCAGATTCATTATCGGCACCAGCAAGGATGCTTAGATTTTCTTAGTAGAGAATAACAAATCAGAGTACAGAATAAACTACATTTTCTTTCGCTTGAAAAACTGAAACAGACTTATTCTTTCCCATAAAACAAGAAAATACTATTTCCGTGTTTCTACAAGGCTTTTTTTCTCACTACTGAGAAGTTTTGTAAGCTGTTTTGACAGGACAAATACTGCTAAACAGAAATTGCTTAATGAATGCAAAGTGAGCTTGTCAAAGTAGCCAGATGAGGTATGAAATGACAACGAAATACTTGTCACCGCTTCTATTCACCCACATGGTCATTTAAAAAATTATCTCATTCAATCAGTCTACTTACTTTGAGTCTTTGAGGTTTTATGTGCTTGTCATATAAATAAAAATTACTTTTCATAACTGTTAGCCATGAAAAGTAACAAAATTGAGAATACCATGGATCCACTGCATTCTCAAGTAACAAGAATATAATTGGGAACTCAGCTGCAAACAACTGGAATGGCTTTAGACCCCCAGCGTTACTGATGGAGTCATTTAAAGCCATGGGAGCTGCAAACACGGGATGGGAGCCAGGATTTGTTCTGAAAAACTTCTATTAATAGAAATGGGCTGTAAGAAGGAGGAAGAAACCAAACCTCAGGAACAGAATCCACTGTAAAAGCTAAAATATTTAAATAACAGTAATTCTTCTGTTCAAAACCTCATTTTGAATTCAGTAACAATAGATTTAGACTAAATAAATCAGATATAGAAGGAAAATTACAGAAAGTAATTAAGTCTGTAAATGACATTAAGTCATTTTTTCTTTTACCTTTTTCTGTAATTCACAGAAAAAGATCCTGTTACTCCTTTGTTATTCACATGATTAAAATAGATGCCAAGGACTTACGGAAAGGCAAAGTATCTGACTGTTAAAATGAGAAAGTGTAACAGTGAGTGTTTACCATTAAAATGCTGGGGTTTTTAGGGAAATAAAAACAATGGAAAGTCTTTTTTAACAGTGTAATTAATTTTGAGTGCTGAAGTGACATTCCTACTGGCTAAATTACTCTGTTTTGCTGTTCCATGGAAGCAGAGGTGCCTCTATTCATTCATACTGTTATAGCTGCAGACTGGAGAGAACACAATACATGATAAACAGGCAGCACGATTTCAATTTTCCTTCACTTCATGGCATCTTCAGTGAGCTCAGTGTAGCTGTGAATAAAAGAGCAAAGATGGTATTTTTCTGTACCTTGGCACTGCCTTTCGTTTTCATTGTACCTGGTACCTCCTAAGCTTTTAAAATATTTGATTCCTGGGATCTACTTTCTTTCACAGTTCAGACCTGTTATGTGTAAGGATTTCAGTAATTTGACCAAAAATATGGGTTTTAATTTTTTTAAATAAGAACAAAAGTTTGTATGGATACTCTGATTTTGATTTACAGGCTACCATTTTTTATAAATCAGTTAAAATTAGTAAAATGACAGGTTCAAGCTAAACTGCAACATGCAGCCCTTCAATCATGATAAAAGAATATTTTAGGTTTTTTTTAATTAAACTCTTCCCAAGCAGATACACAGAGAAATTCTGAAGTCTCAAACCACTGAAAGGCTCCAAAAACTACCTTTTACTTTAAAGTCAAAGCTTCCAAGTCAATGTTTCTTAGGTTGCTTTATAAATGTTTCTGATTTCCTGGGCCATAAAAGCTTCCTTTCCTATCCCGTTTCTCTCCAAACTATTCAAGCCTGTGTTTCCCCAAGTTCATAGAGACTCAATGACAGATTTTAAGCCTGCTATCTTAGCAGTTACATTGCATTAGAAACAGAAGCAAACCTTTTCAAACACAATTTGTGTGAGACATGTTAGAATGGACTGGTTTTCACAAAGCAAAGGATCCATGATTTGAAAATCCAGACTATGAAGAATCTTACTTTGGGCATCAAAAAAAAAAAAAAAAGGATACAAAAGCTCTAATTACTTGCAGAGGTAAATGCCAACAAGTTTCTACTCAGCACAGAGGGATATAAACAGTTCTCCAGTAGAGTAGAAAGCATTACTGAGAGGTAGTTTTAGGCATTATTATACATATTAATACCTTTTAAAATTACATGGGTTTGCAGGTATTTGTTTTATGTTGCTCTGAGCTACACTCAAAGCTTCAGAGACCAGAAGAGACCAACAACAGTAATAACAACATGTTTAACCTTTCAAAAAGATGTATACTTCAGTTTTTTCTCAGAAATAGTAGAACACGTAGTGGATAGGATAAAAATTCAGCAGCAGTTTTCCAGGTAACCAGTGCAATTCATGCATAACCTTGCCCCTTAAACCAATTTGATTCAATCATGTTGATAAAAACATTCATCGCTCCTTACTGGAATGCTCCTTACAAATCTTAATTTTTTTAACTATAATTTCTTCCTGTTCTTCGAAGATGATGTAAAGTAATATCTTCCACCTTTAAGTCATTAGTGGGATTTATGCCCTCTGTCGAAAGTGTGGCTTTGTCTTTTTTTTATCATGCTTGCTAATACCAGTGATTTTGGAAGGAGCAGATTAGCATCTTAATAGGCAGGATGCAATACTCCAAAAACTTTAATGGCCTTGGTGGTTGTTTGTTTTCTCCTTCTCGTTTTTCATGTATTGTTAAAATCAGATTCAGCATCTCCCCCAAGGTCAACCGTCTGATCACATTTCCCAAGCAAAACCCACCTTAAGAGCTATTTCTGTTGCAAAAAGTGAGTCAGCAAAATTTCCTTTATTTAAATACCTCATAAGTAGTCACTCGCTTTCCAAGAAATTGTTCCTTTATTTTGTGGTTGAAGGAAGAGCTTCTCATTATACTTGCTCTGGAAACTTAGACAGAAAGAGAAAGGTGAATTATTATTAGTTGTTCCCTGAAATTTTATTTCCAAAGCCAGTTGTTATAGAAGCCATTAAATGAGAACACAAGGACCAGAGGATGCAGGACCAGAGCTGACCCTTCTAGGAATTGCTCACGTCAGGTGAACTGATAAACTGAACCTGTCACAGTCATGGTTCTGTCCAGGTACTGTTTTTGACAGATCTGCTGCTGACACTTACAGCCTGAACACCTGTTTGGTTTCCCACAGTCTACCATATGAACTTCTACACGCGTGTCAACACCTCTGATGAAAAACGGAAGTTTTCAGACACACAGAAGTCAAAAAGACCAGGCTTGTTGTAACAGTTCAAAATGGCTCACAGAGCTTTGCCAGGTTCATTCATTCATGGATCTGGAGGCAGCCAGATCTGCTTTGTTATGCCAACATTAAAACGCTTCTCCAAAGACAGGTTAGAAATGAGAATAGAAGATAGTACTTTGGATCATCCTCAAAAAGAAAATAAAAAATTATTGCCAAAAAAATTAGATCTCCCGGGAGTGTTCAACTAAGGTGTACTGTTTTTTTTTTTTTTTTATGTGAGTAATCTGCTGCAAAAGCAGACGTTCGCAGCACAGGCAGCCGAGGCTGTGCAGCGTGCCGGGTCCCCCCACGGGGCACTCAGCGGACCCACGGCCGAGGTCAGGGATATGCCGCAGAGTTCCAGGGCCACGCAGGGCGGCACCGCCGGGGCCCCGAACGCCATCCCGGGCACCGACGCCCGGTCGGGCTCTGCTGCCGCCGCCCGGCCCGGGGCGGACGCGATGGGGCGGGAGCGCTGCGGGCCGGCGGGTGCCCGGTGCGGACCCGCCGGGGCTGGGCCGTGACACCGCTCCCTCCTTGGTACCGGGGGCGAGTTCGCCCGCAGGACGCTGCGGCCGCGCCGCGGGGAGGCGGCGGGGGCTCGGCGGGGCGGGGGGAGGCGGTGCCGGGCGGGCGGGGCCCGGGCTCGGCGGGGCTGGGGCCAGGACCGGAGCCGCGCGAGTTGGAACGAGCGGCGGCGGCAGCAGCGGCAGCAGCGGCAGCAGCATGGCTTCATCGCAAGGGAAGAACGAGCTGCTCTTCGCGGACTGGATGGCAGCGCTGCCCGGCAGCCTCCACAGCACCCCGCTCACCAACCTGGCCATTCCCGGTAGGTGCTCCCGGCTGCCCTTCCCACGGCCGGGAGAGCGAAGCTCTCGGCGCGGTTCAGTGCTCCGCGCACACCGCTGGGCAGGCGGCGCGCCCCTGCCATGCTGCCGTGGGGCTCCGTGGCTGTCCCTTACCGCGGTGCTCCGTGGCTGTCCCTTACCGCGGTGCTCCATGGCTGTCCCTTGCTGCGCTGCCGTGCGGGGCAGGTGCAGGGAGAGGCTCCCGCGGGACGCAGCTCCGGCGGCGCCGCGCTGTGCCCGACTGGGAGGCGGCGGGAGCTGTACCTGGAGCCAGGGTGGAAGGGAGCCTGTTCCTGCACCACCAGACCGGCGTAACAGCCCGATTAGCAGACCTCGCGTAGCTCCGAAATGCCACATACCTCCCGTTTCCTCGTAAACTTATGCGTCTCGGTGGGTCAGAGCGCGGCCGGGCGCAGGGCTGCGGCTGCCGGGAGGGGAGGCAGGGCTGCGGCACTGCGCGGCTTCGTGCCTTGTCGCCGTCAGGAAACGTTCGATCTCAACACAAATTCAAATAAGATGAGAAATGGCAGGTGGTGGTGCTCAGGCTATGAACTCTTTCTTTCCTGCTCTGTCAGCTTTTTTTTTTTTTTTTTTTTTTTTTTGTAAGGTATTAACTAAAGCTGTAGACTTAGGCAAAATGCATCTCAGAATGCAAGCCAGTAATTGATTCAAATGGTCTCTGGTTTGAGGGAGCACCTCGTTTTGTAAGACCTCTTTACCAGCAGCTCGTCCTCTCTGAGGTGTCTAACGGGAATGACGTTAGAGAGATGCAGAAGCTTTAATACCTTTTAAGCTTCTCATGAGAAATGTTCACTTCTTGCAAGTTTTTGTGTATTAGCCGCTCATGTTACAGGAATTTTTATGATATTAAAGACATTAAGACAATGTACTTGCAGCTGCTATTTGCTAGAAGATGTTTTCTGTAGTTTCATTTAAACACAGGTGTGCCCTTCTAAAAGTATATGTCGTAGTTTCTTATAGTTTAGACAAGCTGTATCTAGCACTTTACTTGCTACATTGTTTTTTTGCTGTTGACCGAATATATCCTGTATAAAATTATGTCCCTCTTAGGCATGATGTATCCTCAACTGATACATCAACCTATGTTGGAGCTGTAAAAATCTTTTGGTTAATAACTTTTCATTAACCCACAAACTGCAGAATGCTCGTACTGAATACTGGCTATGATAAGAAATGAGTCTGTTTCTGATTCATGGTGGCTTCTCAGGTTAAATGTTTTGGAGACATTTTCCTGGTTTGAGGGCATCGTGATCAAACTTCCTTGCTTCTAGATACAAAAAATTGCCTTTGATATGCGTCACCATTAAGTGGCTTCCTTGACCAAAGGAAGCATTATGGGGCATGGTTATTGGTGCATCTGTCTCACCAAGATCTCTCTGTTACATTCTCACAGCCTCATTGTGAAAAGTGTCCGCAGTTTTTGAGAGTGGACGTTTCTCAGAGCTTTGGCAATAATAATAATACAAGCTTTCACACCTTGTTAACATGTTTAAATTGAAACAAACAAACAAAACAAAACAAACCTCCAGTGGCCAGTTAATCCCAATACAGCACTAAGCAGTGGGCAAGTTCTGTAGGCTGTTAAGTGCAGAGACTGATCCCTTACATTGGGAGAAGGATTTTGTTCACTAACAGCCATGAATACAGGGTTGCTTTTTGTGAAATTAGCAGCAAAACTTATATGACTTGAGTGGCATAGTGTTAAGACCTTTGAAATTTGTCCTTCTGTTAGTGTAAATTGACACAAACCTCTTATATGCCTGTCTCCATTTTTAAATGCCAGCTTTGGCAAATAGAGTCGTATGGGGAGGGTGGCAATATGTTTCTTATGAATTTGTAAACTGGGGGCCTGGCACACAGACTATAGGTATCAATGCAGTTTAAATATTATCTTCTAACATTTAGATTTATTATTATATTTAATATACAGTGTGGAAATGTACAATATTAAGTACAAAGGCTAACATGGGATTGATTTCATCCTTTAAGAAGAAATAACCTTTCAGACATTCCTAATATTTGAAAGTTTTCTCCCACATGTCCACAGCTGAACATTAATGATATGAGTGCATAATAATTATTAACATATAACTAGTGTCCAAGTAGTTAATGCAAGGAATGTGTAAAATGCAAACCCTCATATGTCAAATTGTCATAGTTTTAACTCATGAATTTTTAACTGTTTTGGAAAATAATGTGTAAGTACTAAGGTATTCATACAAGTACTGCCATATCATGTGAATAGCATTTTATTTACATTGCCTTTTTTTTTTTCCCCAGCAGGATTTAAACTTCCCTTGCACAATATGAATACTGTTCTTGACCTTAATTCAGCTGGAGGAAATTCAGTTATGGAGGCAGAGTCCAAAAGTCAGTCCAGTGCAAATGTGGAAGAAAACAATTAGCTTGAAAATGTTAGAATGAATTTTCCAGTACAGAGGGTGTTCCACTGTATCAAGGGAGAAACGTTGTTTTATTAGAAATCGCCACTACGTTTTTCATTGTTTAGTAGGAGTCCTTGGAACTGAGATGATATACTGTGTTGTCTTTACACAGACATGCTTGTATTATTTTAACTGTTGTAAAGAGAGGCACAAAACCCACAGTATTCTGTCATAACTGTATGTAAACAATATTTTGAAGGAGTGTTCTGTTCATAGTATATTTAAAAACATTGATCACAGTTTTTTATTGGTCAGTTGTCAGGCTTATGCAGGCACAAATTTGTATTATTTAGCACCAATTATGCTTTCATAGTCAGTGCTGGATTTTGGTATTATTTCAGTAAGTTCTTTTACTAATTTCTTTCTCCAGAGTTCAAGCCAGGTACTTTTGTTTTCCTAACTCCTAAAACCCTGTAGATGAGGCCGAGGTCTCTAATATAATGTGTTCCAGCCTTGTCCATCAGAAACTTTTCTGTTTGAGTTTCTTCCAAGTATGAGGATGCTGCATTATAGCATGAGGTTTTCTGCTTTCATTGTGCTGCCTATGTCTGTGTTCTCCTACACTGCAAGTGGCAGATTTTCCTCAAGTGATACTACTAGTAGGAAATAATAGTATACATTATTTGGAAATAAAATAGTCCCTTAGTTTCCAGAAAATGCCACACATGCTTAATCTTCTATTGCTATGACAATTAGAATATTGAAAGGGTATATTCCTGGGACTTTAGGCCAAGGGGTATGTCTTCTAGTGTTTGTAAACTGCCTCTTGTGGTAAAGAATCTACCTGGATAAACTTGCAACACTTTGGCTAAGAAAAAGATGGAGGATTTTGGTGTTTGGGGAGAGGATGTCTTTCAGTAGTTGGCAGAATGTTGGCACAGCTTTTTCAGTGCCTGTGCCTCTTTGATCAGGATAAGAAACAGGTATTTGTACGTAAGGCACGCTTATAGAATTTAAATCTTTGTGCCCCCAGATTGAGGCTGAAAGGTGAGGTATGGAGAGACTTTTTGCTCTACTTTGTCAATGTGCTCTTATCTGGATTGAGCATATGAGTTATGTGCAGTGCAGTAAATAGACGTGAGTAGGCAGCATTTCCTCATGAACTGATCCACTTACTGATCAATAAACTTTCTTATTGACAGTCTGTAAATATGTATCTAATTTTATATCAGTCTGAGGTTTTGTACAAACAATCTGTGTGATATATGTTGCCTTTTCCACTGGTGCTAATATTCCAAGCCTCTGAGAAGTCCATAATGATAATTTGTCATGGAAAAGAGTATTTACCTCCTCAGGTAACTAGTCCCTCCACCAAAATTGGTGCTAGCCTAAGATGTGTCGCATGAGCAGTCTGTGCTAGAGACATGTCTGTCCTTCATATAGTGTAGGTAAAGTCTTCTGAATTAATTTAACACCCAGAATATCCCTTGAGTGCATAACTTCGACAGTTGTTCTTCAGGCTTTTGTTTCCTAGGAGAGGTCTCTGCTTTCTTTGAGCAGATGAAACTTCTGACCTCAGCATGTTCTCTTATTGCTCAAGGGTGCACTATAAGCAACACAATTCTCAGTGCCATTTATTTTCACAGTGACACCAGCTTGGCTGCTATATGTGCCAATGTGCTAATGTAGTTCCTTAAAAGGAATGCACAGGATCTGATTGGCATCTCTTGTTTTCAGATTAAATTTTTGTTTGTTTGTTTGTATTTTGACGTATAAAGTTCTCTGCCCATCAGCTGGAAAGCGACTGCTAGACACAGCAGAGCTAACTTGGCTCCTCTTAAATAAAAATCTGTTACCCAGTGGAATTTTTTACCATTAGCCATCTTTAGAAGGAAGCTCTGTGACTTGAATTTTGTATTTTCCACTGTCATGCTTTGAAAAGAAAACAAGACCTCATAGGGAGTTATTTTACGAAAAGAAAGCATGTATGCCAGTGTCAAAGATGTATTAGAAGATGGAAGATGGTATGGGGAGGCTTGGGAAAAGCTTATGTGTTAGTGTAGCTGGAATATTTTAGCCATTTTTGTGAGTAACAGCACTGCCGAGTTAATGTAACAGCTCTGTTTTGAATACTTGTAATAGCTTGCAAATTTTCAAGTGATTACTTTGGTTCTTGGACAGACACTTCTCAGCCCCGTGGGGAAGTTCTTTCATCTTAAAAAAGGCTAGAAGTTCTTCTTTGTTGGTTACGTAGGCACACAACATTTTCACTGTTTAAATGTTATTAGGAAGCTATTTAATTTTGAGCTTGAACATCTGATGATTTGGATTTGGATTAAAAGTGAAGAATGATTGTCTTCGAGAAGCACTTGGGACCTGTTTCACCCTTGTGTGTCCACTGTGATCAACAGAGTACCTCTGCTTTGTGTACCAGGGTCTGATTCTGTACAAAATGAGCTCTGTCTAGAACTGTGGACTGATGATGCAGGTAAATTTATAAAAAAGCCCATCATGCAAGTCACCCCTAAGCTTTTGACATGCATATAAGTATCTGGAAGAGCTGTTTCTTTTTCCAGTGCGCGCTGCACTAGTTTTTCGGTGTTCTTCTATCAGAAATAAATACTTTATGCTTTATTTTCTGATCAGAAAATGAGCAAAAATCCTTATATCTGACCTTCGTAACTTCCTTTAGGATCTCTCTTTTCCTCCTTGTTCATGTTCTTCTCTTTACATCAATTATTTTTCTCCCAAAATGGCCTCTCACTGGCCCTGCACACACCAGTGTGTCATTTCCAACCCTTTCAGAAATATTTCTGTGTGATACAGTTTCCTGCAGCATTCGCTGTTAATTTCTCCTGCTGCGACATGTTTCTAGCACACACAAAATGAAGCTCTTTGGTTCCTCATACTGCCACAAAATCAAACAGTTCAAGCCCTTTGCTTACTTGCCCATCTACGACCAGAGGTAATTCGAAGCTGCCTTTGCTTGGTTTCCCCACAGGGGCTGTTTATTAATCCAGCAGTCCCTGTCCACTCTGTCTCCTGCGGCTCAGTTCCAGCAGAATGGCCTTCTCTGACCTGCCTCACATCCTGCTACCATGGCAGGTGCAACAGAGGGAAGAGCTTTGTTGCCATCTGGAATTATTTCGGTCTTTTCAACTCAATGAACTGCTGTTTTATGTCTTGTCTGAAAATTTCTTAGCTGTTCTGTAAATCCAGACTGCCCTTACCTTCTGACAGTTTTTAACTTCGTGTTTGGTGGTATGTGTTTTATGTTTGGTAACTTTCTGCAGTTCTTACTGTAGTGCAACTTGAACTGTGTCTTTCATACAAAATATACTTGGATTTTAAGATCCTCAGACACACTCAACAGTGCAAGTAGTTAAAAATGCAGGTACAAAGTAGACAAAGTTATGAAGATTGTAACTTTAAGACCCCTAGGAGGGCTATGCAATCTCTTCTATTGCTCTGCATAGAGATAATAATTAAAATTTTAGCAATTTATTTAGAAATTAATTATGTGTAGCTTACAAATAGTATTCAAATATAGTAGACAGATAGGTGTTTAACAGTTCTGCTCTTCAAAGAGCAGCCAGTTCCAGGGGGAATAACTTTCATGCTCATCTTGTCTTTTCTTCAAAGTAGGTACAAATTATGGGTGCTTTTGTGAACAGATATCCTTGTGCAATCCCTACAGTATAGCCTATAGGACACTGCAAACTATATAATTTGAAAGAAAAGTGGTTCAAAATCTGGTGGTTTGGGTTTTAATCTAAACTTTTACAAAGCTGAATGTTTTATTTGACCTACTGTAGCAAACCTTGGTTTGATCTTCTCCATTGTTTTGAACAGCTGTATAGTATCAGTCAGTAACTGTACAGAAAGGCTAAAATATGTTATTTCTTGTTAGAAAGTACAGATTTCTATTTTAAAACCATCTAACGGTTTTCACCGTGGTCTAATTTTTAAACAAATTGCTAAAGCTGCTTTCAGATGCTTTTTTTAACCAGCTTTTAAACCATCTCTCTTCACATTAAATAAAGTTAATCTTTACTTCATTTAATCTCTTTAATCTGGTTAGCTCACACATCTCATGCTTAAATACTTAGTGTTTCAACTGCGAAATAAACTATTGCAGAATAGCTAGAAAAAGAGAAAGGATGGGAAGAAAAAATGGATTTGCTTTGTTGTGGTTGCAGGATTTGCTCCCCTCTGTACATGTCACTTCGGATGTTTCAGATGATTGGAGATATATGACATGTGCTGCTGCTATGGAGGGGAAAACCTATCCATGAAGTTTACTGGATTATAATTTTTGCTTGTAATTTAAAAAAGCCAGGATAAAGGGCACTGAACTAATGTAGGCTTTAAGTAAATTCTGTAGCCTTTTTTTTTATAACAAAACAAAACCCAGTGAGTTGAAGATTATACTTTATGCTTTACCTTCTTGTCATGCTGTCATCCACAACCTATTTATATTTTAATAGAAGGCTTTTTTTTTAAACCTGTAAAACCTTTGGCATGTGTTTATACTTTGACAGCCATGCAACTTTGTTTTATAATTACAAAAGGTTGATTAACTAAGAGTAGAAAAAGGTAGAATAGATGAGTTATGCAATCAAACTGATGTCTTAGAGCCTCAAAGTTTATTAGCTTGATGGTTTTCCTAGATCCTGTTATTAGAACTTTAACCATCAAAATACATGCTTCAAAAATACATGCTTCAAACTAGTCTGGGTGTTCACACCAAAACCAAATGGTGTGTTTGTACATCTTCTGAACCAGCGTGTGACTGAAATTGTCTTCCGGTGTTTCATTCAGATGCCTGCCATTGAAAGGTAGAAGAGAAATGGAAAAGTTTGATGCATTTTCATTAACAGACACTGCTGAATGGTCTTATGAAGGCTGTTAGAAGTCTCTGCCATGTTTTCTTCTTTGTAGACTGGGCTGGGTAATCTCAAAGCCGCTGATGTGAGGCTAGCCTTTCTCTCAGGAGGGGAGCTGGATTAGGAAATCTGCTCCATGGATTGTGGAACATTTCAGTGATCCCTAGGCTGTGCTTTGGGAGAAAGAGCATTTGTTTTACACTGCAAAGCTCACAACAACTTTTGGTGGAGTGCTACTTTCCAGCCGTGTGAATGCTACCCAAAAGTTGGTTTTTCAGCAGAGAAGTTTGAGCATGTACTGATTCTAGTCGCTACTACAGGAATCTCAACACATTTTCTGTTTTGGTATTAGTCTTTCTTTCTGGTGAAGCTGTCAAATTTTACAAGACTGTTCTAATTGTATAGATCATGTTCACACATACTACCTCATAAGTCATGCAAGCTGGGTAGGTAGTATCCCTTGTATCTCATGTGTGAAAATGCATGTTCCTATCATGTGATCCAAAAATGTGAGAATTTTGGATTGATTCCCTCAGACTTGAAGTGTCTGCACCTCAGAAGTGGCTCATATGTCTATGATGGGCAGATCAGGAGGTCACTTTGAAGCTACTGCAGAAGACACCTGGCAGTTGCTTTTTCCATTGCTGGGAAGCAGTGAGGACTGCATTGGCATTCTGCATGACACCGCAGTAGAAGTGGATAATTAGTTAGTACACTGAGGTTAGCAGAGGTTGGATGAAGTTGGTTTTGAACAGAAATTCCCCAGTTACCCTCTGCCACAAAAAGTGGGAGGAGGGTGTTCATTGGAAGTCTCTAGAGACAAATATCTAACTTGGACATTGAATAGCAGGTGCTATGTTTATCTGCATTCTTCTGCATCCTCATTGCACTAAAAAAGCACTTTAGGGTGTTGCTTCACTGGATCCCCAGAACCTCTTCTCAGCAAGTGCAGCTGGAATTAACTGTGCTTACTGCATGTGAGAATACACCAGAGGTCAGTGGCATATTTTTTTGGTCAACAAACTGCACGTTTGAATTCAGGACTACTTAGGCCATCTAAGTATGTGAACCCAAGCCTGGAATTGTTTGTTCTGGGCCATGTTTGTGTGTTGGTTTGTTGTTTGAGGTTCTTTTTTTTTTTTAGTGCTTCAACTTCTCCCCTGGGTAGTATAGTTGTCTCACCATTTCCAGGATTGAAATGCAGCTTCTCCAGTGGCTCAGAAGTACCTCAGTTTTGATGAAATGTAATTTGCAAAGCATTGCTTAGTTGGAGTTCTGGCTTACTCTGCTTCTGGTGTGAAGTTAACAGCTGTTATGCTTTCAAGTAGGAGAGAGAGCCTCAAAAAACTGCTGTCCAGCATGGGAATGGGGAGTACATGTCTGGACATGCTTCAAGGCTTATCTGGTAGCACAGGCTCTTCCTATGAGAGGGAGCTGGACTTGTGCCGTTAGACAAGTGTTATTTAGTGCAGGCCCCTACTGAGTGTTTTGGGGAACATTTTATAAGTTGACAATACATAAGGAGAAAACAAGCCAGCTTCAGTAATTTTTGGATGTAGCTGTATTATAGGGGAAACAAGCCAAAGGATACTGTGAAGGACAAGAACGGCATATGTACAAATGAATGCTGTTGCTTTTAGTGTGCAAGAGGCGGGAATCCCATTAGAAATCACAGTGTGGAGTATGGAGAAAAGCGGGATTTCTAAGATCAGTTTTAATGCACTGGCTGAAAACGCTTCATACTCTTCTGACTGGAAACAGTATGAGTGTGAACCAGTAAAACCAGCATTGACTTCCTTTAAAGCTTGGGATGATGCAGAGGTGGTACTGCAGAGAAATGATTGGCTTTTGGGCCATTATGTAGTTGGCCCTGTCATATCCTCCTGCTCTACAGGGCTCAGAATAAGTCACTGGAAGGTGTAGTTGGTCTGCTCCATTTCAGGATTTCAGTTCCTAGCTCCATGTTAATGTACTCTGTCCACCACAGAATTCTTACAGTTTTCCGTGTGGCTGCATCCTTTACAAAACCAACCTCTGCTGCTGGAAAGTGCCTTCAGTTTTGCAGGAGAGCCCTATTCGTGTTTGGACAAGTAAACACAGGGAGGATTAAACCGAGCCAGGCTTACACTGTTTGGTTGTTGCATAAGTGGAAATCTATGGCCAGAGTGAGAAGTGCTGGGCTGAAGGAGATCAAAGGTGCAGTTAGTTCAGTGCCCTGGCTCTGGTTCATCTCTGGTTTGTGTACAGAAAAGGCTTAAGGACAAGGTGAGAATAAAGGGATACTTCCCCTACACATATCCCTTTACTCTTCTGCCCTGTGGACTTTCTGACACCATCCAAGTTATGTTGTATAACCTGATGGCCTGTTTTGCCAGCAGGCTTCAAGGGAGAGCTTTTAAGATCTTACAGACTATACCCCTTAGTGTGTAAAGGAGGCTGGAGTAGGGACTTCACCAGTTCCCTATGGCTGCTGGAGAATACAGAGCTTGTACTGCTGAGGGGAGAGGGCACAAGAGGGGTTGTGACATAGACATGATGGGAGAACATGACTGGAACAAGAGGGACATGACTGGGACAAATTTGTGTCCCTGCTTCTGGAGCTGCTTGGGGGTTTGACACTGACTAGATATTGGTTAGAGCAACAGAACCTACACTGGGGGCAGCAGATGCAACCTGAACACCACCACTGCAGAGGTGTAGGGGTATATCTGGACATCCTCTTCGTTCTCCCAATGCTCAGTAAATTCTAGCTATTTACAATCCATATGTATCTACATTTGTCTGCACTGGAGGAAACATATCTTTGTGAATCACATGCATTGTGCTCCCTACCCTAGGGGGACTAACAGTTGTGGTGGCTTCTTTAAGCTCAGCCTGTTTCTCAAGTAAGTCACTAAGCCACCGGTGTAATTTTCAGAACTGGATTTTATCTTTGGCATTGCTTTCCCACGTCCTAAGAGAGATAAGATTTCTTAATCTTTAAACCACCTATCCTAGGCTGTGAATTAGCTTGAATTTTATCAGGGAGAAGGAAGATGATGATGTTGTCATTTTAAGGTTTTAATAATTAAGTGTTTTCATATTTCAAGAGGTATTCATAAGCGCTGATAAACAAACTTAATTCCTTGAAAGCAGCTTCTCCAACTCAAGTGGGAGATAATGCCTTTTCATTTCGAAATTGCCATTGTCTAAGAGCATGCTGTTCCTGGACCACAGAATCCAAAAAGCAAAACGCAATCCCTTTTCACATCACAATTCCCATCAGGGGTTACTTGAACTGTGTCTTAAGTGTGGGATACAGGCCAGAAATACTTATAGAATATGTAAAGCCAGTACCGATATGGAGGAGTAGTATTCTATGTGGAAATCACATTTGAAAGTAGGTGAGAATAGGCTAACAGTCCTGCTTCTCTCCCTACTAGATTAAAACAGTGCTTACAAGTTATTATGTAAGACAAAGTAATGTGCTCTAAAAATTTGCACCAGCTTACAGGCAAACCAGGAAAGGTTCAGGAGGAAAGAAGGGAAATATTATATTTGAAGTGAACTTTTTGTGTAAGTTCAATGCAGTTCATGGCTTGGGTGGGTTCTTTCTTTTGTTTGGTTTTCAGGAGTTTATTGGATAACAGGATTCACTCACTGACAGGAGAAATTTTGACATTAGTCTGACTGGCTCTAGTTTTCTACTGCCTTACACTATGTGTAAATGCAATCTGCATTTACACATAATGCACTAAATCCGAGCAGTTACACTAATTTTTTTTTACTTTGTGCACTATGCAGACTGTAACTAAGTCTACCTCAGTTAGCACTTGATGAATAAATTGCTCTGTGCAGCTGAAGAAAGCAATGCTGATTAGATGATGAGCTTAAATATGACCCTCTAAAATACAGAATGCATTTGTCAGAAAGAAGAGTACCAGCTTATGTTGCTTGAAATCTTTGTGAACCATTGTTACATAGCTACATGAAAGAAAAAATAACCTATCTTCAAAGTGAAAAAATCACAAGCTTTACAATTCCATTCTATCAAAAAGTTCTATTGTCTTTCCTTATGACCTAAATATAAATTGTAGAACAGAAAGTGAAAATCAGATTTTGGGATTTTACCTATGGCATTTCACAGTCAACTGACAGATGATGTCTGTTGACATCATCAACACTGTGATGACTAATAGTGCTAGATCAGGGCCTTAAGTAGAGAAGAGGAGGAAATAGCATATAGTCTAATTGAATATTTTGAGACAGTGCCCTACTGAAATACCACTAGGTAATATTTTGGGTTTGATCTATATTATAATGATATTTGAGCTAGTGGGCCTTTCATAGACTTGCTCCTTTTTACTGTGGAAAATATGACGAATTAACATTTATTTATAATATATGTTATAATATAATTATAATTTATTTATTTATAATAATATCTTTTAATGTTTAGACCTATATATTTCAAAAACAAGCTGGCTTATTTTCAAATTCTTATTAAACTATCTTTTAAGATATTAATATAATTGAAGTCTGGAGAACTCTTGGGACAAGTAAAGGTTGAAATTTCTGGGGTTTGTCTCCCAGGTCAGATGTAATGATCTTTTTCTGGAATTACTATGGAATTGAGACAGACATTGAAACAGAAGATACTCTTCAAGAAAAGGCTTTAAAATGTTCATGGTGTATTTGACGCTGCATATGGTTGTACCATAAGAGCAGTATTGCTCAGTTTTTTGAAACCCTGGAACACCTAGGCTCATCATATCTCTTGTGAACAGCTTCTTACAATAAGACCAATCCTCTTACTTTAGTCTCTGATCTTGGATGGATTTTCTTATCCTATTGCTAAATGTGTGATAGTTGGAAAACAGGTAGTTTAAACAATGCTGGGGAGAATGGAAGAGAAACACTGTATGGATTTCTGTATTGAATGGAAGATAAGGATGTATGGAGTTTTTGATGCCTGGACTGGACACGGAGAAGAATAGCAGAGCTTGAGATCCTTGAGACATCACAGTGCAACTGACCAGACTGGGTGACTTTTACATTAGGCCATCCAAAGTGTGCAGCAGACACAGCTCTCACAGTGTCATCATGTGAAGATAATAACAATTGGTGATGTGGCTGGTCTAGTACAGGGCTTCTGACTTCTGGCTTTTCCTGATGTTTCCAGAGGGAGATGTTAGGTTCTGTGAAGTGGATGTAGAGCCAAAGATGTATACGTAAAGCTGTGTCCTGTGCCCGTGCAAAGAACCAGAATGTGAGATTGTTTCTTGATGTGAAGATTATTGAGCAAGTTGTGTATTTCTGTAGTATTTAATGTCTTCTAGTGGGGAGAGATCTGAGGTGTGAGCACTTGGAAGCCTCCTAAGCATTGCCTGAAAGTATGGAGGCATCAGCATTTTCATCCATGCACCCAAAATCCTGCGAGAGATAATAATGTTGAAAGGGGAATAAATACACTGAAGGCTGGAGGGATGTGAACAAGCCATTTAGGTTACCACCCAAAATCCCTGTCTGGACATTAGGGGCTGAGCACTGCTAGATTTAGTTCCATCTCTTTGCAAACTGTTGCTTCAGAAAGCATCTAGAGCATAGCCCAGGTGTCTTTTGCTGGCTGATTTTGCTTCCAGAACTTCATCAAAAGTGAAGGAAAATGTGTACTCAGAAAGAGGGGGCACAGGGGACACATTAATTATGTTGCTGTTGGGGAAAATAACTGAAGTTTACAGTAACAAACCCCACATTTTACTGCTAAATAACGGGATATACCCAGGCATTTCACCAGCTGCTAAGTCTATTTGTGGGCTCTGAAAAGACTGCTTTGCTTCTGCTGTTCTCACGTATGTTCCAAAGATATGTATGGCGGCGATACTCCTGTCTAGTAAATTTTGTTCTCAGAACCGCTGTTAGGAGAGAACTGTCTGTATACCATTGCAGCCCAGACCTTCCTTTAAAAAATGTTGTAGTGACAGAATTTGCTGTGAAGTTTAAGTAAAGGGAGTGATAAACCATACAGGAAAAAGGTTTCTGCAAGCTCACAGTCGAGTGGGGCTGTATTCTGACAATTTGGTGCTGAGGTCAAGCAATTTTGCAGTATTGAAATACTTCCTGAGTGCCAAGCTAGGATATTTAAAGTGAAAACTGTTGACAGAATTTTTTTTTATAGCTGCCAAATTTAAATCAGGATATGGCATTGCTGAAGCCCTAAAATCATGTTTGCCAGTACACCTGTGCCTGCTGTTACACCCTTCTTGCTGCTCTTGACAGTGAATTCATGATGACTGTAGAAAAATAAGCTTCAAGGAATTTCTTTGGCGGTGGAGGATGGGGCTGATTAATGACTTTGGCAAAACAACAGATTAAAATTTCTTTACTGTTATTCCCATTGTGTATGATACTTGTTAAAAGGCTACAATGAATCTTGGTAGCAGTGTTTACATCCAATCAATCTGAACTTGCAGGTGAAGGCAGCACTGAACAGGTAAAACTGGGTTGTGGACAGGGTGCTTTTCATTACTGTAGTGCTTGGATCCTGTTTCTTTAAATGTTTTTTCATTAATAACCTAGATGAGAACAAGCTCATTAGTGCAATATGTGAGTAATAGCAATTGAAAGAAGCACATGAGAAGAACAGTAAGCCTGTATTGCATCACAGAGAAATAAACTGAAAGGCAATTATTTTTCCAGAGGGTGATTTAAAACATGTTAAGTTCAGGAAGAGACTTGGAGGGTGGCAGTGGCTGGAATTTTCACAGGTGAGGGAGGTGGGAGGAAATCACCACTGCATGGGTTAGCCACATACTCAGAAACATCATGTTTAACATAGAGATGGCAGTCTGGTGTGGCTGTAAATGAGATGTGATATTCATGGTTATTGGAAATACAGATGAAAATGAAAGCTGGAAATCATAGAATCATAGGATCAGCTGGGTTGGAAGGGACCTTCGAGATCATCAAGTCCAACCCTTGATCCAACAGCGCTGTAGTTACTAGACCATGGCACTAAGTGCCACATCCAGTCTCATCTTAAAATTCTCCAGGGACGGTGAATCCACTACTTCCCTGGGCAGCCCATTCCAGTGTCCGATCACCCTCTCTGTAAAGAAATTCTTTCTAATATCTAACCTAAACCTCCCCTGGCACAACTTGAGACCATGCCCTCTTGTCTTGCTGATAGTTGCCTGGGAAAAGAGACCAACCCCCACCTGGCTACAACCTCCTTTCAGGGAGTTGTAGAGAATGATGAGGTCTCCCCTGAGCCTCCTCTTCTCCAGGCTGAACAGCCACCCCTCAGCCTCTCCTCGTAGGACTTGTGCTTGAGTCTCTTCACCAGCCTTGTTGCTCTTCTCTGGACCTGCTCCAGCACCTCAATATCCTTCCTGAACTGAGGGGCCCAGAACTGGACAGAGCACTCGAGGTGTGGCCTCACCAATGCTGAGTACAGGGCAAGAATCACTTCCCTGGACCTGTTGACCACACTGGTCCTGATCCAGGCCAGGATGCCATTGGCCTTCTTGGCCACCTGGGCACACTGCTGGCTCATGTTCAGCTTCCTGTCAATCCAAACTCCCAGGTCCCTTTCTGCCTGGCTGCTCTCCAGCCGCTCTGTGCCCAACCTGTAGTGCTGCATGGGGTTGTTGTGGCCAAAGTGCAGGACCCGGCGCTTGGCCTTGTTGAACCTCATCCCGTTGGAATCAGCCCAACTCTCCAGCCTGTCCAGGTCCCTCTGCAGAGCCCTCCTGCCTTCCAGCAGATCAACACTCCCCCCAGCTTGGTGTCATCTGCAAATTTGCTGATGATGGACTCAATCCCCTCATCTAAATCATCAATAAAGATATTAAACAGAACTGGGCCCAACACTGATCCCTGGGGGATCAGTGATAAAGGCCCTTGAGGTAGTGTGTCAGTGTGAGAATTATGGAGCACATGGAAAATGAGCTGAGCTCAGCAAGAGGGGACATGAGGAAGATGTATGAATGATGGACAAACTTTTAATGTGATTTAAAGAAAAGTGAGCCTTTGAGCTCCTTTAAACATGATTGGAAAGAGTGCTGTATTGGGTCTGGCTGAGCTGGAGTTTATTTCCTCATGGTAGCCCTCACAGTGCTGTGCTTTGCATTGGTAGCTAGAAGGGTTATCATGATACCCAGTGGCTGTCCTGTTCAACCTAAGCATCCCTCTCTTCCCATCCTTTACTCTTCTTCAGGAAATCTAAACTGAAATGTGATCTTTTTCAACCAGCCTCATTGTCAGTAATGAGCTATAAATCACAATAGTTCATGTGCAAAAAACTTGGGGGCTGCTGGGGGATAAGGCTGTTGAGGTCTTGAAGTTATGGCTTGACACATCTTCACCATCACCTGTAGCTGTCTTCAAATCTCCCTTCTTTTCCAGCATTGAGCCTCTTGGGGAGGTTATGCTGTGTGTGAATAAAGTCAGATGGATTCCAGGAGCCCTGGTCATCATCTGCACAGGTTGCAGCTGCTGCACCTGCCTGCTGCAGGTTGGCAGCATGTCTGTGATGGTTTACTCATGAGGGAACTCTCCACAAAACACTTCCAGAAACTTCTTAAGAAATGAAAAATGCTCATCCATGCCTCATTGATTTCTCTTTAATTGAGATTACGTTCTGGAAGAAAGTATTTAGAAGAAGTAGTTCAGAGAGTAGCAATTAAGATGTGTTTATATTTCTTCATCAGGGACAAATTTGGAGAGGTAGTGGAAATGGGTTTGCTGCTAATTAAAACTGTGGCTGAGTTACTAAAACTGTTGCTCTATGAGTATTCATGATGCTAGTGCCTTGATAAGGTTAGTTTTCCAATGCCACTTGAAAAGCCTGGGCAAGCGCTGAAAGAGTGAATATTTTTTACATGGCTTGACTTGCTCCATGAGCTCTTCTCTGCAGGGGGCATCTTAAACTGCCAAAATGCAGTGCTCCTTTTCGGTGAAGTTTTGTAGTGAGTAGCTCTGTCTAGTAAAGAGCCAAGATGTGTGACCTGTGGCCTGCATCTAGGTGTGTGTTTGGCAAAGCCTTAGCCAATTGAATTACAACCTGATAATTATGCAGAAATCCTTACTTATCAAGGAGCAAATTTTGGATCTTATTTCTCTTATTAGTGAGGTTTTTTTATATGAATAAACCCACTGGTAGGACTGTTTACACCTTAGGAAACCTTCTAAACTGGAGGATGAAAACAACATTGAACCTTAATTAGTCATTTGTGTAACTCAGGTGAGAAGTAAATTCATGCTTTAATTATTTGCTGGAATCAAAGCATGTTCTATCCTAGAAAAAAACATAAAGCAGGGAAGATGTGAGGAAATATATTAACAATTAAATGCAATATTACTTTTCAAGATACAGTGATGCTTTGAGGTTGGCTGTCTCTGGGCTGTTGGAGACACCTGACCAGATACTTTACAGGGCAGTTTCCTAACAGCTGCGCTGCCTTGCAGCTCACTTCCCCTCAGACTTGAGCTAGGCAGACTGAACCATTATTTTTGGCTACTGCCTAAATGTCCTTGCTTCTCTGGCAGCATTTCATCCTTAACCTCTTCAAAATCCAGACAGAAAATTTGTCTTCTATATATGTGGTTCTGGGGTGCTAGTCATGTCTTGTGTTGCAGAAATATTTCTGTAAGATGAAGACAAACAAAAGGTTTGGTTCTGTGGAAAAAAAGACTAGTGTCTCCCTCTCTAAAACATATTTAGTAAAAATACATACTTAAAAAGAATTTCTGTTACTTCCAATTTGCACAGTTTCTGAATGTGTGTGTTAAAATGCTGTGCCTGTCAGGGAGCCCACATGATACCAAATAATGAGCTTCTCCTTTAGAAAGTGATGATGACTTTCTGAGCTGTCCCTGTATCTGCAAAGGAAAGAAAGAACCAAGCCAAAACTCCACAGTCACCACAGTATTTGTTACTCTGTTCATTCTACTTGAACAGCTCTTCCATCCCTAATACAATCCTCTTTTTTACCCTCTTAAAGGCATTATGCCTTTCAAAGACTGTTCGAGGTTCAGGTATGTGGCTGTATTATTCTTACAAAAATGTGTTTTGACTGTGCTGTGCTCCATAATCGCAGCTCTCTGGTTGCCTAGGAAGAGGGTATTGCCGTTTAGTATGTCAAAGTAGGATTTCAAGGCACCAAGAGCAAATGATGAGCAATTGCTTACCCCAGCAAAAGTGAGGAAGAGGAAGCTGGCGATGGCTGGAGAAGCAGCTGAAATCTTTACTCTGCCTGTTAATTTCAGTCTCAGTATCCTTGAGTGTCAATTGAAGATGATGTCTCATAAGTTGTTCCATGAGCTGTCCTTTTAAAGCTTTTAATGACACACTTTATTCTGATACTAGAAATTATGAAATCCTGAGGAGACCATTTGCTACATCAAGACCGTGAAGAAGGTTAGTGTTAGAGACCCTGTGAGAGTCATATTTTTGATGGAACTGTCTCTTCCTACAGGGTATGAAAATGTTTCTGAGTCTGATTAAAGAATATGAGCAGGGATTTTTCAGAATGGCTCTCTGGTAAGAACATAACTATCACAGCATACTCTGGAGATAGTCAAGAAGTGAAATATAAATGTCATTTTTACTCCATATATATTCAGCCTGAAATTAAACTGCATGTTTTTACCAATGAGACTGCTAGAACAACTGATAGATTGAGAAGTGAAATCTGTTAAAAGTGAGAGTTCTTTCCAGAAAAAACACTCCATCTTAGTACAAGGTTTCAGAGTTGCTGCAGAGTCTATTAAATGGAATTATTACATGGCCTAAACCGATTTCTTCCATGCTATACAACAGTCCACCATCAATAACCATTACCTATTGTGGCCTTAGAGGTCTGTAAAGAAACCTTGGTCTGAAATTCCCTTACTCTTGTTCTCTATTTTCCAGCAAATGCCTTATTATGAGGAAAAGAACTTGGAAAGTAACATGCTCTTCTTCAGTAGAAGTTGATGAAAGACAACGAAAAAGGAATACCCCTTTGGGATGGAAAAGTAGGCATTTCCTGACTCAAAAATAAAAAATTTTACTTCAGTCATGAGCCAATTTAAATGTATTATTTCAGTAATGGCAAAATATGTTTCAAGCATTTATTTCAAACTAACATGTTATGTTTAAAGTGATGTATAAGCAGCAGTACTGCCATCTCCCCATAATCCTGTTCTCCAGAAATGACCATATACAGAGTCATAGGGAAGAGCAAGAACAAGGGCAAGCAGATCTGCTAGTTGTTTTATATACTCTTGCAGTTTCCAGCTGCTAACTTTGCTTTTGTTTCACTGAAATACTTCTTCTAAGTCTTTTGGTGATGCTGGATGGAGAGATGTGTGCTCTTTCAGGACCTTGAAAAATGTCCATCTAGTTCTGTTCAGAAAGCATCTAAAAGTGTAAAAGTTGGTTTTTATTTTGTGAGTTTTTCCAGATCTTGAGAGTCTTCTGACTTTTGTCTGGGTCATTTTATCAACAGGACATTTCTTGTAAAGGATTTGTTTGCAGGAAGCTGAATGCCTCTGTACAGAATACTGTGCTTCTCTGAAACAACGCATAGCAAGCTTCTATTTTAAAACTATTGTAAAAAAATAATGGATTTCTTTTTGAAAGCTTATCTCTCTTTCTGTGACATATGGAATATAGATTTTTATTATTATTTTAAAAAATTTTTTTAGACTCCTTATGTTACATATTTCAGGTTTTGCTGAGTGTGGACTTAGATCAGAAATAGGACTTGTGGGATGGAAACTCTTGGAAAAGAGCCAAGATAAGCTGGACATACTCGAGAACTAAGTACCCTTCTGCTTCCAGTGTTTTAAATCCACTTCTCTTGTGGAGCTGGCTGTTTAAGGCTGAGTTTGTTGAACAGCCTATATAGAGTTCTAGTATCATTTTAGTGTGAATCTGTAGCTATTGTCTGTTAATTCCCTTGTTTTTTTCTGTTCTGTAAACCAACCATATAAAATTACTTTCCTCTAAGATGCTACCTTTCAGACATTCTTGAACAATAGAATGTGTAAGCATGAATTGATAGGTGAACACACATAAAAAATAATCTTCTCTCTTGCTGACTTAAGTAATAGGAAATATTTTATGAAATGGACATGTCTTTATGAAACAGACATGTCTTTTAACAAAAATAAGCCTTTTTATATTACCTGCATGACCTGGAAAGTATGGTAGTATCACCACTTTGCAGAGGCTTCTGAAATCTCTGTCAGAAACCAAACCATTATCACTTCTTTTTATTTAATAAATAAAATTTTAAGAAATTTTTCAAGAGGCAGAGGCTACTCCTGACAAGGTTATGAAAGTATATTTCACTGCAATGCCGATTTTACTGTCTACTTCAGGAAGAATTTCACCTGTATGACTAAATTACTGCTTTACCTTTACGTGCCCTGAAACACTGACTCGTTTTTTGGCTTTTAGGAGCAGAAGTTTTAGGTTTTAGGAGCCAAAAGCAGGCAGTGATATCTGAAAATACTTACTTAGACATTATACAGCTAATATGTGGGCTGGCACAACATTGCTCTCCAGACTGAACAAGGAGCGATAGTTGTGGCACAGTTAATCAGGGGCATTTAATCATGGCTTCAACAATTTCTTAGAACTAGATTTTTTCCCTCAATTTATTTCTTCCTTCATAGTCATTGGACTTACTTATCTGATGTGCACAACAGATAGTGCAATCCCATTGACTTGTAGAATTTTTCCTTTCTATACTCTTTCTTTTGACATTAGTTGTGAAATTTTTCATCTTTAATCTTTTAAAAATCAAACTTTATTTTGTAGCATTGGAATTAGGTAATTTCTTTTCATCCTTTTTCAGAAGAAAAAGCAATGTTTGGTAAGGGTTTTTCTTTGGCTCTTTATTTTCGCTATGGCAGAATAAGGTCTCAAGTATGGACAGTTTAGAATGAACGTATGAACATAGACTGTAGTGGAGTAGTTGGATTAGACAGAACAGGGCGTAGCAATGAAAACCACATTGTTTTCAGCAGTAACTTTTATTCAGTCTTTCTGTCTAAAATATAATCCTTCCAGCATCAGAGGTGCTTAGGTAGAACTTTGTTCATAGGATGTTTTATAGAAGCTCAAATTGTAAAAGCTTACTCATATGGTCAGAACAGGAGAAGTCAGACTGTAAATAGGGTGCAATGTGGCTGTCATTCTGGTTCAGTAGCTTAAAAACATTTGGGGTATAGTAAATTAAAATTTCAAAAGGTTCTTCTTGAATGCAATGACCCAGTGAACTTCC
Organism: Chiroxiphia lanceolata; assembly: GCF_009829145.1. Lineage (NCBI taxonomy): Eukaryota > Metazoa > Chordata > Aves > Passeriformes > Pipridae > Chiroxiphia > Chiroxiphia lanceolata. The sequence goes on from NC_045671.1 coordinate 29,736,349, forward strand.
CCAAACACTTGCATAAACTTTCTTACAAGAAGCAGTTATGTATGGGAAAACAATTTGAGGGAGTTTACTCACCGCTACTCACAGCGGAGTAAATAGTCTGACTGATAAATAGGCTGCAACATTCAGACAGTACTATTAGTCCCAGCCCAATTCACTGTTTCAAAGCAAACTGTGGACCAAGTTACATAATATGAAAAGTGAAAATCTATGCTTGGAATGCGTGTAAGGACTGTGAACAGCTGAGCTATAACATAATGGATGAAAACTTATAAACCACTTAAAGACAGTGAACTGTTTTAGTAAGTGATCAGCAAAAGAGTAAAGGTAATGAAGACGTTTTTACTTCCTTGTTTATAACACTGGCACTGGACTCAGAAGAAATGAATATCTGTATTTTTCATGCTTCCAGGTGCTTAATGTTGGGTGGAGATGAACAGAACGCAAATATTTTTCTGTGGTATTTAACATATTTAACAAGTGCTTACCTGACAGTCTGAGATTTTATTTTTTTACTCAGGTAACATGCATACATGATTTTACTTTCATGAGAACTAGTAAAAGTTTAAATGTGGATTTTCAAATGTGCTTGGAATTCATGAAAGCACGTTCTTGAGAAGTCAGAATTAGGTCAGTGATGAGGTCCATATACATGTTGCCCCCAGGTGGCCCATATGAACTTTAAGTAAATGTATGTGGAGGCCCCTGAGGACAAGAAGTTTTTTGTTTTCCAGGCATTTCGAAGGTGACCATGTATGGGATGTTTCCCCTTTCCCTAACACAGGGCAGACTACTGTCTGTCTTCTGGGTGTCCTGCTGATTTCACCACATGTTCTTGAATTCCTGGAAAGGACAGTGAGTGGGATTAGGATGTAAAAAATTATTGCAAGGATCCATCCCAACCTTTTAATGGTGTCTGTACATGTTGCAGAGTAACTCTTTAGGCTCACATTCAAAGAAGTCCAGCACACTTTTTAATAATATATATAAATATTTATATATGTATGAAGAATTGTTTTAATTTTGTATATATATATATTTATATATATATATATGTGTGTGTGTAAATACAATTCATTAATTCCTATTTTTTCCAGCTGTTGAGCTAGGCTTTCATCTATAGTGATCTCCTAAAACCAGTTATCCTATGTACAGGTCTTCAGGGTAAAGAAGTTAAAATGCAGTATGACTTTTCTGCTCAGAGTTCATCACTACCTAATTGGTATATTGAAGCTGGCAATATTCAGTGTCCTTAGTCCTGTGTTGGACACCAGCTGTGCCACTGATTTGAGAGATGGTTATTAAAAGTACCTGAAAGATTAACCTTCTCTTCATCAAATACCGTAACCAGCTGAACACTGAGGTTTGTAGCTACTGATCTCCTTGAGTCTGAGTGAAAGTAGTATCACTCATATGTGGTCTTCAAGACTCTCATTCACTTTTACTACAGAGAGATGCTTTAGTCACTGGGGTTTCTTTCTTGAGTTAGGGATGTTAGCTCTTTGAAACACATTGTTAAAAATGGACTGATAGAGACAGGTTGGTCCAACCTGACCGTCTCCTCTCTGTGCATACTCAAAGGGCTTGAAGATCACAGAGCCTGAGCTTGCTCTACGCTGCACATGGGCACTGGGCTCGTGTGCTAGAAAGGATAGTTATGAGATGTGTTATTTTAAATCTTTGTTGAATTTGTACAGTTATGTGGAATTGTTGAGTCACGGAAGAGTTTGATTTGGAAGGGACCTTGAAAGGTGGTCTCATCCAAACCTCCTGCAATAAGGAGGGACATCTTCATGAGCAAACACTTGCCAGAGATGAGCATGGTCTTACTTCGAGTCAGGTCCTTGTTAGACCATCCTTCCAGTAGGAAAGCTGAGGGTTACTCTTCCTGTACTGGGAGCAGATGTGCAAAACCAGCATTAACATGAACAGGGATTTAAAAAATGTAATTTCTCTCCAGTCGTGGCTACTACGAGTAGTTTTCTTTCTCTTCCTTTGCACTCTTTTTTCTGTCCATCTCTTGTGCTTGTAGACTGTAAGATGTCCAGGGAAGACGCTGCCCATGGCTTAGCACACTTAAGTTCTGTGCAGGGGTACTGTTAGTAAAATACCTAATTCTAAAGAGAAACCCCACCAATAAACAACAAAACAAGAAACAAAACCCCAAAAAAGCTGACAAAACAAACAAACAGCAAAAGAAAAACAACCCCAAACCAAAAAGGGTAATGAATCGCACTTGCATTGGACTGGCTGCTGGGCTTTTTTTGATGATGGAGTGAGAGCAAAGATCTCAAGAACTGAAAAACTATCCTGGGATGAATCCTGTCTTTTTGAAGACAAGACAAAACCTTTCCTCTGCAGGAAAGCAGATTTCCCCTTCAAATTACAAAGGTTTCACATGATGAGAAATTAATCACTTGGTTAGTAGATACAATAATTTGGACATGTGTTAATCATTGCATTGGCTCTTAATGTGTATGTGCATGTGTGTGTTTACATATGTATACATTAATTTTTCTATGTTTTTTGCTTCAGGTGATGATTCCCTGTTGAAAGTTCTGAAGGGATGAAATTAAACTTCATTTTGCAAACTGCACAAAGTATATGGGGCAAATCAAGGGACAAATAAAGAATCTAAAAAAGGAAAACTTGTTAAGAAAGGTTTTATATCTTTGTAGGAAACTCTGAAAAGCTCAACAGTCTTTTTCAGAGTAAACATTTCCACTGTGTTCTCCAATTCTCTATTCCTCTGTTCTCTGTGTGGCAGTGTTGAACACATGGGCACCCTATACTAGGTAGAGCAGAAGCAGCTGAGCAGCGATACCTGTCTTGCTCTCATAAGAACCCATATGGGAACTCTCAGAGAACATATGTAAGTTGTGTCTTAGTAGTGATTTCTGTTCTGTTTGGCAAAGAAAAAGAGTGTAATTGTCAAGGCAAATTATTTACTAGATAGTTCATATCATTACCTCTTTACCACTTGTAAATGAAAGTACCCCAGAGAAGTTAATTGAAATTACCAGATCCTGTAGCGACTGGACAACTCCCATTTAAAAGATAAATTACAGTTCTTTCTTTCCTTTCTTCCCCTCCCAGCACTTGTGCATGATCTGTCTGATTTGGCTGGAAAAATTTGCTGGGGGGAAGAAAACTTGATATGGGGGTTGTGTTCTGCTGTGGGGCGGCAGTTCTGTGTGTGAAAGCTGCAACCCATCTTCCTGTTGCAAGTGGGTACCAGGCACTTGTAGCGGCCCCATGATTTGAACTTGCATGTGTGCAAGAGTACGCTTAAGCTCAGTAACTCTGTGTCAGAGACGTGTCCCCTGTGAATAACTTGGTGTTGATACTTTATCTTAGGTGATGAAAATCTAGAATTTAGGTCGACAGGTCAAGTGCTGTCTCTGTGCCTCCAAGCCTTCTTAGTAGCTAAAGCGTGGCTTTGGCAAAGTGCTATCTGTGTGTGGTCAGCAGTGTAGGGTGAGCTCCTCCAGGACTTCTGACCAGCTTCAGAGACAACCTTCTCTGCAATGCATGAATCTTATGTGTAGACTGAATAGTGTCATCTGAAGCAAAATAGCTTTTAGCAGTGGAACAGCCCCTGGTTTTGGAGGCTTTAGACAAATTCTGTGCCCTTCTCATTTCTTCAGTTAAATGCGTGTCATCCTCCCAAGCTTTGCTGTGATTGGGCATGTGCTAAGGACGTTCTCTACCAAATGGAACCTAATAGGGCATTGAAATATTGATGAATAAAACATTAATTTTTAATTCTCCATCAGTCTTTACTAATGGGAATCCAATGTGCTTCTGTCCAGAGACTTTATGACATTATGTGGTTTAATGTGTCTGCACATTAAATAAAGCATGGAGCTACAGGGTTTTACTTTGCAGGTACTTTGTTTAATAGAACAAAACAATGGAATCGTTTAAGTTGGAAAAGACCTCTGTGATCGTCAAGTCCAGCCACTGACCTAACTAGCAGGTCCACCACTAAGCAATGTCCCTAAACACCACATCTACACGTCTTTAAATACCTCCAGGGGTGGTGACTCCACTTCTTCTCTGGGCAGCCTGTTCCAAACTTTTCAGTGAAGAAATTTTTCTTAGTACCCAATCTCAACTTCTCCTGGCACAACTTGAGGCCATTTCCTCTTATCCTGTCATTTGTTACTTGGAGGAAGAGACCAACCCCCATCTGGCTGCAACTCCTTTCAGGATAAAGTCTCCCCTGAGCCTCCTCTTCTCTGGGCTACAACACCCCACTAACTCAACCACTTCTCATGAGACTTATGCTCCAGACTCTTTGCCAGATTTGTTGCCCTTCTCTGGATGTGGTCCAGCACCTCAAAGTCTTTCTTACCATGTGCTACTATTTGTAGTTATGCCAATGTCCCAAATTCTGCTCTGTGGTGGTCACCACATAATGCTTCATCCACTGAGTTATTGAGCAGATCTGGACAATGATATTATGTAAAAGCAGATACAAAACTCATGAGTATGTAGTTACACATTCCTTCTTTGTGCTGGATCACTGGCCTGCCATCCTGAATACTTGCATGTGTGTTTATGACTTGGGAGACCTGAGTCAGGTAGTGTGATGATTGTCTCCCTTCTGTCCTCATTTGTGTTTCATTTTCTGATGGTTTTGCCTGATTAAAATGCATAGATTTCTATTATGTCTGTATTTTGAAATATATGATGATGGTCAAAAATCCTGATTTTTATTAATGAGATAGAACTTAACAAAAAACAATGGAAATGTTATTCCCTGCTTTTCATAGTCAAGCATTGTTTCACCGAAATGGATGAAATACAACTAACATATCGGAGCCTCTTCATGCTCCAGGATAAAGGAGCTTAGTAACACTATAAAAAATAGGGGCAAAGAACTTCAGAAGATAGGGAAATGTTTCCTTTTGCCTCAGGAAAAATATATTATTCAGTGACCTCCACTGTGCCTGACTGAGCCAAAACCCATCAGAGCCGTGCTCAGGTTGCATTTCTGTTGAAGTGAGCACAGGCTGCATTTGCATAAGCAATAGACACTCAGTAGGTATGGCCATGAGGAGAAGCTGGGTAGGTCACCAAAATACCTACTTCACTGGTGATTGTCCAGAATATCAGTTCCAATTGTGTGTTTGCCACTGAAGCATTTATGTCAGGCCCTCTTTGGCATTAGAAGTTTGGCCACTCCACTGCCGGAAAAGATAAACTTGGATTCTTTTGCTCTTGCCTCCTTGATGTGTTTTTTTTTTCCCTGCAAAACTGGGGAGATGATTGCTGGTATATGCATAGTAATAAAGCTTGTCAGACACAGACAGTCAGAATTCTTCTGAATTCACATTTAATTTATTCACGGCACAGCATGCAGCAAAGCTGATGGCAAGTAAATGTGCTGCACTTTAATGAGATATCTGTTTGCCTCCCAGGTTTTGAGGTTTTTGCTAGTTTTATTTATCAACCTGGCCAAAGCCAAAGCCATAAGGCATTACAGATCTACACTAAAATATTTTATTTACTTAGCTGATTCTTTTGCCAGAGGAGAAATTGGTGAAGTAATTAAATAGTGCTGCTTTTATTTTAGAACAGACATGAGGTCTTTTTGAGTATACAATATGTCCTTCTCAGTGTTGTGGCTCACAAATAGATCAAAATATTCTATTCACAATTTCCCAGTTTTGATGTAATTAAATTTCCACCTGTCTTTGAAAATTGACCCCCTCATTCTCTTTAGAGGTGTATATTTCAGGGGAGGAGGGACGGAGGGAAAAGTGTAGCAACTCTGTAGTATGAAATGCAAATGCAGAAATTTCAGTGTGACAAAGCTGCAAAGTCTCCCATTAAACAACAGATGATATGGCTGCACTCAGGTTTTGAAATCTAGTTCATGCCAATTGAGTTCTTGTGTTACAACTTAGTCTTTTAGCAATTGCAGTTCCTCCTCATTAGCTAATTACTGCATCAATAATGAAAAGAAGATGAACCTTAGTCAAGAAAATGATGTTGTGATGTATCACTAATGAAACCATTTCTGTCACACAGTGGGAGCATGCCAGGATCGGGAGGCACCTGGGAGCATCACGCTGTGGATGGCTGTGAAATGCCAGCCCTCACGGGTCTGCCAGCCCCTCCCAGGGTGGGTGGAGAGGAGCACAGTGCATGGACACCGTGTCATACAGCAGTCTTGCAGTTTGAACTGCGCGTATCAGTGTAGGTGTCCTCTGAGAGGCTTGCATTAATTTATCTAAAGCCAGTTAAAATGTCATTTAAAGTCTAGCTAGTACTCATGCCACTCTTCGTTGGACTCAGAGTCCAGCAGTGTTGGTTGTTGGACTTGATGATCTTAAAGGTCTTTTCCAACCTAAATGATTCTGTGATTCTATACAGTAACACTGTTTCCATACACAAAAGAGTGCTTGGAAAAGGGTCTTTGAGACGGAGCTAACATCTTTTGTGTGTGTTAACCTTTAATGTCTAAAACCTGTCAAAGTGAAGGTCAGATTGACCTTTCAATTCACTGTTGCACCTTTGCATTATGTTTTCTGCAAAGCTAAAACCACATTTTGCAGTAGGAATACAGTCAGGTTACAAAACTGTGTAGTTATCTTTCAGTTTTGTGCACCCTTTGTGATATAAGCTATTGTCTGTTTGGCTACAAATGCATAAATAAATAATTATTAGGAAATAACTGATAGATTTATGGGGAAATGCAATTACAGGCTTTAGTTGAAATGTGCCTGTTGTTAGGTACAATGTCCTCCTGTTTCTTTGCTGCTAACAGAAGGCTGAGAGAGTGGAGAGGAATGGGGAGGGAGTATTTAGGAGGGGATATGCCACTGAGCATAATCAGTTTTGGGAACAAGGACAATCAAATTTTGTCCAGCCCTTTGCTGAGAGACTTCAGGAAAATACATGCAAGGTTTATATTTGGAAATATCAAACTGTGTTTGGCATTCAAGTCAGGTAATGTAACCCATAGAAATCACAACATTGAGCCAACCTTCTGTGCGTTTCTTCAAGCAAATTAAGAAAATGTTAATTTCGGATGCTATGCAGGTGGAAAGATGCACATAGACAAAATATCAGCACATTTGCCTATCTGTAATGCTTTTTATTTATAAATGTCTTTCTTTTCTGTTGGACCATGAGCTGCCTGTTAAGCTGTGTGTCTCCCTTCAGATGCCAATAGCATGTCAAAAGGAAAAGTTGTGCATGTGAGCAGGGATGGCTGGTGGAGGTCGCTGGGGGAGAGGGGCTCTGCCTTCCAGCAAGTGCCACCTCTGTACTAAGACAGTTTACACATTCTCTGGGGTTTCTTTCCCATCTGAACAATAGAGCCTGTGATATCAGAGCAGTCTGGAGTTTAGTAGTTATTTACTTGGCAGAGAAAAAGGCAAACTACTGCTACAGACTGCCAAGTGGTGTTACCTGTATTGTTAAGGGCTGGCATTGAATCTGTTGATCAAGCCTTAATGGGATTAGCTTAATGACGAAACTTATGATTCACAAAAAAATATTAAAAGTTTAAGAGGTTTGGGTTTTTATTAGCATCCTTCCTTTCAAGAAATCTTTTTAATGACTTAACTCCAAATTTGTGTCCAAAGGTGTTCAATCTAACATTATTATTTTTCTCAATGCATTTATAGGGTTCCAGGATTACTTTGTTGCTGACAGTGGGTGTTTTCATCATATTAATAAGATTTTTTTTTCTTCTTTTGTCTATTACCAAATTATTTTGCCAGCATTTTAGGGTTTGCTGTTGGTTCTGTTGCATTAATGTTTTTTTAAGTGTTTTGAAACACTTTTCTTGTTTCAGTTATTTCCTGTGGAGTTGAGTCAGCTGAGTGAAACAGATGACTTCTCAGTGTTTTAAATTCTCTACCTAGTTGTATATAGTAGTTAAAAATGAATAATATTTAGAGGTTGAGGGTATAGGTCTTCTGGGTATGATGTGTAAATTTGAGAACTAAATGGTAATGTGGCTTCATTTTTCTTCATTTTGGGCAATCTCCATTCAGACACCAAATTCAGTATTGCAGCAGTTTCCTTATGACTGTGATAGTCCCAGGCACATAGAAAAGGTAATAATTTTTGATGACCAGTGGCTATAATTGGAAAAAATTGGATAAACTTTTAGATATAGAAAACCTTTTTCCAGGCCTGAAATGGAAGCAGCAGACTTCAAGCTAAGTACAAAAATACAACCTGACACTAATACTAGTGCCATCTAGGAATATATGCACTCTGAGTAGCTCAGTCTGTGAACCTTGAAAGTGTAACTGTCTGGATATCAAGTGGATTCCAACCTGGATTGTGCTAAGCATGTTCCAAAAACTGCTTTCCCTCAGCACATCAAAATCTGGGCACTGTTCTCATGTCGTGGTGGGAGAAATACCAAGACTGCTTGTGTAATTTTAGTTTGTCTGACAGAAAGTGTTACGCCGTTTCTCCCCAAGGATGTAACTTACAGAGAGCACTCAGATGGAGTTTGTGGTGGTTCTCTCTGGGCTGTGTAAGGCCACATATGTTCCTCCCTACACACTCACACACAGCAAACGTGCAGAGGAAGGGTGCATTTCCCGCGGGTGTTTTTGCAGGACCCGTACCAGCAACTCTGGTGTTGTAGGCTCTCCCTCATTTTGTCCTTGTCCACACCTCCCTGCCCACAACGTCAAACACAGGGTGGTCAGACCTGATTTTAGAGCCCAGCTTGCCTCAACCCAACAGGTTAGTCCTGGTAGCTGTGCAGGGCTGGTTTTTGCTGCATCCTTGTATTAATGACCCCTACTCTTGAACCTGAGTCAGTACTTCCCACAAAGGACCATCACCTTTTCTCCTGTGCTTTTCTCCTGTGTTACTGTGGGGGAGAACACTGAGAATGAGAGTCTTTTTCCAATCAGGCAGCCACTAAGCTCCATGCCGCTGCTCACTCACTCCCTTGCCAGTGGGGTTGTGGAGAGAATCAGAAGAGTAAAAGCTGGAAAACTCATTGGATGAGGTGAAACCAGATTAATAGGGAAGGAAAAAGCCACACACACAAACAAAATGACACAAGGAATTCATTCGCCACTTTCCATGGGGACGCAGGTGTTCAGCCAACTCCAGGAAAGCAGCTCTCCATCACACATAATGGTTATTTGGGAAGACAAACGCCATCAGTCCAAACATCCCCCCCCTTTCTTCTTCTTCGCCCTTACCTTATATATTGATTATGATCTCATGTAGTATGGAATGTCTCTTTGGTCATTTGGGGTCATCTGTCCTAACTGTGTCTCCTCCCAGTTTCTCATGCACCCCCACTCTCCTCACCAGCATGTAAGCACTGCTCAGCAATAACAAAAACATCCCTGTGTTATGTCTCTGTAGAAGTTTCTCTGATTCCTATCTTGAGCAAGGCAGATGTGTTCCTTGTTGAGGGCTTCTTCAAGCTATCCCATACAAATGTAGCTACTATAATTGTACCTCAGTGAGACAGAAAAGAAGTAAGACTCTTTGTTCCTTACCTATCTTCCACAGAGGGGTTTTCAAGGTCACAGTTTTAGACTTTAAACTTCTGAATTAAGTGTAGGTGGACTCTAAATTCTTTCAAAGTACAAATTCCAGACTCTTGAGACCCAAAGTTGCCCATTAATATCACAGAGATAACATTTCCCTTCCTTTAAAGATGCATTCATTAATAGTAGAGATATATATGCTGGGATTCATCTCACCTAATTTTATCTGACTGAGCTGTTTTTTGTCATTTAAAGAGTGGAGAAAAAGAATCACCTTCACTAATGAAGCATCCTAACTTATAATAGTCACATATATGTGAACAGAATAAATACACTCCAGAGGCTCCTCTTTGTCATCTCAGAAGGAATTTAGATGACCAGTGCTAGTTTAGATGAGGCTTAATTTTAAGTGGTTTCAACTGGGTGAAGTAGATGGTGTGTTAAACGTGGACAAGCTAAGTGAATGTTCTTCTGTGTGATAAAATTAAATACCCAATGAATTGCTGCTCCTGCAAACAGAACCTGTTCAGATGGAGGCAGTTTTTAGTGCTAGAATTTTGTCATGATTTCCCAGTTTCTGATTTTTAATGGTGAGGATTCAAATCCATCCTGAAAATCTGTAGGTCTAAATATCACCATAGGGTTGCAGGGGCAAAATCATGAAAGCATATCTTTCCTTTGGCTTGGTTTCAAACAGGGTGACATCATTTTTATCAAACTGCCTCCATTAGTTCTTTAATTCAGCAAACAGAGATTGCTAAGTAAGGTTCCTTTTCCAGCCAAAACGTCAATCAGAACTGTAAGCTCTGCAGAGTACTGTACAAATTAACATTTAAACATCGCTATTGTAGTAATTATTTTGAGCATCTTTTTTTTTATGACACTCAGAAGAAAAGGGATGACTTGTCGTTGAGTTTCCAGACTCTAATTTTCTCCCTATATAAGTGTGCTCTGCCGAGATTTCTTTCCCCTCTGGCTGTGCAGTGTTTCTCTGCTGCTCACACCCAGCTGGGAGCTCCCTGTCTTAGTTATTGAACTGCCACAATAGAGGCAGGAAGAATCCAAACAGCCTTTGTATATGTGGTTTGAATGTTCAGGGGATCTGATGAATAGACAAACATATGATTTGACTGCTAGGGAGATGATTTGATGGCAAACAAAAGGTCACATACCAGCAAAACTGTTAAATGGTGGCATGAGGGTGGGACTGCTGTTCTGCTCCCTATTCAATTTCCTCCCACACTGGGGGCCAGATTCTGCCTCCACCGCAGCTGCTCTTGCTGCATAGGATTAGGGAGTTTTTTGGGTGATGCGCTTGTGTGAAGGCACTAATGGAGTACACAGCAGACAAGAGTGGAATTCAGCATGGATCGTAATCCTCCTTATGGGCTGTTGATGTGTGGCATCATATGCAAACCCATGCCTGGCACCTGCATTCACACTTGCCTCATCATCCTTGAATGTATCATTGACTGTCCAGAGTGTAGTGCCCTTTTGTGCCTCTGCTCTTGCTTCGCTGGTGAAAACCAATCAGTGCCATGAAATCTGGCTCTTTGTGTGCAAATAATTGGACCATCCTTTTTCTGGAGTTCTTCAAAGGATGCTGACTTGTGAAAGAGGGAAACAGTTAGTGTTTCATGTGGATTTGTACCTTTTCACAGATGGGTATGCAAGCAAAATGAGGCAAAAGGTGGAACATATCTTCTGCTTTTTTGGATAGCTAAGTACCTGGAGTGAGAAATTCCTGTGCTTCAAGTGCACTTCAGCAAATAAAGAAGGCATTGTACTGCCAGTCTCTTCTCAGGCAAAGTAACTTGCAGTTCAGAAGCTTTTCTTCTCAAGGTTTTGTGATGATTATTCCTTTGGCTTTCACTTACCTGCACAAAGTTTGGGTTTTGTTATTACTACTTAGGGAAGATTACAGTTCACCTAGAAGATTCAGCAAATTCATAAACTCTGCACTTGATAACAGAGCTCCAATAAGCCTTCCAGGAACAATGCTCGTAAGTCAACTGTGGATGTTGAAGAACTATATAATAATGAGATCTGAACTTCAGTAACACCAACAGCTATGTCACTATTATAAAGGGTAGAAATCTTTAATTTCAGTTTTAAAATCGTGTTTCTTCAATAGCAGTAGTACTGCATGTTGTAGTTAAGCACCACCAGTCTTAAAACTGTCTGTCTCACTTGGAAGATTCTAGCTGTCATTGACTCACAATAATAGACAGACTCCCACAAGTCAAGGTTTGAAAGGTCTTCGGAAACAGAAAGATAGAAGGATACATTCAAAGGGTTTTTCAAAAGAACTGAAGGTTAGTTTCTATGTCCTGTTGAAATGTATTTGAAAAAAAATACTAGTCTCTATAGCAAAGCAATGATTTTTTTTTTCTTTTTTCTTCATTGTAATCAATGAACAGATATTTTAATACTTTTACCTAGTAGTTTGCAAGTGACTTTCAGGAAACCAGAGTGCTTGAAGTGGAAAACAGGTATGTCGTAATTCATGATAGGAAAAAGTATCTTTCCTTTTGCATTAATGAATTCTGTAAGATTAAAGTGACTGTATGTTCATAAAGATGCACAACTGCTTCAGAACAAATGCATCACAATTTTTCTAGACAGTGATTATAATTTGTGAATTAGAGCTAATTAAGGTATGTCAGTAACATAATGTAAAAAATGGCTGATTACCGGTTGCAGGAAAGATTTTGGAGCTTACTGCGAAGTTTAATTTTGGTGAGTATATTTAGATTTAAAAACATGCCCTCTGATAAGAGGTATTTTATTCTTTGTTTATAGGTCAGTAATGTTGTTAAGAACAGAAGATTACAGCCTAGGTGTTTTTCATAGGTGAGGAATAATTTTCCATGCAATTACTTTGATACTTTCTTTTTAAAATATTTAACGTTTTAACTGTGTGCAAGGGTGAGTGGTTTACAGTCATGAGCACAGCACAAAGCTGAACTTCTGCAGAAAGCCCTCCTCTGTTGTGTGTGGGATCTGTGTGATTGCTGACGACGCTACCAGGGCGGAAGGGGAGGGCAGTGTCCTCACAACACCATCTGGAGCACCGTGTGCCTCTGAGCTCCGAGGGTGGAGTACAGGCTCTGCAGGTGCTGTCATGGCTGTTTCTAGCTGGATGAACCGGCAGCAGTGCTGAGGGGTGCCTGGCTGCCCATGGTGTGCAGGTTTGCGGGGTGAGGGGCAGCAGTGCAGCAAGGTGACTGTTGTGGGCAAGAGGGACATTCCTGTGGTCCATGATAAGCATTAGCAAGAACATGATTAAGTCTTTGACTGAGTGTGTGTTTGCACCAAGCAGTGCCCCAGCTAAAAATCCAGCAATACCTAGTTCCTATGTGGCACTTCTTAGTAGGAGAATTTTAATGGGAGAGGGTGTATTAATACCTCAGCATTGCAGAAATGGCTGTTGAGCTATGAGGAGATCTCCACCAAAGCTATGTGCTGAATTTGTCTTCCCCACTGCACTCTGGATCACAGCTGTGTGTTGGAGGGATGGAGAGTCCTGGGAACTTTGTCTTCACATGCTCCAAAGCGTTAGTGATGTCCCAGCAGTAGGGCAGTTCTGTATCCAACAGAGAATTTAAAGTTGTGGATAAGCTTTTTAAACAAAGTTAAATGTGAAGATCTTGGTCTCTTGCCAACTCGGTCCTCTTTTATGTAACTGAAAGGGGCTTTTTCCCAGTACAGCTGCTCCTAAAGATAGTAAGCAGGATTTTATTTTTCAAAATACCTCAGTTATTCAAAATTTGTCAAATTACTGAAATTATATATATGTCTATAACTGGAGGAAAGGCAAAGAGGAAAAAAAGTAAAACCAATTAAAAAAAAATGGTGCAGCTTTGACAATCTCCTTGAAAACCAGCAGTAGCAGCAGTGTTGAACAGCTGCCATTGTGTTTGGCAATGCAGTGGGTCTGTTGAACAGAGATGCTGTCTGCTAGTGCCATTTTATTAAAGAATTACTTAATAATTTAAAACAAAGGATCTCCTTCACACAAGCCATTCACAGCCTCTCACATCTGGGTTGGAAATGGACCCTCTTGAGCAAGTTCTTGCAAGTGTCTTGAAAATATTCAGTGTGGCATAGACCTAGAGAGTGGAGAGGAAGGGGGTATTAAGTCAGTTTGATCTGTGGTATTTCTGACTGAATAATAAGGGTAGTTTCAATCCAGAAGAAAAGGGTGACACGTAAATTTTTTAGAGCATTCAATGGAAACACAGAAGAATCTGTGCTGGCATCATCATGGCACTGGAAATGTCAGCTATACTATTATCACCAGCTATGGAATTACTGCAGATAACAGTATTTTGACTTCTAAGCTGTGGAAGTGTCACACTGAAGCCAAAACACTGTCAGTCTAGGTGGACTGCAGTCATTGCCATGATGTTAAAGAGAAAACATGGCTTTTTGGGGGACACATTCAAGACTGAAAACATTCCATATTTGGGTGATTTGAAAGGTCCTTAAAACACATTTACTAATTTGTAAGTTTTGCATTGAATCACAGAATCATAGAATCAGCCGGGTTGGTAAAGACCTTTGAGATCATCAAGTCCAACCCTTGATCCAACACCACTGTGGTTACTAGACCATGGCACCAAGTGCCACATTCAGTCTCATCTTAAAAACCTCTGGGGACGGTGAATCCACCGCTTCCCTGGGCAGCCCATTCCAATGTCTGATTACTCTCTCTGTAAAAGATTTCTTCCTAATATCCAACCTAAACCTTCCCTGACAGAGCTTAAGACCATGCCCTCTTGTCTTACTGATAGCTGCCTGGGAGAAGAGACCAACCCCCACCTGGCTACAACCTCCTTTCAGGGAGTTGTAGAGAGTGATGAGGTCTCCCCTGAGCCTCCTCTTCTCCAGGCTACACAACCCCAGCTCCCTCAGCCTCTCCTCATAGGACTTGTGCTCGTGCTTAACTTGAAGTTAACTTTTGAATAGGGAGGATGAAAACAGTTGAAATCAGAGGATGATGACAGTATCCAATTACATGTTAGGAAAATACCATGAAATGTTATATTTATATAGCGTTAGTACAAAACAGCTAAACTAATAATTGCTTTTAAAGACATAAGCATATCCAGTGTAAATTAGATGTATCCTGAGTCTGGGCAAAGGACAGATCATCTGTCTGTTCTTTCAGTTAATCAATAGTACCACCTGTGCTTTTTCATTGACTTCTTAATGCTAAATGGTAAACACTAACAGCCAGATCTGCAGTAGTCTAAATTGGCCTAATGGATCATTAGAGCTGTACTGATAAATGCCAACTGGGAATCTGGTGTGGACTGTAGGCTGAAAACTTAGGAAATGGAATAGCATAAACACTACTTTATAACAGCTTTAATTAATTTCTTGTAGTCCTCTGTATTGTCTAGTGGCTTATTTGACTTCTGTGTTGAATCAAGCAAGGATAGTGTTAGTAGCAAAGAATGCAAGAAGAACTGGATTGAAATCAGATTAGTAGGTGTTACAAGGTGTTTGATGGAACTGTAGGTTGATTGATCATGTGAGCCTTTAAATTACCTTTTCAGTGAGGGTAGAAGAGATGTGTAGAAGACAGGTGTTGAGAGTTTGAGTTCTCTCTGTTCTGTCTCTCTTTACTTGACTTCATTCTTTTTGCAAAATGAAATTAATAGTGTCTTTATGTTCCTGGGCCAGAGAGGATGTGCACCAGGTGATGCGGAAGATACATACATTTTGCAATCCTACCTAGGACTCTTTCAACAGTGGCACTTGTAATGCTTACCTATATTACAGTGTGGTGGTTTGTTTTGTTTGTTTTTATTTGATCTACAAGCTAAAATAGCATCCAGGTGTGTCCCATTTCCTGCTTGTTGATTGAGATTGATACCTCTGCTGTTTTGCAGTGTTTTATTTTCTGTTCTTTTGTGATATATCTTGGGGTTTATGCCAAAAATGAAGATAGATATATTTGTAGCTAGGAAGATTATTCAGAGTTACAATTAAAAGTGTGAAACTTTGGAAGTGGTATTATTAAACCTCATATTTAGGCCTTATTCAGAAGTCACATTGTGAACCTGAGAGACAGAGGGGGTAGCAGATTATTACCTCTGTCTGGAGGGCTCTTAAAACTCTACTGAGTGTAGCCTCTTGCAGAAGGGGGACACTGTCTCATTGCAGTGTAGCTGGTCTGACAGTGCTTATCTGAACCACGCTGAGCTTGGATAGGATTTATTTTTAAATCTCCTGTTTGGTTGCAGGGAGATGATCTGCCTATCCACACCTCACAGTCAAGCAGTAAAAACACAGCTCACTTTTGTGTATATTTCCATTTAGCGGTGACCAAATAAATAATTTTATTTAAATATGTTCTCCGGGTTCTCCTTTTCCAACAGGGTGCATTTCTCCACTGTTTGCACCTATAAAGCCTCTTGGCTCATTGTCTTCCAGTCCTGGTACCACCTTACAGCAATAGGTTATTTTTCTGGCATTGATCCAGGGTTTTATAGGTGTTGTAGTCACTTTTCTTCATTCAGTGTGCAGCAAGTCACATTTTTATCTTCTGTATATGCTCCTAGAAAGGATAGTTCACAGTGGCTATATGTGACTGGAGATCTTCCATGAGAACCTGACTAGCAAAGCATGGTACAAGAAGGGGCTGAAATACATGCATAGTTGGTGAATTCCTCAAGTTCAGGCTTCAACTGCTTAGACATGTTTTTCTGGACTTTGGCAGAAAAAAAATGCTTTGGTGACAGTGTTTTCGATTTGCATGTCAGGGTCTGGGGGAATTTGCTTCACTATTTTCCTCTAGTACACATGAAGTCAGACTTTACAATGTCTTTGCTTATAGTGGAGGAGACTTTCCTTGCATGAGAGAGACTGCTTTTAGAGCACCTGGTCTCAGGAGACATGTCTTGCATTCAGCAGAGTGGCTAAGGGAGTTACTCTGTTTAAAGTTCTTTGTCAAATCTGCCAGGCAATTCACAGAAGTAGAACGTCTAATGTGAAGGTTTGAGGCAACGAACAGATAAGAAAAGATGCATAGCAAAGGGAATGGTCAAAATATAGAACACCTGAAATGCTTCCCTCTTTCTCCCCTTCCTTTGCGGTATTTTACATCCTTTTGTTACCTCTCAGGCTTGGTGTGGTCAGTCAGCTAAGTCTATATGGACAGCTTAATAACAGTTGTATTTTAAGAGAGTTTCTATGTGAAAGCCTTTGCAAACTGACTCGTAAAAGGGTGTAATATTTCTCCCATCTGCTCTTCCAGCTTTTTACCCCAAGAATCAGGTAAACTGCTCAGATTTGCCTCAGCTTTTCAAACTCAGAAAATGTAAAGGAAGCTAGCCTGGATTTCTTGTATGGTAATAGAAAACTCTATCAGTATTATCCCTGGGACATCCCATTCTAACGTGCTGGTAACCTGACTGCCAGTGCATTCATTACAGTACAGGGAGAGTCCTTATTCTCTGCATTGCAGATGTTCTTGTAGTGGAGTTTGGTACTTGAACAATTGAAAAATCTTGCCTTTTAAATTTCTTGTGGTGATCCATCTCAAATGGCAGTGGCTTTCTTGTAGAGGTCTTAAAAGTAATAAGAAGCCTAATTTAAGGGATCATTCTTCCACTGACTTTGCAATGCAGTTTCATTTTATCCAGATAGACCTCTTGGTTTTCCTTTTATTGGACTTTAAATTATATGTAAAAATGCAGAAACTACATATGCTGTGCAAGTAATTTCTGTCAACTAAAAGATTACTGGAACCACTCAGTAGTGATGCTCAGATTTAGTAGAAAATATTGTGCTGTTTTTTGGGTTGAGGGTTGGGTTTCTGTTTGGTTGGTTTTTTTAATTATTACTGTTTTTTAAATAGAAGGGAGAGCACAATGAAATAAGAATTATACTGAGGCTAATAGACATGTCAATGCAGTCATGAGTTAGGAAAAGGATATACTGTGTATACCAGAGAATAAAAGTGTAGATCAAAGAAGAAGGGATAGGCAAGACATGAGGGAAAGGCAAAATCAGATTTCAAAAAATTTCTGTGTTTCCAAAAAGATACAATAAGTGGCAAGAGAGATATCAGTGTAATCAGAAGCAATTATTTTAGGGGAAAGTTCTCTAGTTACCATTAAAGGATGTTTTCCATGACAATAAATAAAGTAAAAGCTGAAGAAGCATAGGTTTTCTGATTTGATGCTATTTTAGAGTGTGAACATTGAATTACTTGTGCTCTATGCGTACATGGAGAGGAAGAGATATGAACGCTCTCTTTTTTAGAAGCCTTCTCAGGTGCTGTCCTGTCAATGGGTCCTGTCACCAGGGTTATGAATTATGGTCAGAAGGTGCTCACTGTGGGGAGATGCCATTTCTTGTGCTCAGCAGAGCTGCCTGGGATCATCACAGCCTCTCAGTAGTCCCAAAGCTGTTGGCGCACAATTCTAGTGCTACTGATTGCCCCGGGAGATATGACTTGGATGCTGATGACATACTCAGCCAGACTGAGCTGATGCTGGAACAAAATATGCCCTAAACTATTCCTGGCACATTAATTTTATGCTTAGATTCAGATATACCTCTTGCTATTTTTTTCTCGCTCTTTCCTTGCTTCACATTCTTGTCTGCTAGTCCCTAAATTAAGAAGAAAAGTAGCTATTATGGTACTTCTGAGACTAGTATTTAACTAAAATGTGAGATCTGATAGAGAGCTCTCGTGCATCTGAACATGCAGCAATGAGCTTGCAGAGCAAAAATAAAAGATAGAATAGTACTTTTTTTTTCAGTGTTCACAAAAAAGCAGAAACTTGAAAGAATTGTCATTTGTGGAGTTTGGGTAATTGACCATAGCTACAGCTCTGCCCCCATGAATTTTCCAAGTGATTAACTTTGGCTTCAAATTATAGTTGTCCATTCAAAACAAGGCTTTATGTGATATGGAATATTCTGTTCAATCCTCAAAAATGCAGCCAAATGTATAAACAAGAAGGCCATGGTAGTCTGTGTGCTACAACATTTGATCTGAGTCATACAGGCTGTAGTGATGTGTCCATTCTGCTGTTGAAATTATAAATTCTGATGATCTTAAACGGTATGTTTTAGGTGCTTGGTCGATCCTGATGTAAAGATTTTGTTTTAAATTGGTAGTTACTCTTGCTGTGTTAAAAGTTAAGAGATGATTTACTAAGTTTTGTAAGTTTGAGTTGAAGTCCTTCCATGAATTCTGTTGAGTTTTAGTCTGACAGGTGAAGGGAACCTTCTTCTCTTATAGAACTGCTATGTGTTTGCTTGCAAACCATTGTGAAATCATGTTTAGAGTTTCACTTGACTGTACAAATAAAAATAACTGTTCTAGTGGCTTACTGTGGCCAGGTTTTAAAAATTTTAAGGCTTTTTCACCTTTTAAAATTTCCAGTGCAGTGCACAAATGTTCAACAGAAGGTTTTTTGCATGTGGTATATGCACAAGCAGTATTGCTGCCTTCCTCCTTCAACTTTTCTTCTGTGTGCAGATGAGAGGTTTAGATCACATTTGGAAAAAAAATAGTGGAGAAGGCACTCCAACTGATTCAGTCCTCAGCATGATCATTTCGACTTTTACATCTATAATGCAGAAATGTTCCCCGTGCTGTTTGGCTTTGCATGTCCGCAGGAGTTCTGATGTCCTGTCTTGGGCTTGGTGAGCAGCAGGATGTGGCTCTGGGGCTGGTGGGGATGGGATGAGGTGGTGAGCAGTGCTGCTACCCTGAGCCTGCCCCACTGCAGTGTTGGGCAAGTACTCTGATGAGCTGAGCAATCATGAGAATGAACCTGCTCTGCCCTGCGCTGTGTCCTCACCTTGCCACACTTTTCCAGCGGTGTCAGTCTTACATTTATCTGTGTAAATTCTGTCTTCTTTAGAACCTACATTTGGTTAACTAGTAATTCACTTAATGGTGAACTTTTAGAATACAGTAATCTGTGGCTCTTGGAAGGCCCCTGCCATCCACATGCTGCTGCACCATGCTGCCTTCTGAGTGCTGCCTGCGTGAAGTCTGCAAGGAAATCTGTCTGGAGGTGGTTTAACTGGGAAGAGGTGGGAGGCTATCTACACTTAGCAGCCTCTCAAAAAAAATTACTTCACCTCATGCTACACAAACGGGACAGTAAGGAAGTTATCAAGTAAGAAGGGAAACATGCTCTCAGGATGGCAGCATGTGCTAAACTTCTGTTTCTTTAGAAAAATTGACTTTGTGATGGCCATAGTTGGGAATGTGCTTGCACTGTTTGGAGAGCTAGAAATATAATTATAGCTTGGTTTTTCTTATTTCTTTACTTTTCAACAGAAGTATTGAGAATTTGAAATGTGGAATTAACTGTGTAATATCTTTTGAAAGGAACAGGAGCTGGTCTTTGTGTTTGCAGGAGGGAACTGTAAGAGGCTGCATGTGGGTACTTTTCTATACAACAAACGTATTAGTAGGAATTGAATAATGAGTAACCTGATCAGATTTATAGCCAAGCTTGCCTGTCATACTGTGATAATTAACAGCTACTTTGGGCCTTAATACCAAGTAGATGCTTCCCCACCTTCCAAGCCATTTGATTTTTTAGAAGTGAGTTCTTTATGGAAAAGAAGCAGTGCTTAGGGGAGGCACTGGTCTTGGCTCAATACAGTGATCGGAAACACTTCCCGGTGCAAGCACTGCCATATTCCACAAGCTGGTTTTTTGAAGAGCAACTTAAATGGTAACAGCTTTGGCCTGAGTCAAGAGCGGTTTGTCATGGTCATGGAAATTACTGGCAACGTCAATGGTTGTGGGCTCCTCTTGGAGGCAATTACAGCCATGTTCAAAAGTACAAAACAAAATGGTGATAAGGAGATGTAAGAAGAGCAAGAGTAAGTAATTGCTTAAAATCCTTTCTTGTTGCATGAAAATTTTATGTGTTTATAGGGAGGACAAAAACATGGAGTCATTCCAGTCTGAAAGTTGGTCACTAGATATGGAATGCCATCTCCAGTCTGATGAACTACCAGTTCTTCTTTCCTCCTAACTAAGAAGCTGATTCAGGGAGGTGCTTTTGATTAGTCTTCAATGGTTTGTTATAATCTGTGCATACATTTTTTTTCTTTCACTCAGAAGGAGGGAGGGTTGGACTGGATGATCTCGAGGTCTCTTCTAAACTCAGCTATTCTGTGAATATCTGAAGGATAAAGTCTTTGTTCTGTATTACATTAGTCAAAGAACAGTTGCTTTGTGTTGGGTTTTGAGTGTTTTGTACTTTGCCATGCACAGCTCTAGGCTGTGTCCATCGATCCAGTAACTGGTAAGTCTGTTGTAGTTGTGTTGAGAAATTTGTCGTGGATTAAGGGGCTTCAGCTGAGATGTTTTGCTGGGTAAATGCAGAGTTCCATCCATGGCAGAAGTAGCATTAGAAACCCTGGCAGAGGTTGACAAGATGTAACTTTCAAATGGTTGTTGATACAAGGAGTTCTGTTTGCCCTTGCAAGCAAACCATGTTAGAATATTTGCATGGTAGTTACTGTACACTTGTCTGGTTTCTGAGATTGTACCTTTGACATGCAACTTTACCTGCAATAACAGTCCCAACAAGGCAGCACAGGGCAGACTCCTGGTGCTGTGCTCCCAGGCACAGGACCAAGGTCTGAGTTACAGTTGTGTGCAGTTGGGATGACTAGTCTAGAACTCACCTGGTGGTGGAGAGAAAATGCAACTCTATCTCCTGCAGGAGGAGGGTGGGGATGGAAGCGGAGGCTGTCAGTTCTGGGAAGTAATGGTACAGACAGGAAGCAGACGTTTCCTTCCCTTTTCTTTTCCTACATTGTAACCAAGGTCTTCAAGGCAGAATGAGGTACAAGTAGAAGAAGAGTAGAATTTTTGGTTTTTTGAGTGTATCAATAGGTATATAATGTAAACATGTATATATATGTTGGTTTTGTAAGGTCATGCAAGTATTCCTGTTCTCAGGACTTGTTCATTATCTGGACTTTTGCATTACCTGAGGTAATGTCTACCTCTCTTCCCATGCCTTTAGACCGCAGACTGCTGAGTGTGTATAGGTGGCTAAGCCCTGTGACCTTCACTTGGGCTTAGGGGCTCACAACCAGCCATGAATACTTTAAGAGCAACTGGAAAGTGAGGCAGTTTCCTGTGGTGACGCTGGGCAATTTAAAATCTCTTTTTTTTTCTTTTTTTCCTAGTTGTTTTGGCTTTACTCTCCTGGATAATGTTTTTATCAAACAAAGCTTGTATCACCCAAGCAGTTTGCGTGCTAGAGGGAACTGGATTGTGAAGTCTGAATTACATTGCTCTTGGCAGCATCCCTTGACTTCTCAAGATTTTCTGTTGCTTCGATGAAGGGAACAATGCTCAACCATCTTAAAAAGAAGGTTAAATGTAATATTGAGGTGCACTGATTCTATTGTTCATGAGTAGGTTTTGCTATTCCTTGAAATGGCAGTATGACTAGCTGAAGATTCACAGGGCTTTTACCTTGCTTGGTTGATTTTAAGGCCAAAAAAGACAGTGAGAACAAACCAAATGAGATTGCAAGAACATCTGCATTGTTCTCCTGTGTATGGGAGGTCATGGACTTTGTCCTGGCTATCCAAGACACATGTGATCTGCTATCAGTCACTATAGAGCCTTCAGTGATAAGGATGAGAAGTTTGGTGGCATTACATGTGACATTTCAGCAATAGTCACCAAGGGATGACATCTCCTAAATACAGAATGACAACAGCAGGTAAAGCTTTTAGTTACATCCAAAGCAGCAGTAAAAGACTCCACTTCCAACAGCTGTTGGATAACTCCCAGCACAGAGACAAGAGGAGCTTGAGATCTGTGGGAAAAGGGCAAGAGAGTAAAACAGGCTAAAAACTGTGAAACTTTGCTTCTGTCTCTTGTGGTTTCTCTGATACTTGTGGATCTTCAGGGTGTGATTGCTGCTCTTGGGAGCATATTGGTCAGTGCCATTCAATTTTAGGTGCTATTTACCAGGCTGTTTTTACAAGGGATGTACAGGGAAGCAAGGGCAGGCCACAGCAAAGTTCAGCTACACTTGCTGGCTTTGTGAATGATGTATTTAAGCTTAGCCACCAAAAATAATAGTTTTGCCATGCCTCTGTGTAAACCTCCAAGAGACTGAAGAAATGATTCTGAACTACAATGCATTCTCCCTAAGGGACTTCTTGCAGCACTGAGTCCAATTATTTTTTAAATATGGGGTTTAGCCCTCCAGGGAAGCCGTAAATGTGTCCATAACTGAGCTGTAATGGGTTAAATATTCCCGATTGTCCTATTACAGGAATTCAGCAAAGAAAATAGGAGACAGTTCTCCCTCATAGAAGTACTAGCAGCTATTTTCTAGCAATGTAAGTGATACTGCTTCATTTACTCTTGAATATCTAAATAGTGTTTGGCCACATCTAAGTTTATTTAAATTTAATGTCTCAGTGGTTGAAACTGACCACTTCTGTTTTTTGAATCACTGCTGGTGTGGACTTTGTGTCTCTTGATGATTACTTATAGAATAATAGAATGGTTTGGATTGGAAGGGATCTTGAAGATCGTCTAGTTCCAACCCCCCTACCATAGGCAGGGACACCTTCAACTAGATCAGGTTACAAAGCCACATCCAACCTTTCCTTGAACACTTGAGGGATGGAGCATCCACAACTTCCTTAAGCAACCTGTTCCAGTGCCTCACCACCCTTATAGTAAATAATTTCTTCCTGACATCTAATCTAAACTCTTTGAGTTTAAAACTGTTCTTCCTTGTCCTGTGACTGTCCATGTGAGAAGTTGCTCTCCCTCTTATTTATGTGTCCCCTTTAGGTACTGTCATGTCATGTCATGTCATGGCCAGTCTTCATGAACGAAGATTTGGGAAAGGTCATTACCCTTTGAACCTACACAGTGGATTTTTTAGGTGAGACACAGTGTGCGCTGAGCTGAGCCCACCCTTTAATCCTGAGGTTCATCTGCCAGGGCCGAGCAAGCTTGGACAGTGGCAGTGAGGTCCTCAGGACGTAGGTTTGTTTAGAGTGACCTTCTCTTAGATGGATGGCCTTACGGGGCTGACCAGCTCCATCTGCCTGGAGGAGTTCCCTGACCGGGAATCGAATCTGGGCCGCGGCAGTGAGAGCACCGCATCCTAACCGGTAGACCACCAGGGGTCCTCACCTTTAGGTACTAGAAGGCTGGTATTGACCAGCCTTCCTTTCTCAAAGCTTAGCAACCCCAGCTTTCTCAACCTGTCCTCAGAGGAAAGGTTCTTGAACCCTCTGATCATCTTTGTGGCCCTCCTTTGCACTGGCTCCAACAAGTTGACTTCCCTTCTATGCTGGGGACACCAGAGCTGGATGCAGAGCTCCAGATGGGGTCTTAGCAGAGCAGAGGGGCAGAATCACCTTCCTCAGCTTGCTGGCCATGCTGCATTGGATACATCCCAGGACATACTTGACTTTCTGGGCTATGAATGCACATTGCCTGTTTGTGTCCAGCCTCTCATCCACCAGCATCCCCAAGTCCTTTTCTCCACGACTGCTCTTGATCTGCTCATCCCCCAGCTTGTGTTGATACCAGGTGTTGCCCTGACCCAGGTGCAGCACCTTGCACTTGACCTTGTTAAACCTCATGAGGTTCCCATGGGCCCAGTCCTCAAGCTTCTCCAGGTCCCTCTGAATGGCATCCCACCTTTCAGGAGGTCTCTTGCCCTTTTTTGTACCGGAACAGCATTCTCCTTGCTTCCTTTTGCTGCTTATGGATCTGCAGGAGCAATCTCTTGCCTTTCCCATCCCTTGCAGGTTTCCCTTACGAACTGTACCCTTTGTAACTCCCTCCCTGCCATCCTCCTCTGTTTCTCCCAGGCAGCCTGTCCCTGCTTACACTTTCTGCAATGGCTTTCCAAGGTTTGAGGTCACTCCAGAGTTACCCATTCAGCCAAACTTGCCTCCTGCGTTACCTCCCTGTTTCCTCACGCTCTGTGCATATGCTTTAGAGAGGTTGCCTTTCAAGTTCAGCCCTTTCTCCTGAGTCTCTTGCCATTTAAGGTAATTTAGCTTTTACAGGCTACCACTTACCAGTTTCCTGAACAAGCCAAGACTGCTGCTCTGAAATGCAGGATCTTTATTCCACTTTTTGCCTTCATTGCTTTCCTGAGTATTTTAAAGTCTTACTACACCTCACAGTCACTCAATCTAAGGCTGTCATCAGCCTTATGTCCTTAGCCATTCCTTCCTTAATTGATACAAGATTGAGCAGTGCGCCTTTGCTAGTTAAAGGAGTACCTGCAATAAAAAAGTCTTTGATGCTCTCCAGATTGCCTGTGCTCTGCTGTTCTGATCTTCCAGCAGATGCCTCAAAGTTTCTGCATGAAGACATCTAATACTGAAGCTTCTTTCAATAGTTTAAAGGCTTTGTCAGCTTTTTCTTCTTGGCTGGGCACTCTGTAGCATGTGCACACACACATATGCAAACCCTTGCAAGCCTCCAGCCTTGGCTTCCTGGGTCAGTGATATGTTGGGCTGTTGAAACAGTGGGAAAACAGTGTGCAATATTTTAAGAAAGTACTAGACACTAAGTAAACTGGTGAGAAAATATGTTTGCACAAAAGAGGAATATTACCTTTTACTCCCTGCATGACTTGGGATGAGTAATTTCCCCTCTTTTCCTCCAGGTCTCAATCTGTGAAGTCTCTATGGTAGTAGACTGACCATAATGAAGATAGGTGATGTGCAAGCACTGCTACCTTCCAGAGATTGCAGGCATCACTGCATTAATATTCCTAAATGTAGTTTGCATCCTCTCTTCATGGAAGCTGAGATTTGGTGATAGAGAGAACATTCAAGATGACTGCCCAGTGAAAAAGTAGGATGGGAATGTCCCCATGCACAAAAGCAAGGTTTGCAAGGAAGCATGGTTGCTAAAAACAATGTGTATGTCTGTACAGCATTCTCTCATTACTAGGAACAAAATGATTTTGGGCATGTGGAAAAGATCATACTCTAATTTGCTCTGTGTAAGGATTTTGTATTTCTGTGAACTACATGAGTAAGCTGTCTAGTGCTGCAGAGTAGGATTAAGGCAAAAAGTGAGTGCATGGTAGAAATAAATATTTAAATGACCTGTTCAAATTACTCATACATGTAGAAAGACAAAACATTTGTATTTTTCAGTCAAGAGGAATCTTTACATACTCCTGAACAGCTGACATTTGCTTCATTCAGTGTCAACCAAGTTAAGTCAAGCCTTGTTTCCTTTTTGTATTATGCTGTGGGGCCTCCTTGTTTGAGTTATGAAACATGGAGATTCTCAGTGCACTTTTCTCTATACCTTCCACACAGAAATACCTATTTTTAGGCTCAAGTGTGTGCACGAAGACCTTAATTAAGAAAATATATTTTTCTGAACTACCCTGCTTGTAATGTCCATGTTTCTAACTGTGGTGTTTCCCCAAGCCCACTTTCTTCTCAGTGTCTTGCATTAGCAGTAGCTACCTGCTGACAAGTTGTTCATCTTAGTTTTCTACTGTAATAATTGCACTGCCTCTCTTGACTTAAGTAGTTTTAAGTAGTAGTTTAAGCCAATATGTGTATATCGGCAGTGCTGGTCAAGTTTATCTACTCCTTCTTCTGCAACTTCAGGTTGCTAGTGTCTGTACATCAGAAAATAAAGTACGAGTGATTCAATTAATCTTAATACCATTTTGAGCCTGCTGCTCTAATCAGTTGATCATGTTTACACATGTACTTATTCTGACATAAACCCCTACAAAAATAAAAGGGACTTGAATGGACAAAGTGAGGGTTTGCCAAATCCATCCCTTGCTAATATCAGTAGCTATGCCTTGTTTTAAACAAGACTGGATTTACTTTGATTTCTGCATTAGTGCAGATTACATTGAGCAGAACATTTAATGTATCTCATTGATTTTGCCTGTAATACTGTTGATACACAAGTCACTGCTCTAATCATTTGTTTTACCATTAGAATTCTGTATGCAGATCTAGTCCCTGAGGATATCAGTGTGTAACCAGATACTGCATGATCTAATCAGGTTCTGCAAGAAATATGTTATCACTTCAACACTTAGCAGCAGAAAGCTTCATCAAAACGGAAAATGTATCTAATATTTAAAGGAAAATGCAGTTCAAAGAGACAACCATGAAAAGCAGAGGTATACAAAATTTAAAGACATTTCTCAGATTAAACAAAGCCAAATCCAAGCCAGAGTCTTAGGTGATTTGTTGTGACTCCATTTATTGCTAAAGGAGAAAATGTTATAGCTGTTGCCTCAGTTTATAGGATTTATTCCAGTTCAGGTGAAATAGCATCGCTCTCAGAAATGACTGACTGGCAGGATTTCATTAATGTGATACTTACTTGCTACAGCATGCAAAGTAATTTTGAAAAGCACCTACAAAAGCATTGGTGACAGGCAAGACTAGTGCTCTGAACTCATTTTGATGTAGGATTTGGATGTCTGAGGGCCTAGTGCTGCAGTCCATTTCAGGAGTGCAAGTCCTGCTGACCTTGAAGGAGGTTTGCAAGCAGTGTGTCTGAGGCAGAGGAGCAGATCTGCTTGCTGCCATGAATCTGACCAGAAGCATCTTCTTTGGCTGGAATAGTGAGAGTGTGGCTGTGCCAGCAGATGGACAGTGTTTTTGTAGAAACTGCCAGGTCTTACCACCAGGTATTCAGCAGGCTGAGGGTAGACAAAGGTGATAAACATCTCCTCTGGTCAGCTTATCTCTCCATAAAGCAAGATGAAGCCCCTTGCAGGAGAATGATCATGCACATCATTCACAGATGTCCTGAGATTTATCACCTGCTTTCATGGGGATGTCTAAATGCTGAGCAAAATTAACTACTGCCTTTTTTTTTTTGATTGGTTGGTTGGGGGTTTTTTGTTTGTTTTTGTTGGGGTTTTTTTTGGTTGGTTGGTTTTTTGTTTTGTTTTGGGGGTTTTTGTTTGTTTGTTTTTGGGGCTTTTGGGTTTTTGTTTGTTTAGTTGGTTTTTTTTGGTTGGTTTGGGTTTTGGTGTGGGTTTTTTTTTTAAATGGACATACCTTAAGACAGAGAATTTTGCATAGCAAAGTGCCATACATATTTGTATTCAACTATATTGTAGAAAATAATAACTCCTGTACATAGACATGTTAAGAAGTATACCCCATTCTTGTCAAGAGCACACAGTGGAGTTTCTGAATTTTATCAGTGGAATGCAGTGCTATCCTTGTTTCTATCTATTGCACTTATTTAGCAAAGTAAAGGAAAGAATTTTAGAGGTAAATTTAAGAAGGAAAACAGGATTCAGTAACCTTGTGGATGAGCAGACGAGACTTGAAATAAAGGTCAGAAAGATTATGTGTCCTTGGCATTTTTTCAACTCCTATTTTAGCTGGCTATAAAGGTGTGTGTGGAATGATATTGGTTTGTTTTGTTTCCTTTGATTCTGCAAATTAGACAGTGCATGATTCAGTGTGCAGGGCCAGATTCTCCCTGTTGGCTCGAGGGATTTATTATATGACTATCTTTGCTACCAGAACTGCTTCAATGTTGAGAACCTACTGGCTTCATTGTGCTTAAAGGTATAAGTAAGAGCTGGAAGAGAGTGACCAAGCATCAGACAAGCAGTGAAACAGGCATTACCTTTCTTTCAAGTTCCTACAAAGTGCTGGTGGGGAAATGCTGCCAAATGTACTGTTATTGAGGGAAAGGGTGGGAGAGGTGGTTGGTGAGTGCGGTACAGGTCAGAAAATTATGTTTATTAAGGAAAAAAATCACTAATTACTTTTAATCTACAAATACAATGCTGATACTTTTCCTCTGTTGTGTTTTTAGGGTCTCATGACTCTTTTAGCTTCTACATCGATGAAGCCTCTCCAGTTGGGCCTGAACAGCCGGAAACAGTCCAGAATTTTGTGTCAGTTTTTGGGACTGTGGCTAAGAAGCTGATGAGGAAGTGGTTGGCTACACAGACCATGAACTTCACCAGCCAGTTGGGGGCAGGTATACGGTATTTTGATCTTAGAATTTCCACCAAGCCCAGAGACCCAGACAATGAGCTCTACTTTGCTCATGGTTTATTCAGTGCCAAAGTCAAGGAGGGTCTGGAGGAGATCAATGCATTTCTCACTGAGCACCCAAAAGAAGTGGTCTTCTTGGACTTCAATCACTTCTATGGGATGCAGAAGTACCATCATGAAAAGCTTGTCCAGATGCTCAAAGATACGTATGGAAACAAAATGTGCCCTGCTATATTTGCCCATGAAGTCACCCTCCAGTACCTGTGGGAGAAGGAACACCAAGTGCTGGTGTTCTACCACAGTCCAGTGGCTGTTGAGGTAGCATTTCTTTGGCCAGGCCAGATGATGCCAGCTCCTTGGGCAAACACAACGGATCCGGAAAAACTGATTCAGTTCCTCCAGGCATCAATCACTGAAAGAAGAAAGAAGGGCTCCTTTTTTATATCTCAAATAGTGCTGACACCAAAGGCTAGTACAGTGGTGAAAGGGGTTGCTAGTGGTCTCAGAGAAACAATCACAGAAAGGTAAGTTTATGGCTGGTAAGGTGTGCTGACTGTGCCAAGTGTGTGTGTTGGTAGTGCTGTTTTTCTAATTCCATTTAAAGAAACCCCAGTAGAAGCATTTCTCCCATGCTACTGTGGGCTAATCAGAACTTGGGCACAATTCTAAAATCTTAAAGAGAAACACATTCAAGGACAAGCTTTTATGTCCTGAAAGAAAATCTGCCGCTTAAAACCTAGTGAGATATTATGGGATTGGCTTAATTTTTACTTTCTATTTTTTATTTTTGTGAACACAGGTTTTGCTAATTTGTTCTGGTTTTCAAATTTGATTTCTCACCATGACTATCTTACCTGGGATTTCCCTACTGAATGTGGACAAATCTATCTACATGATCTAGATAATTTAAGGTTTTATTTATGCATCAGTTATTGGATAAATAATTTGTTCATCCTGGCTCATCAGCAAAGCCTGATGCTGCAGACTTAGCATCCTTAACTACATTTGCACACCTTAAAGCTGCGTAGTTTCTCTGTCTCCGTACAATCACACATCATATTGAAGCTAGCAGGACAACATTAGAGTGAATTCGACTCCTAACAGTCTCTCACTTATCATACAGGAGACTACATAGGTTCTGTACATGGAATACTTTTTTGAAAGGCTATTAGTTGTTAAATTACAAAAAAAGCTGCCTGTGAAAGACATGCATTATTTATACCTTTCTGACTTCATTAAATCATGGCCAATTTTCAGCTTAAAGGTATATGTGCACTATGTTCTTGAGAACTTGGTAGGAAACCTGTAATTTAATGCCAACATGCAAAAGCTGTTGTTTTTGGGGTTTTTTCTCCTTAAAAATAAAGAGCTGCAGAGTGTAAAAAAAAATTTACAGTGGGTGTCACTGGCCTGTTAGTATTCCGCTCTCTGCATGAATGTGCTTGCGCCAGGAAGGTCTGTTGCAAATACTATCCCATTCTACGAGATGAATGACGCAGCGCCTGCAAAGAAAACATGCCTTATCTTTGAGAAATGTTGAGCCATTTTTATGGCAGCTTTCCAAGCAACTGTTAACTTTAAAAATTAGGTGAAAACTTCACGTGAAATGGTAAAACATTGACATAGAAGGTTTTATGAGCAGTGGAATGTATTTCAGAAGTTCTTGTGTGACTGCACTTGCAGCTGTTGGTATATCCTTCATCTATGTTTTATAGGCTCCATTGGACTGGAGAATCTCCCTTTCTTCTGAGTCTGAAGAGCACTTCTCTATGCTGAAATACTACTTTGTTGATGGGTTTTACCGATAAACACCTTATTGTTCAGGGATTTGTTTTCTCTGCTAAACATCTTTCTGAATGTCCTTTAGAACATGAAGTAGCACAATCGGGAAACTAACAGGTTGTTCTTAAAGCTTGCTGCATCAATAAAATAGCCATTAAAATCCATTTTCTTCTTCTCTAGCTCATAATGTACTTTCTTGAAGCTGCTTGGAAAAACAAAGGCTTCAAAAAGATGCTGAATATGACTTACCTGTGAATGTCCTGAGCCTTTGAACTCATAGTATGTCTTTCTCCACAGCAAATTTTGAGATTGTGACTAACCTGAATGTCAGTAAATAATTGGACTGAAAAACCTGGAAATATTGTTTTTCCAAATTTCAACTAAGATTTTTCACATGAGCCTCAAACGTGTAATCACATCTGCTGCATGGGTACTTGCTTCTTTCTTTGCATAACTCTTATAGCCACTATGAAAAAAAATGGACCTTTAAAATTATCTCCAGGCTTGAAATGTGTGATAATGTACAGAAAAAACTGAGCTTGTATGTTGAGTTAACTGCTCTAAAAGTAAACATCAAGTATATTCAGAACTGCTCCTCATTTTATGATGATCCTGTTAAATAGGCGAGCAATTAGAAGATGAAATGTAATTAGTAGAACTTGCACAGTCCTCTTCAACCTCACTGCCTTAAAGTTTTGGTAACTTAAAAGTATGTAATCCGTATGAAAGGAGCCAAGATATATGTTCCAGCTGTGCTGTGTTTGCTACCTTGAACCATCTCTTAATTAGTTTTAAAAAGATTATTCTGTCCTTTTCAGAATAAATATACAGGTCAAATCTCATCACCGTGTCCAGGCAGATAACATATGGACTTTTTTTACCAGTTACTAAATAGATATACATATTATACTGTTTTCTCCTTATTAAGAAATGCTGGTGAAGAGCTTTACGTTAAGATTGCTTTTGGAGCACTTTTGTGACCGTACTTCGATGGGGTTTTTCCCACACATTAAATTTTAAAAGATCTGAATGCAAATGTGGAAAAAGGTTGAATTTTTCAAACAATCCTGGTGTGGGGTTTCGTTTGGGTTTTTTTCCTAAACTAGGCATTACATTTGAGAAATATTTCTTTGGCATTTTCGAATAAAACCTGTAGTAATTTCTTTTGTTTTTTTCTTCCATCTGTACAGAAGCCTTTTACATATGGATAATAGAGCAAAATTCAGATCCTTTCAAATTCAGTAAAACGTACCAGGTTTTGATTTCTGCAGTTGTTTATTAGTCCTGAGATTATTTATGATTTGAAGAGCAATGGCTATCTTAGAGGGAGAACCTGGTTTTCCTCAGTCACAGCATCTGTCGGACTAGAAAAACTGTGAGCAGACACCGTGCAGCAATCCATGCTCCTTTCTGCTGTTTTTTAGCTTATGTTGTGAAAGAGCACAGTGAAATATTCCTCTGTAACCAAGATGGTTGGTTTAATGGCTTTTCATCATGACTGCCTGTGGTGGTGGACGTCCACACATTCACACTGCAGTAGAGCAGTCTCCCAAGGCAATACATTTCAGAAGAAAAAGAGAAGTTATTCCTTAACCTGTTCCCCGCACCATAGATATGCAAGATGGGAGGCCCACAGTAACCTTGATTAAAAAAAAAAAATTATCAACAAAGAAACCAATTTCGTGCTCCTAAGTCTGAATTGAGTGAAGATATACCAGGACTGTTTTCTACTGATAAGGTTTGCTCACAGGCTTTGTCGTCATCATAGGTAGTGTTCTGTGGTACAGTAATTAGAAAGAAGGAGAAATTATAAAGTCATGAAGCCTTCTGTCCTGCACAAACATGAGAGGGAAAAGCCATTTCTTGTAAGGTCTCCCTAGGACCACAGTTCAGTGTAACAAAACTTGATAACACAGATTTCATCTTCATTACTTGAATGAGAAGAATTGCTTGCATGTGTGCACATTATGTTTCTTGGATTTGATGAAAAACTTTGAGGACTATGAGTATGTTTTCAGGCTTAACATTCTGTCATTCACACAGTTTAGATGCCAAGAAATACTCTTTGATTAGCAAACAGTATGTGCCAAATAAATTACATTCCATGTGTTCATTGAATTAAACTCACAGTGAGACAGCTGCCTTTAGTACATCTAAAAGGTGGTTGTGAGACACCCTTTTGATTAGTGTAGAGCTGTTCTTCCTAATAATCTAGTTTGTTTTCTGATTTGCAGTGAAATTACTAATTTTATCTCTGACACTTGAGACAAGCATGATATTCTCTTTGTTGTCTCTGAGGTTTAGTAATATAGAAGAAGACTAGATCTCCTTCAGATGATGCAAAAAAACTGTGATACTTTTAAAGCTTTCAAAAAATAGAAAATAAACACATCCCCTGCCAATTGTCACTTGATTTCCAAATTAATCTCTAAGGATAATGTTCCCTGTGGCTCCTCCTTATCAACCAAACCAAATTAAAAAAAACCCAAATCCTGCACCTAAGAATGAACCTTTGGAAGTGGAGGCAAAGCATCCA
This sequence comes from Chiroxiphia lanceolata, assembly GCF_009829145.1. Lineage (NCBI taxonomy): Eukaryota > Metazoa > Chordata > Aves > Passeriformes > Pipridae > Chiroxiphia > Chiroxiphia lanceolata. Next base: position 29,769,181 of record NC_045671.1, read on the forward strand.
ATCCACACTATTAACAGCAGGGGTGGTAAGTAGGCCACAGAAGCTGTCAGGAGAAAAGGCATCTCTTGGTACAGTCATGAACTAAGCAGAGTCAGATTTAGCTAGAAATAGGTGGATATTGCATGAAAAATGATCCCTGAAGTTGCAAGAAGTGGGATTTTTTTGAGTCAGTTACTGATGGTGCATATCTCGGTCAGCTGAATTTTGAGTTTCTGCATGGCAGGAAGAGTGGGAATTGATCATACTTTGATCCTTGGTGCTGATTGATGCCATACTCAAACTATTTTATGTGAAAAAGCAAAACAACAGATATGGTGATTGTGACAGCCATATTTTCCTAATTGTCTGTGCATCCTTCCTGATTGTAACCTTGATATCTGTCTCTGTGATGGACTGCAGGAGAGCAGCAGGCTCCAGTGAGCTGGTTTGGATTTCAGGACTCGACAAGCTGGTGTGTCAGCTCTTTAACTGCCGACAGGCAATCAGGGGCTCTGTCCCTCACTAATGTGTGTGGTATAACATACTTGCTTGACTGGACCATGCTTGCCTTTGGAGGTGGTTGTCTTTTTTTGTCTCTTCCCTCCCCCTCCCCGACCCTAGAAGGCACAAAATGGCATTCTGGTATGTTGGTAGGGAATTCAAAAGTACCCTGGCCAATCCAGATAAATCCTTAGTATTTCTATTCTTCCTCAAACTATCCTTAATTACTTTTCCAGTCTTTCCACACAAGAAGCAGTCTCTGTGTTTGCACACAGAACAGCACAGGGAGACCTTGGTTTCATTTGAAGAATCTATCTACCATGTCAACAGGCCTGCACAGTAAAATCCCAAGTCGACTGTGTATGTGTAGTGACATTTCATCATTGGAGCATCTGTCTGCATGAGAATTTTAATACAGTATTCCCTGGGTGGTTGTGTCTGAAGGCTTTGGTCATGAACCTGGAATAGTATTAAATTGCCACAAAATACAGGAGCAGAGGATTTTTAATAACTTCATTGAAGCATTTATCTACATACCTACTAGTATCCTGTGGGTTTTTGTCCAGAAAGGAGACTGTCATGGTGATCACCAGCTCTGTAACCACCACCATTATCAGTGTCTTGTTTTTTGGGTGTTTGTTTGGGATAGTTGTCTTGGTGTTTTCTTGTGGTGTGTGGGGTTGTCTCACAGTCTTTCCTTCTATTTTGTCTGCTTGTGAGCTTTATCATGTTAGGCACCGAAACACCTGCTTACTATGTGAGTTATATATACTGCGTTACAGTATATGCTGTGTGACTACTTGTAAATATATTTTATGTGATCCCGTCACCACACACTGAGCACAGTGTGACCCCTCATGTACAGAAAGCAGCAAGTGTTTTCCATCACAAACAGGAAATGCTCATTCACTCACTCAGCCCCACTGCTGTAAGCTGTCACTAACATCTACTTGTCTCAAAGATTTCATGCTTCAGTCTCTATGGCTGCTGTAGTGAAATTGCAAATGTCTCACTAAGTCAGTTGGGTTTTCTTTGATCTTTCTGCATTACTCAGATCACTGAGGAAACTCAACAGCTAATAGATGCTAACAATTTCTGACCCCAGGAAAAATGCATTTACTGATGTTGGGCCTGGGTCTATGCACCTGCTTTTACCTCGTTGTGAAGGGAATGATTCCTTGATGGATTGATCCTTCCACTCTTCACTTATAAGGTACAAAATGAACACAGATTTACACAAACAAGCTCTTCCAGATGTATTCACAAGGTGATTTTCAAGCTGGTAATAATTTTCTGTAATGCAATGATATGTAATGCAAACTCAAACAAATACAAATTCAGTAGGTATTGGGACATCCATGTCTCTCTGTTATGTTAGCACCTGCAAGCTGCAAACCATTGCCTTCAGGACTATATGAATAAGTAGATCTGTAGACACATCCTTGTCAAATTTGAAGCAGAGAACTGGACAGTTCTGGACTAACTCACATGTTTGCTATATGTTTGAACATGCTGTATCATTCCTGACAGACTTGAGCAATTCTCAGCATCCTCTAAAGCCTTAGAGCTTTCAAATGCAATCTAGGGAGAATGCATCTGCACTGTCGCATGAGAAGTCAGCTGTCTATCCCTGACTTCTGCAGTATCTACCTCCATTTGGATGGTAGGAAAGGTGTAAGATAGGAAAGGGTGTTAAGGAAACCTTAGCTACAGAACCCCCTTAGATCCATCGTCAGAAGGTACACCAAGCGTGCAGTTAATTTCATTAAATGCTTCCCCAGTAGCCTCTGTGGACTGAATGAGCAGTTGGGCATGCAGGCTACAGCTAGAGTTGTGTTGGGGTAAAGCGTGCAGAAGAAGCAGGAATTCTGACACCCTGGTGCCACATTGGTGAAAAAGAGATACTGGAAGAGGGGGATGGAAAAGGATTTGAAAATAGGGAAAGCAGTCAGGCTGAATATCTTGAGAATGTACCACCTTCTATATGATGCAGAACTTGCATAAGCTGTAAAAATGCCCATGCTTTTCTTCTGTTAAAACAGTAATGTCTGTGGGAAACAATGCAATTCTTTCTTAAAGAGCCACTGCCGTTGTAAAAGATGCAGGTTTCATGCAATATAAAGCCTGGAAATATTTAACCTTCTTTTACTGATCTTTTCTTTACAATTTTACTTCTAGCCAAATGTTTCATAATTCTAATTTCCTCCAGAATTGATTTTTTTTTTTTGGGGGGGGGGGGTAGGGGAAGGGCTAAGATATAAAATTGATGTAGTCAAAGATAATAATAATAGTTTGTCTATAATTATAATGATATAATTGCATGTATTGACCCTGGCTGTACAGTTGCTTCAACAGAGCACAGCTTGTTATATTAAAATGTTTTTTAGTATTTATTTCAGACACTAAGAAAAATAATAAAAGACATGTCTTTAAGATGTTGAATATCATACAGTGGGATTTGACCTTTGGCAATATTTTAATACTGTAGCTGTTGATCTGAGGGTTTTTGTAACTAAGCAACTGTCATCCAGAATGTATTATATCATAAAAGAGTATTAAGATATGAAGGACACTAAGTGGTTAGAGAGGAAAAGGAGCTGTGGTGAGATATAGGCACTTTCCCATTGAACATTTTTGTTTTCTGAGCTATAGCAAAAAAAAAATGAACCTTGCCATCATTTGTTTCATGGTGGGGTATTGAAACCTGCCTAATTTTATCTTTCAAGCAGCATTCTGGAACTCTCAGTTCTTCCAGCATGCACTGTTGTGCAGTAAATCAAGTATGATATCAGATCTTGGGTAATGGACACCTTAATTTTGCTGCTGGACAGCAAAGAGGGACAGCCATGGATCTTTATTCCCTTCCTACTTGGATTTAGAATAAAAAAAATCACTAATGTTGGAAGAGATCTTCAAGATCCTTGAGTCCAACCTTTGACTGAACACTGTCATGCCAACTAAACTGTAGCACTAAGTGTCACATCCAGTAGTTTCTTGAACATTTCCAGGGATGGTGTTTCCACCTCCTCCATGGGCAGCTTGTTCCAATGCCTAACCACATTTTCAGTGAAGAAATTCTTCCTGATCTCCAATCCAAACTTCCCTTGGTGCAGCTTGATGCCATTTCCTCATGTCCTGGGAGAGAAGGTCAACCTTCACCTTGTTAAAACCTGTACAACGTTGTAGAGGGCAATGAGGTCGCCCCTGAACCTCTTTTTCTGGAGGTGAAACAACCCCAGCTCCTTCAGCTGCTTCTTATATGACTTAATCTGTAGACCCTTCCCCAGCTCTATTGCCCTTCTCTGGGCTCATTCCAGCATCTCAATGTCTTTCCCATACTGTGGGGCTGTCTCAAGTGAGCTGTCAGCTGTGTGGGGGTCATGCCACCCTCCCTGCATCAAGAAGAGGATCTGCCTCTGTGCAAGGACCACTGTTGTCACATCCTTTCCTTAGCCACCTTTCTCCATCTCGCTCCTCCCACACATGCTCTTTTTACTTTGTTTTGCTTGCTTCTCTAAGCTACTGCAATCAGTCAGCCCAGCAAGTTTCGTTTCCACTTCAGCTGCATGTGAGGTGATGGTAAGAGTTTGGGCAGTTAAGGTGAAAATATAAATCTGAAACTAGAGTGTTACTATCAGCCTTTAAAAATGGTAAAGATTTAGGAAAAAATGTTCCATACCAGGGACCCTGTTTCAGGCTGTTGTCAGGTGCTAGGCGAGTGGTCCTAAAGCTCATTGCTGGAATGTCATCAAGGTATTTGTGTGTTGTCAAAGGTACTGGCACTGTTTCTGAGAAAAGTAGGAGCTCGTGGCATGACGAGTGCCCAGTCTGATCCATCTGTTAAGCATCCTTCTGCCAAAGGTAAAGGACAGGGCTCAGCTGAGAGGGGTAAGGTCATCACTGTGGCACTGGAAATGGGAGTGTGCTCTTGCCCTATTTTCACACTAGGCACAGTGAGTTCTTCTGAGCCTTTTGTGAATCTCAGCACAGAACATTTGGCTGATAATGATATGCCTAGTGGTGTTTGCTGCTGGCTCCCTCTCTCGGTTGGATAGTATTTCACTGCTGTTACTGTCTGGCTATGCTAGAACAGGAGAGACATAAATCTAGTTGAATGGTTTTGTCTTGATGGAAACCTCTCTCCTCTGAGCTCTCCAATCTGAGGGACGTTTGTGGAGGCATTAATCCTCCATGATAAACATCTGGAATTTTTTTTTCTTCTGAGCTATTTCTTGTAAGACAGATAGGGGGGCTGTTGCTTGAAAAATACTTTTCAGCTCAGGAAGGACGTTGCTTTGTTCTCTAGTAACTGAAACATAAGCATCCAAAGGAGAGCTACAAAGATGCTGAAGGATCTAGAGGAGATACCATATGGAGAGTGTCTGAGGTCACTTGGCTTGTCCAGCCTGGAGAAGAGGAAGCTGAGGGAAGACCTGATAAACTGTCTGCAGCTTCCTCACGAGGAGAAGAGGAGAGGAAGGTGCTGATCTCTTCTTTCTAGTGACAGGTCTTGAGAGAATGGCATGAAGCTGTGTCAGGGGAGGTTTAGATTGGATATTAGGAGAAGATTCTTCACCCAGAGGGTGTTTGGGTGCTGGAACAGGCTCCCCAGGGAAGTGGTCACAGCACCAACCCTGCCAGACTTTGAGAAACATTTGGACAATGCTCTCAGGCACTTGGTGTGATTCTTGGGGTTGTCCTGTGCAGGGCCAGGCGTTAGACTTCAGACATTTTATGGGTCCCTTCCAAATCAGAATGTTCTGTGATTCTATGAAATAATGCACTGGATGGACTGACAACAATGGTCGGTTTCTGTAATTCCCTCTCAGTAACCTTCCTATTCTGCTAACAGCCAGCATTCACTGTACCAGCTCTTCTCAGGGTACATTTCTTCTGAAATACAGACTCACATCTGCTTGTTGTGATTTTTGTAAGTGGTTTGTATTTTCTCCAGGTTTGTGTTTGTAAATCCATCTCTTAAATAACATCTCTGTCGATGCACAATATACCAGTGCATTGGGTCACACTGACAGTATATAAGTCCATAGGATTTGATGAGATGCATCCTGAAGTCCTGAGGGAATTGGCTGATGGAGTTGCCAGGCTGGTCTCCATCATATTTGAAAAGTCATGGAAATCAGGTGAAGTCACAGGTGCCTGTAAAAAGAGAAACATTGTACCCTTTTTTAAGAAGGGTAGAAAAGAAGACCCTGGTAGCTACTGACCTGTCAGCCTTACCTCTGTGCCTGGGAAGATAATGAAACAGACCCTCATAGAAGTTATGCTCAGGTACATGGAGAACAGGGAGGTGATTTGGGACAGTTAGCACGGCTTCAACAAGGGCAAGTCCTGCCTGACCAAACCAGTGGCCTTCTGTGATGCATCAGTGGACAGGGGATGTCATCTGTGTGGACTATAAAGCCTTTGACATGGTCCCCCACAGCATCCTTCTCTCTAAATTGGAGATATGACCTTGATGATGAAAGACTGTTTGGTTAATAAGGAATTGCCTGGATAGTCACATCCAGAGGGTAGTGGTCAACAGCTCAGAGTCCTGATGGACATCAGTGACAAATGGTATCCCTCGGATAACCTTTAAAGGTCTATTTCAACCCAAACTAATCAGTTATTCCATGACCTCTTTATTACAGTGTTTCTCAACGAAGTGTCTATCCTGGCTTTTCTCCAGGGGAATTTTAGTGTGTTGTTGATGCATCCTCTGCAGTCCCCTAGTAAATTTTTACAAGCTATATAGTGTGTTTTTTAGTCTACCTTTTCCCTGATTGTTAGCAGCCATGGTTCATTGATGTGGAGTTCTCATTAAATAAAATATGAGATCAATCCAGAATTTACCAGTATTACTGGAAACATGAGACTTCTCAAAATATGTGCTTATATTTAGCGCTAATCAGAATCAGTAAGAGTGCTACAACATTTTTGTTTTTAAAGCTAATTTGAGCTCACATCAGTGGTATATTGGTTAATACTTTATTTCCTTTGTTAAGAGTTTGGTCTACAGTTATTGGTTTTGTTAGATGTGGCATCAAGTGGATGTTTATGTAAATTGTTTCAATCCATTTGTTCTTTTTCCCATCAATGCAGCTTTTTATTGAAACCTGCAGGTGTCTTAAAGTCTACTCTTTTTCCAGGAATGCTGCTTTTGGAGTTTTTCCCCAGGGAGAAGTCTATTTTAACAAGATATTTTATGTCAAAACATTTCCATTTTCACTTCTATTAATTCTGTTTTGTCATTAGATTTATGTTACAGTGTTAATTGCAATATTTAGTGCTGTTTCTATATTCACAGCTTTTCATTTTTGTAGTCAGAAATAGGTCTTGAACTTTTTTTGATGGGAGAGGCCAACATTTTGATTTTGCGTTCTAATTTGAAACAAAATCACATTTTTAAATGCTAGAGTTTTAACAGCAGTTGTTGGTTTTGATATGTTGGTTTCAGATCTATTTAGTACCACAACAGATATCTAGCATTGAAGTATCCAACTTTTGCCTGCCCCTTGATATTGATCAAGTGACAGTCTCCAGATGGTATATTTTTTGTCTCATTCCTAATGTCTATTTTAATTTTGCTTATGGCTATTAGAACCTACAGTTTTATCTACTGTCTATAGGGTGAATACCACCAGCCAAGCAAAGTAGAATTATTATTAACAGTATTAATTAACCTGGAGTGCGTGGTAATAAGCACTGTAGAAGGGCAGAGTTCTTCAGGGAGACACTGTTGTCCAAGTAATACTGTGGCATATTTCAGGGTCTTCTACTTTTTTTTTACAGGAGAAATAAGTCAGAATCTGTTCTTAATTTTTCCCTGAGAAAGTTCAACCTCATTGTTTTGTGTAGAAGTTAAATGGCCCAACTGCCCTTTCTAAAATTTAAAATTATTTGAAGTCAAAACAGACAGCATGTTGGCAACTGTAGTCTAGAGGTAGTGATTTGTGACTATGCAATGTGGAAGAGTCTGACTCAGCTTTTTAACTGATCTGAACTTCACTGTCAGTCGTGTTATGCTGCCATTGTAGTATCATCTAGACTTCTCAAGACTGTTGGCAATAAGGTTGAATTAAAAGTAAAGATGACTATTTGTATTTGATTTGAGAATCTACCAGTAATGAATGTTAAAAAGGATGTCTTAGAAGTCACCAGAACTATCTACCAGAGTGAAAGAAGCAGATTATATTTCCTCCAGTGGATTCCTTTGTACAGTGAACTGTACCATTACTACCTTAGTGATAGGCCCTTGTGAGTTGGTTAAAATAACTGTTATTAATCCCACATATCTTCATATCCAGTTTGGAGAGTTTGGAAGTTAGTTTACCAAGCAGTGTTTGAATTGTCACTCTCAGTATCATTGGGGAAGATATTTCATAATAGCTGTAAAAAGTGAATATGTTCAAGCAGAGAGCAAAGTGATCTGTCTAATCTCCATAGCAGAAAAGCTAGAAGACTAGCATGAGCATTGCACATGTTAAAGCAGACCTCTGAAAACAGTGGTTTAGAGTGGAAAGCAGCAAAAATTAATGACCTAATCTAAAAATGGCAGGGGAATGGTCTGAGCTGCCTCCGGTGTTCACAAGAGTGAAGAGCTTAGACAGAAAAAAGCGATAATTGAAGATACAGAGGTTAATGGAAAGCAGGATAAGTGTTGATGAGGTTTTGCCAAAGGTAGATAGTGTCATTATACATTTGGTTTTGTAATCTGTTTATGGCAATTTCACAGGAAAATTTTGGGATATCAGCAATCAAAAAATCATAGAATGGCTTGGTTTGGAAAGGACCTTTTAAATCATCTAGTTGCAACCCTCCCACCATGGCCAGGGATACCTTCTGCTAGACCAGGTTGCTCAAAGCCCCATCCAACCTGGCCTTCAACACTTCCAGGGATGGGGCATTCACACCTTCTCTGAGCAACCTTTTCCAGTGCATCACTACCCTCACAGTGAAAATTTTTTTCCTAAATCTAATCTAAATCTCTCCTTGTTTAGTTTAAAACTGTTCCTCCTTGTCCTATCACTATCTGACCATGTAAAAAGTTACCCTCCCTCTTTTTTATAAAACCCTTTAAGTACTAGAAGGCTGCTATAAGGTCTCCCTGAAGCCTTCTCTTCTCCAGGCTGAACAACCCCAGCTCTCTCATCCTGTATTTGTAGAAGAGGTGCATCACCTCTCTGATCATCTTTGTATCCTGCTCTGGACCCACTCCAGCAGGTCCATGTCTTTCCTGTGCTGAGGACCCCAGAGCTGAATGCAGGTCTACAGGTGGGGTCTCACGAGGGCAGAGGGGCAGAATCACCAGGTGCAGCTGGTGAATAATGTATAATGCAGCTGATAAAGTATTAAGTAGGATGTTATCAACTGAAATGGAATTTGGAAACCCAAAACTAAGTTGGACTTGCTGAAGAGTCCTCAAAGAGCCCGGTCATGTCTAGTTTTTCCATGAAGGAACTTGAAGTGGGCTGTAGGGAACTGCTAGTGGAGTTTGCTAGTAACATGAAGAGGCTACATTGTAACAAAGGAAAGCTGAGGGGAAACATACAGCAAGACCTGGATACCTCAGTACTTAGAGATAAGATGACATTCAGTGGTGTGAAGTGCAAGGTCATAGTGATGGGAGCACGCTCTGGTAAGGTGAGGTCTCATCAGCTGGGAATACCAGGCAAGGCAGATGCTGGAGTGTCACCCATGGCTGGCTAAAGCTGAGCCCTCAATGGGAAAAATCTGGAATAAAGGGTGGTATCCTCTTGATACACACCTAGACATTTCCAGCATGTGCAGAAAGGTGATGATACTACTATCTGAGGTGTGGGTAGGATATCTTTTTTGGATGTTCAGTGCAGTTCTGATCATCCATGTTCTGGGGAGTAGATAAAATCGGCACAGATGCAGAGAGGGACTACTAACTAGGATAAACAAGATGTGAATTGCTGAAGATATTGAGAGAACTTGTTAATCCTAGCACAGTGAAGCCTGAGATGCTGTGTGATTGCCTACTGTCTGTAAATATCACAGGGGAATAAATACCAGGGAGGGAGAAGAACAGCTTAGGCTAAAGGCTGGTGTTCTCAACAAGAGCAACATGTATACACTGAATAAATAAATTTAAGCTGGAAGTGAGAGGAGGGCTCCCTGCAGTGAAGTTTTCCAGCAGTCTTACAGCTGGAAAAGTGGAAGTGAGAAAGCTGACTGCTTTTAAGATGAGCTCTGCCAGCTTTTGAAAGAGGAACAGAGATCATTAGTTAGCAGATTCCTCCCAGGCCCTCTTCTACAGGAGAACATCATGGCTGCTAACCTGGCTTTCCAAAGGCAGCTATGCTCAGTTTTGTCCGTGGCACTTGCCTTATGACCGGAGATGGGAAGACAGGATCTCACGGTGTTCTGTTCCCTGCTAGTCTGCTTGCAGGAGCCCCAGGAGTGCTCTGGTCTTGAGACACATGGGATGGGGACCTCCACCTGGGGATGGGGAAACAGGTGCTTCTGCAGTATTCATTCATGGTTATTGAGGAGTCAGAGAAGTCTGTCTTAGAGGGACAGTTTCTCCTGACCTGGGACGAGCTTGGCAGGAAGAAAACCCAGTGAGCCTCTCGACCCCAGCTGTATCCGGAACAAACATTTCTCACTGTAAAAGAGCAGTGACTATTTTGTAATATCTCTTGAGTACTGTATTTGGGGTAATTATCATTGGCATAGTAAAGGGTTTATCATATGAATGCTCTGGGCTTTGTGAGGAAAGTAAGTAGAAGGAAAGAGGAATAGCTCAGGGAAGGCTGCTCCTGGTAAATGATTCACAGCAGTGCCCAGGATGCTATTTAGAAGGATAGTGCCTCTGGGATCCAGCTGATTAACAAAGCTGATTTAGCTGTGGGAGGCCAGAGCTAGAAGCCAGAAAATGTATAAATTATAATAAGCAGCCTAGTCCTCCTCTGTGGTGAGAGGAAGCCATTTTTGTGGAGAAGCTAGCAGGTGTGTGACATCCCTAGACCCCTTTAGCCTATGGTCTAGGCACCAGCCTGGGGTACTGGGTGCCAAAATCCTGGGTGGCCATGACAGTGGTGCAATAACGACCCTTGACCCTGTGTATCCCTTTGGTACACACCTTACCAGGGAAATTGTAAAACCAGCTATGCAGAAGAAGGCTTGCTGAAGAAAAGAATAGACAGCAGGAAGCAGAAGAAGTGGTGCCTCAGATGGAGAGAGGTACAGCAGGGAGGAATTTTGATGCTAAACAGAAATGTGCTGGGAAAACAGAATTGTGAACACTGTTGATTCAATTTGTGAAATGGGGTCAAACTTGAAGACTAGTTATGTTTGAGGAAAATACGTAAGACAACGGTTAAGCTTGATATTTTCTACCTTCATGTTTTAGAAATATTGAAGTGTTTTGACAATTTCAAAATAGCTTTTTTTTAAAAAATACATCTAATTTACAATTTTAAACTTTAAGACACCAAAGAGTGAGAAAAGAATGTTTAATTGACTACATTGAAGATCATCTAGACATTTAATATTTTTTTAATTAACTGAAAAACTGTATGTTCCTATATAATTTTGTCTCAACCATCTAATTTTCTGACTTGTTTTAATCACAACATCATTCATCATCTGTAATTATGGCCAATTTCTGTTATTTGGATGTGTTGTCTGAAGCCCTTACTATATCCTTTGCTTCTTGCTGTATAGATAGCAGCAAGAATGAAAAACTGCTATTTTCCTGTAGCTTTTTTTTCCACAGGTAATTATTTCTGTCATAATTTACCATTTGAATTTTGTTAGGTTGATTGCTTCATTGTAAACCTTTAAACAATAAGAAAGTATAAAACTCCTGCAAGATACATCTTTTTACTCCAACTTTCTCTTATTTGAATATGGTTATTTTCCTTGCATTTTTCAACATTGCCTTCCGTATGAATTATTCTGTATATGTCTGTCTGAATAATGTATTTTGGAATATACTGAACAAGGTACTATGGCAAACAGCTGCCTGCAGTTTCATACCTTTTAGTTGTCTCTGTATTCAATAGCAAAGAATTCCAATATTGGTGAGATTCAGTTTCATTTCAAGGTAGGAAGAAAACAGTTTTGCAAGCTACACTATTAATCTGAAAAAAATCCACTCTGGTCTCCCTGATCACCACTGTGTGATCTCCAAAGACATAACCACCAATTAACATGGAATCATAGAATGGTTTGGGTTGTAAGCAACCTTTTAAAGGTCATCTCATTCCAGCCCCCCTGCCATGGGCAGGGACACTTTCCAGTAGAGCAAGTTACTCAAAGCTCCATCCAACCTGGCCTTGGACACTTCCAGAGATGGGGCATCGACAATTTCTCTGGGCAACCTGTTCCAGTGTCTCACCACCCTCACGGTAAAGAATTTCTTCCTAATAAAACCTGCCTCTTTCAGTTTAAAGCCATTCTTCCATATCCTATCACTACATGCTTTTGTAAAAAGTCCCTCCCCAGCTTTCCTATAGGCCCCTTTTAGGTACTGGAAGGTGCAATATGGTCTCCCCAAAGCCTTTTCTTCTTCATGCTGAACAATCCCAAGTCCCTCAGCCTGTCTTCATAGGAGAGGTATTACAGCCTTCTGCTTCAGATATCATCTTCATGGATTCCTCTGGACTCATTCCAACAGGTCCATATCCTTTCTCTGCTGGAACCCCCAAACCTGGGTGCAGAGCTCCAGGTGAGTAGAGGGGCAGAATCCCCTCCCTCGACCCGCTGCCCACACTGCTTTGGATGCAGCCCAGGACACATTTGGCTGTGAGTGGGCTGTGAGCGCACATTGACAGTTCGTGTCCAGCCTCTCATCCGTCAGCATCCCCATGTCCTTCTCCTCTGGGCTTCTTTCAATCCCATCAGCCCCCAGCATATGTTGATACGGGATATTCCCCTGACCCATTGCAGGACCTTGCATTTGGCCTTGTTGAACCTCATGAGGTTCACACAGGCTCATCTCTCAAGTCTGTCCAAGTCCCTCTGGATGTCATCCCTTCCCTCCAGCATGTCCACTGCACCACACAGCTTGGTGTCATCCGCAAACTTGCTTAGGGGTTGATTCCACTGTCCATGCCACCAACAAAGATGTTAAAAAGTGCCAGTCCCAATACCAACCCTTGAGGAATGCCACTTGTCACAGCTTTCCACCTGGACATTGAGCCATTGACCCCAGCTCTCAGAGTGTGACCATTCAGCCAATTCCTTATCCACTGAGTGGTCCATCCACCAATTTAATGTTGCCTCAGTTTAGAGACAAGGATGTCATGACTGTGTCAAAGACTTTGCACAACTCCAGATCAGAGGAGCAGTTGATGAGCTTGTCTAACTTGGTCTGTTGGATTACTGAATAAAAACAGCCTTTGAACAGAGGCATCCTCACAGTAGGTAGTATTTTTCCTGTTAATCCATGGACTATTATGCATTTTCCATACTAGCATAAGTCTTGTTTTACAAGGCCTTTTTCAGTCTTGATGTAAAGCTAAATGCCACACTTACGTGTGGTAGCAGCTCAAGCTTTTAGCTCTAGCATTGCCAATGTAGTTCCCTACTACATTAACCAAAATAACCAAAATACTACAGTTGTCTCCCTAGTGAGATCTTTTGTACTACAGCATCCACTGAATCCTTTTCCTGCTGTCTGCATTCCTAATGCTGTTAGTTAATGCTCTAGGTGAAACAGTTTAAAACATAGAATCAGGGAAAAATAGGATATTGAACATTAATCACCTCCAGAAACCACCATTTGCTGCTACTAAATATCCCATTTCATTTTTGTACAAGGATAGACATGTAGGTTCAATACATTTAGCTGAAATGTTCTTTGAAGGGAGGGTAGTACTAAGCATTTTGAGCTCATTTCTGCCTCTCTTTAAAAATGAAACCCAGAAAGTCAACAATAGCTCAATCAGGGAGAGAAGACATCTGGCTCGTGGTGACTCTGAAGAGTATGCTGCTAAGATCAGTTACATTAAAAGATTCGTCTGACCCCAGCACAGTTGTTTGTGTCATCTGATTAGATGTGTTTCCAAACTGTATACAGCAATTGGAGATGACTGAATTACAGACAAATTTTTCAGAAGAATAAATTCAGTGTTGCTGGAGGTTAATGTAGGTAGTTCTTGTAACATGTCAGCTGAACGTTCATTCAGGATCTAGGGAAAGAAATTCCTACACAGTGTTGTCCAAATTTTCTGGTTCTATTCATCCTGACCTTGGTAGTGCCAAATTCATGACAATGCTACTGCTGCCTAGAGAGGATCTGAGGGGTATGGAAGTGCATCTGTGGAATTCCTTCCCAGCCTGTTTGTGTGGAGCTCATGTAAATCTCTGTGCTTCAGTTTGTTTGTTCCTTGTTTGTCTCAATTCAGCAGTTTGGGAGGACCTGACCTGTTATAAATCAAATCTTGCCAGTGAATTAGGGACAGAGAGGGAGCATTTCCATGTGCTGTTTTGATTTTTCCTCTACGGATCTATTAGCACAACTGAGAGAATTGTAAATTTTGATCAGAGAGCAGAAATAAACAACTGACACATAAAAGAGGACCTTTTAAACTAGTTTTACCATAGATAAAATTATGGTAGAATTATATAGTGTGGAATGGTACCTAAGGTTCATCCTCTGCAGGGAAGCTTATTTACTGATGAAGAGTAAATCTTTAGCAGGAGCAGAGTGAACACTCTTGAGCAGCATGCCTTAGTGCCATCATTTTGGTGGCATCCAGTTGTGGTTAGTCCAGTTGGAGGCAATGAGGATGTATAAGGTTTTTTATATAGGGATGTTTTGAATACAGAGAAAGTTTGTAAGTACTGATTAAACTGAAGATTTTCCAGGAGCGGTTTGTATCACTCATCTTCATGTAGCTGATCCTGCTCAAAGTGGGCTGGATGAACTTGAATGACTTTTCAAAGTTCTTTCCAGTCGTGATTTTTATGATTCAGTGACACACAAGACATTCACTGCTTCCACTGGAGTGATGAATCTCAGCATCCTTGAAAAACCAAAGTCAGCATGCGCTGAGTTACAGCTCCAGAATTCAGGGTTCTTGCAAAGGTTGGTAAAATTGGATGGAGCAGGGGAAAGTTAAGGACTATAGGGATTACTACTCAGGCTCATGTGAGTACGTCCTCATGCAGAGGGATTCTGTTTTTTGTTGAACAGTAGCACCAACTTGCTAGAAAGGCTACAGGGAGGGAGGGTGTGTGCTTCGCTGAAGGGGGAAGAAATGCCACATGTCACTTTGCCCTGAGCAAAGGGACCTGCTGCAGTTCTCACTGGTGTTATTGGTAATGGGGACTTAATGCTAGCCAGCATCACACCCTGTGAATGAGACTAATTTCTCTTAGTGACTCCTTGCACTCCCAAAGAAAACCTGTTCTCTGCCTTTAGTGATCAACCTCTAAACAGCAAACAGCTCTTTTGTTTTGTGTTTGCAAAGTTGCTTTTTCTCCTCCTTTTCCCTGAAAGCTCTGCAGAGAGGAATGGGTATTTCACCACGGGAGGTCCTGTCTTAGAGTGCTGCTGTCATTAGTCTTCTGTCACATTGTCAGCCTTTGATGACTCAGACATAAAAAAACCCAAATGATCAACCCTCTTTCTGAACTAAAATACTTATGAACAGCTTTTTTAAAGCAGATTTTAATACAAGTAATTAGGTAATTTTTTTTTCTGAAAGCTTTTAATGGGGCTTACAGTTTTGCTGCTTGAAGTTACTTGAATGTTTAATTACTATTTTTTAAACAAAATTCAATGTCATTGAAGTCCACTTGAGAGCTTTGGTAGATTTAAAGAAAAGAGAGGCCTTGAATATTCAGTAGTTTTGAAAGGTCTATGCCTATTTTGTTTAGATTTAGGTCAGCATTTCTCAACTGAGTTCCTTTAATGCATCAGAAAATTGTTGCTGAAAGAAGAGAAAAACTTAAAAATAAACCTGTGCATATTTCTGCTTATGCGAGCAAGCAGGCAGAATGGAGAAAATAGAGGTAATAAAATAAGTGTCAAAGCTGAGCCTAGATTTTACCGGACTGTAAATGAAAATTGCTATAGCAGTGCTATATGGGAAAGTATATGGCTCCTTAAAAAAAAGGCTGAAAACGATGTAAGGTATGTTTGCAGTCATGATGTAAGCCATCATGATACCCAGGTCATGTCCAAATTATGAGTACCTCTGACTGACCTATTGCGGTGCCACCTAGAGATAAATGCTTAGGTCTCAGAAGGAATACAGCTACGTTAAGTATCTTTGCATGACATTGCATTGTTCAGCATCAGTAGGTCCCTACTATGCAGATCTCCTCCACTCTTTCCCTTCTCATGCAGTCTTTTTGGCAGGTGCAAAGGTTGCTCCAGAAATCTGCTGGGCAGCGTGGGTGGTGGGATGGATCTGACTGCTGATGCCGAGGTGCAGTGGTGGTGGCTGAGGCTGGACCAGACCCTTTCTATGAGGTGCTTCCACATCAGATCAGTCACATCACTTTCCTCCCATCACCCTGGGAGGGAGGGAGGGGCAGCAGTCTGGTACCTCCTGGTTTCCAGTCAGTGCAAGAAAATGAGGTAGTCTACATATTCCTTCAGGACAGAAAACTTATCACCAAGATTCCTGATCTCAGTCTATTGCCAAACCCAGGTAACATGCCATTCTCATCCTCCCCTGCCACAGCTAAAGCCCACCAGTATCTTTCTCCTTCCTGCACTACTAGTGCCACTAGCTCCTCCACTTCTGCCAGGGATGTGGAAAAGGGAGTTGATTTCACATGCTGGTTTGTGGGGCAGTGCTGCACTACCTGGCAGGGTCAGATCTGGCCAACTCAAACCCAGGACAGTGGAGCTGCAGCAGGATGAAAACAGTGCCCCAGGTAGTAGGGTGAGAGGAAAAGACTCCTCTATTTCTCCTGGCACAGGTTTTGCTAAGGAGCACCCCTACTACCTCCACCCTGGCTCTAGGCTAAGACAAGCAGCACTCTTCTGTGCATGTGCCTCAGGGTTACACATGGCTTTGGAACCCTTAGGATTTAGAAATTATTCCTTTTGAGAACTGGGATTGTGGGCATAAGGGCTGGACTGGACCAGCTGTGGAAGGCAGCAGACTCAGTAAGTTTAAAAGGCTGCAGGTATTCTGCATCTGTCAGTTTTTCCTGCTGCCTGGCTCTTAGTTTGTAGCATGTTAAGGTAAGACTTTTCATCTTCTGTGGCCTTCAGAGTATTTACTCAAGACGCTGACATCCCACAACAGAACTCCTGATCAACTCATCCAGCTTCCTCTGTATAATTTACAGCAGAGGCAGCTGAGTCATTGGAGGACTGAAAGGCTTGAGGTTGTCCTCAGGGGAGCCAGAGCCTGTCCTGCATGCAACTTCAATGGTGTCATTACAAGCATGACACTGTTTTTTTAGGAAAAATCATTACACTAGCACAATGGACTTTGAATGTATGACTACGCCTCTGTAGTTATTGGGGTAACAGCAGAGATTACAAACCTTGAGCATCTAAAAGTGTAGTCTGTGCTCAAATGGCTGGGCTCTCCTCAGTCCTTGCAAGCTTGGATCTGAACCCAGACTGGTGCCACATTGTTGCCAGAACTGCAGTGAGATCCTAAAGCATGGACATCCTCTGCAGGAGAGCTGGGATCTGCCTAACAGAGAGGCAGTGTTGCTGTCAGGGCTGGCAGACTGAGGGGCTTGGGCATATATGCTCATGTGTAAAATAATTTCTTATCAACATTGCAAGATGGATTGGGTTTGCATGGCAAGGTTTTGGTAGCGGGAGGTGCTGCAGAGAAGTTTCTAGAAGCTTCCCCTGTGTCTGACAGAGCGCAGCACAAGAACATCTATGAAGACCATGGCACATGCTGGGTTTCTATGAGCACAGTCATATAGGTGGTTTGTTCACCTGACTAAAACCCTCGGTGAGAGCAATCACTAGTTTGAGGCACAATTTGGAAATGAAAAGTAAGGGGTGAAGAAGGTTTTTACTGCTACCACCCTGAGGAATGTTAAGTCAGGCTTATTCTAATAATTATTGTGAGCATGTGAGATATTTGTACTCAACTGAACAACAAACTGAACAACATGTGGTTTCTTACAGTGATTGGTGTAATCCACTTTCAAGATGACACTATAGGAGAAAGATGACCTGTATGGGTTTTTGTATTAATTTCTATCATAAACAGAGTCACATAGCCTAGATCAAATCTTTCAGATCAGTGAAAACAAGGGCAAAAGTTGTCTTTTTGTACAAGATTGTGTTATTTGGCTTTGCTGTGCAAATAAGCTTTTTGTTTGATAATGTGATTCATTTCTGACTTATCTTTAAATGCTCTCTAGTCTCACGAACAAAAGATTTCCATTACTTTATCTAACAATATGCATATGAGCAAGGGGTCATGCAACTGTGTCCTGTGTGAAATATCAATAAAAGAGAAATAACCCATTCAACTGTCAAGCCTAACTGCAGATGAAATGTCAGGGTAGACTGAGTATAAGATAAGGCACTAATCAAAAGGAGGCATGAATTTGTTGAAGGCTGGCTTAATAAGAATACATTAGGAAAAGGAAACGGTATTTTAATCAGTATGGGTAAGTGTATGGACAGCAAACTCTATGGTCTGAAGGCAGAATTACATCAGAAATAGCTCCAGAACAAATGAAAGACACCAAAAGAAGTTAACTATGCCTCAAGGGGGTGTAAAATATCAAGGTCATCAACTTATACAGAGGGAAGGAAGAAAAATCTGTGCCTGCCTACAATCAATCAGTTCACTTTTAAACCCCAAACTCTTTGGGCTTAAATAGGATGGTATTAGATACAAAGGCAATATACTGCCATATTTTAAGTTGAACCTTGTGTCTTTGTCCAGAGTTCAGCAGTACATTTCACATGTGAAGATGGAGTTTACAGATGCTCTGAGCCACCTTTTATCGCCTTGGTGGTCTATGCTTTTCTGCTGAGATCTGTCCTGGTTCTTGTTGCTTGCAGATCTTTTCAAGCAGCCCAGCATTGCTGGGTATTTAACACCTAACCTGTGCCTGTTACAGTTCCACAGAGTGCAGCTCCCCAGGATTACATAGACTTAAATCTAAAGGTGCTGGCTGGGTTCATAAACAGCAGAATGCTTCAGTTCAGTTTTATGAGGTGGTGTGCATTCAGTCATACTGAATCAATGACTGAAATAAAATATTTTGCTGGCCTTAGATGTGAATCTTAGGGTGGATTCAAGCACATCTTGATGAAGCAAAATGTTAGTGTTGTGCTTTCTCCTGTAAAATCAGAGGCGTATAATTATAACTGCTTGGGGTTTTTTTTTGTTTCAAAAACTAACTGATTCTAGTAGCCACTGACAAGTACAATCTGTGTCTCCCAATAGTTCTCTTTTCTTTAGATCTAAAGCTTTTGAAAGCAGATTTAGGTTCAGCATGTTCGGCTTGATTTAAATTATTGTCAGGTCAAAATTTTACATGTACCTTGCCCCTGTGAAAAAGGCTGCACAACATGCTGACTGAGGGGCAATCACATATTTATAGACCTTAGAGCAAAGGGAGAACACAATGTTCATCTAAACGGACTGCAGCCCTGCCCAGACCTTAGGTTCTTTTATTTAACTCAGCAGCTTGAGGTTGACAAAGAGTATAATTTTGGAACAATATCGAGGCTTGATTTAAGGACTTAAAGTGCTGCAGAGTTTGTCACAGTCATTGGAATTTTGCTTCAGTGGTCAATTACCCTTTCTCTGAAAAATGCCCTTTCTCTGAAAAATCTGTACCTTGGTTTTTTTTGAATTCTCTTAACTTCTTTCTTATGAAAAGTGGATTTTGCTGTTTGACTTCCTCAGCAGGCCTAAGGAGCCTTTTATTTGCCCATAGATATTTTTTTGATTGTTATTTTGTATTTTCACAGATCAGAAAAATTTCTGTACATTCATAAACCCAGTTAGGCAGGCATCTTTTGCGCCCCAGTATTCCTGTGCTAAGGATCTGACATAATAAAAATATGACATCTTAGAAAAGAGTTGGTAGGATTAAATATAATTCATGGCTGAGATATCAATACTGTGGAAGAAAAGGTATTGTGGTATATGCTGTACTTACACTGTAGAAGTCATGGTTGCTCCAGTGTCTCTCAAAATATTATTTTCACCATTTCCTTCAATGTGTCAAACATGCTTTAAATGGCTTGAGTGCTCTGTTATTTCTTTCACCGTAACTAATTCTTATGGAGTCATGTGGCCAGATGATAACAAAAAGGTATCTGGTCCATTCCTTTGTCCCTGGGCAAAATCAGTAATTACTCTGAGCCCATATGATCTTCCTTCCATTCTTTTCTACTGAGAAGTTGAAATAAGATCAACATATTATTTCCACAGAGAATGAAAATTACAAAAAAAAAAAAAAAGAGTTTTCAAAAAGCCTGAGTCCTTTCTCACATGGTAGCAGAGAAAACTTAGAAACCAAGTAAGATCAGTGGGAGTCACTGTTGGTAAATCCTGCCTCAATGCATTTGTCTTGTTGATTTATGACTAATTATCGTTCCTCTTTTGTCCTTAGGGCACTTCCTGCGATGATGGAGTGGGTCCGAACTCAGAAGGCAGGAGAAAGTGGTGTGAATATTATCACTGCAGATTTTGTAGAACTTGGTGACTTTATCAGCACAGTCATAAAGCTCAACTACGCCCTGGGTGAAGGTGAAGATGACACTACTTGATAGTACTGTGATATATGTGTTGTTGCATTATTTAGCATTAAAAAAAAAAAAGATTGTATTCTAAAAGACTTATATTGTAAAACACTCATCTTCTTGTAACACACTGAGGTGTTTAGGGCTTTAGTGGGTGGGCATAAGGAAAATGTTTTCATCATTTATGATCATTTATCACATTTGTGTTTCATGTGAAGAGCAAAACTAAACATGTTTACAGTGTTTGATGAAAGAAGGCCATTTACAGGTTCTCCATGAGGTACCAAATGTGATTCATGTGTCTTCTATGGTTATGAACAGTGCCAAGAAACTTGTTGCAAGGGGATGTATATTGTCCTCTTCCTGCTCACAGCGGGATTCCCAATGGTGTGAGCGTTACACTGGGAGACTGAGGGCAGTATATCTGGCACGAAAATTTTAAGCTGCTACATTTCATCTCTTAGGTGGTTTAACCGATCGTATTTATCAATGAGCTACAGGTTTAAATGCCTTTGTGATGTGAATCCAAGGTCATGCTTTAACACACACATAATCAGTGGACAGTAAACATGATGTGTTACATACCATAATCAGTGGACAGTAAACACTGTGTTATGTACCATAATAAGTGGACAGTAAACATGATGTACTGTGTAGCTTGCACAGAGCACAGACTAAATCCTGCTTGCTTTTCATTCTTAAAATAGGGTTTTCCAATGTCTCTGCCTCAGGTCAAGCCAGCAGATAATGTGATACTGGCCTAACTCTGTAATCACAGAATCATAGAATGGCCTGAGTTGGAATGGACCTTAAAGATCATCTAGTTCCAACACCCCTGCCATGGGCAGGACAATTTTCACTAGACCAGGGCTCAGAGCACCCTCCAACATGGCTTTAAACACTTCAGAAATGGGGCATCCAGAGCTTCTCTCAGCATGTTCCCGTGCCTCATCACCCTCACAGTAAAGAATTTTTTCCTAATATCTAATCTAAACCTGCTGTCAGTTTGAAACCCCCTTATCCTGTCCCTACATGCTTTTGTAAAAAGTCCCTCTCCATCTTCCTTGTAGGCTCCCTTCAGGTACTGGAAGGCCGCCATTAGGTCACGCTTAATCCTTCTCTTCTCCAGGCTAAACAAACCCAGCTCTCTCAGCCTTTCCTTATAGGAGAGATTCTCCATCCCTCTGATCAGCTTGGTGGCCTCTTCTGGACTTGCTCCAACAGGTCGATGTTCCTCCTGTGCTGGGGACCCCAGAGCTGGATGCAGTGCTCCAGGTGGGGTCTCAGCAGAGCAGAATAGAGGGGTAAAATCACTTCTCTCAACCTGCTGCCCACACTGCTTTGGATGCAGCCCAGGACACATTTGGCTTTCTGGGCTGTGAGTGCACATGGCCAGTTCATATCCAGCCTCTCATCCATCAGCATCCCCAAGTCCTTCTCAGCAGGACTGCTCTCAATCTGCTCATGCCCCAGCCTGTGTTGATACCGGGTGTTGCCCCAACCCAGGTACAGCACTTTGCACTTGGTCTTGTTGAACCTCATGAGGTTCCCATAGGCCCCCTTCTCGAGCTTGTCCAGGTCACTCTGAATGACGTCCTGTCCTTTAGGTGTGTCAACAACACCACTCATCTTGGTGTCATCTGCAGACTTGCTGAGGGTGCACTCAATCCCTTCATCTATGTCATTAATGAAGATACTAAATAACACTAGTCATAATATGGACCCCAGAGGGAAACCTCATTTCTGCAGGACTGAAACTGCACTTAAAAAAAGATAGGTACAGTCTAAGCCTCTCTTTAAGGCAGCTATGAACAGAACACTTCACTGATTACAAAAATCAGTGCCAGTTTCATCAGTGAGAAACTTCTGCAGTAAAGAATGTAGTAGTTCAATTCTAGCAAATAGCAGTACTTTATAGTCTTTAAATTGTCGGATATAATACTGCATAACGCAAGATTGAAAGGCTACTGAATGGCACTGTTCTAGCAACGGAATCACTGATCATCCTACTTTTAATGAAACACATATAAAAAATATATTAAAAACTTAGTGATTTATAAACTGAGAGCATTGCAACTGTATGACACCTAACTGGATAAAACGCAATCAGTCATATCTCCTGCACACATCAATACATCGGTACACAACTTTGGAAAGCAAAACATTTCATTTGTGCAAAACAACAGATGCTATTACATCTTAAGAGGAATACACTTTTTGAGATATTGCAGGGATTTATGGGATAGAACTAGGGTCAAGTTTACGTTGATATTACTAGAACTTTCGGTTGAGTGAGGAGAATGGCATCATACAATCCTTTGCTATTTTCTGTCAGATGATAATGGCTACCATCTCCCATCAGAGTTTAGAAAATCCAAAATGGTTTTATTGAACAGTTGGGCTACAGGGGTATTATAGACTTTTTGTTGGGTTTAGTTTAGGAAGTGGAATAAAAAGGACACTTGCTGATATTTTATGCGGAGAGGATGCCTTGGAAAAATGTGTGTGCACGTATGTGTGTACTGTAAAGAAAAATGTTAAGTGTGTAGTATAATGACACTTTAAATGTATGTATGTGACACAAAGACATCCGTGCACACTTGCATAATGATATTAGTGGTTCCGGACAGGAATATTATAAATTTGTTTGAAAAAAACCATATAGCTGTTATAAAGTCATGATGCCTCCTTCAGTAGCCTTTTCTTCTGCGTATGTTAGGACTGTAAGAGTCATCCTCAGTGAAATCTGTGATCTAAGCCAGTTAGGTTTTTTACAGCATTTAAACTTTATCCAGACTGCCCCAAAAATTTACCTAAGAGTCCCAGTTTATCTTTTCATTGGAACAAGGGATAGGACTTGAATGCTTTCACGCATAACTAAGCAAGATGTGGAGTGGTTGATACACTTTGTTTGGGGTTTCCACAAGCTCTCCTAGTAAAATTTATGTAACAGACGCATAAAATGAAACATGAAAATATTTTTGAACCCACACCTGTGTGGGTGTCCTATACAGAAATGTGAAAATCTTTGCTTATTTATTGGCAGTGTGGTGTGAAATGCTTTTTTCAATTTTCCGTTTAGCTGGAATTAGTTGCTTCCACACTCTTCCTGTGATCCTTCAGCTGCTTAAATATAGTCAAAAGAGTTAATCTATCCTTCTAACATAGTAAAGTGATCTGAATCTTTGGGTGGAGTAAAAATTATGTTTCTTTTTTTGGATTCTGGTTGAAATTCTGTTGCATCTGAGAGCATCAACACCAGGTTCCTGCTGGTACCCCCTGCTCAAATCAGGGCATCACACACCAGCTACACTAGGCTTTTCGCTTACGCAGAGGTGTACTCAAGGCAAATGCTCTGCTGTATTTTAATAAAGTGTGTATGTGTGTGTGCCTGTATATATGAATAAGTATAGAGCTATCTAGAGTTTGTTAGCATTGTTATGAAATATTTGCTTAGTGTCAGTTTTATTCTAATTGTCATTTGGAAATAAATGAAAAAGAAAAAGCAAAGCAAAAAAAATCCTCTGACAAGAAACAATAATAGACAAATCATATAGTTTTTCCATTAATGGGGAAAAATACTAGCAAAATGTTAAATTCTGGTCAGAAAAGTATGTTTTTGTTTAGGTGTCGATCTTTCTATTGGAGAAGCACAGCACTTTATGGTAGGAACAGGTAAACAATCTTGCCTTAATTACTAAAAGAAAAAAGTGCATTTGGGGATATGCTATCCATGCTCTTCTGAAGATTTCATCTGTGAGGGCCCAAAACTCTTAAGTCCTGATAGAGATGCACTCCCTGTTGATATTGTTTGGGGATCTTGCCAAAAAAGAACAAGCTAGAAAGTACTATGCAGCACAACTGGACCATTCGAGAGCCCAGTTTTGCCACCCATATGCAGCTAAAGCTCTCTTTGATTTCAACCAGAAACGTGCTTGCTGGGCTGGGTCAGATGTGTTATTCTGACCTTATTAATGTGGAAGGTTTCTTCATATGTATTATGAGGAATCTTGCATGGGCAATGAGATGACTGTAATCAGCCCATCAAGGAGAAAGACCTGTCTATACTATTCATCTGCATAAGCATCTATTTACTCAAACTGTCACGTCGTTGACTGCCAGAACATTTTTTTACTTCCTATGCTCATTTTCCCCCCTGCTATGTTCATGATATATACATCAAGTACTGTTGTTTTCTGACATTTTTGTGTGATTACTTGATCCTTTCTTTTCAACCACACATGAAAAATAGCGACTGTGCTACACACACAGAGTGTCTCAGCTGGTGTAGACCCCCCTGGCTCCATTTTTCAGTTTACATATGCTGAGACATCTTTGTTCAGTACTGATCTAACCTGCAGCAATCTGGACCAAACAGGAGGTGATTCCTGGAGTCTAGTTCCTGCCTGGTTTGGTGAGGGGTAAATCAGAATGAGACCACAGGAGCCTGGTTTTAAAATTAGTGGGTTATTTGCATTTTTTTTGGCTGTTGGATACTTTACTGGTTTTGTAGGTTTCAAATCTACAAACCATTCTTTTAAACGTACACATGTATGTATATATAAATGTATATGCATACATGCGTGAGAGGGAACGTATGATCCTGTATGCTAGGCTAAGTCATTACTGATACAAATCTAGACCATTTCTGCTAACTTCAAAGTAGCTATTAAGCCTTTACCCTGAGATGAGAGGGAGCAGATAGTCAGTGTGTAGTAAGTATATGCTGTGTTGCAAAGGAAATTTAAAATTGTGGAGGTTCATTCCACAAAATAAAAAAGGCAGAGTGCCCTGAAAACACAGTTCCAGTGCTGTCTATCCTGAATTTAATATATGAAGCACTACTTATTAGCAACTGATTAGGCTATTTGGTGATTTCAAGAGGTCAGGTAACACCATTTTAAAGTTCTAAACTTTTTTTCAGTGAAGTAAAAGCTAATAGTGTATAATGTATTGCCATATCTCAGTGGTAGCTTCTGTGTTACATACAGTCAATGTTGTTCTGAATTGTATATGTTTACCCAATGATGAGGTTTAAAATATGCTGTATAGTATGTGCAATGTGTTGATTACAAGTATGTTGGAGTTCAGTGGTCTATTTAGTTTTTACTGTGCTGCTGTTTCGTAGGTATATGTGTGTATGGAATTATGAATTGTCTACAGTGTACAAGGAAATAATAATTAATCCTAAAGGAAAAGGGCAGTTATGTAACCTGCCTTAATGCATTAGTATAATATTGTTAAATCTCATAATTATCAGTTCTGTTTCAGATGTTACCAAGGGTTGTCCATAGAGCTGACTCCCTCACTTTTTGGCACTAAGGAGTTAAACTTGAAGTAACTTGGAGCTCACTTACATATTTGTACATTAAGAATAGGATGTTTGCCTGATCAACTACCTTGATTGTACAAGGTGGCAAAGACATGGTTTCCAGTGTGTTACAGATTAAATCACTTCTGCGCACACACAACTCCTGCTGAAGTCAGTGGGAATTGTAATCATGTAATTGAGTGGCCTAAAATTCATCTTCTGGAATACAGTCATGATAGGAGGATGGGGATATCCTGGCTTTAAGGAAGTGCCTGGATGCTATGCAATACTGCTCATGTCCTGTGTTGGAACATAGCTTTAAATTTGCAGGAAGAGCTTTGAACACTGCTCCAGTGTAGGTTGGACTGTAAAAATCCTTATGTGAAAATTATAAGTGTGATAGCCTGATCAGCCTGGCCTGCCCATGTACAGCATTCAGCTTTCAGGAGTCATGGCAGCTTTAAAAAAAACCAAGCTATAATAATTTCCCTGTGGCTGGCAGAACTTACTTAGGAATCTCTACATTGCCTACAGGTATGACTCCTCTACCATTCCCACAACCAGGTCTAGCTGTCGCTTCATGATTTCTTTCTAAGATGCCTCTGCATGAAGACAAGGGTAATTATGAAAGATGTACTAACTAAACACACAGAGGGTCCATCTTGTGCCTGGCTGGTCGGAGTAGACAAAGGGTGCTTGCCCTACAGCAGCACATTTGGTGTGCAATCAGCTTCAGTCAGAACCATGTGAACAGTTACTGAGGGAAAGCAGAAGTCTAATTTTAGACCCTCTTCTGTTATCTTTGTCTAGTTAAAATGCAGCATCTTTCCACTTCTCTCCTTTGCCTCTTCTCAGTGCTCCTTATCTGAACTTCCCTCTACCTGCCAGCTGTGAATATTAGAAATTCGTCAACCTTAGTACCCTGTAGCAGTCCACATGCTCTTATAAGATGCTAAGTGTGGGGCTAAAAGATGGCAGTGGACCTCATCTGATGTCCCAGGATAATTTATCTCCACACTATAAGTTGGGCACGTGCATCCTCTTAGATGGGCCTCAGCTTGGCCAAAGCATATCTCCTAAGATGGAGGTACACTTACGGGGTTTTTTTCTGCAGTGAGATGGCAAGTACTAGCTTCTTCCTTCAGTCCTGGGTCCTAAAAATGTCAGTTTGACTGGGAGAGATTCCTTGAGTAGCTGCAATTAGTTTTGCTGTGAAGCTGAGAACCTTAAAGCAGAATCCTAAGGTTATGTGTAACAACTATTACTGAAAATAAAAATCTATGGTTAAACCCACAGTTTTAAAAAGAAAAAGAAAAATTATCTGGGTTTGCCAGGACAGTTGTTAAGTTTTTGACTGCCTCAGTCAGCAGTAGCTTTAGGATCATCTGGGTGACGATTATTAGGATGTTATTGCCACACTGCCTCCTGACACTGTTCAGGGTCTCTGTACAGAAGCCTTATTATTCCCAATGAGCATTAATGCATTTGAATGACTTTTCTCCATTTTGGTGGGAAAGATGATTGAGTAACACTGAGGACATGGAGCTCCCTGTGTGTTGTGCCCACAAAGGTTCACAGAGCTGCACCTTCTCGTTTTAGGATCTGTTCAATGGTACTTTAATAAATGTTGTGTAAAAAATGCCTACAGTTCTCTATAGCAAATGTGAATTTTTATGACAAGAATGTGTATTTAGAGTTAAAAAAAAGTAATATAAAATCCAGTTTCTTTGTACACAGTAAAACATCTAATAAAGCTCTGGTACCTGTATTTGTGGTTTATGGCTTCATTGCTTCATTTAAGACTTTATAAGCAGGAGGCTTTTTAAGCACAATTTTCGGTTATGGGGTGGAGTTGTATGTTAGACTCAGGCTGTGCTCTTATGTTAGGGGCGTGCATGGACTGCCCCATGAGGGCATTGCCGTGAAAGTGTCGTTTCTCCTTGGTTTCTGTGGGACCCTTCCATACCACAAGATTGTAATGTGCTGTTCACACTGCCCAGGACACAGCAGGCTCTTGGCTACCTCTTTCCCCAGTGGGGTTCTCTAGCTTCAATTTGCCTCAAGCACCAAGGGACCCAGCTGTGTAGCCTGCTCGAACCCAGGCTGCTGACTCCTGCCATTGCTGGTATCTTGTGAGAAGGAAGGAGACAGAACACAGGGATTGCACCTCGAAGTGCCAGTCCGTGCTGTTGTTCCCCTGGGCCTTCCCAGCACTGCCGCCTCCAGCCAGTGTAGGCACAGTGAGCACTGACCACCACTGAAGCAAAACAAAACCTGCTTTCCTGCAGGTGCAGGTGGAGGCTGCCTGCTGCCCCAAGTCTGGCTCCAGGACATGCCAGCAAGTGAGGCCCTCCCATCATCTCCCTGGTGTCTCTTGCGGGTTCAGGGACTTCCCTCAGAAGGCGACACAGGCAACTACCCTCCAAGAGTGCTCTGCACCCAGGAGCATGGCCAGCAAGGCGTGGCTTTGCAGTGTCCTGCAAGAGTGAACTGTGGTATGTTACAAACTAAAAGCCTTTCTGAATGGCAACAACTCAAAGTTTAAGGTTTGTATTGCTTTATCTTCCTAGTGAGGCTGTAAATGTTGTTTTCCAGAACAGATCTCTTTTGCTCACCTCTCCTACTGCATCATGACAAACCTGGCCCAAGTGCACTGCCTTCCTACACTCTGTGGCCTCTCACTTGGCCCAGGTGAAGCCAAGGAGCCAGGCACAGGCTGCCAGGGTTGTAGAAGAAGATGACACGAAAGATGAGCAAGAGTCTCAATGACTCCCTGCAGAAACCCATGAATTAAATTTGCCATCTCTTGAAATCCCTCCCCACTTCTTCCTACCCCACAGGTACTTACCAACGGGAGCGTGTGACCTGCTCTGTACACAGCATGAATTTACATCGTTGCTAAGTGGTTACTGAGCAGTAAACGTAATCTTTAGTTTGGATCAGTATCAATCAACAAAGCTTCCATCTCTCCTTTAAAATGTTGGAAGTCATACCAAATTGTCATGTAGTCAGTAAGTCTGCCCTCCCAGAAAGGAGGGCAGCTGGAATAAAATCTGCAGCTCTTGGGAGAGGGGGAGAATTTAACTCTAGTGCTGGTGGAATGGAGCATGTCGGGGGTGGCATGAATTGCAGCAGGAGCTGATCAGCTGCAAGGTACCCAAACACGGAGCTGAATTTAACAGGATGGCTCTTAGTGCTTTTACTCATGCATCCAAAACTGAGTGTTCAGGCTGGAAGGGGCAGGAAGGGGTAGGGGGAGGTCAGCAGGAAGATATGCACACATAAGCTTCCTGCAATCTTGGAAGACCCAGTTGTTCAGTCTCCATCAGCATTTCATAGCCTTTTACAGGCCAATGTGCACCAATGTCAATGCAAACAACTTCCCCATCTCTGGAATAAATTAACTGTGCAATCATCCAGTCAGTTCCTCCTGCAATAACCCCCTGGTGTTTCTATCTTAGACAAAACACATTGAACATGAGAGATATTGGGAAGGGAGAGAGAGTATGTTAGGGGAGGGGAGGATACACTTGAAGATATGACAATCTTTCGCCTCTACTGCAGTCACACAGATTCAGGCCAGCCTGAAAGTATGGTCTCAAAGACATACTTGAGCACCTGTACCTCCAAATAAGAATATCTGAACCAGCTGAAGCCACAGATATAGAAAAACTTGAAGACTAGAAAACAATGATCTGCAGGCAGGTAGGAGTTTTCAGGGCTTCTGGAGAGCCATTGCTCCCTCACAGTGTTCTGACTAAAAGGAAGAGAGATTTAAAAGACTCCTGCTTGATTTACATGATGCACACTGTCCTCATTAAGCCTTTCCATCTATGCAGACACCTTCTCTTTCTGATTCCTCTGTAGTTTGCATGGGTGAGGAAGCATCATCCTCATTAGCAAAATCACTGAGCAAACCACTTCCATTCCCTGGGTAGCCATCACATTTCTGAAAGCTGTATAGTTTTCAAGGAAGAATTGGAGGGCATGAGCTAGGATGTAGGTTAGATGTGTCAGGTACCACATGGATGAAACAGCCAGAATAGATTTTACCTTGGAGTACAAAAGCCCATTATTAGTTAATGATCTAAGTCTTCTGGCTTTGCTTTTCTAGTAACTCAGGAACACGGAAACCATCTGTCAGCTTGCATTCCAATCCAGGAGTAATACCTGAGTGAGTTGCTTATTTCTGAGCATCCAAGCCCTGCCTGCCTGATGCAGATCTGACCTGCTGCAGCCAAGAGCACAGACACCAGTCAGGGCTTAGCGCTTTCATCTTGCTATACTCATGACCCTGGCAGTCTTCTGACCAGAGACATCGAAGATCTTGCAGAAGGTTTTAGAGGGTTGGTTTCTTGATAACAAATCAGCGCATTGTTTCCTTGCAGTAATGGCGAGATTTGCCCGTGTTCATTAAACACTTGGCCCAAAATCTGAGCAAACTCTTTTTTCACTGTGTCATGTACCTGCAACCCCATAAAATTTACCTCTTCTTTTCCTCCAATTACAGCATTGAAAAATAGAAAGCGTGAAAAGTTTTCATAAATAAGACATACTGAGTGTACTTTTACATGCATTAAGCCTTGTAGCTGATATAGACTTGCTGGAAGCTCCCAAAGTGGCCAATACATTTTAATAATCCCATTGGGATTGCTTCAAGAATAAGTGTCTGGTTTTATATTTTAACTGAAATTAAATATGCAATTAACAGAGAACACAGACAGTGAATGTCTGTAGTCTGTTTTCCAGGTATTGAGAAATGTGTATTTGTCATTTGTCTACCTTTTGAATTTCTATTGACTGTTACCGTCAGCACTGAAACAAATTGTAAATAGTGGAGCAATAAAATTCATTTGTTTTGGTGGTGAAAAACGGATCATGAGGAAAGACATGGGAACAAACCAGAGCACATCATTATGAGTTAATTTGGGCAGCATCCTCATTTCAATACTGAATGCAGTTTGGTTAGGCAGTATTAGGGAACATGTGGCAGACGTGAAAAAGACTCAGTAAGGTCAACAAGGATGAACAAAGCTGTGGCAAACTTTGACCTCGGTAAAGACAAGGCCAAGACTCTTTGGACTGGATAAGAGGCTGATATGAGGAGGTGTGATAGATGGCTATGAAAACATGAGTATCATGGCTACAAGTGGTGGTCCACAAGCAGTGGAAGGAGGCATCAGCTGAATCTTTGCAGAGGCATGTTCAGAGCAAACATAAGGAGGGGATTTCACCTGCTGTGTAGTTACAACACTCCTTGCCCTGGGGTGCTGGGGTGGGCGTTGAATGGTTCCATCAGCCTAGAGGAAGATTAGGCAAGTTCATGAAAACTAAATTTATTAAAGGTTGCTAGCTACACAGACAGTGTACTCATCTCAGGGAATTACTAAACTGTGAATAGTTTGGTGCTGGGAGAGTGCTTAGAAGCAGTTGTTTCATAACAGAAAGAAAAAATTATTACTGTTGATGGTAAATAAAGGATAATCTTTCACACAAATCAAAATCTGATAGCAATTGTCTAGTGATGCGTAAGAAAAAAGCTAGTTCAAGTTATATGGATGTGCAGGTAAACTCTGCTTGGATACCTTCCCCTTGAGCACTCTGCTAATTTGTTATCATAGGGTCACAGAATAATTCAGGTTCATTTATTTCCATATTTAATCCTTCTCAATACCCTTGGCTAGACAGGACTATTAGGTACTGAAAATATTTTCTTGGAGAAGATCTTGCTGTGTCTTCATTCATCTATTTGATGTACTGATTTTCATAAGACCGTCTGGAGATTCACGTACTCCACATTCGTGTAACAGTAGTTTTGTGGTTTAAAGATCTCAGCATGTCATTTAGGGCAGAGTGGAGAGCCACAAGCACTTTATTAGCTGTAGTCACAGCTTGCCACAGGGCCTGGTATCAAACTGACCTGCATGCCTTTTCTCCACAGTCCAATCTGAGAAACTATTTTTGTGTCTTCATTCTCCATGTTCAATGAAATAAGGAACACAATAGTCTTTTCCAGATGAAAAGCAAGCTTCCACATTGAATGCTTTGGGATGATTAACTACAGAGTTATATAAACAGGTAATCATACTCACGATTCATAGACTTGCACAAAATAGCAGCGCTGCAATTAATGAAACCTTTCAGAGATGAGTTTGTCGTCTACTTGAATTACTGCGTTGCTAAAGCTCTAATATGGTCAGATCAGGAGCTTTTTTGTAATATGAGGATTATTACTCTGTACATCTGTTTGTGCAGACAACATAGTCTGCAAGAAAATCAGGTAATCTGTATTCTCCTTACTACAACAGTTAAATGTGCAAGCTAAACTTGGCTGAACCTTTTTGTACATCTGCGTAATTAGTCTGTGTGTAGCTGGGAAGCAATGAGGAAGCTTTCGAAAAGCTTCTTGCAAAATCTGACAGCACCACTGTAAGAAACTGACCACATAATCTGAACATTGAGATTTTAGCTTGCAAACTCAAACTTGAAAGGGAGATAAGGGGTAGGGCCATTAGCTGTCCCCTCTTTGAAAAGCATCAAGGCCAAGCTTGTGTATGTCAAGGCTAGTAAAAATTAATGGGGGCTATTATACCACATGTTACCAGTAAGTACTGAAGTACACTTGCTGTTTCAGCAAGGACTAAGGCTTATTGCGTTTATTGCAGAAGAGAAGCATGAACCACCCAGCCAGCCATTACAGAGTACTTAAGACAAAAGAAATTTAGGCTTTTGGGTCTTATTGGTAATAATTAATTAAGAGCTGATGCCCTTAATTCCTACTCTGTCCAGAGGAAAGTACATCAAGCAGGATCTCACATTTCTTATGGTTCAACTAAACGGTTCTGTTTTTATGAAATTTGGCTGCAGTTTAGCCTGATTAGGACAAATTGGTGATTTAAAACCAGAAATAGGAGCAGTTGAAAGCAAATGCAACCCCACCCTTCCTGGGCTGTTTGCTGGTGAAGGGAATAAACACGGCTGCTGCTGCTGCTGTCGTCAAATATCTGTCATTTTCCTTCTGCTTTTTTTTTTTTTTTTTAATTAGGCCTTAGTTCTAAATTAGGGTTTGATAAGAGGACTTGACAAAAAGAAATGTAAATCAACAATTTATGATGAAGCTGCTTTTCAGCTTTCAGGGCTGTTCTTTCTGTACATTGAAAACTTCAGTTGTGCAAAGGCTGCAGTTAACAAATATGTGTAAAGTGTGTTAATTTGTCTGTAATCATAAAGTTTGACACAGTAGAGCTCTGAGGAGCTTTTCCTCTGAAGTTCTCTTTCTGCAATCAAGATTTCATTTTATTATTTGATTAAATAAATGCAACTTTTAAAGTAAAAAAGAAGCCTAATTGAAAAGATCAAGTTATTGATACTGAGAACTTGTATATACATTACAAAATTATTCAGTGAACCTACTGCTATTTTTTTTTAATTGGCCCCTTTTTCCAGACATTCGGAAAAAAATCTCTTGACCTTTGAGTAGAATTAAATAAATAGCTTAGAGAATTATGCTTAGACAATTTTTGTGATAGCTTTTAGTCCCATAGCATTGAGTACAATAATAGAGGATTGGACTGGAATGTCTCACTTTTCATATCAAAACAAGTGCTTGAGCTGCTACTGCTATAAGGTGCTTTTTTTCTGTTTCTTGGGCATGATGGACAAAACAGGACAAAACCCTTATGCTGTTAGCAAGTGGTGTTTAATGGCAATGTCCAGCAGCTCCTGTTACAGCCTTTGAGCATCAGTTAGATAAGGTGAGTGAAAGGAAGTTGTTCAGTGGAATTTCATGGTGGTAAAATATCAGTGGTAACTTTAGTACTCCTGTGTCTTGTGGGACCCAGTGCATGCTCATAAATAGTTTGTTAATAAATACAAACAGCATTTATTTACAGATTTGCACAAGGTCTCTCTTTCTTAAAGGCAAGTGGTAAATACTGTAACTTTGATGATCTGAGTGCTATTTTGATGCATTGAGAATTTATCATACTGAGTTGCAAGAACTTTGTCAATTTTTTAGAATAACCATGTAAAGGAGCTGAACCAAACTATATTTACAATGATCTGTCATACATCTATGTATTTTTATTTTTTATGTATTTTTATTTTTTATGTATTTTTATTTTCTAAGAAAAAAAAACCCAGTGATTCTGCCCTATAAACGTAGTGCATTCATAAGTGTGAGCACTTTCATGTGAGTATACACTTAAAAGAGAGAGATGACCTCTCCAAAGAGCATCTGTCCTGTGTTGTTATAATGTACAAGTTATTTGGGATTGGGCTTTTTTCCTTTTTGAAGTTTGTTTTCAGAAACAAGTTTTTTCAACACGAAGTTGCTGTTCTCTGTCATCTTAGACCAATATTTTTGTGGTGCAAGATGACTAGACTTCAGCGCCAGGCAGTTCCCCAGGAACAGCTGTATGTGTCAACTGGTCTGAAGCTCTTCCATTCTATCCTCATGTCACTCCTTAATGCTGCATAGAATGCTTAAATACCAGTAGATGTGGAAAATAAAGTATCTTGATTCAAGTCCATACTCCCCTAATAACTGGATAAGATGGAAGAGAACAAAATGGTTTGGGAACCTTTCTCTTTGCTATTTTTGTGATTATGAAGGGAACAGGTAGCTTCAGAAGAGTAAAGGAGAGGACAAAACATGTTTGTCTCCTGTTTTTTCTCATGCATCTTTTCTTTAGTTGCCATACAAAATCTGTGTGGCAGGTGGTTCAGAGCACATTGACATTCCAAACAGAAAACCCTCTTTCTGAGTAAAAGATGTAGATTCTGCCTGTGTTATGTGTAGCTGCATATGTGGAGCCATTTGGGGGTCAGGTGCCATCTTTTAACATGTAATTGTCTTGTGCTTGCCTCTTACAGTATTTCTGGTGTAGGAATATGCCCTGGTTTTGTTCTCTTTTGTCTTTTTCTCACTGTATTTGTTCCTCTACCTTGGAGCGTGCCCGACATTTATATTTCATGGATAGGTAAGGTGGGTGCTCTAATTTGCAAGTATTTACATGGCAGAAGTGTAAAGCCTTGGGAATGGGAGCTTCTCTGTAGATCTTGCAGGCAGCTAAGGACAGCAGTGGTGGAGGCTTGGAGTCTGGCATGTGCCCAGCTGCCCAAGGGAGAACAGGAACAGCCTTTCCATGTGCTGGGGAAGGCAACATCTGCTACATTATGTTGCAAAGGATATTCCATTTTAAAGTACAATATGACTGCCAGTTTCTATACCTTCAAGCTGTTCTGAAAAACTAGCATTTTCTTTGCCTGACTTGTATCTAAGCTGTGTTATTTGAGATCCTATTAACTACACTTTTATGCTAGATGGAGATGGCTCTTTAATTTCTTCACTGTATCTCAAAGTTTGTGTTCAAAGGTGCAGCTGGCTTTCCTGTCTGGCTAACACCTTCCTGATAGTTCCCTGGCACGTCAGGATATGAGCATGGCTCCATAGTAAGTCCAGGTACCTTTGTGTTGCAGCTGTGTGTCCAGATGGCAGATACAATACTTTCTTTAAAACACTGTCTCCAAGCTACACTAATCCTGTTGCTTTGAAGGTGATGAACGGCGCAATTCCAAGCATATTTTTGTGTTGCTGAAAGAAAGAAGAATTTTCAGGAAATTCAGGAGAGACATCTGACTCCAAAATGAGCTCGTTCTCCAGACCAGACCTGGGGCTTGGGTTAGTCTCAGCCTTTAAGGACCCAGTTCTTGGTTATTATAAATCCATGTGGTTCTGTTGCAGTTCCTAAAGCAGAATATGTACTAGCTTATTGCCTGGGTCTCATCTGTGCTTATGTCTCGCTTATGTTTATTCACACTGAATCCATCCTCCTAGGCATCATCAATGGTTCAAAATACTTCCAGGCAAACTGACCTGCAAATCCCAGGGAAAGACTGTTGCACCGGTATAGAGAGTTTTACGGGAATTTTGCAGTGGCTAATTGTGAACTAAGAACCTACTGGTTCTTCTCTTTTCAACTGAAAGCCTAGCATGGACTTTTTTTTAGTAAGGGGAAGGAAAAGGAAACATCTACTTTCAGGACAGTGTCCTCTCCTTCCCCATCCCCTCCCTTCCAGAAAATGTGTTTGTAAAACCTAAATACACTGAATTTTTATAGGATTTAAAGGATCTGGATTACATCAATCTGTGATAATTCCTTTCACAGTGTTGCTCAAGGATCAAATCAGGTGAAAAAGGGCTTTTGAAAAACAAAGAATGTACAATGTGGGCAGCTGTTAGGCTATGGGCATAATTTACCTTAGTGCCACCAGCCAAACATTGAAAACGTGTTTGTGTGGTACTTTGAACAAATCAAGACTTAAATCAAGATAAGTTGCTGCTTTACAGCAGTGTAGCAACCTATAAAATCCTACATTAAGGAGCCAAACACAAGACATGCTTGCTTTGTCCTGAAGTCCTTACGTGTTGCCCTGCAAATACTCACTGTATTATTTCCAGTGACAACCACTGTTAAGGATGGCATGACTTGTCTTGTAAGTCTCTGCTGCTTGATTTAGCAGTGTTGTGACCTAAGAGTTATATTGCCATGATGTACAAAACACAGTAGTTCTTACACTAATCCATACATTCCAATTGTATGTTAGTTCTGGACTTAGCACTGAATAGTAAAGCACTAAATAGTGGTGTTTCTTCCGCTCAAAAGAAGTGATGTTGAGGCTGCAAATCACACTCCTAAATACAGATAACAAGGTTCTGGTGTGACATTACAGACCTGACTTTCATGGTTATCCCTGAGGACTTGAAAAAGATCAGTTATTGCTCATATTTGTAAATTCTCACATGAATAGTGCTGTGAGACTTCAAGTGATATTTAAAAAATTAATTCACTATTATAGTAGCGCCTCTTCAGCATTCTTGTCTTGTGTTAGGCAGAAAACAGTAAGCCTGGCTATAATAAACAGGGGTGCCTGCTCAAGGCAATATTTGTATTAAGTAAGTTGTGATTTCTTTTGGGAGAACATTCAGCACAAGCTCCCTCTTGTACAGTGTTGTGCTGAACAGGTTCTACAAATCCACTACACATAGCTTTGCTACTATTATGCTTTATTTAATTTACTAGTCCTAAAACTGCTTCTGGGTTACACCATCTTTCGTTTTAGGCAGATTGTGAGGATTCTAGAAATGGGCAGTCTGCTGTGAGATATTGGCTGGTTCATGTTTAATTAGATAGTGCACACTCTGAGTAATTAATTTATTTTTCTTGAGACAATGGATCCTTCCTTTCCTCAATGGTTCTAATTCTCCTACTAGGCTTTTATAATCATATTCCTGTCAGTAAAGCTGAATATCACCTTGTTCATTCATAAGAAAAATGGAACTGAGGTAATGTGATGATACAAACCCCCTTTATTTAGGGATTTTGTTCAAAAACTATTAGAATGCCTTGGTCATACAGAACATGATCCTCTTTGTTATCATGCCCTTCTCCAAACTTCCAGTTCTACTTGCTCTACTAATCCCTCCTCTGCATACTCACCTTCTGTTACACTCCTTGAATCTGACAGAGAAGCTTCTCACCTGATTTGTTTTTAATTTTTTTAATAATTTAAAAAAAATCCAGTCACGACCACAAAATATCTCAATCATTTCAAAATGAAGAGTCCTTTATGTTCTTCCCAGGGTTTTTTTATGACCTCACTTGTATGTATGACCTTCTCTAATCTTTATCTGAAGGAATAGTCTGTTTATACCTAAAGATGGAGCTAACCATGGCTATAGCATTGCAATTCACTGTTTCTATGCAAAATTCAGATCACTGGCCATTTTCTTACCTCTGCAGAGCAAGTTTAACACTGCAGAGTCAGTTAGACATTATTGACTTAAATTGCTTTTAATGAAATTAAAGGTATTTTGCATGACCTTCTTGCTCAGGGTGAATAGCAGAAAAAAGAAGGCAAATGTGTGATATACGTTGACTCATTTTTTTCTACAGGTTCCCTTAGGCTAAATTATTCCAGTGATGCAATAAGCTTTCTTCATCATAGTTAGGAGTGCTGCAAAACCTCTCATTATGGCTATCTTTACGGGGCAAAGGTGGTACTTAGCAAGTGTTAATGTAATATACCTGGCACCTGGCAATTGCAATATGCTGATGCTGCAGTAAGTGTTCAGCTCATTCTATGTTCTTTCATGAAGACTGGCTTCAAACATTGAAATGGGAATCTGTATAACCAAAACTGTGATCTTGGAAGATCCCTTTCATAGTCACCACAAGGCTTACTTGCAGCTTGTGGTGGCCCAGTGGAAAGGGATATGATGGCAGTCTGGAGCAGTCTGTGGAGGAGAAACCTTAACCAGGGCACTCTAGAGTGCTGCCAAACTTCTGTGCAAACAGGATGGGTGAGTGGATATGGGCATGGATGGATGGATGAATGGATGGATGGTTGGATGGATGGATGGATGGATGGATGGATGGATGGATGGATGGATGGATGGATGGAGAGAAGGAGACCCATGAAGGACAGTGGCAACCAGTCATTGCAGCATTATAAATTGACAAGGAAAGATGAGTGTCACAGCTGTGGTGGTTATGTACCAGGAATGTATACAGCAGCTGGGAGCAGGGCTGTCCATGCCCAAGAACTGGGAATACGTGGATTTTGTGGAGGAACTGTGGGTGGAAAAGCAAGCCTCAAAGTGCCTGCAGTTAGCAATGTTGATGCACTAGGGGTCCGAGTGTGCTGCTAGTCATGAGACCTCCTTCCTGTGCAGTTAAATCCTGGAGTGTGCTGTGGACTGGCACCCTCACCAGCTGCCTTCATCAGCAGCCTCCTCTCATTCTGCATCTCTGCAGCTCACAAGCACAGAATGAAACCCCTCCTGGTATATTCCCTGCTTCTGCACAGCTCTGAATTCTCTCTCTCCAGTGCGAGTTTGTACAGCTGCAGGGAGCAAAGAGGGGAGTCCAGGCTGTTCGGCAATGTATGATGAGAAGCAGACCTGGCTGTCAGTGATATCTTTATCCAGGAAAATTAATAACTTGAAGATTGTGTAGGGGGATATAGAGATGAACAATAGGGGATATAGAAGTGAATAGATCTTTTTTTAAGTGGATGAAAAAAGTCCCTGAGTCTAAAAATAGCTGAGGAAATGAGCAAGAAAAGTGAGTGACTTGGCACAATCCATAGAAAAGGAGCTATGAGACTGGGTGTTGTAATGTTGAGTTCCTAACCTTGTGTTTGGTTGTCTGGACAACGCTTTCCTCTGTGTCCTATCTTGAATTTCATTAATTTAATTACTTCAATGGGACTAGGAGCATTAAAGAAAATTAAAAATAAATTTAAAACTAAGAATTGTGAGACAGGTAGATTTACAACAAAATCACAGTAGGACCTACTGGATCCACTTCTTCAACACCTCAAAATGTGTTAATACAATAAGGCTGAAGATCATAAACTCAAAAATTACTCACTGAGGACCTTGAGCAGAGGAAAGGATAGCCTGTGACTGCATGGATGTAGAAATGGGCTCAAGTAAGGAGTTGATTTACCTTCTTTATCACTCTAACTGTGTGGGTTTCCACCCATCATCTGTTACAGAGGAATTAATGTGAGTAGATCATGCATGGATAACATAGATCCCCCTTTATTCTCCTGGGTATGCAATGATTTATTGTGCAGCTCAGAGATTAAGCCTGCCAGATGTAGTCAAGCTGGGAGTTGGGTGAGCCTGAGGGTCTCATCACACACCTGAAGAAACTCAATGGGAAGAGTGAGAAAGAGAGTGTCAGGCAGAATGGCTGCCTGAGCC
The DNA here is from genome assembly GCF_009829145.1 of Chiroxiphia lanceolata. Classification (NCBI taxonomy): domain Eukaryota; kingdom Metazoa; phylum Chordata; class Aves; order Passeriformes; family Pipridae; genus Chiroxiphia; species Chiroxiphia lanceolata. Next base: position 29,808,424 of record NC_045671.1, read on the forward strand.
ACACATCATAGCATGTAATTTCTCTCCCATCTTCATACATTTGTTCAAGGGGCCATGCATGCAGTTATCCTTGGATGCCGAGGTATTCACATTACATTTACATTACACAGCAGCTGCACTGTGCATGTAGGTGTAGTGGTTTGGACTTTGTTTTCCCCAGAGGATAAGAAAAGTGGTAGACCCCAAGGGGTGGAAACCCCTGGAAGTTTTGAAATTCTGTCCAATGAGCGCTCCTGCAAAAATGTAAACATACCACAACCAAACGGAAGAGAAGAGTTGTAGTTTTAGGTTAGAAGAGGTAGCCATGTTGTGAAAGCCACAAGGAGAGGGCAGGAGCCCTCTGGGGGGGCTATGTGTCTGTAGCTGTGAGCTGGAGGATGTTTTCCATCGTGAGTGAGCAGAGACAGAGCAGAAGCAGCGGCAGCGTCCAGAGGTTATGGCTAAAAGCCAACTGATAAGACCTGAACCAGAGGAGCAGCAGAAACAGCATGCAGCCAAGGAAGACTCAGAGTTGCTCAAGCCGAGGTAGAGAACCGGCAGCAGAGAACAGAACTAAGTTCTACAGAGAGAAAGCTTAGGGGTAAGAACTGTAAAACTCCCCTAAACCTCATTGGAGATCCCTCCAAAAATGGAGGGTGGTGGACTCTTAGTGATTAGAAGTCCTAGATGGAGTAAAGGAGCTGAGAAGCTCGGTCATCCTGAGAGCTCAGCCAGGACGGAGTGTGGGAGGTTGGCCTTGAGGGGGGCCTCCCTTGCTGCAAGCTACAAAGAAGCTCACAGCCTGAGACAGGGCACAGAGGCCCTGCAAGGAGCTTGAATCTCCTGAAGATACCAGACCGTCACGAAGACCCCCTGTGCTTCGTGATATGACGTGGTGAAACGACCTTGTCTGGGGTGAACGCAGCCCATGGAAGACCCCTTTGCCTGTGTCAAGGGGCTGAGAAGAGCTTGGAGGCCTCCCTTGTGAGTGCTGGCAGAGATCCAGCCATCAGCTGCTGCATGAGAAAAGGACAGATGACTGCTGCTCTGAAGAAGCTGCTGCCCTGAGAGACTGGAAGGGATCTGTCCTTCTTTCCCTCCTGGACTTTTATTTAGAGGGGAGAAGAGATCTGATCCATTGTAAATACTTATGTCATAGTAGAGATAGCTAAGGTTGTATATAATATATTGTAGTATTTATTTGTATAGTCATTGTAATATATTCCTTTTCCCCATTCTGAGTCTGGTGTGTTTTGTCTGGAAAAACCCATCTCACATTAGGTTGAGATGTGGGAGGGGGAATGGAGGTAGAGAATTGGATTTTGGGCTATCTCAAACCATGACAGCAGGTCACATGCAGATAAATGCAGCAAATTCAGAATGCAACTCTCCCTCAAACACGCAATGTCAGTGTAAAGCATGAGAATTAGAGAGCCACAGCTGAAACCCTAGCCATTAGCATGCAAAGGAGTTCCAGTATCATCAGAGTTCCCTGTGCTTTGTCTTACCATAAATGGATCATGAATAAGACATTCTGAGTCATGGAGGAGAGTGCAGCTCCTGTAGTTGCAGGTGAGTGATGTAAAGATGGCATGGCAACACCACCAGCTCCATCCCAAGGACACAGGCAGTGACAGAGAAACAGTCATGTTGGTTCCATCAGCAGAGCTATCTCAGCAGCCTGTCTGCCTGCACTGAGGCACATGTGCACCTGCAACTATCCTGGCTCTGCTGGGGTGTTGGACTGGGAGTTTAGATCCATCCCAAGGCTTGAGTGGAGAGCTGAGAAAATGCCTTTCTAATGCAACAAACTCCTCCACCGACTTTTGGATTTCATCAGGAAATTCCATCCAGTATTGAACAGAATTGCTTCACCACAAAAATGCATACATGTAAACATTTATTCATGTTTTCAGAACTGCAACTAAAAAGGGGACAGAGCTGATTTTGAGAAAAAATTCCTTTCAGGATTTGCGGAAAGCTGTGGTAACTTAAAATTCACATGATGTCAGTGGCAAAGATGTTGCTGTCCAGCAGGAACTGTGGTGAAACCTACCATGTCTAAAGGTTTTCTATAAGTGTTGGGACACTGATGGCAGAAGAAAAAGGTCATGTTTAGTCTCAGGAAAAGCAAAGCAAAGTGTAATTTCCAAATTTGGCCTTTGTATAGGGTTCACTCTAAGAAGAAACATCTGCTGCTTTCTTCTCTACTTCTGTTGTGGATGACCTGTAAAACAAGCACACAAATAGGCATGCACACGTCTGTCGTTCCAGCTGCAGTTCTGATTAGAAAGATCTAACCCCATACTTGTTCAAGTTACTTTCTAAACCCCTCGTGACTGATATTGTGTGACGTTTCTTGGAAGCAGCCTGCTTCATGTCGCAGAGTGTAATTAAAGGCAATTAATGCAATTACTCACAACTGTGCTACTGATAATGCTCCAGATGCCATTACAACACTGTGCCTCCTGCTGCTGGTCCTCACAGCCTGGCCTTTATGTTCTCCTGGTGTTGTCATTGTGGTTAAACCAGGGGGCTGAAAATGGGAGTACAATTTATTGCTCGTAACTCCCCTCTCTCTGAAAATTTCAAGTGTGCCAGGCAGACCATAAACCCATTTGTTTACTCACTGACTGAGGAAGGATAAGAGAGAAGGGTGGAGATTGCCACAGAAACTGGTCACACTTGAAAGGGTATTAAAAAAAATATAAAAATGTGTTTTACAGTAGTCTGTTTTACAATTAAACATATACTAAATCTGTTTATTTCTACTAATGCATTTTACAATTATGGAGTAGCTTTTCAAAGGGACTATAAGTTTAGGCAGTAAAATCTGAAAGACTTGAATTAGCTGTGAACTTCAAACTTTTCATTTGCAATTCATGCCTTCATTTCCCTTTTGTTTCAGCCACTGCCAAGTAATTTACAGTTCAAGAAAGGCTAATGGAGCTATAAACAGAGCACAGATGCCTCTCACATTTACTTTATTGGGCTGGGGTATGAAAATAGCCACTGCTTCCCTAGAATGGCACGCACATAATTACAGAAGTACTTCAAGTATCCTGCTTATCTGCAGGTAAACTGTACCTCATCTTTCATCTTCAGTGGGGTTCACTTAAGTGGCTGAAACCTACCTGAATTCACTCCCTGCCCTCTGAGTTTATTTTTGTAAAGTGAGTGTTGGTCTACTGGGATGATCATTAAACTCATTAAGTCTCTAAAGAAGGATTGACTACTCTAAGCTCAGTTTTAAAAGCTGTCTCAGATAGATAGTGGGATATCTTTGGATCCCCTTGTGAGACTGTCAATCACTGCAAACACATTAAAGTTCAACATTTCCCACTTGCAGCAGCATGAAGCAAAAATATCTCAGCTGAGCTGAATGGTTTTGAAACAGTTTTATAGCAATGCAGTTGTGACGGAGTTCATTAGCACCAGCTCAGGGCTGCCTCTTGTTCTCCTGGGCCTTTCCCAAAATGCAGGCTCAGCAGTGCTGGCGCCTGGGTAAACAGCCCTATCCTGTTGCAGCTGGTGTCTTCAAGTACAGCCTCCCTCCAGGGCCAGCTCCCGCTCCTGCTGCTGTTGGGACAGGGACATGGGGTGGTCCAGGCAAGCCAAAAGCTTTGGCAGGGAGGGCTTAGCCCATCTTATTCCTTTCCATGAGTGTGGTTGCAGTAAAGGGGAGTCTGTGTCCTTGGAGAAACACAGTTGGATCCATACAATGTTTCCTTCAGAGAAGGCTGACTGTGAGCAGGTGCTGGTAGCTGATGGTCTGAATCACTGCCAGCAGATGTGTTAGTGCACACTTGGGTATTTCAGGACACAAGTGCAAATAAGCAGAGGTCAGCTGGCCTGGACGTGCACCTTGCAGTTCATTCCCCTGTTTGCTGAAGCTGTGTTTGCTGGATCTGAGCCCTTGAAGGGCAGGCAGTCCTATCAGACACAACTGGGCTCTCTGCAAAGCTGAGGCTGATCTTCAGCTGCAATGAACAGGCAAAGAAACTATGTCATGTATGTACCAGTCAGAGATAAAGCTTTCCAGACTGACAGTGTTCATGAGCCCTAACGTTAAGCATTTGCATCTCAGCTGAAAAGAGCCATGGTTTGATTTTTAGTTCTGCTCAGAAATACCACTGGTAAAGGATGGTAGAGTTGCAGCAGAGACTTTGGGACCCCTCACAGCTTGGGACCCCTTTCATGCACTCCTGCCTGACACCAAACTTTGCTTGTTCCGCTGTGTGTGGTTCACAAGCACTTTGGAGAGCAGACATTTAGATGGGTGATCTGGCTATAAAGGGAGGTCAAGACCCAGGTCTTTAATGTAGAATTTAGTATTTCTAATACTAAAACTACTGCTACCAACATAGGGCATTGTTCCATTGCTACATTGTGCAGTCATATAATACCCAACAACTCCCAAGACTTTTACCCTCTATATGGTTTCTCTTATCCATCTTGGCAGAGTGTATCAAGCATAAACCAGGTATGTACCTACTACTCTCAGCTCCATTTCATTTCAACTGCTTCACTTCAGCTCACATTCCCACTGCCCTCAAACACACAGTGCCCAGGTGGACTAAGGAGTACCTGGCTGGGCATTGGAATCCCTGGCCAGCCCAGGAGCACCACAGTGCAGAAGCCATCCCTCTAAGTGTGGTCAGGAATGTCACCTTAAGTGTCATTGCAATGTACAAGTGAGCAGGAGTTTTCCTACTGAATTCAACTACACCTTCTTTTGAAATTTAGAGCATGCTCACTACAGTGAAGTGACTACTGGAAGGAACAAGGTAAGAAATAACATGCCATTGGTGAAGGAGAGAGCTTAATCCAACTGGAAATGGGCTACCATGGCAGGATAGATGAATGCAGTTTAGTTTCCATACAATAACCAAAACGGCTTTAAGAAGAGTGCTCAGTGTGCAATCATTCGGTGCATCAGGTCTGTAGAGCTTCACATAGTGCATCTTTTGACAGTTATGGCACAAATATGTTTGGAGAACATCCTTGCAGTCATTCCTCAAATATGGAGGAAACCCCCCTTGAACAGTGGCTATAGACTAACCTCCATTTGAACCACCTCTGTTTTGTGGGAATTGGTGTGAGATATGCTAGGGCTGCTTCCCAAGTGGAGGGCACTGTCACGAGTGCACATCCTGGTTGTTGGGGACAATGAAGACCAGGAAGATCTACAACTTGAGTGGTTCCTGAGCCACTGAACAATCAAGTTCACTGAACAATCCCATCTTCTAGTGTTAGAAACAGAAGATAGGACGTGAAATATTATGTTAATCACCAGTTTATTGGAGTCAAGGTTCTATTGACTTCAGCCTTGCTTTTGTTTCATTGTTGTGAGGCTCCTGAACACCCCAGTGGGACCTGACCGATGGAGTGTACAGCTAAAACCAGAATAGCCAGAGCACAGTCTGACACCGTGCTTAATGTCACCCCACCCTGCACAGATGTTCACAGCAATGCTGACGTTTTGTGTCAAACTGAGAGAGAAAGGGAAGATAAGGAGGACTTATAATTGTGATTCCAGCAAGAAGAAGAACTGAAGTTGTACAGGGTGAGCTGTTAGCAATCATCTCTGGTCAGTCAGTTCTGCTGTGCAGACTGGGATTTGAGATACAGCTTTGAATTTTCTTTGTCTGCCTCTGAGTCATTGCCAAACACTGACAAGACCCCCTGATCTTGATTTGGCACATTAAAAAACAAGCTGTTTGTTCTCTTGGCTCTGTAATGTACTTTGGGTTTGACCTAGAAAGTTCATATCTGGTGGAGAAAGAATGCTTCATTGCCTGGCATTTTTATTTTTTGTCGTGATAAAGTTACCAATCATACAGAAACTTGGGAAAAAATGAGTTGCAGAGATGAATCAGCAGAGCTCGATTGATATCAATTTACAGGCCTTGACTAGTGATCAAATAAATTAAATTCACTTGCCCCATTACTTCTGATTCATCTAGTTTCTCGGTGGGTAGTTATAAAAAATCGCAATTCAAAATATTTATTGTGTCAGTGTTAAATGCATTCTGTATTTTATGTTTGGAGTTTGATTTCAACAGAGAAGCTCTAAAAAAACTTTTGTCTGTTGGTGCTCCCTAGTGGTGAAATTTGCCTTCAGTGAAGCTGCAGGAATTTTGCTAGTGACTGTCCAGTTTGGTATCTTAATTGCTCTACGTCACTCAGAAAGCCTTTTTGGGGGTATAAAGTCATTCACACGTTGCAGGCTTTCAGGATTGTGCTTTTGTGTAGCACAGGGCCTTTATGATGTGAAAAATGGACACTGAAGCAAAGAAAATCCTTTTTCCTTCCCAAGCTTTTCTCAGTACTGTCCTTTGCATTAATGCGCAACATTAACTGTCCTAAATAGGGTGAGATATGCCATTCTTGTTCTTTTTCTCATTCTGTGTCTGACAGAAAGCTAGGCTAAATGCAGTGTGTTTGGCTCCATGGCTCCCTCCCCATAAATGTGCCAGGCTGGGGACAAAGCATTTGTGGAAAGGACTTTGATAAATGCCTAACTGACCTCACTTGTGGGCTGAACTTTATGAACTTGAGAAACATCTGAGAGTGGAGGAAATCCCACAGCACAGGTCAATCCCTGCCTGCAAAACAGCTGCCACATGCCACAGCTCCCTGCTCCAGGGAAACTACCACTAATCCTGGTCCAGGACAAGGCTGACTGTTTAGATTCTGCAGAGAAAGAAAAATTGTCCAAGGACTTTGAAAGGCCCTGGAGAAAGCAGTGGAGCCAGAGCATCACTGCTTTTTGCCCAGAGGAAGTGAGCCTGGGCAGGGAATGGGTGCACAGAAGCAGTGGTTAGGAATACACCCAGTTCCCTTCACCTTTTACGGGTGGGGTGGCTTTCAGATGCTGTTTTAATCAAATAAGGTCACTTACCAGATGCTTTGATAGATGATTATCAAACTTGTTTGATAGTAGTTCACATTGTTTATCAGGGATCCTTTTTGCTTCATACTGTTTCTTTTGAAGCTTTATCCTTTTTTTTTTCCTGCCAGACAGGATATTATCTTCCTACCTTCAATGTTTCCAGCACCACGCTACCTCTTTCAGGAAGGTGAGATCTACCAGTAAACTGGCTGGAAGCAAATTGAAATAAATCTGTGGAACCTATAAAGGAAAATTTCACCTTCTAGTAGTTGCCTTATGTACATACATTACTAGACCTTCCCTCCCCATGCAAGAAAGCCCGGTACAGCAGATGGTTCTTGCAGTTGCCAAGTGTACTTCCAGTGGCCTGGAGCAGAGCCTTCTCCCCACATACTTTCCATAATTTGGGGCAGCTTCTGAGAGGTGTTCCCCAGGCAGCATCCACAGCCTGCAGGCAGGTGATACACATCCTGGCTGCCTCATTGCAGACAGGGAGTAGTTGCTGGTAATAGTGGGGAAGTCAGCTGTGACACAAGATGCTGTCTCCTGGACTGTAGGTGTGCTCACAGGTACTCATGATGCCACCATCTGAATCGAGCAGTGATACAGCTGCAGAGTTAGTTGTTGCATGAAAATACAGGTATTTTCTTCTCTCTTTTATTTAAAATACCTGCTCAGCTATGGGGCACAAGTGCCTCACAGCTCTGTTGTCCCTTCTGTTTTTGCACTCCAGAAGTACCATTTCACAGCTTCCATCATGGCTGCTGGGTGAAGTCTTAGGGATTCCTGATCTTGAGTCCTATTCACTGTCTCAGACCTCAGCAACCATCTCTCGCTCCAGTGCTCCAGTGCCTATGAGTACCAAAAGAAAGCGAATTTGTTTAATGACTTGTGCAATCACTGCCATATGACAGACAATGGTGTAGGATGAAGTGATGGGTCCAGCTTATGTGCATTGATGCTCATGGTCCAGGATGAACCATGGGCCAGGTTGATGAAGCAGAACAAGAGCATGTACCAAAAAACCTGCCATCCCTCTGCTGCATTCACTCCTCTGTGGCTGGGGACTCTTGTGTTAATCTGGGTGGTCCTTAAAAGCCTTGATGGAACAAAAAACATTCATTTTTGTGAAGATGGAAGTCACGTATCTTGTTTGGATTGCACAAGAGAAACTTGCCCTTTATAGCTCCTCCATGCTGAATCAGGGCACACAGTTGTAATTTTTGCTATGTCCTGACACATGATCCCCTCTTTGAGTTTTCCTCCACAGAGGAATCCACCATGGTTAAGTTGTGTGTTTACAGAATTCAGAAATCATACAAAATATTTATTCTATATTATACCTGTAATATAATTTAATATAATTACAAATTAAATTATAAATTTTATGAATTACAGATTGGTCTAGACAGCCTATGCAGGAGTGATGCAAAGAGACTGCCCCAAGATGCTGCCTGTGTCTGTGGGCCCAAGCTATGGGCTGCCTGCTCTGCACATAAAATGGGAATACCAGGAATGGAAAATGCTGGTTTCTCCATGGACAGGCCTCAGGGTATGTGTATAGGTTTCTGACTGCAGGAGGGGAAAGCAGCATTGGAGACTGCCTGGCCCAGTAGCAGGGAGCGCCAACTATTACAACTATTACAACCAGTATGAAGAAGGGGCATGTTTCTGACATTGGGAGAGGCTAATGGTTTTCAATTCTGGCAGTTTCAACTGATTTCCAACGCCTTCAAGTCAAGAAGAGACCTTTCCTGGTACATCTTTTAGGAGATTTTTTTTTTCTCAACCTTATTGCAGGTTTGTTCTGTCTTACCTTATTTGGATACATGAAAAACTCAATGATAACTGTGTTGAGGAAATTTTGCTCTGATTTGTTCCTGTCAAACTTAATCACCTTAATTTGAGTACTCATAGGGTTGTAGGAAGGCAACTCTGTACATATGTGATTCAGGTTTTCCTGAGTACAGCACAGATTAGATCTATTTAGCAGAGAAAACTTGGTGGGAGGGGGATGCAAGGCAAAGAAAAAACATCCATATTTTTGAAATTAATATAAAGCATTTTTCAAATGAAAATTTCTAGTTTTTCTTGAGAAGGAAAAAAAAAGTCAGGAAAAACCCTTCCTCATTTAAAAATATCAGTCATCATAAATGCAACTTTTCACATTAAAAAAAACAGGGGGAAGTAGGTATTTTCTATAAAATGTTAAAAAGGCAATTTTCACTACAGCTTTGACATAGATTTAAATTGATCTCTCATAAATATAATGATCAGAACGTGTTTTACTGGTCATTAATGATGTCATTCATTAGTACTTGTGACCTGTTAATCAAGAAACAAAACAGTTAAGTGAATCACTTGTTCCGCATAGTAGGCATGCTTTAGATGCAAATTCCTCAACCCACAAGCAGTTTGAATAGTAGCTACTTAATGATAGCTTTTATTCATTCTGAAAGTGCAGTAAAGTAAGATGATGTTCGCCTGGGCTAATACAAGATGTGGGTCAAACAGCCCAACTCATGCATCCTCCTTCCAGCTGTGCACTCAAATCCCTATCTAAAGCTGGGTGCTTCTGACCTCCTTCATTCCTTCCTTTCCTTCCTTTCCTTCCTTCCTTTCCTCCTTTCCTCTTTCCGTCTTCTCTTCCTTCCTTCATTTCCTTCCTTTCTTTCCTTTCTTCCTTTCCTTCCTTTCTTCCTTTCCTTCCTCCCATGCTTTCCTTCCTCCCTTCCTTCCTTCTTTGCTTCCTTCCTTCCTTCCTTCTGATTCTGCTTTCCTCCTCCCTTGGTGGCTCTTTTGAAAAGCAGGGTGCTGTGCAAAGGGTGGCTGACTTTCCACCCACCCTCCATGAGGGTGGCTGAGGACTGAGTGAAGAATGCCTGTTATGCAGTGTTGGTTCCCTGTCCTCTCCTGTGCCGGTAAGGTGCCCCTTACAAGCATGGAACCTGGGATTTAAATTCTCCATAATTTTGTTTTTCCACTGTGTGGTAGATGAAACCCTCTGTTTAAGCATTTCAGCCTCTGGCAGAAGGGGTGGGTTTTTTTGGTTTAGGGGAATGTACCTGTGCTGTGGTTGTGCTGGGGCAGTCCTGTCATCGTGCTTCAGTGCTTAGTCCTGGGCTACTACTGATGCACCAAATACTTCCAGCTTACCAATTAAACTCAGTGAAGCAGCAAATTCTGTATAAGAGAGAGAATTCCTGACTTCATTCAACAAAGCACCCTTCATTCAACATTCAAAACAGAAGGAAGCAAATTCCAAATCCTGCCTCATAAAGTCTGAATCTGCATATCCAGTCCTTGGACAGAAATAATTTTTCTCCACAGGTGCTGCTGTTTCACAGAATCCTCTGTGCTGATACAACCCCTCTTCTCAAATCTTTTGGTTCTGCTCTTCAATCCCATATCTCCTTCAGATCTGGAGTGGCAGCAGGGAGGAGGCAGCAGCGTGGGCTTCCTGGTGAAGCAGAGCACAAGTGACGGGCACCTGGCTACCAGCAGGGTTGCCTACCACCACCGTGCTATGCCAATGGCACTGCCACCCCTGTCAGACAGCCCAGTGATGGATAGAGTACATAAGATATTTCATGGTTCATTTTTCTTATTGCCACAGGATGTGTCAAAAAAGCTAAGTATTGAAGTCATTCAGATGGCCTTTTGTGCTTAAAAGCATCTTCATTTTTTTGTTTGTTTGTTTTAATATCCCTTCTCACAGGGGGCATAGAGGGAGGAAAAGCAACTCACTGAATTCTTAAATTTAAGTGCAGGGTGTATTTTCTTTCCACTCCATCCTGATAGGAAATTTTGATCTACCATGTAAGGACGAGAGATTTCTCTTCTGATTTGTTTTCAGGAAGATTTGGGGGGGGGGGGGTGTGAAAAACTGTCTGGTGAATAGTATCATTTCATGCTCTTAAAAATCCAGATTTTGTCAGAAAGCAAACACCTGAAGCCATGTCTGTAAGATCTGTGTGACACGAAGGATGCAGTGCAGTAAGCTCTTGCTATTCATCATCCAAAGGACTGGAGGTAGGTTGGTAACAGTCCACAGTTGTGAATTTTATGAGACAGGATGAACGGCTTTTCCCATCTCTGCACCTAGGGGATCTGGAAAATACCAGGGGATGTCATTTAAAATTTAAGAACTGTTAGACTTCTGTTTTGCTTACCTCTCAGAAAATGTTGTGGTGTTTGCCCCCTTCCTTCTGTTTTCCCATTTATAGTTTCTCCCTTGAGCAGTGGTTTGTGGTGAAAATGTGGGCTGCTCTAAGAGGGGAGTTAGAGGTTGACTTGGGAAGATAACAGAGTTTTTCTCAGTATGAGGAATTAGATAGAAATAGATGAGACATGACCTTGTGAAACCCAGCTAGAAATGCTACTATGTCAGGCAGAATACTTGTTGGATTTCTCTGCTCCCTTGGAGATAACATTTCCACATCTTTTGAAAAATGATCTTTTATAAACATGTTGCAGCAGAGACAAGGGTTGCTATGTTTGTTTTGCTGGATAAATATTTCTTGTAGAAATAATGAAATTGAGGCCATGAATATGTGCACAGACATTTCCAAAGTTTGAGTGTTGCAAAATGGCATGCATCTGTACACTGACCTCTTTGGGCTGCTCCTAATTTGATTCAAGTGCTTTGGTCTTCAGGGAATACTGCATCAAAAGTTGAGACCAGAGACTTGGTAAGGTTCAGCATCATATGGGTATGAAAGCCTGAAGAACCACAGTCCAGAGGAAGAACATCTTTTGGTGCCGACACTTTTCCATGTGAAAATCAGTCCTAGCTGACAACCTTGTTTGCATGAGCCATCATTTGCCATAATGCTGACTGAATTTCTGAGAGCTTGTATCTCTAAGCAGACTTATTTGATTTCTCATACTTTTAAAAGGTCAAGAGGAAACCTTGTGAGTAGCTGACTGTAAGAACAGAAGGTGACCATGAAAACTAGGGTATTGCCTGCTGTTCAAGATGCTCTAACATATCCTGTGGTATAACAGAAAGGTGTACATATGCAAGTGTGGACCTCCAACCAATGCAGAGAGAGTGAGATTGCTTTGAGGATATCTTGTAGACAAAACTTGTGAGAAACAGGTAAAAAATGAAGTGCAGTCCTGCAGTGACAGGTAGTGAGCTGCCATGCTTGGGAAAAACTGCTTTCTCTAGTCCCCCTGGTTACCAGAGTGCCGATTTTATTGTTCTGGTCCAGGCCCTTCATTCCTCTCATCATCTGGCCTGTTTGCAGATGAGCAGACAGCTTCCTGGGGCACATCAGCAGCTACATGTAGTTCTGCCAAAATGTGAGCCCAAGCAGTGCTCTTTACTGCGGTGGCCCACTCAGGCAACTGAATTAAGTTCACATGAACTCCCATGTATGGGTGTACTCATGCTGTCCTCAAGCCCTGGCTTTGGTGAGAAGTCTATCAGTGCCTGTATCCACTTAATATTTCTGATAATGCTAGCTGTGGCGCTTGTCTGCCAGCTTGTTCTTTAATTACAAATGGCACAGTCTACTTGTACACTGTGTGGTGTGCCTTTCCTTTGTAATCCTTTTAAAATTTAAAAACTCTTTAGTGACTCCTTGTTTTCCTGATAATAAAACGTGTAAAAGTAGTCTCTCAGCTAGAAGCTTCCAGCTGTCTGCCTTACACTACTGTGAACACTGACTTGCAGCTCACAGATGTGGTTTGTTTCTACAAGGCTCGAAGAAACCAGGCATCTACTCTTTGGGGTCCCAGTGGGGCTGGAGAAGCTGCCCTCAGTGAGCTGGCAGTGCTGATGCCTCCTGAAGGGTAGAACGCAGTATTTTGCAAATAACTTTAAAAATCCCACCCAGCAGCAATGATGGAGCCAGTGATGACTATTTTGATTTCCCATGACAAGTTTACACAATGTAATAAGAATCTGGCAGAACATTGGTTTGCTAATTGTATGCTCAAGTTGTGTAACAACAGTTCTTGGCCAAACTCAGAATCGAAAAAAAAAGCAACTTGCAAAAGCGACTGGACATGAAGCTATGCAGGAAGCTCTTGAGTTGTTTTTCTTTTTCAAGGACATATATGACCTTAGATCCCAACAAATTGGAAAATATGTTTTAAGGACTCTGATGTCTTGACATGTTTCTGCTAGTATAACAGAGAGAAGAGGGATTCAGTGCAACATTGCCCTCTGGATGGGATGCATACTGGGTGTTTGGGAGCTTTTGAGTTCTGTTCCATACTTTGATTATTTTTTTTAGAGTGAACTAGTTCCTTGTTTTGTGCTTTTCATTGTTGTTTCTTTTCTGCATGGGTGTATCCTCTCATTTTCCATTTTAATTCCTGCCCTGGCACCTCAGTCATGGGGTCGTGCCCATGTTGCAGGACAGAGGCTCTAAGCAGTCCTTGTCTGCTGGCAGCACTTCCCCAGGATCAGTGCCCAGAGCTCATCACCGAGGGCAAAAGGCGAAGAGCTGTAAATAACCCCAACTGTATTTGGAGTTTTCCTTTCTCTGGGAGCCTGACTTTTGCAGTGATGGTGCAAGAGCAGGCAGGTATTTTGCCTTGGCCAGGACATTTCCTGGTGAAAGCAGTAATGAATTGTGAGCATGAGCTTTTTTATCAAATTCTCACTCTCTTGCCTTCAAACTGAGAGCAGAAGGGTTGTGCAGCTTTATCAGGCAGCACAAGGAGACCTAAAGTTCACTGAGCCACTATGACCTAATGCAAATGTGTTTTGATTCCTCAGCTCATGTTGGGCAGCTGCATTTGTACGAAGAGCTGTTCTTCCACAATCCTTTAGAACATACCTCCAGGGGTGCAGGTGGAGAGGCTGTTTTTTTCTGACCATTCCTGCCACCAGATCGATCTGCTTTCATTAAATAATAACCAAATCAAACAAACTCTCCAGCCTTTCATTTCAAAGACTACAGCAAACCACACCAAGGTCGCACCAGTCTGCAAAGTAGGCTGACTTTGCAGCTGACTGTCTTATGGTAAGTCAATAATGTAGGGGTTGTTTGGGGTTTTTTTGTTGGCTTCAATGCACACAGGTTACAAGGCATATGGAGAAGTCTTCAGTGGGTTTTGTTTTGCTTTTTCTTTAAGATTTTGAATTACCTTTCTCATGTATTTTTATGACTGTCAATACACTTGTGATGTGCTGGTTGATGTTTTGCTCACTGATGGGGATAAACAGTGTTTTTCTACATGCAGCACAGTGAAGGAATGAAGAAAGCAATTGTTCTATAGGACTTCATCTCTTTTCTAAGCTGGCATTGTTGGTGCAAGAAGCCAGAAATCAGGTAAGGGAAACAAAGGTTATATCTGTTCTCTTCTTGGTCCTCTGGTAGGGCTGCGCCTTTCTTTGTCTTCAGTTTTACCATATTTTGGATTTAATTATACTGTTAATTGGTGAGTTTTTTGTGTAAAAAGTGCTTCTCACTATGGCAGCCGTGTGAAGACTTACTGCCTTTCTTTACTAAGGGAAGAAGCAATGTTTTGACTCGATGAAATGTCGTTTTTTCTCAGGAAGGTGTCAAAATCGTAATAGCATATGTGCCCAAAAACCTAAAATAGAAAACAATTTCAAAATTAATTTCAAACTTTTCAAAATTAAATATTTTTGAGTATTGTTTTAAAATAAATAGCTTGGTTTTGAAACTTCCTATCGGGTTTTGGGTTTTTTTGAGGTAAACCAAAATTATAATGTTCTACTGTAACAACCTATCAAATTTAGTGTTAATTCAATCTCATGACAAGAGGGGATAAATATTTTGTCTGCAAAATTTTTTTTTAAGTTTACTAAGCGTTATTACTTCCTAAAGACTGCCTATAACCTTCTGTCTCATCAAATAAAGTGAGAAACAGGCTAGATGTTCTGTTTCTACTGCAGGTAGAAAATTCAGATGAGCTTTGAATATTGATGGTTTGCAGTTTCAACAGGCTAATCAAAACTTTGAGAAGAGAGGATTCACTGCACTAAAACACTTATATGAAGGGGGCTTAAAGGTATGTGAAAATGAATTGGTTACAGGCTAATAGATGGGGCTACTTACTCTTATGATTTTGATTGTTGTTTTACATGCTTTATAGGAAGAGTTCTTTCAAGTTTTTATATCTAGAAAATATTTTGGAGAATACTTCTAAGCAGTGAAGAACAATAGCAGGTCTTTATTTGTCACATTCAAAATAATTTATGAGCAACTTCTAAAACAGAAACCATGCACAATCATGGTTAGTACTCCTGATAAATAAGTGGCCAAAAAAACCATTGTGACTTCTGGTTCTCAAAGTTATGAACTGAATTACTGCTAAATGTGTGATTGCCCCTTTCTACATGCACTCTTTAGTGCCTTTGTGTTGTGAAGCAGATTTATATGCATATTGGAAAAGACATCTCTGTAAGGATACTGGTATGACTGTGATGGCTTTTTGAGTGTTTGTTGCCTGTCCATGTGCTGTAGATGGACACCTTCACCATGGACAAGACTCTGCTAATGCACCTGGTCCTGCTGAGCCTGATGATTGGGAGCAGCCAGGGGTGCTACTGTGAACATTACCCATGGGGGCCGTGGTCTGCCTGTTCACAAACCTGCAATTATGGCACACAGACCAGGCACAGGTAGGGCCAAGCTATCTCAGTACTTCTATGTTTCTGTTTATTCTCTGTGAAAATACCAGTTCTGGGAAGGGGGACCTGTGTCTGAAGCTCTGCCTTCCACAGTATGCTGAGAAAAAATGTCATGTTCAAGTGTTTACCAGATAAATAATCATCTTTTAATTGCAAGACTTTAAAATTACAAAATTATGTATGTAGAACATTACTGCCTGTGGTGGGGGGATTGGAACTAGATTATCTTTAAGACCCTTTCCAACCCAGGCCATTCCATGATTCTATGGTACAGTGCTTCCAAACAAACCTGTATCTGCAAATATACGTAGTGAGTACAGCCAGGTCCTTGAATTCAGCCCCTTCAAGCATGCACGGCTCCCCTGTGGTGGGAGCTCTGTCCAGCACAGAACACTGCCATGAGAGGGGTGACCTCCTGCATGGCAAGCCTACAGAAACTTCCTCCCTGCACCATTAGTTTTATGACAACAGTTAAAGTCAAAAAAATATTCAGCAGCATCAGATTGGATGCAGCTCTGTGGTATAATCTAAACTTGTGATAAATCCCCTCTTTTCCTCCTGGCTCTGTCTGCACCTGTCCTCTGGGATGTCTGAAGTGACATGAATCAAAAAGAATTGCTCTTTAAACTTCAGATATATTTGGATTTTTCTTGTAATCAACATTCTGCAACTGCATATTATGTCTCAACATTTTTAGCTGGGCTCAAATAACTTTGTCAGTTCACCCACAGTTAAAGAACACCTACAATCTGTCTATTCTTTCCTAGGATAACTTGTTAAATTTTTTTTTTAGGCAAATAAGAATGGATGAATATTATAGCCAAAACTTCTGTGACCAGCTGTGCAAAAAGCAGGAATCTCGTGCATGTAACCAGCAAACATGTCCTATCAACTGTCAGCTTGGAGGCTTTGGCCCTTGGTCAGAATGTGACCCATGCATTAAAAAACAAGTAGGTAGAAAATGTATTATATGCATTAAATGCAAGAAATTATGCTTAAGAGATCTCCTTTTTCCAACTTTATGACAATTGATCAGTAAAATGGCAGTTTAAGTTAAGAACAGAAATTGGTTATGAATTATACAATAGAAGATGAAGGGAACAAGTTAAAATAAGCAGACCAAATCAGAAAGGGGCGATTGAGTAGAGTAAATCCATTTGTGAGAACTTGCTTCAAAGTTTCCACTGCCATAATTAAAGGTGAGTTTTTCACATAATGAATAAACTAAGCTGTAAAGTTTGCATGTCTGTTTAAGCAGGAGCAAGTCATGGCATCTCAGCTTAACCATATCATTCTGTATGTTCTAAAGCAAGAAAAATAGAATTGAATCATCTGTTGAAAACTGTTAGCCAACAAATCCTAAGCCCCACTGGCTAGAAATGCTCAGGCTGTATCTTACACTTATAGTCAGGATCAGTTTGAGGTTGCTGTTAAGAAATACAGAGCACCATTCCCCCAACCTTCACAGCATACACAAAAAAACCCCCAGGTTTAGTCTCTGTGGGACAAAGTCCTAGAGAGTGTTTTTTCCTCTTGGAATTTTGTCTGTTGACTGATGGTAGACTTAGAGGTGAGACAGTAGAGAGGGAAGAAGTGAAAAGTCATGTTCAAGTGAATTTGACCTATAGAAACCAAGCAAGCCCTGTCAAATCTAAGGTTGTAGAAGGTAGAGGGGAGTGGAGTACAGATTGTTTGGGGTAGTTATATGTCTGGTGGGTCTGAGGTTGGGTGGGTGGGTCTGACCATGATAGCAGCTCTGAGGTCCTGTGCAGACACAGCCTGCAGCTCTCTGAATGTACTCCACAGCTTCAGAAATCAATTCTTGAAAATCAATCCTGAAACACCTGTCAGACATTATAAGTGTATCTTACATACATATATTACTTTCTGATGCCCATACAGAGTGAGAAAGCTGTTCTAGATGTGAGATGTGAGCCACCCACAACTTCCTGTCTTACAACTGAGATGGACAGTGTGAGGGCAGAGCAGGAGAAACAGTGAGAGACTGGGAGACAGGAAGTTTCAAGAGCTGGAAGGGAGCATTTTTCTCAATTGAACTGATTTCAATATTCCCTTAAAAGTCTGAGGGTCTTACCTTGCATCCATATATAAAAGCATTAATTTTTACTAATTTTAAGTATTGATGCAACATATATGCTTCTTCAAGCAAAAGGTGCTTTTTTGGACTATAATCCATTTACCCCTCCAAACTAATAAAGATCATTGCTTGTGATCCTTAACAACCAACAGAATGGAGGATGTGATTTACAAGGTAAGACTGAAGACTAGTGCAAGCAAATTCCCACTGAGGGAGAGGGATGAAGAAATGGGAGCTCACACAAATAATATAGTCAGTGTTATGGATCTGACATGGAGTACAAAGAAGCATCCTCTGAGGCCTGAAAGCCTTCTGGTGTTGTTCCCCACACTCTCCCATTATAGTCACTTGGTTACTGGTTCTAGAATCTTCCTCCATTTTTTGTCTCCAGGGAGGGAAGTGACAGAAGTCTGCAAGGGTCCGTGCTTTTCCAGTGGAAAGAATTCTTACAGATGGAACTGTTCAGTCACATGCAGACAGGTCTCACCAGAAGTCCCCTGAAGTGGAGTGGAAAACATATCTGAAGTGCTTTGTCTAGAATCCTTCAGCTTTATTGTTCTGCATGGAGGGTACTGACTTGGGAAAAGAAAACCCAGTGAGCTGCAGATTTTGCTTCCAGATCTTTTTTAGTAACAGAAATTTTCAGGAAAATAATTTTTGTCCTCCCCAGTCATCCAGTGCTCTTTGGACAAGGGGGCCCACATGTGGGAACCAAGTCAGCTGGTTAGGGGATACATGGCACTGTTCAGACTATTTCTATTTCAATAGAGATGGTAAAGGACAGGAAAAATCTCTTTAAGCTTGTTCACACACACTTTCCTCCTGTACATTTAAAACTGAAGATACAGAGACTGAACTTTTGATTCCTTTTGCTGAAGACCAGGTTATCTACTGTTTAATCATGTATGCTCCATCAGGGCTATTGATGCTCTTGGATGCCAATTCCCTGCCTGCCTAACCTAGAATGGTAAAATATAAGGACAAGAATAACTGATTATTTCCTTCAGGGCTCTGGTTTTGACTGATTTTCAGCAGCACTGAGGCGTGTGGCTCTGCCTGGAGCTACAAAACCTGCTCACACGAACAACCCTGGGTTATTTCTTCTGCCTTGCAGTTTCGTACCCGGACACTCCTGCGACCATCCCAGTTTGGGGGTCAGGCCTGTACCGAGCCGCTGGTGGATTCCCGCCCATGCTTCCCAACTAAGCTTTGCAACATAGTGGAAGTTGACTGCAAGAATAAATTTCAGTGTGAAAGTGGTAATGATAATCTTCATTGTTTAACTGCATTACTAGTCAAAAGATTACTGAGACAAAAAAGATCCAAATGATCCAGATCTTGCACATTCCGTGCATAAATTCCAGGGAAGAGAGACCGGGGAGAAAAGCCTGTGTAAGGATTTTGTATGGCTTGGTAGAAGTTGTGCAGTTTTCTTTGCACAAATTTTTTGTGTACAAACATACCTATAGAGTTTCTCTGAACACAGATTCTCACTATTTTTATTAGGCTTGTGGCAATTTCTTGTTTGCTTCAATTTAAATACACCTGATTAGCCCCAAAGAAACTTTATCCACACATTCTTTTGCCAAACTTAAAATTAAGCCTTTGCGGGCTTCAAAACAAGGCAAAACTGGCAGAATTGAAACAACCATTTCTAAATTGGAATAATCCAGGCATTATACTGCCTCACTGCTGACATCTACGGCAAGTTCACACTTTTACTGCAGGAAAAGACAAGACTGCCCTTTTCTGCATTCAGACATGATGAATCCTTGCTGTTGCTGTTTCTCTGGTGCAGGTCGCTGTATTTCAAAAACCCTTGAATGTAATGGAGAAAATGACTGTGGGGACAACTCCGATGAAAGAAACTGTGGAAGGAAAAAGACTGTATGTAACCGAAAGTATGAGAGCATCCCCGGTGTGCAGTTAATGGGCAGTGGGTGAGCCAAGTTTGTTTATTTTTTCATAAACTTAAGATTGTTATCTCACTAATTTACATAAAGAAGATAATTCCCAGGTAGCATGTGAGAGTGTTCATTCAAACATGTAATCTCTCAAATTAAAATTATCAAGAAATTATAAAAATACAGTAAAACCATCAGACTAGGACTTGCCCGCTGCATTTTCCAGTGTTGCTCTGGCACTGCTGGTGTAGTAGATGAAGACCTGTCAGGGAGCACTGCCTCTGAGCAACCTGTCCTCTCTCATAGCAGCCAAAATATCATGTATGGGAAACTTCCAGCTCTTGGAAATACTTGCCCATGCACCGTGCCAAGTGCTTCAGAAATTTTGAGGATGTTCCTCTAAAGCTGTTGTTTGTCTGTGTTATATTTCACATGACACCAACCCCTTCCAGGCTACTAATTTAAGCATTATAAACTCTAAATATGGGATGCCTGTCCCACAGAGTCTTGCATTTTTAATTGAATTTTCATCTCAGTGTGCTCCAGTAATATCATTTATGGTAGAAATCAACAACTGCTTGTTCTTTTTCCCAGACCGTTTTTAGGTCTTTCTCTGTTTAAGACTTACTGTCTCATGCTGACATTGGGATTATCAGTAGGGTGAGATAGTGCTGGAGGTAGGAAACTGCATTGATGCTACTGCGTTTTTCAGGTGAATTCAATGTGAATGACTTCTTGTAGAGGAGTTTCTTTCAATGCAGTAACACAACCCTGATGCTTATACTCCTACAAAAGCTTCAATATATCTACATATCATGAAGAGTTTCAAGTCCATATGTCCTTCTGGGGTTGTTTAATCTCTGGAAATAATTTTTTGTTAGGTTTCACATTCTGGCAGGAGAGAGCCGAGGGGAAGTCCTTGGCAACTCATTCAATGGAGGACAATGCACAACAGTGAAGCACAATGAGACGAGGAAATCGTATCGTGTCCCAGCGAATCTGGAGGCTGTCAACTTTCAGGTACTCTCAAGCAGCGGCTCCTAGCTGAAAAGTCCTTGCTGTAACCCCAATCCAAATTATGTGCTCAAGTCTTAGGTAGTACTGTGTTTTAGGACAAGGTTTCTCAACCTGGTGAGGCTTGAACATGCCTCAGTTGATGTGTGGAAGTGGGATATGTTTTGTGGCTCACTGAATCATATATCAGAGTCAACATGATTGATTTGAGCTTCTCCTGCTTCCCTGTGGCTGTGGATGCGTCTTTGTTCTGACTTAGTACCAAGGACATCATCTAGCCAGAGGCTTGTTCAAGTTCAGAGCTTATTCTACCAACACTATTGTATCCTTGAAGTACAAAAGGCTGCAGCTCCTAACTCCAGCTTCCTTCCTGTCAGCCTTGGGACAGAGTTCCTCCCTGAGCCATTTCAACCCCTCAGTCCCACCTGTTCCCTGCCGAGCCCTTTCACAGAGCAGCAAAGAAAGAAGGCAGACACCAAGTTTGGGAGACAGGAGGACAAAACATACACAGTCTGGAGAGGAGGCTTGCAGGACAGGTCAAGGGCAAAATGAACCTGGTTTGTATATCATAAAAAATCTGGGAACTACTGATTTGTCATTTTTTGTTACACATTGATATTTAGAAAATACTTTGAATAATATGTTTGGGGCACAACATCTGGCTGTATACGTATGGGCAGGCCCTGTCTGAAGGCAATAGGTATTTTGCACTGAGGAGAGAGTGCAGGTCGAGGAAAAAAGCTCAACTAATGAATGAAAACTGAACTGCTGGGTTTTGTCACAATTGTGTGGTGTTAGAATTACTTTAACAGGAGAAACTGAAAAAAGGATACCTAACTATGCTCAATGGAAACTGCAGTTAAATTGGCCATGACATGTAGACTTTGTCAATAATGGAGAAAAATTACTGTGGGCAGAAATATTCAGAGGGGAAAACCAATCCTTGGTTTGCCCAGGTCTCTTTATAGCTGTGAGGTTCGTTAAGTTACTTATGTCAATTTGCAGGACTATTAAGGGTTTGTGAATCTCACCTTTGAGAATGCATCTATATCTTCTAACATTTAGAGCAGCTTTTGGTATACAAGTGTCCTTATAGAAGGAGCAGACCTTCTTCTTGGAACTCTGGTGTATTTTCATGCAAAAGTGTATGACTTGTAAAACAGAAGTGTATTGGGAGAATGGACCACCTCACCTCCAAAGGTCCTTAGGAGCCCTATTCATTAAACAAGTCTAGAGGAGGGGAAAAAAAATCACATCTTTCAAAATTCCATAGGGATATGCCTGAATTTTGGAAAATAAGTAATTTCTAATCTGATGCTAAAGTTGTCTTGGTGCTTTGCCCAAGACCCCCACTAAGGTTTACCAACTTGATTAGGCAGGTTTGCTCACAGTTCCTTGTCACCTGCACTTAGACCATCATGTAGTATGGGTGAAACACTCCAAATATACTCTAAGACTCTCCTCTGGAAACCTGTTCATTCTTCTAGCTGGGAATTAAGAAGAAAGGTCAGAAAACATCAAGCTAGAAGCCACAGGGCTGGAAAGTAGTCACAGTGTGGACATAACATGAATGTCTGAAATTCTTTCAAAAGTATGTTGAAACACTTGTCGGAAATTATTCCTAAACTTTGGGGCATGGGGATGGGGAATTTTACAAGAAAGTGTTACATGTTTTGTTGTTGTTGTTGTTATACAAATGCCTATTAGAATGTCTGCTTCTTGTGTTCATCTTGCCTATTAGCCTTTCTCAGCCTCATCTTTTATTTTCAGAACAGTTTCATAGCTTACTTCTGAGTCTCATATAATCAGACATGTTTTTGCCATTAATAGAAAAACAAAAAGAAATCGAGAATTCATTTCTTAATGGGTTTCTGCTTCAGACTATTATTTGGGCAAATGTATTTTGCTTTACTGAATCTCCAGGTAGTAGATGAAGAGGATGATGTCACATCAGACTTCTACAAGGATTTAACTCCCCTGGGTGATAGCGTTTCTCGAAGTAGTTCATCCAGTCATGGTGCTCGAAGATCTTCTGGTATACCACTTTTATTCTCAAAAAAGACACGGGTTCAAGTTACATCATCTTCCTCCTTCAAGAAAGCTATTAAAGCCTCATATGAAAAGGTAATTAAATCTTGTCTTTAGTTTCTCTCTTTCAATTAATTTCTGTCCGGTCATTTCAGAACTGAGCTACCAAAGGCTACTTTCCTTATCAAGGCATTGGCCCACTAGAATTATACATTAAAAAATTCCTCTTCTGATACTACAAGATGTTCTTGGTCGCAACATACCTTCTATAATGCAATATGGTTTTCTGGGTTTAGTACAGAAATCATAGGCTTATTCCATCTTAAAAAAGCATAGATTTGACATTATCAGATTGAGTAAGCCACTCCTTTTCCTATCCTAATTATAGATTAAGAGGGCACAATACCTAACAGTAGCAGACAACTCTAAAATTAAAGGAACTTCACTCATTAATGTTATACATATGCATGTATTAAGCATTAATCTACATAAGTTCTTTATCTGGTAACTAACTTGCATATTGGAGTCTTGTGTTTGCCAAGACACAATCGCTCATAAAGATAATTTCAGAAATAACACATCCACAGAAAAGTTTATCTCAACAGAAAACATTTTTCCTGAAGGTTCTGCACTTCTAATGTAAGTGAATACTATGGAGTATAAAATTATATACTTTTATAGTTTAACAGCAATAAATGATGGACTATGGGAAAGGCCACAGGACTGAACAAATCTAAGGACTGTTGAAACCCAGAAGTTCTAATGCAACTAGAATGGAGGGGGGGGAGGGCGGAGGAACTAGTGATCTTTAAGGTCCCTTCCAACCCAAACCATTCCATGATTCTATAAAATAACATAAACCTACCAATAATTTCATCTGGTGTTGGCTAAAGACAACACAAGTTAAAATCTCTTCTTAGTGGATCCATAGCAGGAGTTTTGAGTCTTCCTCATGTGCTCTGTTGTATCATACAGTAAGCCTCATTTTTATCTGTATGTGTGTGTGTGTGTATGCACGTGTGTGTATGTAAATAAATAAGTAATATTTGTATAAATTTTATTAACGGGTGTGTGTAGATAGATATGTACTTATGTATGTTTGAGAGACATAAAAAAGAATTTTTAATACTTTCCTAAATAGTGCAAATAGGAGTTTATACTGAGAACTTAAAAGGAGGTGGAACTTACCTGGGCTTTATGAGGTCACATTCAGACCTATATGTTAAACTGTGTACATAAAAGTTTCACCTGAATATTCCAGGGTCTTTAGAAGGCCCTAGCCACTTATGCCTTTTTCCATATTGACATGGAAGAAATATGAAAACCTGATGTTTTTTAAGTTTATGTTTGTTTACCAGAAACTTTCTTTAGCTAAGTTGTCTGGTCCTCCAGTATGTCTTCCTGATTTCTGGTCCTTTAATCACAGAATCATAAAATGATAGAATAGTTTGGGTTGCAAGACATCTTTAAAGGGCATCTAGTCCAACCACCCTGCAGTCAGCAGGGACGCCTTCAACTAGACCAAGCTGATAAGAGCCCCGTCCAACCTGGCCTTGGATGTTTCCAGGGATGGGGCATCCACCATCTCTCAAGGCAATCTAAACCAAAGTGTCATCCTTATCCTAAAAAATTTCATCTTTATATCTAGTCTGAATCTACCCTCTTGAAACCATTACCCCTTGTCCTACCACTGCAGGCCCTACTAAAAGGTCTGTCCCCATCTTTTTTATAAACCTCCCTTGAGCACCAAAAGCTCGCAGTGAGGTCTCCCTGAAGGCTTCCAAACTGAATAACCCCAACTCTTTCATTCTGTGCTCATAGGAGAAGTGCTCCAGCCTTCTAATCCTTTTTCTGGCTCTTCTCTGGACCCACTCCAACAGGTCCATGCCTTTCCTGTGCTAAAGACCTCAGACCTGAATGCAGAACTGCAGGTGGGGTCACACAAGGGCAGAGTAGAGGGGCAGAATCACCACTCTTGACTTTCTGGCCACACTGCTTTGGATGCAGCTCAGAACACATTTGGCTTTCTGGGCTGTGACTGCACATTCCCAGCTCATGTCCAGCCTTTCATGCACCAGCACCCCCAAGTCCTTCTTGCCAGGGCTGCTCTCGATGGGTTCTTCTCCCAGTCTGTACTCATGCCTGGGATTGCCCAGCTTGCATGCAAGTGCGTGATAAAACCAACTAAGGATTTAGAAAAATGACCTGGAATTTTGCGTCATAACTGAAATGTTAGCTGGCACTGCTGAAAATTCAGAAAGTGTAGTGGAGAAGAGCATCATAACCCAACAGAAGAAGCCATGTATAAATAAGTAATTGTATAAAGTGCTTTATAATGAATCTTTCCTATCTGCTCTTTGGTCATTTGCTCTTGTTTCCTGCCCCTCCTTTTTCTCTTGATCGCTTTGCTTTGGCCTTGGGCTATTAGCTTCCTTTTTCACTTTAGAAATCCCTTTTTTCAGTATTTGCTATTCCTTTCCTTTCTGTTTAGTTCAACTCCCACATAAACAGCCTCTAGCGTTGAAAAAACACAACAAGCTCTTTCAAAAGCATATATTTTTCCCTACATGTAAGAGATGTCCCTTCCAGCTCAGGATATCCTATGATTCCATGTTCCCAGTGTTTGAACATTCTCTTTTTACCTCTCATTAACAACTTGACACCTGAACTCAATAAAGTCTTTAACCCTACAGTTTCATTTTAGTTTTAGTAGATTGATAAATTGTGGAGCTTTATAACAGTGAGTTAGGATCCAAAATACTCACTTCCAGATTAGTTGCAAACAACCCATAGATCATTATAAGGTGAAGCTTTTCCTCTGAAACTTATGGTTGTCTGATCAGCTGCTGGTGCATTTTTTTATGGCAAGAATCCTTTTGGATTGGTAGGTGCCTGATGAGTCCTATTTTTTTATTGGAATACAAATATTGGAATATTGGCTATATACTCTGAAAATGTAAGGAAGCCTTCAAGAACCTCACAGAACTCTTGGAAAACCCAGAGCTAGTTTGTTCATGGTTAAAGCATCATGATATACAGGATTATTTAGTTCTTGCAACGTATATCAGGATATACTCTTGGTTCCTCTACTTTCTGCACTTAACTCCCTCTGAAGGTGCTAAGATTGCCCTTTTCTTATTTCTAGAATTCCAACTTTATTAGAGTCCATAAAGTAATTTCTGTTGCAAACTTCACAATGAAAGAGTCAGATCTGCATCTCTCAGACGTCTTTCTGAAAGCACTTAACCACCTGCCCCTGGAGTACAACTATGCTTTATACAGCAGAATATTTGATGACTTTGGCACTCATTACTACACCTCTGGGAAGACGGGTGGTTCCTATGACATTATTTACCAGTACAGCTCTGAGGAACTGCAGAACTCAGGTAAGTAATCTTTAACAAGAAAATATTTGTTTACCAGTTTTTCTTATCACTGCTTTTAGGTCTTACACAACATTCTTCAACAGCAAGAAATTCTTTAGAGTCTCACAGACATAGGAATTACTCACCCTACCTACATACAGAGCAAGAAGAAATTTTTGCTCTATGCTGTCTTAATTTGAAAAGTTCAAGAGATTCTTTATTTGATAAATGTCACTGTGTTCAGGGAAGCCACTTAAGACATTCAGATCAAGGCCACAGGTCACCAGAAAAAGATATTCCAGCATAGAGTTGTGTGGGACTCAGAGGTCTAAGTGGTACTTTTTGAGATACAGTTAATAAAGTTTATGGTATGGATTAGAAATTACTCTAAAATTTTCTCACGACTGCCAGACTGTCAAAATGAAAAAGCAATACCACAGAAATGGAAATCAGTCCAACACTCTTTGTACCTGGGGAAGCAGTTGCCTGCAGAAGTGAAGTTTCCAGTGGTGGATGAGGAGCAGGGAAACTTGCTGGGTCACCTCAATGTAGGAACCTGGGAGCAGGGTGTCTGCCATATATCTTGTTACGGTGATGAAGCTGCTGCTCTGTGTTATTTCTAGGCCTGTCAAGTGATGAATCAACAGAGTGTGTCCGAACAGAAACCACCAAGCGTGTGTTCTTCCGGAAGAAAAAGAAAGTCAGTACCAGATGCACCACAAACAGGATGACTGTGAGACATGAAGGTGACCATGATGAGAACAAGGACCATGTCCTGTTACTTATCCTGAGAGATACCATTCCTCTCAGCTGCTCCAGATGACCTCCCAGCTTTGTTGAGCTATGGATGCTCTTCCACCACTGTCAGAGGAGCCATTGTCTGCATCTGATGCAAGCACTGAAATCATCACCTTACTTGTAAATGAAATTATGGTGTAGGAGCAGTCTTCCTCTGCTCTGGAACACCATCATTGGGTATCCCGTGGCACTGGCTCTCCAATCAGTCATGGATCTGACAAACATTCCCCATGGCCTTGGGTCCAGGGCCAGGCATGCTAAACTGGAAGATAAGCACAAGTAGAAATAGGTGTTCGTAGTTGAGCCCCTGATCTTCTTTAAGGGTTGAACAGGGCTCATTGAGAGAGTTGGGCAACAATAACACACTACCTGACCTTCCCCTCCCACCTTCCTTATGCCAAGCAGACATCTAGGCATAGGAGTGCCAGAAATGTGTCTCAGAAACTGCAGAAAGCTGGTGCATTTTCCACAAGAATGGCAAGAGTCATGTTCTTCATCACTAAGAATAGGGATTTCATCCTGTCCACCATATTTTTGTCCTCATTAGTCGATCAATTTCTGTTACTTAGGTGTTTACAGCTAGGACTAAATATCCTGCCTTGCAGTGTGTTCTAGAGGAGGCATTTTCCACGACTGTCTTATGCAGTTCCGAATATCTCCATGGCTCATGTCTCAAACACATGTGGAATCTCATGGCAGGCTGCTGTCATAGTGTCCTAGTGGGGATTGTTTTTCCGAGCTTAGACTTCATTTTTCCAAGGGTAGTTTCAAAAAATAAATCTTCATGTATTCTTTTATATCCTTTTACACTTTCTCTTAGAACTCTGTTGTTACATCCGCTGTCTTTGGAGGCCATTGTCTGAAAATACTATGATTAAATCCCATTTCAGGTTCCATTTTGGAGTCATCAGAACGGTCAGTCTCCCTAGTAAAAGGTGGCAGGTCAGAGTATGCAGCAGCTCTGGCCTGGGAGAAAAAGGGAGCTTTTCCAGGACATACAGTCTTCACAAACTGGCTGGAATCAGCAAAGGACAATCCTGTGGTGATTGACTATGAGGTAAGAGAAGAATAAGAAAAACACTGAGAAAGCACAGACTCACGAGTTAGCAGCTCTTCAGAGAGCTCTGCAGGTGCTCTTTCATGTAAACAGAGATGATGCTGTGTGTGATATGAATGCACAAACATACAGGATTAACATAAATATACAAAATATTTTTTAGGACTACTTGTTTGGGTTTATAAGCCACACCAGGTTTGCATGGTCTGTGGACAGTGGGAGTAAGACTGAGGAGTATGAATTGATTGCTCTGGCACCAGCAGGGTGGCATGGGCAGGGGTTAGTTACTCTGCAGGAAAACAGTGCATGATGCTGGAAATGCTTTTTTCCCCTGTAATCATTCTCTTGCATGGCATATGTTGCAGAGTATGTCAAATAGGTGAACTGAAAAAAACCAGCAATCCCCCTTGTCTCTGTCCTGCTCATTCAACCCAGTATACCACTGCTGCTGTGAGTGCACTGAGCTGTCTCCCTCCCTGGCTGGCACAGCAGCCCCTCAGCAGCAAAGCATTTGAGGCAAAAAGCAAAAACTGCCTGAATGCAGCATGCAGTGAGGTTTCTCCCGCTGCATCTGCTGTGCTCCTGAAAGCAGTGTAGGGAAGTCTGACATGGCAGACTCTGGGTGTAAGTAAACCCCATATCATCTATAGCGTCCTCAATTTTGAGACATAATAATACGCTGAGTTGGAAGGCATCCAGAGGGATCATCGAGTCATGCACGGGACCATCCCTAAGAGTCACACCATCTACCTCAAATGCTTCTTGAACTCTGTCAGGCTTGGTGCTGGGACTACTTCCCTGGGGAGCCTGTTCCATTGCCCAACCACCCTCTGGGTGAAACACCTTTTTCTATTATCCAACCTAAACCTCTCCTGACTCAATTTCAGGCCATTCCCTTGGGTTCTGTCACTGCTCACAACAAAGAAGAGATCAGTGTCTTCCCCCCCTTCCCCTCATGAGGAAGTTGTCACTGCAATGAGGTCTCTGCTCAGTCTCCTCCAGGCTGAACAGACCAGGTGACCTCAGCCACATCCCACTTGGTTGATTTTCCCCTGGCTCACAGAGCCCTAAATTGGGGAAATAAAAGCAGTATGAATGGGATAATATAGATGTATAGCACTGTCACGCTCCTTTAAATTATCCATAACTTTCAACATATCCAACTCCTGTGTGATATAGCTTCATATGTAGGCTCTAGTGCCTTTAAAATCCTTTTGCTACACCCAGAAGGACCCTGCCATGTTAAGGTAGCTGCTTACTGAACTTGTCTACCAGGTGTCGCCCATTGTGGATCTGGTGAGGAACGTGCCGTGTGCTGTGACCAAACGCCGCAACCTGAGGAAAGCCCTGAGGGAATACGCGGGCAGGTTTGACCCTTGCCAGTGTGCCCCATGCCCAAACAATGCCAGGCCTGTGCTCTCTGGGACAGAGTGCCTTTGCCTGTGCCAGGCTGGCACTTACGGCAAAAACTGCGAGACACGAGCTCCAGGCTACAAATCAGGTATTTGGGGTGACAGTGTCATAATGTAAACATGGTCCTGCTGGTGTCCATTTGTCAGTGATTAATTTGACATAACCTTCCCTTACTAAATCCATAGTACTTCTTACCACATACCAATGTCCACAAAGTATAGGAATAAAGGTAGGATTAAAGATAAAAGAATCAAACTGAATAAGCACATCTCAAAAGATATCATAAGACAAAAGATTCCTTACGTACATGATTAAGATAATAATGAATGAGTTGTTCAGTGATAAGAGTGAAGTTGAGATCAAAGATTATTCATGCAAAAATTAAGAAACCATTCCTTAGTTTTCCCTATAGTGTATTATGCTTAAGACCAAATGGCTAATGAAGATAAAAACTATTGATTATAGTATAGAAGGAAAACACAGTTGTCATAAGGAGAGGGAACATAATCATCCTTCTGGAGAATTTAAAGAACAGTTTAATGCAAAATCATTTCTGAATGAAATTGGCACTAGTGCCATACCCATGGGAAACATATGTTTATATTCCAGGACCAAAAGTGGACAGAATAGAAAGTCACTTATGTAGCTACAGGTCTCATTATCTGATCCCGATAAAGAAATATTTTGAAAGAAATAAACAGCTGAAGATACACAGTTAGAAATGGGTGTAGAAAGTATATTGCGTGCTGTAAAGAAAGGGTGTGTACAGATAACATATGCCAGGGGTTAAGAGAAGTCAGTAGTAGTAGTGTTTTAATTTAACTGGCATGAGACGTAGATTTGGGATTTAAACATGGTGTTAGAGCTCATATTTATTTAAAAACTCATTAAATACTGACCTATCTCAGAATGTTGTCAGCATCATGAAAACTCATACACCTGTATGTGCAATAAAAATAAAAAATAAGCTACTGCTGGGTTTGGATGTTACTTGCAATCAAAACTAGAAAGGTAGATATATTTTAGGTTTTCAGGAAGCAGTTTGGAATTTGGGTGGTCATCTTTTGGAAAACTTGGCACTTTAGATACAATCTACTCTCTTAACTGTAACAACTTTAAATCCTTTGAAAAAGGCTCTTATGAATTTACCATCATCCCTCTCATATGTAGCCTTAAAAGAAATATTGTGTATCGTACAGATCTGCCAAAAGATGGTGTTTCTTTTGTTTCTTGCAGTTGCTGTAGATGGCAGATGGGGTTGCTGGTCTGAGTGGACTTCATGCGATGCTTCCTTCAAAACAAAAAGGACGCGAGAATGTAACAACCCCTCCCCAATGAACGGTGGGAAGCCGTGTGAAGGAGAGAGGGAAGAAGTGGAGGACTGTTATGTCTCTGTGTTCACAGACAGGTAAGAAAATAGTAGATCAAAAGAACTCCATAGCCATGGGACAACTAAGAAGCTCTCCAGAGTAGCTCTGTGACTATCAAGGAGAAATAGCAGACAACACTACTCTCTGAACTCTTGTTGTGGAGAGGGAAAAGTCTGAAAATCTCTGCAACTTGATGCAAATTTGGTTTTATTAATTGTTTATTCCTAGAAAATTGCTGATGAATTGCATACTGAAGTATGCCTGTAGTTCTTGTATACTGCTTTGCACAGCTTTTCGTCCAAAATCATCTGCTTTAGTTCATGAGAGTTCACAATTTCCATTTTTTTACTATCACATCCTCTTCTCTTAGCAATTTATATCTGAACACAGTCTCAGAATTCCAATGAAGCTACCAAGCTTTTCATATTCCCACTTTAAGTATGCCTGATTTACTGGTTTTGCATAGTTTCAACTTCAAATTCTAGCCCCAAACTGGCTCAAGTTTTTTCATTTTCAAGTGCAAGGCTTCAGTCTTTCTGCTGGGACCAAGAGCTGAAGCAAGATTTTCACTATCCCTGCTGTAGTGGCTGCAGAGGAGATTCCAGAGAGAACAGGAGAGGATTACAAGCACTGGGTTCCACGGTTCTTTGTAATTCATCTCAGTTAGACCCTGTGGGCTCTACAGCTCCATGCTGACAGAGACCAGCCTCCTTTAACCACTGCCTGGTGGCAACAGAATTACAGGGACTGCTTTGAGACTTCCTGTTATGCCGGTCTTTGACTCTTTTTCTTACTCTATAAAAATATGTATTTAATTATGTTGATAGATGTATTTAGTACTTTTTTATTGCTCTCACATTCTTCCTCCTATCAACACCTGCAGTTTTTTGTCTACAGTCTTTCATTTGACAGAATAAAGTTTTCTCACTGTCGGGGAGGGGGGACAGGACACACTTGCAGCTCTCCTGACGAACATTCCTGACATTTTGTCATTGTTATTTGGTGACACCAATGCTTCAGATACATCCTTACAGCAAATTTTCCCTTTTCAGAGGTGCTCCTTGTATAAATGATGATGAAGCCAGAAGAGAAGAGAATGTCTTGACCGGTGAACCTGAGTCTGGATGTTCCAGACCAGACCCACCAGAATACGGCTTTATCAGGGTGAGCATGAAAAGCTATACAGAAGCAAAGTGTATAGTTGCAGACATGGGAAATTTTACATCTTCTTTGCCTGATATCCAAGCTAGCTACTATGCTTGTGAGTGTGTTGCTATGTACATGATGTTCTGTGGGACTCTAATCCACCACAGTACATCAGCAACCGAAGAAAAGTCAGGGTAAAACCCATTTCAAGTGGTCCTTGAATTCTTGTTTTGTAATCATGACATCAGTTAGTGCAACTGGACAAATTTATCATTATATTGGTGAGTGGATGACTCCTATTCTAGGGTAGGAAAAGCATGAATTCATTACATCTTATCAGTGTTTTGCCACTGTTTCCTTTGACAATTTCCAGTCTCATTACCATAGATTTTTGAGGGACTTTTTGATTTCTTTTTTTTTTTCTTTTTTTTTTTTTTTTTATTTGTAGAATGAAAAGAACCAGTATGCTGTGGGGGAAGAAGTTGAAATTGCCTGTGTGAGTGGTTATAGCCTCACTGGCTATCAATACCTTTGGTGTCTGCCAGATCAAACCTGGACACAGCAACATGTTGAATGCCAACGTAAGAAAGGAAACTAATTTAGCCCAGTAACAAAATAGAAGTGAAAGAAAAAGATGTGAAAAATATTTTAATACAGGTTTTAACAAAAGAATCTGTAATGACATCTGAAAAGATTGCATTTTAAGAGGGTATTTCATGTAGAGATGGCAAAAATATACTGAGTCACTACATCGCTCCTCTTTCAATTCAGAAGTGTTACTATTATGCTCTTTGTAAGGATATTGTAATATCCAGTGCATTAGAGAACTCTCAGATGGATGCTACGAGGTCCTTCTCTTGTCTAGTTTTAAATACCTTTTACAAAAGGACTAACCTTTGTTTTCAGACTCCAGATATCTTTAGGTTGATACAATTATGATGAAGAAACTATTTGTATAGAAATCTGTCTACTATTTTTTATATTAAATGGATGATGTGTCTTTAACCATGACCTCCCAGGCTGCCTTGAGAATCTCCACCATAAATCAATGCCTTGAAGTATTTATAGTGCAGTTAAGATTTAGAGATCAGAATTGGCCTGTGTTTGCTAGCAGGAGAGATTTCAGTAGTTTTCTAGAACTTGGTGTGATTTCATTGACTTAGTGTTCATTTTAACATAAAAAAAAGTTACTTGAATATACTTAGGAGCTTTCTATTGTCATTCATTTAGTTTAATTTACAAAAGAAAAATTAAAATGTGTTGTTAATGCCATTCCTACTATTTTTAAAGTGCAAAATTAAATTACTCACATTGGCATACATTAGAAACATTATTGTAATTATTTAGTTATTACTTTAAAAATATTTTAAAGGCTATGGCAATGCACTGAATATTTCTAGACTTAATTGTGTTAATTTTTTATTGGTTTTGAATGTCAATCAAATGTTCAGTGTTACTGAATGTCTTTATATGGCTCTTCAGATAAAACATTATGACTTGCTGTAAATATTCCACACACCATAAACACAACAAGAACTATGTTATTTTTATTGTTTATTACAGCCTCAGTATGCCTCAGGCCACCAATATCTGACAGTGTCACAATTTCCCCATTTAAGCAACAGTACAATATCGGTGACACCATGAAGCTGAGCTGCCAAGCTGGGTTTATAGTCAGTGGTCACACAAAGTATACCTGTGGGAAAGATCTGTCCTGGATACCTCCTATTTCAAGGTCTATTACATGTAAGAAAGGTCAGTATGCCTGCAGATACTTCACTGTTTCTATATTGCTGGTATGAACAGCACTGTTTATTTTAACTAGCTGGAACTAGGAGGGGTTTAAGACACAGAGTGGCTGTTTTACTTTGTGCCTTCTATGGTGACATATAATTTCATCCCCAAACTCCTGCATCAAATTTATAATTTTTGGGTGCAATATGCTGTAAACTTTAATAATGAAATTGAGACACTGCAACTGTTTTCTTAAAAACCAAATCAAACCACACTGTAATAAGAAGGTTTTATGAAAGCAAAGTAGGAAAATGCAATCTATTGACACTTCAGCTTCTCTTCTTGAATAGGATTTTCCAGTGATTTTTGGAAAAAAACTGATGGAAATACATAGCATCCCAACCATGGGAGCTTCTGAAGAGATAAATGTGGGATGAATAGAAATAAATCCATTTTAGCTTTTAAGGCAGGAGTGTAAGATGTTTCTGTTCATTTTTACTAGTTACAATAATTCTCACTCTTTTGTTTCAGATGTACAATCTAAAATTAGAGGTGTTTGCAATCTAGGACAAAAGCAGGTTGGATCTCAGTGTGTTTGTATGTCTCCAGAAGAAGACTGTGGGTAAGTTAAGCACATTCAGAAGAAAAGTCGAAGTTTCTGTAATGATAGACCAAGAGGGCGTTATGACACAGAACAGGAAGAGCAGCAAAAGATAACTGCAAATCAAGACAGCTCTCTGTTCAGATACTAGCTAGCTATTCCTCTGTATGCAAATTACAACCCCATTTATAGCCTATGAAATAAACGAACAATCACAGAGTCACAGAACAGGTCAGGTTGGAAGGGACCACAGTGGGTCATCCAGTCCAACCTCCCTGCTCAAGCAGGGCCATCCCAGAGCATAAGGCACAGGATTGCATCCAGATGATTCTTGAATATCTCCAGTGAAGGAAACTCCACAACCTCTCAGGGTAACCCATTCCAGTGCACAATTACCTGCACAGTAAAAAATTCTTTCTCATATTCAGATGGAATTTCCTGTGCATCAGTTTCTGCCCATTGCCTCTTGTCCTATTGCTGGGCACCACCGAGAAGAGCCTGGATGAATCCTCTTGGGGCCTCCCTTTAGATACTGATAGACATTGATGAGATCCCCTCAAAATTGTCTCTTCTTGAGGCTGAATAGGTTCAGCTCCCTCATAAGAGAGCCTTTCCTCATAAGAGAGATGCTCCTGTACCTTAATCATCTTTGTTGCCCTCCTCTGAACCTGGTCCAGGAGCTCCATGTCTCTCTGAAACTGAGTGGCCCAGAACTGGACACAGCGCTCCTGATGTGCCCTCACCAGGTCTCAGTAGAGGGGCAGGATCATGTCCCATGACCTACTGGCAATGCTGTTCCTAATGCATACTTAATGTACCTAATTACATTAAGGAAACAACATACCATAACCCACCCTTTCAATCTACATTACCATCTGCTACTGCAGTTCCCAACTCTTTCTTTTCTTTTCTTCATTTCTCCAATTTCTATATTTTCACTGTCATCATCTTGCACAAAGAGCATGCAAGGATGGAACTAGATGACCTCTAAGGTCCCTTCCAACCCAAGCCATTCTATGATTTTATGATTCTCTCTTTGGGAAGAGACTAAGCTCCACAAAATTATGTTGCTTGGAAGTGCATGCACTTTCTAGGAATGAATTCACTCAGTAACCAAGAGCAGGAAAGAAAGAAACTACTGTGCATTAGAGGCAGACTTGCAGGAGCGCATTAACTCAGAAAAGCCACACCAGAGCCTGCAGAAATTTCACATCCTTGTGGAGGTAACAGTGTCTCCTTTTTCTTGTACAGGCACATGTCCTTTACCTCCTATCTGTTGGATGGGACCACAGCTTCCTCATCTCACAGTACTTGTGTCAGGTCCAAGTCCTGCAGCTGGGACAGCCTTAGGTCTTTAGACCAGTATCCGGCCTGGCCATGGCTTTGCTGTGTTTCATCTGATGCTGGTGGAGAACTTGGAACCACGGACTTGTTCCACAGACTGCTAAAATAATTTTTCTTTACTTCCTTTGGGCAGCTACTACTCAGAAGAGATCTGTGTGCTACATGCTGTTTCTGAACAGAATGTAACCAAGCCCAGCTGTCAGTATTCAGCTGAAATGTGCCTTGGAGAGCAGTCATTTCATTTCATGCATGCTGGCCCTTGTCATGGTGACTCCAACCTAGACTGGGCTATTGAAAGGGCAAAGCTCTCTACAAATAGCTCGAAGAAAGTGCCCTGTGGCTATGACATCTGCTATGACTGGGAGGATTGTCCAGGTATGACTTCTGAATGGTGAGATTTATCCAGCCCTTTGGATCTAAAAGTGAAATGTGCTGACTCTTTCACTGCTCCAAGAATGGTATTTATAGACATTGTGGTCCCTTTGGGCACAAGGAATGTGGAAATGCAGTAAGTCCTGAGTCCCTCTTAGCAAGTGTTACACTTAAATATGTGTCTTTTCCCTTTACCGACAACTACTCTATCATTGTTACCTCCCGTGAGAAAGGCACAAGAGGAATTTGTATATTAAGGGAACTTTTCCAGGAGAATTAACATTTGAACCTTTAATCACAAGAATGTAGTTGGTAATATTATCACCCATTCCCTAGACACTAACCACTAGTTTGTTCTTCAGGAATTAATTTGGACCACACCCTCTATAGCATATAATTAAATTGTGAAATTAGATCATGATACTACTTCAAAAGCAAGACTGGGGCCACCAGACTTAATGGGATTTTAATGATAAAATTTGCAAATACCCATATGTGAAAACACTGCTTAAGAGTTTTAATGAACTAGCTAAGCAGGTCAAATCCCTAAGAGGATTATTTTATAAACACTGTTGTGCAATTTGGCTATTTACTGTGTAACCAGACGATAAGAGCAGTAGGTTTTCCTGTAAACGTCTGAGGTGCTGGCTGGCTCTGTGCATCAAGCGTTTGCTAGGAAAAGGCTGAGTGGCAAACACCCTCACTCCTGCACTTACTTCCAGAGACAACCATGATCCTTATCACACCAGTCTCCTTAACGACAAATAAAGCAACAGCAGTGTGCAGCAATTCTAAAACCCTGTTTTAAAGATGCAAGATTTCTGCAGCATAGGATTTGAAGCAGGAGGCTGTAAAATTACTGCATGAGATGTTGTTCCATGCGGTGCTTGAGCAGAGGGCATGACCAGGTGTGTCTGCTGGGAGACATGCTCTGGTGGAGCCTCTAAGCACCTTTTGCTCCTGGGAAAGTGGTTATAATTTTAAGAAAACATTGGGCTTATTTATTCCAGGCCGTGTAAGAAGACTAGCTGTGCTCCCACTGTGCCAGTGTCTTAAGGCTAGATCCTGTGCCAGCACTTCAGTATTTTTCTCTCAAAAGCCTACAGAGAAGCCCTGTACAAAAAAAAAAAAAAATAAGAGGGGAGAAAAATACATTAAATAAAATTAGTGTTCATTGTAACACTCAAGAGATTTGAATTGGACTCCTCACCATCTCCACAGAAGTCTACTTTGCACGAATATGCACAAATGTTTAGGAAATGAAAGTTCTGGTTTTCCTGAGAGTGAGTAGTAGGTATCAACACAGAGGCAGAAGATACTGCAGTGCCATGAAAACAGCTAAATGGAGGAAAGGACACATTTCTCATGTTTTAAGAAAGTGAAGGCAGAAACTTAGTTTCCTGCCTAGGGAATTTCTGGGAAAGAATATAAAGAGTCAGAACCTGATTAGATCAGAAATGGGTAATGAAATAACTGCCAGGACTGAGCTTTACCACAGGCCAGCAGCAAGTAGCTTAGCATTCATAAAGGGAGCTTTAATGAAATAGGAGCTGACACAATATGGACCTTAAGACTCCATTTCATAGCAAGACTGTGTTCAAGAATAATTGGGAACAGAAAGTCAACTTAATATCTTTTTGTTTGGAAGAAAGGTAAGGGAAAGCCAGTGGATAAAAATAGTTAGATCAATTCTGTTCTGTATGGGCCATTACTGCAAAAACTGCTATTTAAAGCTGATTATTCTTAATATCCTACCATCTAGTGTATGCACTACAGGCTTTTTGTGACTAATATACCACAAACATCCAATGATGTTTTTCCCTGTTGGACTTTGAAATGTCATCAAACTATAAAATTTGATTTTAGTCATCACAGTTTTTGCTAAATTTCCACACATTCATTCCCAGAGACACAGACCCAGTGCTCCTGCCTAATACCTTACCAGTGCCCCAAAGAAGACAGCCGCCCTCATTGCATCCAAATGGAGTCGACAGGAAGGAGGAGGACAGTCAGTCATTGCGTGCTGGCAGCCATGAAATGTGCAGGCATCAAACTGAAGGTGCTAGAACATGGGAACTGCCTGGCATGACCTTTCGACTCTCTGCAAGACACCATGATCACCACGTCAAGCACAGGCTGAGCCAAGGGAAAAAGCTGAATATGAAGCAGTGAGGAAATCAAAAACAAGGGATGAGAAAAAAAATAGAGCTCACTTCATCAGATTTTTGGGAGAAGTGTGGCAGTGGGCTTTTTCCTATGTGAAAACGATCTAGGGTGCGGGATATAGGGACTGCTGTCACTGCTGACAATTCTGCGGATGTGCAGAGGGAGGGAGGGGACCAGATGGGAAGGGAGAAAAAGAAACATTGCCTCTAGTCTCCCTTAGTCCTCTGTGAAACTTTTCCTTTCCTCAGCCGTTTGTTTCTTTGTCCTTGTGCTTGTGACTGCTGTGCATTCTGGCTGTCTCAGTGGCTGAGTACCTGCTGTACCATCCAGGCAGGCAGACCAGGCACTTCAGCACCAGTGCACATTCCTTCTGATGCCAAATGAGGAGGTGGTAGCAGGAGGCTACCTGCACAGGCACTCATGGTACAATGAGGCTACCTGCACAGGTACTCATTTCTCAAGGAGAAATACAAAATACTGAAAAAACCACAATTATGCAATAACTGAGTGAAGTCTTCAAAACTATGTGATTTTTAATTGAAAGGAAGGGGTGTTTGCTTTTTGTGCTTGTTTACTGGGTTTGAGCTTTAGACACTGCTGGGGAATTTTTATGGTATCCTTTGAGGTGAATTAAGCACATGTTTGTACTTAAATATAAAAGAAACATTTGATGAACAATGCATTGGGCAGATGCACTGCAATACTAGGTTCTGCTTGAAGGGGTTCTACTTGGAGTCTGCAAAGATGCATCTCAAGCAGGTTCCCTGTATACACTTGCACCAGCACCAGTCCTGAGAGCACCTGTATGGAGCACCTCAGCTCAACCGTAGGTCCATTCCCCCATCGTTCCTTGATCACAGATCATAACTGCTGAGCAGTTACAATTAGAATTTTCCCTTCAACACTAGCAATTTTACAAAGATAAGGGATGTAAACTTGCTTTCTGAGAAGGAGAAACCAGGAAGTCACTTTTTTTTTTTTCGCCAGCAGTCATCGAAACAATGAAAATCAGGCAAAAAGAGCATAGAATCGAATCAGAGAATTATAGAATTTCCTGAGTTGGAAGGGACCCACAAGGATCATTGCAGTCCAACTCCTGGTCCTGCACAGAACACCCCAAGAATCACATATGCCTGAGAACATTGTACAAATGCTTCTTGAACTCTGTCAGGCTTGGTGCTGTGACAACTTCCCTGGGGAGCCTGTTCCAGCACCCAACCATCCTCTGGGTGAAGAACCTTTTCCTGATATCTAAATCTCCCCTGACACAGCTTCATGCTGTTCCCGTGGGTCCTGTCACTTGTCACCACTGAGAAGAGATCAGTACCTGCCCCTCCTCTGCCCTTTGTGACAAAATTGTAGACCACAATGAAGTCTCCCCTCAGTCTCCTCCAGGCTGAACTGACCAAGTGCCCTCAGCTGCTCCTCATACAGCTTCCCCTCAAGGCCCTTCGCCATCTTCATTGCCCCCCTTTGGATGTTCTCTAATATCTTAATATCTTTCTTATATTGTTGTGCCCCAAACTGCACACAGGACTCGAGGTGGGGCTACCCCAGTGCAGAGCAGAGTGGGACAATCCCCTTCCTTGCCCAGCTGGTGATGCTTTGCCTGATGCCCCCCAGGACATGGTTGGCCCTCCTGGCTGCCAGGGCACTTCTGACTCATGTTCAACTTGCCGTTGACCAGGACTCCCAGGTCCCTTTCCACAGTGCTGCTCTCCAGCATCTCATTCCCTAATCTATACACACATCCAGGGCTGCCCTGACTTCAGTGCGGAATCCAGCATTTGCCCTAGTTAAACTTTATATGGTTGGTGACTGCCTGGTGCTTTGATTTGTCAAGGTCTCTCTGCAGGGTCTTTCTGTTTTTGAGGGAATCAAAAGCTCCTCCCAGTTTTGTATCATCTGCAAATTTAGTATCCCTTTGAGTCCTGCATCCAAGTCATTTATGAAGATATTGAAGAGCACAGGGCCTAAGACGGAGCCCTGCAGAACCCTACTAGTGACAGCTTTCCAGCCTGATGTGACCCCATTCATTATAACCCTTTATGCCTGATGCATCAGTCGGTTGCTCACCCATGTCACGATGCATGAGAAATGTCCACTGGTGAACAACCTGCCCCATGTGTAAGTGTTGCACCTTGTCAGAGGCTGGGCAGAATCACCTGGGAGCTGGTAGCAAGCTGGATGTGAAATGGTTATTTTTCTGTCCAAAGAAACACATTTGGAATGTTATCAAGCTCCCCAGAACAGCAGCTAGTCTCAACTGGGTGGAGCTCAAGAAAAAGAAGAAATTAATCCTGCAGCTAAATACAATAAAGCTTTATGCTTTCTTGTTTAAAACGTATAGTAAAAATTTTTACCAAAACCTGCATACATTTTCCTTTGTAGTTCTACAGCTCTTTCCTCCAACTGAAGATCTATAATAATATACTAGTGGTGGTCTAGGAGGGGGTTGTAAATTTGTTTGTCTTTAGTTTTGTTTTCTTTTTTTTTAGTGCCCTTATTTCTTCTTGCTGGTTGCATTCTGTGGGGGAAGAATCACTCAGAATGGTTGTGTATGCTTTTCTGCTCCAGCAAAAAACAGTGAAGACTTCATGCTCCCAACCCTCTAACCTTAATACTAGCTTTTCATTCCAGACTCTGATTCCAGTGTGACTGCCTAGCAGTGTTTCTGCTAAAAGGAATTTTTTTCTCTTGACACTTCTCACCATACTAAATTGCCAGATAAAGTTATTTCCTGGTAAACAGAAGGCAGCCAAGTGCTCCCTGACTGTCCCCATTTCTCCAGCACCTCCGGTTTCAGAGTGGTTGTGTGCTGTGCTAGCACTGGCATTAACTTCCATTGTTCTCTCTTGCTGATGGGGGTAACTCCTGTAGTTTCTGTTTTACAGTTGAGCATTATGGCACAGAATGGAGACATCATCTGCCACTCACTGAAAAGGTTGTGATTATGTCATAAACTGAATCCAGAGGAAATCTTCAACATGCTGAAATTAGTGGGAGTTTTACTATTGGCTTCAGTAGTGTCTGGACTGCACTTGCAAGGACTTTGGGTTTGCTCCTGTGCTCTGTCACAGGGGTCCCCAACCCTCACATCAAAGACTGCAGTTCTGTAATATTTCCTGCAACAACTATCTTTTCATTAGATATGATAACTTATATTAGGTAATAATAGTTTTCTTGTTCACTGTGGGCAAGGAATGCCATCCCTCCTTTGCCATTGTAAGCTCCAAGGAACTACCTGGCTTGATGGGTCGTTGCCTTGGGTCATAAATTATAACTGGGAAAGATAAAGCAAACCTGAAGGAATCTGTCAGGATAAGCAAGGTCACAGAGACCTTACCAGTTCTCAAGGGACAGCTTTCTTGGTAATGCAGCTTCACTACAGCACAGAAAAAACCCCCCATCTATTTGTTCTTGTCATTAGAGAGAAGGCATTATCCAAAACAAATATAATGAGCCTTTCCATTGATGCAAACATCCATACAACAGTCCAGCACATCTAATTTTTCACTGGCACAAGACTATGTGAAATGTGTATAGAATACGCTTACCACATTGAGACAGCTGAGGCATGACTCAATGGCTGGACAATCAGCAGCTGCTCTTGTGAGCTTCTCACCATGGCTTTTGTATAAATAGTTATTGTAATGTAGAATGCAAAATTTGAGCAAATAGAGAATTGAACATATATATTTGTAGTGTCTGTTATAGTGATTATCCTTCTGCAGCCTCAGAAAGGAGTAAGTAATCTAGAGTTTTTGCCATGAGTTTGAAGTAAAGTCTCATACACAGGTTTAAATATCAACAGCCAAACTTTTGCTGATGAGCCACTGCTTAGGTATAGTAATTACTGTTTCTTGTTACAGCTATGAAAACATCTTGGATTCAATGTTTGAGTCCCGATGTCTTTATTTAAAATGCTGTGAGTGGTAATTGTCTATTGATTTAAGATTTTGGTGTAAAACGAGACTATGACTATTAAATGCAAAATTGCTCGATGCAATAAGCACAGTAGAAAATAGGTACCAGTGCATTTGCTAGTAACAATTCCCCAGTGAGTGATAAAAGAGATCATCATCCAGGTTTTTCCCACTGGGTTCCTGCAGAGCTCATTGCTCTCTGATGCAGTCTTAGGTTTACACTCCAGGCAGGGCAGGAATGCATCTGCAGCAGCAGTATAAGTTGTGACATTCATGGCAGCTCAAGCTCAATGCATTCACATATGTATTCAGGGGAAGAAGTCCATCAGGTTTCTTGTCACGCAGAAGTCCTTGATCAGTAGGCTTTGACTATTTTCTTCAGGAAAGGTGTGCTTCAGCTGTATCTGTAACAGAAGCGACTTAACTTCACTGATGAAGGGTTATGGGATAGAGATGCCACAAAAAATATTGTTTATAAACCAAAACTTAACCAAAATAATAACCCTCCTGCTCAGAGATCTCAATTACTGTAAGGGGTCTTTCAACAGGCTCCCAAGGTTGTGTATTCGTATGTGAGTAGGTGTGAAGATTTCCAATGCAGAAGGATTTTGGCGATATAATCTTTCTTCCTTGATTACTGGGAGTGAGACTGCCCCTAAAGGTGTATGGCTGCACCCAAGGTAAACATGTTTCACTGTCCTTTTAATCCGTTGAGGAGAGAAACTGTCCCTTGGAGGAAGGAATTTCTGTCTTGTTAGGTAGACATCTCAAAACAGGTTGGGTGAGTCATGCCCTTAAGGTGCCTGTCTTCCTCTGTTGACTGTGAAGGGAGCCGGGGGGTGGGAGTGTGGAACTAGGAAAAATACACATACTTATGCTATGGATATCTAAAATTGGATTACACTAATCCTACTTCTTTTATTTTTAAAAAATTAATATATATATGTATTTGAAATAGGTAAGTGTATATACTCCTAACATATGATTTCCAGCACCAGATTGTCTTCCACATCAGCATTGTTTGTATTGCCACTTTTTTCAGGAATAACTGGCTCCACCCACAAGGGACCAAAGCTGCTGTGGGATTTAGCACTGTGATAACTCATGGTTAGAGACTGGCTCCCAAAGGGGTATTAAGGACTAAATGAGGTGCCTGTGCCTCCTTCCCATTGCATGCTCTGTCAGCTAGAAACCATCCAGAGTTGTTCACATGTGGGTGGAAGAAACAGTGGTGTTTGTATGAGACACAGACAGCCACCAACAAAACAGGATTCTGCCTTGCTCATGACCTGGTGAGCCCAGTTGTTCCAGGACCTGCAATAACCAAACCCAGAGCAGACAAGACTTTATTTTAGCTGAACTGATTGTTGCCTTTTAGATAAAGTCTGATTGCTAAAATTCCCATTTTGTCTTTGGAAGCTGTTACTTCCACAACTTGCAGGGTAACAGAGTCTTTCATCCAGCATCATCCTTACCTGGAGAAATCATCTACCTGGAGCACATACGGAATGTCAAGCATCAGGGCATGAGAGTCATATGCACATGTATGGCCCAGACCATCTTTCCGTGGAATTCCCTGCCCTATCCATGGCTTGGAAACCATTTCAGCTCCTCAAGGCCATCAGGCCCTGCCCTGCCTGGCCATGGACCTCATTGGTTGGGATCCCTGCTTATGAAACAATATCCCCTGCTGGCCTTGGCCTGTCCCCATTCCCAGGAGGGTGCAGAGGGTTAGGGCTGCCCGGCTCTCTGGGGGTGGAG
Organism: Chiroxiphia lanceolata; assembly: GCF_009829145.1. Classification (NCBI taxonomy): domain Eukaryota; kingdom Metazoa; phylum Chordata; class Aves; order Passeriformes; family Pipridae; genus Chiroxiphia; species Chiroxiphia lanceolata. Next base: position 29,852,012 of record NC_045671.1, read on the forward strand.
TGGGAAGAGGATCTGTTGGAATGAGTCCAGAGGAGCACCATGAATATGACCAGAGAGCTGGAACACCTCTCCTAAGGGGAAAGACTGAGAGAGTTGGGGCCATTCAGCCTGGAGAAGAAAAGGCTGCTGGGAGACCTTATATCACCTTCCAGGTGATACCCAATATGGCCCCGCAAATAAGCTAGAGAGGGGCGTCTTACAAGAACATGTAGTGACAGGACAAGGGGAAATGGCTTTGAACTGAAAGAGGGTAGATTTATATTAGATTTTAGGAACAAATTGTTTAGTGTTACAGTGGTGAGGCACTGGAACAGTTTGTCCAGAGAAGTTGTGGGCAGCCCAGATTGGATGGGGCTTTGAGCAATCTAGTATAGTGGAAGGTGTCCCTGCCCATGGCATGCGGGTTGTATTGGGAGATCTTTAAAGTCCCTTCCAACCCAAAGCATTCTATGATTCCATGATAGGTTTGAACTTCCAGGTGCTGCCTGCTGCTCTGAGGGTCCCTAGGGAGACCGAAGCCCTTGTGGCACCCTGACAAGAAGGTGAAGTTCATATTTATCTGGAAATTAAAAACATGTCAGCAAGTGCAAACTTCTAACAATATTTTCTTTACTAGGTATATAACCCGGTTACCGAGACTTTCTCCCTCTACTGTTCTCTGCTGCTGAGACCTAGCTAAATAATAAAATCAGTCATCTTCTTTTATTAGATTCTTCTCTGAGCATAGTGTAATTGTGCAGCTGATAGGAGAGCATCAGCTTTTATGTGATATCTTATTTTTCAGACAAATCAACTACAAAATCTATCACACTTGAGTGACTGCAGGTAACTGTGCACCAAGTGGGAATTTCAGGTCCCTGCTGAACAAGCAGGTCTTGTCAAATGCTGTCTCAGACACTGCAGGTTCTGGTCAATGTGACCCATGTATTAAAACCCACTCGGGGAGAAAATAAAGCTGATTATCTGCTGTTTCCTCAGCTCACTGGCTGTTTACGTGTCTCAGGAAGGCTTTCTGACACAGCACTGTAAAGCAGCCTATCTATAGCTTCATATTACTAGTCCCAAGAGAGAGCTGCAATAAACAGCAGAGAAGAAATAAGATCTGTTCCTGGAAATCAGCTCAGCTAGAGACAACTGAAACTTATAGCAGAATAAACCATGAGTAGTTTAAAGCACTTAATGTTTTGTTTATAATACACACCTCGTGTTTATAATACACACCTAACCAAGGTGATGCAGGTTATATCAAGAAGATGGCATCGGTACCACTGCCACAGCCTCTTTCCAAAAATGAGCCACTGAACATGCCACCAGCCTCTTTGAGGGGTACAGGACTGAGGAAGGCCCTGACTGCACTGAAGCCCATCAGTGCTTCCCTAGCACAGCTAAATTGCATTAAGAAAGGTGGTCATCTTGGAAAAATATCTGTGAAAAAACAACTTGTCTAAGGACTGCATGGACAAAGAACCATGATACACGCCAGCCAGGCTGCTGGATTTGACAAGCATGCTTCAGATTTCAGAAGGCAAAAATAAACTGGCCTTTCATCAAATCTGGGGAGTAAGGATCTTTTCTGTTTAAGTTTTTTCTCCTTTGATAGTGACATCTCTGGAGATATTTGTGTCCTTGTCAAAGCTGCAGAATAGAAGAGAATGAAGCCAGATTTCCAGCACTTGATTGAAAATGTCTCAATGTCTAGTAACCCCTCTTTCTGTGTCTTGGTCCCTGTAATTGTGACATTGACATGAATTTGGCTACTGAAAAGATAAAATCTTAGTGAGTATTGGAAGGAGACCTGCTACCACTGGGAAATACATTCTTCAAATGCCTTGATTTATGTCTCACATTTTCAATGCTAAATTTGATGGTCAGTCCTTGGATTCACAAAAGTTCTGTAACTTCTGGTTACAAAGCTTTATACTCCATGTAAGGACCTGCTGATTTCATTTGCAAAAGTTTGAAAGGTAGAAATAAGCCTGACAAGCCAGTACATCTCAAGAAATCATTTGGGGAACTACTGTTATTACCAATGATTATTCTAGAAAAAAAATAATTTTGCAAATAAATAGCACTTCAGAGGTGGACTTTAGCAATGGGCTAATTTTCTGGAATTATTTCAGAACTGTTCCTTTATAAAGCAGTTGCTTTTAAGATTTAATTTCTTGTGTAAGTTCAGGATATTTTTTGAGAGGAGTGATTTACATTCTTTGTCCCCAGAAGGAGCAGAGGGAGGGTCACTGTGGAGGTCAATGACCTATCACGATCTCAGGGGAGAAAAGGAACTGGAATCCTTTATTGGACATACAACTTCATATTTAAAGGGTCAGGGTTTACATATTCAACAGGGGATTCTGCATATTTATGGTATTAAAATTGGGGGTTTCACAAGGATGAGGTAAGGGAAAAAACCCAGGTTAACATTTCTGGGGTCTTAGGAATTACCTCATGGGAAAAACCCACTTTAACTTGGGCGATGATTTTACATGGGGGACGGGTAACACAAAAGGAGAGATAAAACACAATGAGTCTTCCTATGTGTTGATCAAATCGGGGTATGATCTCTTTGGCTTGGGCAGGGCATTTGATAACATCGTGCAAGGAATCTCTTCCATTGTGCTGGAGGAGGCAGGAAGAATCTACAGTGATGAAGTTACTAAAAAGGTGTTTTCCCCAGCTTCTTTGACTCAAGGTTTTCTGTTTAAGCCTAGCAGTTTCTTTTCTCATATCTAAAATTTGGAATCCAACAGGTCACCATTTCTGTGCTCTGTCAAGCAGCCTAGTGGTATCTGTGCTGCTAAAATGAAAGAGGACCAAGTTGTGGGCTTTAGAAAGGGGCACCTGAGTATCCTTCCTGTTGAATTATTTAATGTGCTTTTGGTCTGTGCTAGCTAGGCCTCCCCTAAAAGAGCATTTGGGCACAGCTGAACTACTCACATGGGCCATGGACTGTTACCAGCACAATAACAGTTTTTGGGGGGGGATGGTACTGGAAATGAACTGACCTACATCCTTTTGCCTCTGGAACTGTAAAATAAGGCCTGTTCAGTTTTATTTACTGATTATTTGCTCTTTCCCAGAAATTCTTAGATTTGATTTACTTTATTCACATGCCCATATCTGTTTTGAAATTCTCTAACATGCATTAGGGACAGACAACAGTCCATTAGGGACAGGCAACAGTCCAAAGGGTCAGTGTTCAAGACCGCAGAAATGTTCCAATTTTTGAAGTATAAATGAAACTTGACCATAGTGTTTCAGTCATCTGAGATCTCTAAATGGGGCTGGGAAATTTTAAGAAACCAAGATCTCTTTTTAGTATTGAACAAAACCTCAAGCAAAACTCCATATGTTCCTTTGAGTTATTTTAAGTCAAACTTGCACAGTACAGTACCTGATCATATTAGATAATTTATGATAATCACCTCATATCCTTGGCTTCATCCCCTAGGGAATAATTTCTCAATAAATACATGTGAAATCCCAGGTTATTGCATTCGGATTTGTGAATACATGGTTATTTTGTCTGTGAAATTCCTCTGAGAGTTGCTGTGTCAGCATTTGTTGTGCAACACTCTTATTTGCTGTGTAACAGGGTGAGAACAGCAGTGAGTTTTCCTATAAATGTGAATTTTTTTCTTGGCTGGCACAATGTGTAGAGCCCTGCCAAAAAACACTTGGGTACTGGCTGCATTCCTTACTGGTTTGATTGATGTGCCTGGGGGTGTGTGCAGGCATGTGTCTGCACACATGTGCAGAAATATACATCTACTGAATGGACTGAAAATACTTCAGCATTGACACCAGCACATGCTCCCATTGCTGATACAGTCATGGATGTTATAGTCCCCCATTTAGGCTGCAGCTGACTTGAATATGTGAGCATGCAGAGAGAGACTCCACCAAAAGCTTAGTCATTCTTGTCACTGTAGGTACACACTGTGTGTCAGGACTTTGGCTTAGTCTTTAGCCTTGTGATACATGTCCTATTTTTCTAAAATCAACAAGACTTGTAAATACTGAGAAAAGCCTTGACTGCAGCAGCAAAGCAGCAGGAGCAATTTGTGCTTGCTAGATGCAGTTGTGGCTGGCACTGCTGGCCCCAGCTCTGTATTTGTGCCACCTCTTCAGAGCCTTAAAGTTGGCTGAAGTCTTAAAGCACTGCCCTGTGCTCCTGTTAATCCATTCCAATCTCCCCAGGGTTTAGTAGCTCAGCAAATGTATCGCCCTAGTGCAGCTACATGGTCTCCAGATCAGGCCATCTTGTGTCTAGACAGCTTAAAGAACAGGAAGAGTAGATATGCATAGCTTAAGGCCATCTTTGGGATTCACAGATATTTATCTGTCTCAGAAAGAGACTTTATTGGTGAGCTTCCATAAAATCTGGTAGAGGAAACAATGCAGGGAGAGAAAAAGACCAAATCTCCAACAGTTCTGTAGCCAATGTCCCCAAATTTTCCCTCTGAGGGACACAATACCTCTTCCTCTTGTTTCAACCAGCCTTTGAAAGCAGGAGCATTTTGATTGCATCTTGGTGGGAGCTTCACGCTCTCAGATAGACAATATCCAATATATGTGTTCTGGGAGCAATGGTATGTACTGAAACAAAGATGACAATCCTATTTTCAGGGAGATATCAACATGTATGTGTCCTGGGAGATGATCCAAATAAATTCACTCTCACTTAGAGATGGCAGCTTTGGTATCTTTTTCTGTTTTGAGAGAATTTGCAGCAGCCTTTGATGCTACATGCGCTTGGACTAATTGCACAAGGAGAATGCTTGTGCTTGTGCTTTATGCATGTCCCAGTACTTATGTAGCTCTCGTCATCATAAGACTTGATAACCTGAGTAACAGTTCCCAAAGTAAAAGAACATTGCTTGTGTGTTTTGGTTGCCTGTTAGGATCAATAAGGCTTGTAGTATGAACAAGTTCAGTTACCATCATACATTGTGCAATTATTCAGGAAGTGAAATCTACAATCACCGTAAAAGTAGCAGTGTACTTGCTGTGATCCAGTCTGGTTAAACTATCATTCTGCTCAAAAGTGCTATATGCAGCTGTTTGTCACTGCTTTATTTTGTATATTCACTCTTAAAAGAGTTCTTAGAGGCTTTGATATAATAAAAATCCAGTTAGAGAGGTGCTAAAGTGAGTTGATAGTTTTCTCTTGCCTGCTGTGGTGTAGGACTCTACCCACCGGCTCCTGATCACAAGAAATGAAAACAGCTGCCTGAGGAACACATGCAGGAGAGCAGGTCCCAGAGGCTGAGCTCTGAGCAATCTGAGTTAAGCCAGAAGACCCAGTGTGCCAGCACTGTCCTTCTGCTGGTAAGAGACAACTCCTCTGTGTTTTGCAGTAGAGAGAGAGAAAGAAATCAATAGCAATTTGTATTTCTGTGACCCCTGTCATAGACAGGAATGTATGGCTCTGCTGTTACTCACAGTGGCAGCTCATCACAGTGAGCAATGCAGCAGAGCCATAGTGTGATGGGAATGCAGCTGATCTGTAACAGCCTTATGAATACAGTGATGCAATGGTTTTAGGCGGGGGCAAGACCGGGGCAAGAGGTTATTCAGTAAGATTCTGTTGGAGCTGGAGAGAGAAGAACAAAGAAGTGATACAACAGCTCCCAGACTGGAAGCAATTGGTAAAATCATCAGGTGTAAAGATATGTCCCCAAAGAAATTTCAAGCGTATTTCATCAGTTTATGACTGTCAAGTGAGGGGAAACAGTAAGTTAAACTCTGTGAGAAAAGAGATGGAATAGTGGAAGTGGACTGACCAAAGCTGTCTAAAGAAGACATAAATAGAACAGGAGAGAAAAGGGACCTCTCAGTGGAGGGGAAAAATATATCTTGCAAATGTTATTTTTTGACAGCTTTTTAATGTTTTCAGGTTGTGTTCTACTTCAAAATATTTTTCTTTCAGTTAGTGAGGTCATACTTTCCTCAGGGCACCAAACTGCTGATCTGTTGTCACCTGGGAGGTTCCTGCCCAGGACTGCAAATCAGGGAATGATCTGGGAACCACAGCAGTCTGCTCCATGTGTCTCTCACACAGGAAGGCAGAGGATGCCTATGGATGTCAGGGTATAAGCTCAAGGATCCATGAGAAGCCCACTAGGGATACAGACTCTTCTGTTCTTGAACCTAATGCTCTGCATGAGGCAAGCCTTTTTACTGAGTAGTTTGTGATATCTTCCAAGTTACTGGCCTCAGATGATCCTATCAGTAGGGATAAACAAGTTTTTCTATACCTAGATCTGTTTATCTTACATCAATCTGAGTTAAATGTAATCTGCCACAGCTGTCCAAAGCTCAGGTCATCTATTACAAAATTCCTCCCAAGTATGCTGACACATGGTGATGAGGCAAATGCTTATGCGAAAAAAGCACGTGTTTTATTTAATTCAGCTAAAACAAAGGGGTTTACCACTCTCTGCCAGGTAATTTTGATTCCATGGAACCATGGTCCCGTCATTGTTCCTCCCACGTGACACAAATTCATCTGATTTTGCTTTCTTACCAAGAAAAAATATCCTGCAGTTCCTTGTTAGTTTAATATCAGTATGGTGGACCAGAGTGACTAGAGATGCTTCTGTACTGAAAGGGTCAAAGTGTGGCCAGCAGATGTGCATATCATGGGGATGGATACAGGACTGGACAGACATTCGTCTCAAACATTGTTCTTACACGAGTACCTGGTTTTCCTTCAATACATACTTGTATTTCTTTGAAGAAAATTTCAACCTATTCACCTTACCTTTCCTCCCAAGCAGCATTAGATAGTCAGCTGATTGGTTAAAAAAACCAAAAAAAAAGACACCACGTCTGTTCTAAAAACTGTAAGATCTCCTCAGGTTTTCGGGAGAGGTGATGCGACTGAAATGCCCCTGATGTACCAGGGAAGTTGTAAGTCAGGCAGGGAAAGGACTGTGGTGTCACAGCACAAAGGGGAGTAGATCCTTCCTGGACACCTGCAGTCAGGCAGCTATGAGGGAAAGTGTCCACATAGAAGGAGCTGACTAGGCTGAGAATCAGGAGGGGAAAAGATGGAGTGGGTAATTAGAAAGAAAGAGGAGAGAAAAAGGATCCCTGAAAATATTTAGATGGGTCAGATAAAGTGAGATGCTGGGGATCTCAAATGCAGCCTTCATTAATATTTTGTTTGCGTTGTCTCAGACTAATTTATTTTATAGACATGGAGAGCTGTTTCTGCTGATGTATTGAGATGATTATTACACAACCTTAATGTTTTTTGGAACAGGAATTCTCAACATTTCTTGAGGCTCTCTGCTGGTTTTCTACATTTCCCTATGTTTGAAGACATGAATCATCGAGTCACTATTATTTCTGGGTTATCTCTCATGAAATTTCCAAGTGATTTTTCTTCAGCAGCTATAGAAGCTATTGCTACCCAGTGGGCTCAGGGTGCAATCACATGTTGTGCCAGTTGCCACAAGAAAAAGGTTAGAAATTGTGGACAAGTGACTGGGGAGTAATCAGGTGGCAGACAGCTGAATGCTCTACAAACATGGTACTCCTGAGCAAATAATAAAGAGCTAATAGCCAATTAAATTTATTTGGATTTTATTCTACTTGCTTTCATCTGCATACTATTCACAAAAATTTATTATTTGCTATTAAAAAAAAAATTTTTTTCCAGACAGCATAAAGGTCAGGAAGTCCTTTCAGCTAGTGTGGTGGTAACCTTCCCCCAACATAGCTGCCCCCACAAGAGAGAGTCTCCCACGAAAAGCATGCTGCTCCTGTTCTGTCTTACTCCTCATTGTAAGCATCATCCAGAGCAAAGCTTTTCCAGCTGAGGGTAGGGATTACACAAGGAAGCTACAGGTAGAAACATGACTACCAAGAGAGATGTTTCATCTTACTATCTCATTGATAGTCAGAAATAACATCCCTTGCTTTAAAAGCATGCATGTTTCTTGCTAGTAGTATTGCACTTGCCTGAACACCCACTTGCTATCCAGCCCTTTGACCTTGTTTGCATTCCTGAACAGTCAGAAGGGATGGGACTGCCAGCACAGGTTCATGAATGAACTCGTAATATATAAGCAAAGGTGTCACTATCTGACCACACCAGAGAGCATGCTTAGCTGTGTAAGGAAAGAGCGTAAGAGACTTCTTTTATTCAGGAACAGTCTTTGAAGACTGTCCAAAGGTATTTCCAGGGAGACTGAATACAGAATGTCTCCATTGCTGTGAGGATAAGTTTTCCCTAACAGCTATCTTTAACTAAGTTTTACTATGGTGGAAGGCCTCTTTGTGCAATGGTCTGTAAGGAAACTGGTCTTGGCACAAATATAAATGTACATGACAGATGCAACTGAGTTACCTGTGCTCCACATAGCTCATGATAACAATGACAATGTAAAATGGCAATTTTTCATTAAGTGGTTCTGTGCACAAGAAGCTGCAAGCATAGCTGTGTTCTCAATGTTTTAAGGTGGCTTTCCTATTAATGCACACTGTTTGGACCTTTAAGCCCATCAGGCTCAACAACAGGTTCAGTGCTGTGCGCACTGTTTGCTCAACTGAATAACACACAGTAGGAATAAACTGCTTTATTAAAAGAGAAGAATCATACCTTCTGCTCTGTAAAGCTTAGTCTATATGTTTTGCTGATAGAGATGCAAAGCATATGTGTGGCTTTAGTAAAAACAAATTTACCATGTCAGACATGGTAATCCATCACTATAATAACTACTTTGGCACTTGCACTTCAGCAATATTTTTTAAAATCTGATGGAAATATGAAGTAAACCTGCCAGTGCTAAAACTAGTGCCTAAGCAAGAGCTCTATTGTGAGCAGTAGTGGCAAGTACATGTCTGTCTAACGAAGAGTCTCAGGCCTTGATTCAGAGCTGACCAGATGCATAATCTCATCAGCTGCAGTGGATTTCACAGCAGAGCTTACATTTGGCAGAGCAAGGTTCAAAGTATGTCCTGTCCAAGAGACGACATATTTTGAGATATCCCCTGGAAACAATCAGAATAAACTGTAACCGTATCTTATTTACTCTGCACGTCGCAGGGCCTTATGCTGACAAGGGTGACAGCCTGCCCCTGGCATCTGAGCTGCCCAACCTCGCACTCCGTCATGGTCCGACGGGCAGCAGAGCCACTCACTTCAGCACAGACCTGTATGCCTCCATCCTCACACAGACCATCTTCATCACAAACACAGCTGTTGGATTGCACTAAACAAAAAGCACAGAGGAGAAACATTCAGGATAGGATCCAAGTCACCAAAAAAAAAAAAAACCAGACTATAATATTTCCAGTAAAACTGTAGGTATGACAGAAATTTTCTGGAGGGTGCTCAGCACAAGGAAGACATGGATCTGTTGGAGCAGCTTCAGAGGAAGAAACAAAAATGATCGGAGGGCTGGAACACCTCTCCTGTGGAGACAGGCTGACAGAGTTGGGGTTCTTCATCCTGGAGAAGAGAAGGCTCCTGGGAGACTTTATAGCACCTTCCAGTACCTGAAGGGGCTTTATAAGAAAGATAGGGACAGCCCTCTTAGTAGGACCTACAGTGGTAGGACAAGGGTTAATGGTTTTAATCTGGAAGAGGGTATATTCAGACTAGATATTAGGAAGAAATTTTTCAGATGAGGGTAGTGAAACACCAGATCAGGTTGAGCAGTGAGATAGTGGATACCCTATTCCTGGAAACATTCAAGGCCAGGTTGAATGCGGCTCTGAACAACCTGGTCTAGTTGAAGATGTTGTGGCTGATTGCAGGGGGCTTGAACTAGGTGGCCTTTACAGGCCCCTTCCAACCCAAAGCTTTCTATGATTGTGTGATTGTTTCCCTAACCTAATTCCCTAATCCTTTCAGTAATATTAGCTTAGGTTCTGCAGAACAACTAGAAGTAGAAACAAGTGGGGCACTGCTGGGGCTTCCTCTGCTCGGAGAGGCTGATCATGTTTGTGGGAAAAGCTTGCTTAAGGTGCCTCAGAGATTTCTCTGATGTTACTGCTTGAACAGGTTCATGTATTTACAACTCCAGTGCTCAGATAACACATAAGATGAGAGATCTGTCCTTGGACACTAACAAACTGATCATGCAAACTCTTATGACTCGTATCTTTATTTTCATACAGGCAGTTTCACTAAGATTAAAGTATTTGCTGCTATAAATAAATGTATGTAGCTGTATCAGTGGCAATCACATAAGAAGATTTTACTTGAGATTTATTTTTCATAACAGTGGCTTTGTTTTGGTGTTGTACGCTTATATTTTTTTTACCAGTGTTTGTCTCTGCTGAAGCTTCAGCCAGTTTTGATTATCTTTGTTTTTCTGTTATTATTTTTGTCTGTCCAAAATAATAACTGTTAGACAAAACAGATGAACTCGTATCAAGTAATCCTTTTTATTTTCAAATTATAACGATAACTGTGCCTCTAGCTTGGACACTTCTAAAACCCTAATTTATTTCTTCATCTTGCCTATTCCTGGCAACCCTCCATTAAATGCAACATAGTGTAGGACACTCAGGGAAAATATATCAGGGAATTTGAAAACTTCCACTGCAGACAGGTTACAAAAGAGGAACTATTTCCTCTGAGGGAAGAGAAACTGTGTGAGAAACTGGAGATAGACAATGAAGTACAAACAACAGTAATTGGCTTTCCTAGCTAGTATAAAATAAAACATTTAAATCCTTGCCACAAGATACTGCTGGGGAGACTGCTTGGCAAATTTATGGAAAGGTTTACCTATTCCTGTGGGCAGTAAGGACTCCCAGAGGTAGAAACAGTGAAAAAGAGAAGGGCAAAGGTTTCACCCAAAACTTCCAGTGGACCAAAATGTTGACTCACTTAACAGGGACTAGGAATAAGCTTTTCCTGTAGATAGTGTACTTTGCTACAATATCTTGTGGGGATTTCTTTTCCATGGTTGGAGATTCCTGCTGTGTTTGGACACCAAACACTGGGTTGATGGTTTGAATCAGTTTAGCAGTGCATGGTGCTTCTGGGAGGAACTGGAGACGCCATACCAGGACAGACCAACTGCTAATGTGTGACTGGAGCAAAGACTTCATTTTGGTCGTATGAAAAATTTTGCTTAGAATTGTGAAGAATCTCTTACCATTGCATTTTTCCCATGAACGGCATGATCCACAAGGTATTTCAGTTGCCTGGGATATTTTGCAGTTTTCTGCATTATTGAGAGAATATCTTCTGCCTGTGCACTCCAAGGCATGCATCTTGCAAACAGTTAAATGTGTGTTTCTCTTGGTTCTTTGATCTGTAGCACAGGTGTCCAGGGAAGGACTGAAAACAAAACAAGGGATTGCACTATTTAAATGGCGCATCTTAAAAAGAGCTGAGGGAGTGGAAAATATTCAGAGTCCAGTTCCAGTTTCTCTGTTCATTGAAGTACATCCTAAGAGGTCAGCAAGGAACTAAAGACATAGACATGCAAATAATCCAGACTTCTTCCTTTTCCATATGGCACCTTAGCAGTCAAGACCTGTCCTGTGTGAAGGACAGGGATATTACTCTCTATTTGCCATTGACCTCAGTAGCAGTGAGAGACTTTAGATAGAAGTACTTCAGACTTCAATTATTCTCTAATTTAGGACATATACAGGAACATAAGTACATACACAGAAAACATTTTCATATATATAATGATATATATGAACATGCACAAATATTAAAATATTTTACAAGTATTTCTTAATTTTAATACTTTAGGATATGCTTATAATCTTTACACTGCTGTCCTTTAAAAAACACAGCTTTTACTAACTAAAATCTTATGATTCACCATCAGAGACCAAAGATATTTCTGGAAATACCCATGCATCTTCACAAAAAATTTATGAAAAATATTTATCCAGGAAACTTGCTGGTATATTTCTTGAAATGGGGATAGTAACCTAACACCCACAAAAAAATGTGTAGAAGTGGCAACAACAATTCATGGACAACCTTGAACTGTATTTTGGGGACAGTTCCAGGAAGTTGTCATCATTTGTGATTCATGTTCTAAGTGTAGGAGCGGAGGAAAAAAACCCTCCTATTACTTCTGTGTTTTACTCTCAAACCCCAATCTTCTCCACTTGTTCTCAATGCAATCAGTGGCATGTGTGGACTGAGCAAAAGAACAACTGTCTGCCGCAGGGAATGCTGTGCTTTCCTGGATGCACTTTACAGCCATGGGTAAGGTGCAGCACAGGCTACCAGAGAGCAGAGATGCTCCTGGGAGATGGAGAGCTTCGAATTCAGCCCTGAAGCCTTATTTTCAGCACAGCCTCTCATTTTGAGCTCACAAACACTCTCACAGAAACTTTTAGTGTCTTATGCATCAGTTCTGAAGGCCAATATCAACTAAACAGGTGCTTGGTGAGCAGGAGAGACTGATGAGGTAAAGACACATGGCCCTGATGAGCTGACTGAAAGGAGAGGATAACTCCCTGTGAAAGTGGCTTGTTGGAGGAGGGAAGAAGAATTTGGAATATGGAAATCTAGTGAGAAAGTCTTGACTCAAACTTTGCTCACTTGCTTGTCAAGTGTTAAGGTGACTTTTCTTCCCCCTGCCCCACCCCCCTATCCCACTCCATGAATTAGAAAGTGAGTTTTGATCTATAAATGAGATACTAAGGAAAAGACCCTTTTCCAAGCTTTTGGAATGGTTCTTTGAAAGATAGTTGGAAAACTCTTTTAAGAGCTGGCTTTACAGAAATTTTAAACTACCTGTAACATAGTGCCTCTTTAGGATATTCAAAATATGGCATGAATTTCACTAGTTGAGCCTGAAAACTTTGATGCAGTGACCAAATATTTTTAGTAACAACATTACATCTCCCACTTAAGTTAGCATCCTGAACTGCTAAAAGTCCTTTAACTGCTGTGCTTAGTCAAAATACCAGCCACTATATCACTAATAAAGTTAGTTGCATGAATTTTCATTAATGCTCTTTTGATAACACAAAGAATGAGGTTAACCCTCTTATTCTGAGGCACTGTAAGAGGACAGTCCAAGGGATATGTAGCACCAAGCAGCTGATAAAGGAAGCAGGTGCATTTGTATGCATTATACTGTTTGCTCATGTGGCTGCACAGCCTCTGAGTTAGTGGAGCAGTGCTTTAAGTGAGTTTCCTTTGCAGACAGAGTTATAAGAAAAACTCCATCTTTAAACGTAGTCTTAAATTTGGGAGAACAAAATGTGTTCCAGGGAAAGCAATTGATTTGTATTTAAGTTGTTTGTTATATTTAAAATTGTTCAGACACCTTCTTTCCTTGCTCAAGTGATAAATCTCAGTATCTGAGTCTTAAGGTCAAAATCTTGTACACAAGGCAACCTAATTTATCTGAAAATATTAAGACCAGACCTTTGCACTAATCTGCCTGCTTTGCACCACTTTAGTAACACTCAAAAGAAGAAAGGGAGATGATTTAACCAGCTGCTGAAGTATGAATCCAGGAGTTCATGGACTGTGTTGCCAAACTCTTGCTACAGTACAATGACTCAAACCGTCTTGAGAGTTCTTTAAATATTTGCTATAGCTGTGTCATCCAGGAGAAAGCCAGTGGGCATCAACATGTTCAGATGCATAAAAAAAAGAGTGGAGAATCTGCACTCAGAAGAGATATTAATAATTTGCACTCGTTGCTGAGAAAGGATATTTCCCAGGGCTGGGAGCACCACAGCAGTCCAATAAAAATTATTACAGACAAGGAATAATCCTTGTAGAGTGAATGTGAGAAATGTAATATTTTTACCTGAAGAAGAAGGCTAGGATAATAAAAACATTTTACTAATATTTTATATTGTGAGAAATTAAATAATATCTGTAAGTCCATAAATACCTTCTTCCTCTCACCTACAATGAGAGGTAGGAAACTTTTGGTGAAGTGAAAAATTCATCATGCAGTGGATGATATTAACTTCCTAAAATTACATTCAAGACCCTAAGTTGTAATATACCACAATCCAAGAAATCTCAGGAGAGACATAGACACTATGCAAGTAAATCTGGAGGAAAAAAGAGGGGATAGTACTTAAAAATTGTCAAATCTCATGTTTCACTGTGGAGATAGCTCTTACCTCCTGGAGACTGAGGTTCCATCTGTATTAACACATCAGCTGTTCTCTGACCCCTTCCTTGTGCTAGAGACAGTTCACACAGAGTAGCTGGTGTCCATACTCTCTCTGCTCCCAGAAGATGGGGACTGCATCAGACCAGAATGGTCTCTGACCCTAGTAACTCCTATGCTGTGCCTGGGAATTATCCAGGAATCGGCTCTTGCCAGAGGTCTACCAGGAGCTGCTTTAGTTATTTAGCAGCTTTGGTGCCAGAGATTGTTCCCTTGCTCTAACTGATGAGAATTGATCTAACCTAAGGCACCATACCATAGGGACAAATTACCCCTCACCAGCCTCTTCTGGGGGTTTTGTGCTGTCCTGGGCAGTCTCTTGGAAACTGAAAGGATGGAGAAAGCCATGGTGTTCCTAAGTTCCCACACGAACTCTTCTTGTTCCCAGCTCTCTTCAGAGAAGAGGCTGGTGCTGAAAGTCACTGCCGCAGCAAAGCAAGTTACTTCTGCTCTCTGAAGAAGGACCAGGAACTGCTTATGTGCCTTACTCCTACAGCCTTAACAGGCTGGAAGATTAGTCTGCTTTGACAGCTGATGGTTTATCTTTCTGTCATTAGGTGTGTTATTTCAAGACAGTGAAAAGATAGCATCAGGTAACAGGAATGACTGTTATCTATCTTGCTATTTTGAACATAATTAAAAAAACCCAGAAACAGGCAAGTAGTAGATTAATTATAAATGAAGCTTAAACAAATAACTAAATGTAATTCATTTAACTTCCAAGGTTACTATGAATCTGCCCATGGCCTTCCCTAGCATTGTGACTCCCCTCATATTCTAACTAACCTTAACACATCTGTAAACCAGAGAAGGGGTTGTTGCCTTGTTTAAATAAGTATCGAGAGAAAAAGACCAGAACTAGATTATATAAATTATTTAGGTGTTATGGATAGGAATAGTTACTTGAGATGACGTCAAAGTTTCTTCCTCCTACTACATATGGATAAGACAAATTGGGTCTGTTATCCTGGCGTTTCCAAACTGCTCAGCTCCTGCTGTCACATAAACCTGGCCAGATTTCATCTAGAGCTCACATGCTGTGTGATGACTTTATAGGAGACATCATCCAGTCTATGCAAACCAGACCAGATGTTGGAGTGCTGAGTTCTTTGGCACATCTGGCCATCAACGCCAGGTGATGTAATTTCCTTACATTATTTCTTCTGCATTGCTTATTGTAGAATATAGCCTTAGATCAAACAGGAAACAATAAACCCTGATCTGCAAACCATGAGGTCAGAAAAGTGATGTGATTGGACTACAAAAACTGCTCTGTAAATGTGAGATGAAATTAGACTATGTGTCTTTCATAACCCCACAGTCTCTCAGCAGCAAAAAGAAATCTATTTTATTTCACTAGCTTATAGGTTTGATATTTATGTCCCAAGGGCCTCTGTTTTAAGTTTTGCTCCATCTTCTAAATCCTGAAAGCATAATTTTATCTTTTTCTATCTATTTCACAGATAAAGTGAAATTATCTCTTCACCTTTTGTCATCCAACCAAATTGCGTCACTACTAAAGCCCACTGACAGTTCTGACAAGGCAGGTAAGTGATGAATAGGACATTGATTGAGCTGTAAAGCAAATTACAATGCCTCCTTCTCCTATGAGTAAAGCTTTCTCCTCTGTTATGGACTGAAGACTTAAGAACTGTAATGGGTCTTGAATAAAGTGAGAATGTAATTGCCTAATTGAGCCTGAACTTACCCACACTCATAGGGCATTTTGCACACACATTGTGACTGATATACCTTCTCCCATGGCTGACATTTAGGCTCTGTCACTTCTGGTTTCACACTGGGCACTGAAGTAGAAGAACACAAACAGTGATATCAGGGGTCAGAAAAACAAGGGCTGTTAAAGGTCTACTCTGAAATTATCAGTTGAGTTTAGCAGGCACTGAATTATACAATCATGACATAAAGTCACATTCTGCATGTTCATTAAAAGTATCTACTGCATGGAAGGAATCAATACTGTTGAAAAGATCCGATACACTTTGCAAAGTTACTGTGCAGTAATTTATCTATGGGTCACAAGTCAGACAGAAAGAGACAGGTACTGTGTTCAATCTTAAGCATTCATCTAATTTCTGTTGCAGCTATTTGTTTCTTCTAAATTTAGCACTGCTGAATCGTAGATGGGAATGGCTTTGTCATTAGGTTTCAGTTACTGACTTCACTGCTGTCACTAGAAAAGCTAAGGTTCCAAAGTCCCCTGTAGAAATCTGAACCCGAATATTGTTATACACTGATAGTAATGAAAACTACAAGTTCCATCATTAGCCCTCAATCTGTACCAACTTTAAAAATAAAAGCAATAGCAATTCTTGGGGAATTTTCATCATTGCAGATGTTCCGTTCTTTAAGCACACAGTTGTATTCCAAACTTTGCTAAGCATTTCTCTGGAGGTTTCTGTAGCAAGTAACAGCAAATCTTCCTAAATCCATATGGATGCAATTTCTGAGGAGGTTTCATCCTGATTTGTATTTTAGATTATGTGTCTGTTAACATGAAACTTTAGTACACCAGAATGCTGTTGCCTTTCTCAAAAAAAAACAAACCTCCATTACAGATTAAGACTGGCTAAGCAAAACAGATGGACAGAAATTACCAAAGAAGAAGAAAAAAAAGAGTTGCAGTGCATTGCAATATAGACAGCAGGCCTAACCCTGTCTTCCTGCAGAGGGGTAAATTTACACCAAAAATCACTGCATTTTCTTCATCCCTGGGGTTGACGGTTGCTGACAACACTCTTGCTGACTAAATACTCCCATCCAAACATATCTATGCCACTATGTCTGTGTATACATATCTTCTTAATTTCTACCCTTCTTATCTCATATTCCTTGGGTTTTTAACTCCAATTCCTTGGATTTCTAATCCAACTGTTGTCCTTTTTTAAAAAACTTTTGTATTAATATAATGGTCCCATACAATGAGGCAGAAGCTGTTTCTAAAGGTAGAAGCATTTGAAACTTTCTAATTATTTCTGGAATTTTAAAATGTGATGCAACAAGACAACAACAAAACAAAACAAAACCAAACCAAACAAACCCCAAACAAAACAAAAAACCGAACAAAACCCAAACCACCAAAATTCCCAAAGCAACCAACCAACTAAAAAAACTAAGTTAAAATCACTGAAGCTAAGCCTAAGTAACTGGCAACAGCAATTCAGCATTTGCTGCTCTGGCACTTTAGCAGCAGTGAGTTGTTTACGTATGGCCATGCAATTTCTTCTGAAATCCCTATGCTTCCTGTGAGTTTGGTTATGGCACAGTAGCAGATGACTTACACCAGGAATTTCACAGGATGTTGTCTTTTGAGTTCTAAGCCTGACTGTCACCTTCCTCTTCCTGTAGATGAGGAAACCTCAGGTAGCAGTTGGTTGATAAGGACAGGACAGACAAGAAACATAGGACAAGACTACTCTTCTGCAGCAGTGACTGTTGTCCCCAGGAGAATACAGGAACATCTGGGACCTCAGGTGAAGTTGTTACTGGCTTGAAGAAGCAAGCTGCTTGGGTGCCCCTGTGTGACTGATCAGCACTACAGCAGTGCTCAAGAGAAATTCTTGTCTGTCTTCCACAGTTGGAAAAGACAACTTAGGCAGAGCTGCTGAGTGCTGTAGCCCAATTCCCCTTCTGCTAGTGTCTGCCCGTATCAACCCAGAGCTTACAGCACTCACCATGAACTTAAAGCAGCATTTTCCCATTGCTTCCAGTTCTTGCACATTTACTTCATGTCAGCTGTGCGACTGTCAGATGAGCAAAAGGAGTCACCCAGCCCTCTCCTTCTCTGCCATGAGAGGCTATGGTGTACGGAACAGTTTCCACATGGAAAAACTCTGTCTCTATGGTGCAGTTCATATAGTGGTGGTTTTATACAACATGGGCGGAAAGTGAAGTATACTTGGATGTCAGAATAGACAGCATACATCCCAGGCAATCTCTTAAAATGTTGTTAGTGACAATATGTGATAGCAATAGGGGAGTGTGAAGCAAAAAGCCATAAGGAAATCTCACATAAATTGCCTTAAGGCATCTTGTTTGAACAGACCACAGAAAACATGTTTTCTGTGCTTCCTCCTTGTGGCTTATCACTGTATCAGCAATAGCTCTGTCTGTACTTTAACTACATAAGGCATAGTTGGTCCAGGAAAGAAACTCCTCCATTGTACTTGCAGGACTGCAACGGCTTACCTGGTGTCTTGCACTGGACAGTCTTCACGTCAGGAGACCACTTGAGACTGGGCTCACACAAAATGGAGTGTGCCCCTTCTAAGTGCATGCTGTGTGGGCAGGACAGAGTTATTCTCTCACCAATCTCATACACAGCTTTCCATGGCTCTCCTTGCAAACCCCCCTCCAGGTCGGGCAGGAGACAAGCGGTTTCTAAGGATTGAAGCATTCGAGATAGCCACAGTGAATCAGTGGATTGCATAAAGCAACCACATATTTTATTGTCTCCTAAATTCCTTAACAAATTGAATGGTGAGATTGCCTGATTTTCCTGTAGAAACATATCAATCATGTTAGTGCAGGATATTAACTCATCACACCTGCCAAATATGCAATACTAAGGACATAGTGGCAGCATCTTCTGCTGCTGCCTGCAGGTGCAGTCTAGCTTTATGAGGGCTTCTCTGTCCTTAGGACCCATGGTTCTGTTGAGAGTTCATAATAGGGAGTAACGTCCTGTAGAGAGAGGTCATACATACAGGATGCTGGGGAGGCCATGTATTGATACACAGAGATAACCTTTAAACAGTGCGGACTAGCATATATGGACAGTCGGTCCTGCTTGGAAGGAGAAAAGGATGCTGTTGAAACACAGTGCTGAAAATTCTCATGGTTCTTGCATATAGCTATAGGACTAGCATATAGCAACAAAGTGTTTCCACAGGAAGGAATTCCTGGACTGGAATTTAGTCTCTGTCACTTCCAGCCTTTCTTAAAACCAGACTTTATGGGTACGTTTCTCATTCAGTATTTCAATATCTAGATTCAAAATAAAAGATTGTGACTAGGAAACTGGGAAATGAGGGTGCACGTTTTCCCCCTGCTGTCACTGGAAAGCAGGTGTTCTGAGATGTTTCACTGGAATTTGGAAATGGAATTGTATTTCAAAACAAGAATAATTTAGACATACCTTGGCAATATCTGTCTCCAACTTGCCATTTTAAATTATCACCACACTTAGCCATAGGATCACCAACAAGAGAATATCCATGTCTGCAAGCATAAACAATGCTTTTCCCAACAGGGTATGAGTTTTCAGCATTCTGAAAGAAAATAAACAGGTGAAATTTTAGATATACAGTATTAGAACTAGCAGCAGCACTGAACTCTCTTTGATTTTGGGATGCAGTGGCTGAGGACAGTGAGAAGTATTAATGCTTCTCTACAATGCACTGATGAGAGCATCTGAAATATTGGGGGCAATCCTGGTTATCAGTAGTCAGTAAAAGTGATCAAAAGGGATATGGAACAGTACTTTTCTGATGATGCATAAACTGACTGCAAATATGGCTATTATCGAGCATTAGCAGGGCAAGATAAGATCTTGGACAACCTTGGGCTGGAGGCAGATCAGTAGGGAGATAATGGCTTTGCTAATTCTTAGGATGGCATGTTACTAGCTTTCAAAAGTTTAATATGATGGACTGGAAGACACAGGTTTTCTCTCATTTTATATCCCACTGTCTTCCAAGGAGACATCTTATGAAAAATTGAGACTACTCTATGAGTTTCACCTTTAGTTTGTGAAACAAAACTATCAATGTAGGAGACAACTATTGATTATGAAAGAAAAAAAATCCTGGCAAAAGAGGGAGAGCAAAATTTTGGATCTTGCCTCAGCAGTTGTGTAGAGGCAACCAACTGATTTTTCTAAAATTAATCCTTTTATCTATTCATTGAGTAAGGAGAATTTTGACAGCCTGATAACATGGAGAAGGCATAATCCATTCCTCTAAGGGAGGAATTTGGTCTCCTTTTTTAAATAGGCCCAAGTTACAGCTAGCCAAAGTAACTTGCCAGATCACAGTTTCACCAAGGAACAAGAAAGTGGAATGGTGAGTTACAGAGTGAAGATTCCTAAAATTTGTTTATAATTTTGTTATATTTTGTTTGTTGGATAACTATGGACAGTTTACTTTCTGTGTGTTTTTTTCTCTAATTTTCTCTAATTTCCTGTGCTTTTATATGTAATCCATATGGCTCAGAAAACTTTTAATAAATACATAGGTTAAAGGACTTTTCTCTGTAGGTACTATCATGCAGAAAAGCAAAGATTTTGTTCTGGTTTTGGGGGCGTGCTTTTTTGCATTTATTTCATTTTTAGTGTGAAGTTTGGGATACTGTCATGTAAACTTCAGTCAGTGAAAAATGCTGCACAAGCTGCTATACAGTAGGTCTGATACTAAGCTTACCAAGAAAAATACAAATTTCCAAATGAACATCTGTATTAACTATAGTAAAGACATTGCAAGTAGGGATAGGAGAGATAATAGAGTGATAGAAATAACTTACTTGAACAAATCCATTTTCCAAGGGAGGAGGAGGTGAACAGAATTTTGTAGGAGTTATGGATAAATCAAAACAGTGTGGTTCAATCAAGCTATGAAGCAAACAAAAGTACAATTTAGTTTAAATTTAGTCTTCTTTCCTTTCAAAATGCTACACTTCTCAGTGAAGCCTGTTTTCAAGGCTATTATGCTTACATTTTCATCACAATTATATTTAAATCAGGCACTGCCAGGCTATCCAAGAAAGTGGTAAATAGTATGCTGTCAAGTTTACTGGCTTTTACCCAATTTTCTAGTCTTACCTTGTATTGGATTCACAGCTTTTGAATTTCATTTTCTCTCAACCGAAATACTAAAGCTCAGCAAGTGATCTTCTCCCTGAATTCAATAGCTTATACATCCTTCTGAAATAAATTTTTAAATCTTTCTGAAGTTGTTCTCCAAATGTTTTTTATTGCTTACCGAAGATGCTGCAACTCTTCATCTTCACATGGTCTGCTTTCACTCTGCTCTCCTGTACAGGTCTTCCCACCCCCACGTGGGGAGGGGTTGTTGCAGGTTCGACTCCTCAATTTCCTTCCCCCTGAGCAAGGACTCCAAGAAGACCAGCAGCTCCAGTGTCCATCAACAACACCTATTAAACATTTGGGAATATTTCACATTAAAACCACTCTATTTAAACCACTCTCTCTTTAAAGTACTCTCTGTGAGTGATTTAAAGGTACAGGCTGCTCAAAGCTAGTGATGGTCCCAACTGTGTCCTTACAGAGAATTCCAGATTGCAATGATCTAGTCTTCCATCTTTCCCCAACTTGCCTTGTACATCAGTATAATTCCACAAAGGCTATATATTATCACTTTCTGAGAGAACACAAAACCAGCTATCAGCTACAACTAATTACAAAATTAAAAAGAAAAATCTTTGAAGTTATTGATACTACTTAATTATAGATGGTAACATTGAGTAGTTACTATTGTCCACTGTATTTAACATTAATAATAAAACCAGCTCTTTGGTAAGTACTGTTTAAACATGTTAAACAAAGACTCAGGCTTGACATGGCCCTCCCCATGCTGTATGTCTGCAATGGTACCTGACCCAAGCAGGCACTTCATGGGTGTGCAGTGGGACAGACAGACTCTGGAAGCAGGAGGGTACAGTTTGTTTCTTCTAAACTCTCACAAATTCAAAGAGTGCTGACCTGGCTGATCTTGCACGAGAGTTCCCAGCTCACAAGCTGCTCCAAAGGTGTAAGGCTTGCAGTAACACACACATTGTGTTCCTTCCACAGCTGGTTCACCACCATTCTGGCAAGGCTGACATTTGCAGGGATGATTTTCAGCCATATATTCTTCAATCGCTTGTTTTAGGTAATGCTTTTTGACTGAGGAGCAGGGTACTTCCTTTACCAGCTCATATAATGGTGTTAGCTACACAAAGTAGAGAAACATGTAAATTAAGCAGTTATGATTGGGATATAAGGCTTTAAAAGCATACAAAATAATTTGTGACATATGTTCCTGCACATGGGAATTAGCATATTAGATGTTTTAATCTGTTGACTAGCTAAAATCTTATGTTAGTATTTAATATTAGCCTTTTTCTGAAAAGTTAGCTCTATTTAACACCATCCTTTAAAGCTGTTGGTAGATCAGTCATGTTTAAACATATTTGAACTATGAGGATATGGTTGAGACAAAAGTGTAACACAGACCACCAGCAACCTGGATTCTCATCAAGCTGTTTCTAGCATAAAGAAACTGGACACTTGAACAATCCACTATGGTGGATTTCACAGAACAGTGATCAAAGCTAACAATAATTGAAAATATTTTTATATTGTATACTTTTACATTTAGCTGAAAACTTCCTGACAGAAATACTTTGGGTTTATACCATTCTTCAGTATATGAGCAGTTCCCAAAAGGGACGTAGACAAGGTCGTAGTGCATATGGCCACACTGAGCTCTGAAGTGTTTGACTCTCAAAATCTCTAGTTATTCTAAACTTCTGGATGCAGAGTTAAGGCAGAGGGATAAAAGGGATACACAGGAGTTTGCAAGTGAAGTGGAAGCCACACAGATATGCCAATATGCATTTCAGGAAAGAGGCTATCTCAAGTCTGGGCTTTCTCCAATGCTAGGGTGACCCTCTATTCCTAATCAGAAGTCCACTTAAGTTACTGAAGGCTGGTAAGATTATAGGTATTGACCTGCCTGTGGACTTAGATTTGTAATGTAGCTGATCATATTAACTTCATGGCATTTTTTTCCTGAGAACTTTTCTTTTTTACAAAGTGATCTGAAAACAAAATGAGTGTAGACCACAGCCTCATTAATCACCAGCTGTAGCTTAATAATTTCTCCCCTTAAGGTGATCCCATCTGCTCACCTCTGCTTCAGGAAAATAGCCTTACCTTTTTTTTAATTACTCTAGGATAATCTGTCACTGATGCAGCCCACAAGCTGTAGCTTCGAGTGTTCCCAGCAGGATTATTCAGCTCTAGATAACTAAGGCCAGCAACAGCACCTGGGCTTCCTCCTTCTATGTAAGGGTCTCCTTTAATCTTATTACCACTGCTTCCTGTAGATTCAGGATAGGAAATACAGAAAATATTGGCATTGCAATATTTACAAATGAAAATAGAAACATTACACACAAAAACCATGCCAGCAAGTAGTAAAAGGACTCGCTAGTGCGGTTCAACCACCTGGGCCTGGATCAAGAGCTCTGTAGTGCGTTTCTGTGGCTGGGTTTTGGTAGCAGTGGGGCTACAGAGGTGGCTTTGGTCAGAAGCTGCTAGAAGCTTCCCCTGTTCCGTAGAGCCAATGCCAGTCAGCTCCAGGATGGGCTTCCTGCTGCTGGCCAAGGCCAAGCCAATCAGGAGTAATAGTAATGCCTTTGTGATAACATATTTAAGAAAAGAAGATTGTTGTGAAGAAGAAACTCCAACCAGGGAAGAGCGGAGTGAGAACATGGCAACAACAATGCAGACACCAAGGTCAGTGCAGAAGGAGGGGTAGGAGGTGCTCCAGGCACGGGAGCTGAGGCCCTGCAGCCCGTGGTGCAGACCATGGTGGAGCAGCTGTGCCCCTGCAGCCCATGTAGCATCATTAGGGTGCAGAGACCGACCTGCAGCCCATGGAGGAGCCCATGCTGGAGCAGGTGGATGCATGAAGGAGGCTGTGACTCCGTGGGAGGCCCAAGATGGAACAGGGTCCTGCTGGGGACCTGTGGCCCGTGGAGAGGGAAGCCCACGCTGGAGCAGTTTTTTCCCGGGTAGGATTTGTGGCCCCTGTGGGGGACCCACGTCAGTACAACTCATTTGTGAAGGACTGCACCCCATGGAGGAGTGACCCACGGGACAGCAGTTTGGGAAGAACTGCTGCCCAAGGGATGGACTCACACTAGAGAGGCCCATCAAGGACTGTCTCCCGTGGGAGGGACCCCACGGGATCAAGGGAAGGACTCCTCTCCCTGAGCAGCAGCAGAAACAACAACTGACCATAACTCCCATTCCCTGTCCCCCTGCACAGCTGGGGGGGAGGAGGGAGAAGATGGAAGGAAGGAGGGGTGGGGGGAAGGTGTTTTTAAGACTGTTTGTTTTCTCACTCTTTGGTTCTTATCCTGTTAGTAATAAATTTAAGTACTATCCCCACTTTGAGTCTGTTTTGCCTGTGAAGGTAATCAGTCACTGACCTTTCCTGCTCTTATCTCTACTCATGAACCCTTAGCTGTTTTTTTCTCTCTCCTCTGTCCAGTTGCAGAGGGAGAAAGAGAGTGGCTTTAGTGGGTATGTGGTGTCTGGCCAGGGTTATCCCACTACAGTCTTTTTGGTGACCCGTATGGGGAATCATGAGGATTTTGAGGTAAGGATAATAACAGGGAGAGGTAGCAGGCACAACAAGTACTGAACAATGCTAAAGAATGAAATGATCGTGGGGAATTTTTTGCTGTAATTGTGGTAAAGGTACAAGGGGTGGATTTTGTGTAAATTGTCCACTTAAGTTTGGTGTTATAGTGATGTTATTTTGATTTCTGGCTGGAGGAATTTTTGTTATATTCTGTTTTGGTAGGTTGTTACTTTTGTTTATGTAAGGGAAGGCTGTGTGATGAATGTGGAATTTAAGACTCTTAAATATGTGATTCATAGAGGTGAGGGGTGGAATGTCCCAGTTGGTCCATCCTGTTCGTCCCCACCATCCTCCTTGTTGGTCACATTGGTGTACTGGGCCAGGAGAGCAGCCTTCCTCTGTTTCTTCTCCTGGGAGGAGACCTCCTTGGCACGATCATGGAGATGGGCTCAATGACCCCCTTGAGGGTGATGATTTTGTAGAACTGAAAGACATGTCCAGGTTGTGTTTCTGCATCACCTCCAGTCCTTTCTGTGGGGCCGGGGAGCGGAGTTCCGTGAGGTAACTCAGATAGGACTTGTCGGAGCCAATCTCGTAACAGCAGATGTTACCATCGCCCTTCCCAGCCAGGTACAGCATGTCGTAGCATGTCAGTGTCGTAGAACGGGAAGAGGAGCTCCAAGAGCCCATCGATCTCCTCCTCGATCAGGGGCATGGACGGGTGTTCCTGATTCCACAGGGCAATCTGTCACGTTTTCCAGTGCGACACGCCCATGGTGAGCAGCCTCTTAGTGCTGCCTAGGAACACCACCCTGTTGACACAGTGGTTCTTGCAGCTGACCTCCTGCAGGAGCCGCCCAGAGTGTGACTCCACCACATGCAGCTCCTTGTCCTTGCAGGGGTGGCCAGGAGGCTGCTGTCTGTGCTGAAGGACATGCACAGGATCACATCCTTTTGGCAGTCAATCATCTTCACTGGCTTCCCAATGTCCAGGTTCCAGATCAGGACCTTGTAGTTGTAGCCGGCACTGAAGAGGACGTTGTTGGTGGTTGGGTGCCACTCAACCAGCCTCATGCACCAGCTGTGCCCGTAGAGCTCCAGGATGACCTCCATCATGTTCCTCATCAGCCCACCCTCAGGAATCTCCCAGATCTGCACCATGGCGTCCTCAGAGCAGAATGTGATGATGTTCTCAATGAAGGGGTTCCACTTGATGTCTAGCACAGTGCCCTGGTGCCCACAGACCTTGGGGTAGTTTGGTTCGATCTGGTCTGTCTGCTCGAGGGGTTGATGAGGAAGGAGCCACCACTGATGCTCTTGGTGACGATGGCAAGGAAGAGGGCGTTGATGGCACAGAAGTGGTTGTCATGCACGTTCTTGGTGATGGGAACGCCACCGAAGCCGTGCTCCAAAATCCCTGCCTTCTGGCCAGTTCATAATCTCTTCCAGGATTCCTGGGAAATTGGGTTTTCCCATTTGGGCTGGCTGTGTGATCAGAGCTACTCACTGGCTCCATGTAGCACTGGTTGCATGATGTGTTGAGGGGATGTTCCCTTGGAGCATCCAGTGCAGCACGGGCAAACGCGGTGCCAAGAGGAGACATGCTTCTATTCCAACAACTTCTGACGTGGCTTGAACCCCCTCATAGGCTGCTAATATCTCCTTTTCAGTTGGCGTGTAGTGGGCTTCTGATCCTCAATAACCCCAGCTCCAAAACCCTAATGGCTGACCTCAGGTTTCTCCTGGTATTCTGTGCCAGAGCCTCCAGCTGAGGCTATGCTCTCCAGCTGCCGTGTGGAGGATATTTTGCACAGCTGGTCCTGTTCGAACAGGTCCCAGAGCTACTGCATGGGCTATCTCCTGTCTGATCTGCTCAAAGGCCTGTTGTTGCTCAAGGCCCCACTTAAAATGGTTCTTCTTCCGCGTCACTTGATAGAGGGGGCTCACAAGCTGACTGTAACCTGGAATGTGCACCCTCCAGAAACCCACAAGGCCTCTGCAACTGGACACAGGAGCAAGTGAGAGAACAGCTTTAGTGGGTACCTGGTATCTGACCAGGGTCAACCCACTACAAGCTGATAATATATAAGCAGTATCTGGTTTTGCAAGTGTCTTGGCAGCCCTGACTTAGGGTGTCCAGAAAAGTGCTGTTTACGGGAAAGCATTAGCAATAATTGATGATCATTGGAGAGCCTTTTAAACCAGGTACTTGGTGTCTGGGTTCAGCATGGTAGAACAGAATTCAACAAAGTTATCAACACCTGTTCCTCATTTTGATAGTTATTTAGGATGAGATGAAGGTTGGACATATGACAACTGTACGAGTCATCACTGAATATTTACCTGAAGAACTCTGCAGTAATTCATCCAGTTTGGTGCATTTCACTTTCTTCTTTTTCACAAAGAATGCATTCCATCCTGATGTGGTACACTCGTATAAGTTTGTTATGCTGACACCTGCAGATAATCCATCCATTAACAGTACTGTACACAGAAAGTGTGTTGGATTCATTTCTGAGTTTCCTGTTGGCTAGAGAGGTCATGAAGTACTATGCCTAAATTGGAAGGCAACTAACAAGTATGTGTGTGGCTGTGGGAAGATCCACATGTTGGAGCCTATGGATGGAGGCTGAGAGATGAGAGGTGTATCCGGAAAGGGTTTAGTTTCATTTATTTTCTCAGCAGTCCCTAATCCTGCAGCACTGCTCCACACTGATTACCACCATAGGTGTCACTCTAGTATTTTCTCTGTTTGTAATTTACTGTGTTTTACACAGTTTTACCCAAACTTCATTTCCAAATGACTTTAAAACTCTAACATTGTTTGAAATTTATATTGGCACTAGAATTGAAACTTAGCCTGATGAGGTCCTCAACTGACTATTAAATATTTGCTATCCAGAGTGCTGCAGGTCAAACACATGGATCTAGGACTAAGTGTTGTGGTTTGAGCCCTGTTTTTAGTTTTCTTTCTTTTGCTCATGAAGAGAATGTGGTGACCTGTAGAAGTCTTTTACTTGATTTTAGATATTAGCTGGGAAAACATGCAAATAAATTTTTATTCTTGATTATTGACTTTGTTTCCTGCAACGAATACGCTAGTACTCTACCTTCTGCTTTCATTTTGTCAGTATCCATATAAAAAATAACTTTGTAGTGTCCTCCTAGAGATCCAGAGTGTAAGAAATGGGTCCCAAAATGTTCAATAAGTCTTCGATAGATGCTGTAGTCATAGGCAATGGGAAGGTTGAACAATTCCTTCCAGAAAGACTCCGCAAGAGTGAGGAAGTCAGGACGGTTGTTAATGAACTGAGCAACTTCCACAGTGTTCTCAACAACCATCAGTTGTTTACTCTGGGGGAAGGAAAAGGCATCAGTCATGCTCCATGTCACTATCAGAGTGGCTCCCAGTAGCAAGGTGGCATGTATATTCCATTGGCTACTAATCAACAGCCTTACATAGCTGTCTCATCAACCCAATCAACACAAAAAGAACACCCTGAAGTCAAGAAATATCACTGGACTTTTATTTATACTTGCTGCAACATCTTTCTTTTCCTCGTGTGTACTTGAAAACTAGCATAAGCATAAGAAAGGAAAATATCACTCTTCAAAGCTAACAGTGGCTTCCAGAATCAGAAGCCTGGCAGTAGGAGGTTAATAAGCTTTTTCTGAAAGCAAATCAGAGGCAGTAGAGAGATGTCCTTTGCACTCTGTTTTGTCTAGATAAGTCTAGGGTCTCCAACCATTTTGAGGATACTTCTGAGTTATAAAATCCTATATGTCTATACAATATTATTCATTTCAAACTCTCACAGTTGCTTTTGAACTTTGTTAGGCTGAGACTCAAGACGTCATCATTAGTGTCTGCTTGGGGGCCACAAAATACACGCACTTGTTACTTGATTTTTTTTGCTATAACATATAGGTTATACTTCATAATTGAGAGTTACTCCCAAATTATTTATCTCCTTTTAAAATAAGATGAAGGCATAAGCACTGTGACCTCCTGGCTGTTAAAGACATAAGATATCTCTCTCAGTGGAGTTCTACAAATGGCAAATGCATTATAAAGTAAATAAAGATTAATCACAGAGCTGTTGCAAATTTTTTGCTTCAATATACTGACCAAAAAAAAAAAAAGGCAATAAATCCCTAGTAAAAACAGAAAAGATGAATCAAATACCTAAAGAAGCCAAAAGAAGTCAAAGTTTTTCTCCCTCAAATAGTGAGGAAAACAGCTAGTAAATAAATAAATGACTAACAAATAGGTTTTATGGGATATTTAATGTCATGCACTTTGTGCCAAAAATGTCTGGATAAAATAAATATTTGTGTCTCACTATAAAAGCACATAAAAATGATGAAAATGTTTATGCAAAATACTAAGCCACAGTGACAACTTATACATACCTTTCGCAGACTTTCATTCTGTGAGTAACTGTGTCTATTTGAGTTTTCATACCTCTCTGTGTGTTTCATATAAGACCAGGTGCTGTTGAAAAACTCATAATTGAAATCATTTTGAACTTTGACCTAGAAGGTGAAAGATAGAAGTCTGTATGAAGAGGTTCATACAGGATTTTAAAATGATAACATAAAGAGTAGAACAAGTCCTTACTGATGAAAAAGAAGCTGATGTGTTTTCCAGGCTGAATCCATTCCAGATTTCATAAAAAGTACTGAATACTATTGGAAAAGCATTCATCCATATATATGGATGTTAATATGTGGATATTAAGTATTTATACTACGAAATAAAGTACACTAAGGATTGTTTGGCATGCTTTTGATAAATGTGAGACAAATTGAATCTCTGAGACAGTGACTTCAACCAAAGCATATCTCAAAGATTCACACAAAGCACCCCAAAGCCTTGCATTTCACCCCCAAAACATTTCTTAGGGTGATTCAAGCCATTATTTATGCTAGGGAGATGGCTTTACATTCAGTCTAACTGTGAGAGATTTAGAAATTACATTCAAGGTTAATTTTTTTTCCTTTTATTTTAGCAAGACATACACCAATTTGCATTTCAAATAAGCGACTGCAGAGAGGGAACAGGTGTTGTTGAGCTGTGTTTAGGGGACATACCTTCCAAAGGCCCCTGCAAGCTTTGCATCATTCTCCCAGTTTTAATCACGACTGTAAATACAAAGCTGTGCTTAATGGAAACATACCTGGAAAGTATAAGCAAGAACACTTTCACTCAGCCTGTAGTATTCTCTCCCATCACCACTAAAGACCTTTCTGCATTGCCCTCCAAAGCTTTTTGTGTGAATGACTCTTCCCTTGGTCTCACCAGTAATAGCATCAAAGCTACAAGAATAAAAAATATGAAAGGTCATTAAAACAGGGAGCCAAAAATTATAGAGCCATTATAACTGAATGATGGATCTGCAAAGTAAGATCTTTTACCCAAGAAAAGGGGTTATCACCTGATAGACTTCTATACATGCAGAACTGCAGTATGGACAGCATGTTACAATATTGAAAGTGAAATGTTGGATTTGTCAAGAAAAATTAACAGAGTTCATTATGTCTTAATATTAACACGTTTGTGTCTATCTCGACTGATTTTAAATTTTATTGTTCAAGCAATTACTGCAACACGAAAACAGCAGGGCACCCATCCCAAAATGTGGGTGGTTTTATTATATATGAAGTATACTGCATAACAAGGGATATAACAACACAAAAGATACTTAAGATAATTATTTCGCTAAGTTGCAGATGGGATGTATAAACTGAAATCCATATGGATCTACAGTACTAAATGCAACAGCAATGAATAAAAAGAATGAGCATTGCTGACTCATTTTTTCCATTATGTAAATCAGGGGTTATTAGTTGAAATTTAATTTTATATCTTAAAAGTTGTTTTTCAATAACAGGAATCAAAGACTAAAAGCTTTATTCTGTGCTTCAGATCAAAGGACCTGTACATCCTGGCTACACTGAGCCACTGGCATGATGGAGGCAGTTCTACTGAACACTTTTGCATATGGGATGTTTTACTATAAGCCCAGGAAGTCTATCTGTACATCTAGAGCTTGTAAACACATCAAAATGTAAATGTATGTGGCACCAGTAATATTGAGCCTGGCACAGAACATTACCCTGCTCCTGTGAGTTCTGAATTTGGAGGTGTTTTGTCAATATCACACACAGTTTTCTTCTCTTCACATCGATCTTCATCTGCACCATCTTCCTCACAGTCCTGATCTCCATTGCACACAAGGGATCTGCTAATGCACTGACCTAAATCAGAACAAACATGCACAGGAAAAGGAGTGTTTGTTAGTTTAAAAACAGATCACCTAAAATCAAAGCAGAAGTCCTATTTATCTATTACATTAATTAGCATATTCACTCCCACAATGAACAGTCTGTGCCCACAACGGCTTGTTGAATACAGCACACTTGAGGGAACCACAACCATTTGAGGCTTATGACATATCAATAAAACAGTTGACTTCTAGATTTATTTCCAAAGCTTTCACCCTTTGACCATCACTTATGATTAACTGTGATTAACTCTCTGGTAGCACCAAAACACATTTATCATGGTCCTCTGTAATAAATGTCTACCTATTGAGATAATATGCTCTTCTGTGAAGGTAATGGAGGCTGCTTGGATACAATGATTGTTCTACGGACAATTAGTTTCCAGGTGATTTCCAAGATTCTTGGATATAGCACAGAACAGCTTCAAACGATCACATAAGGTTGCACTCCTTAACTACCTTCTCATAATGAAAAAGATTGTTCTCTGGGGCAAATGAGTAAGGCAGAATGAATTAAAGAGGGTACAGAGCTACAGCATATTATCTGCAATGCTCTGCAATGCTCCAGATGAAATGAAATCCATGCATAGTTAAGGCTGGGAAAAAAGGAAACATCTACCTAAATCAAATTCATCTGTATATCAAGAGTTCTGCAAAGACATTGCCCATTTACTAAAGTTCAAAGGTTTTCTTCTTAACTTCATGACTAGAAAATGGTGAAAAAAATCTTGGATGGTACCTGAGAAACACCTAAATCGATCACCACAGCCATCCTCTGTTGGACATCCCCTTGTGGGGGTACATGGTCTTGTTTCAAAGGCATCCCCAGAGCAGGGTTTTCCGCCATACTGGCCATAAACTGCTACTGTCCGTCTCCGAACCTGAATGCAAATCAAGAGATTTTAGAAAATCCAACTGTAAAGCAGGAATAGTGTGCTAGTGTTGAGACAATGCTACCACACTGCTGCTGTAAGGAAATGAGATATTCACTATTTTTTCGGAGAACAATCACACCTTCTATTAACATAATATGGTGTGGTGGTTTGAAACTCCCAAGAATCTAATTTAACCCTCAAGTTAATAGAAAGACAACTCCTTTATCTATAAGGTCTTTAGACTGATGCATAAGCTTGGCTTGGTTTGTTCAAAAATGTAATACGTAACTGAAGACAAGAGAAAGCTGCCAAGAAATTTCTGGCTTTTTAACATTCTTAATAGGACCAATCATGCCTGATATGATTTGTTATTAAAGTTTCTCAGAGTAAAAAATATCTTTAAAAAGATGGTAAAATATAACATCAAGAGGGCTACTTTTTGTTTCTAAAAAAAGTACTGTCTCATGGCACATCTTCAGTTTTGACTAATCTGTTCTTAATTGATGCAACATCAAAATAGATGAAAAGGAAAATCAAAAGCAAGTGTCTTGCACATCAATAGAGTTTCAATGTAAAAATCATCAACTTAGTTTCATCAAGGGTAACACTTCACAACTAAGTTTTCTTCCCTTGAGATGTGTCACCACTAATGAAAAATCAGTGAAATTGGTACAAACCAGCATCAGTGGAGGAATGTCTGTGTTTACCAAACAGTTCAGTTGAGCTTTTTGAAGCCATCACCAAAATAAAAAGAGCACAAATTATTTTACAACATGAACATCCTAGCTTTGAAAGGGAACATACTGGGAAGAGACTAAGAATTTATCTTCTGAGTTCTCAGCTCTTTAGCCTTCTCATTTTGCTGGGGCTTTTGTGTGACATCTGATTTAGGGTTTTAAAGATACAGTAGCTCCTTAGTTACCGGGAAAAAAATCACATATGCTTATGAGGTCATGAGTAGAGAAAAAATGTGTCCATTTATACCTGTTTTTGAGTACAGCCATTGCACTCGGACCAAGGGCCAAAAGAATTCCAGTGGCAATGGACTGGAGGGGAAGGGCTGCTCCAGTAGGTGTTTTTTTTGAATTAAAAAAAAAAAAAAAGGAGAGAGGAAAATCATCAGTGATTTCCATCCATAAACATAAGTGCAAAACTTTCCTAAACAGTAAATCAGACCTTCAATAACAATTAGGATTATGATCAGGCTTTCTATAAAATCACTTGGATTTGCTTTTCATAGATAAGAATGAAATCAGTCCCAGCTTAAGTTTTCTGGTCACTCAAAAGAAGAAACTAGACACATTCACCCAGACTAAAGATCAGCAACGACTCTGTGCAACTATAAAACACGTTTCAAAGACCAGTTTCACACTGTAAATCAGGGATAGGGCAGTCTCCATCAGGGAGCTGACAGGGGCTGTGTGTGCCACTGATGGCTGTGGCAGTACTGACACCAAACAGTGTGTACTTGTCCCAGGAAATAAATCTGAAGACCCTTTTAAACCCTGCCTCATGTGATGCACCTTAATCATACATGCTTAGCCTTCAGGATATAGTTTATTAGGTAAATATTCACCTGGCAAAAATTGGGAAGAAGCCTGAAACTTCCAGCAACAGAAAAATCCCCAGCACCTGAAAAAAAGAGAAGTAAAAGCAAACTACTTTGCTTTTCTGCTTTTTCCTCCCTGTTTCAGCTCATAGAGCTGTTTAAGGTTTCTGCAATTTTTACACTAATCAGCTAAGAAATAAGATAAGTTCACACTTATTTTCTCAGCTGTGTTGTGCAAGCTTTTGTTTTTTTCTTATTTCTTTCAGAGTTGTCCAATTACCTTTTCAGCTAACTATTTCTCTATACAAAATCATATGTCATTACACTTGACATATTCAACTTTATCAGTACAAATAAAGTAAGCAACTCTCTTACCTTCATGTTAGGTGAAATACTCAGATATACAGCAATTACCAGGGAATATGCACTTCCAGCATTCTCAATTCAGCAGCCAAAGGAGTCAGTCAGTCTGTCTGCTGCTGTTCATGTCTTTTCACTTTGCCTTGCTGTTCTGCTTTTCCTTCCCTAAAAGGGTTGAATACTGCCAAGGAATTTTAACCTTAACCCATCCAGTCCTCCCCAGGGACAAAGTCTGCTTTGGGAACTGCTCAGTGTTTTTAAGATATATAAATCAAATGTTGGATGTATTGACTGGGGCTGGCAGAAAATTGTGAGGAGCACTTACTGGAAGAACCATCTTCTTTTCCTTATCTTCTCTCTCACAGTTTCTTTCCTCTGAACAAGATTTTTCAAAGATCCCAAGCCACACACACTACATCACAGCTGAGTTCACAGCTTCAGTAGGAAGAGCTGCTCTTGATGAAGCTGATGTTGCTAATCACAAATCTTCATTCTCCACTGAAGTCATGCTGATTTTTCTGTATCGATTTTCACACTGAAAATCAGCTTACGGATCTGAATGCAAGTTTTGGTCAATTATGGCCTGGTTCCGCCTGCTTTTTGCGGGGGTACTCATACAGAAGAAGAGTACTTCATTTTCTCTTTCCTCACCCTGCCATGCCTTCTTATTTTTAGTTTTGATTTGTTTCACTTTCCAGAGCTGACCCATTGCAGTAACAGCAACAAAATGCCGCTGCTAGAGAAATCTACACTAATTTATTCTAGTGTAGCCCAGATAACACCCTCATAGAAAAGTAGCACTTCTATGTGAAAACTGTTAATATATTAGGTCTCAGATACCACACCAATTTTGAACTGCTTGCATAGTCCTCAGAAGACTAAATGCTTCATGTCACAGCATCACAACACGGTGACTTTTAAGCCCTTCACTCTGTTGGCATGGTCTGCTTTTTATAAGGAGATACTCCATTCATGTGAGGGATGCCTATGTCCACTCCTCACAGCCAATTTAGATAAGCCAGAGTCTGTCTTTGGGACTTTTCAGGTTTAGTAACTATGAAACTCTTAGATAATGTAGTTCATATGTTGTCAACGGTTCTGTACATATTTTACTGCTTTTTATCAAAAACATCATGCTCCTATTTAGTTTATGAGCAATTTTTGCAATTTGTGCAACACTGACAGTGGTCATTTGCCTACAAAGGAAATTATTAAAACCAAGTTAAGACCTTTAATAGCTGGCCTAGAACACAGAAACTCCAAAGAATATTTTATCTCTCCAGACATATGACTTGATCTTGCAGTCAGCTGTTGTAATATCTTAGATAGCAAATTCACTTTCTGTAAGTATATCATTAGCTACAATAACCCTCAAGATAAAGATTTACTGTAATTTGGTCCCAAACAAAACATGCAAATAAACATAAGTAGAGCTAGCAAAGAAAGTGTGTGTGGTGGTAGGGGTCTGGTCTTAATTAACAGGTAGTCAAATCATTAATAGTAAGGGGTGTCATATTTAAATGAACTTTTATTCACGGAATGTCTTCCTGCAAAAAGTATTTCAGCAAGACAAAAATGCTGCTTTGGTAGATGCTGTATAATAGTCCTTTTAGCACACATTTTCAGATACTTCAACCTAACAATTTTATCTTTCATTCGGAAAAAGGATCCTGCTTTTTTACTGATCCTGGCTTCAGCAGTAACAAAAGCAAAGAAATGGAACCAAAATATGCAAAACAGAGGGAGGTTAGAGCTGGACTTGTGCTGCTCCTTGGACTAAAGTCCAGAGGTCCCATGGCACTTCATTGGTTTGCAGTGGGTAGATGTTCAGTCTCCTCTACAACAGTGGAATTCTGAATGGCTGATTCTTGTTCCATTTCATAGGGTACTTACTACAGCAGCCTTTTTTTCTACTTAGCATTTATGCTCTGAATACTTCAGTTTAGTTTTCTATTTTTTTTGTGTTATTGACACTGAAGGCAATGTGCATGATAATCTACTTACACGTGACTTTTCTGATGACAGACTGTGGAACATCTAGTACAGTCTCAGTCTTGACTTACAGTAAGTTCTACAATAACATCAATTATAAAAAAAGGCCTGATTGGGGAGCTCCCCAATTACTTCCCTTTACTGCATGGTAGTGAAGGATGGAGTGTAACTCACAGAAAAGCTGAAACTAATTTTCCCTTACTGTTAGTGAAAATTGCAACAATCTAGTAACCATTTTGCTGTTAAAAGTGTGTTTTATCACTGCAACTTCTAGTTCTTGCTGAACATTTCTACTGTATATTCAGAAATAAACTACCTTTAGACTTAAAACCAATGTTTTAGAGGATTGAAAGAGGCGCAATTTGAGAGACACAAAGGAATAGCCATAAGGTAGGGCATTTCTTGACTTGCACCAAATGATAATTCTAGCACAGGAATGATTAATGCAATGCTTCACTTGCTGGGCTAATGATATCCTGCCTGGTCTGGAGACAGCATGAAATGGTATTGCCTGTATTCTATTTCACACTAAGGTCAGCCAGAATATAATTATATCAATGATATTTCCCTGTAGACTTCCAGCCTTTTATAGGATTGATGCTAAGGTTACTCAATAGTTTACCAAGCTTTAAATAGTCTTGTGTCTTCATTGTCCAAGTTCATTATGTATTACAGCCCTAAAGACAGTTTGTGCTCTGTGACTGCTGCAAATGCCAAGGTTCCAGTGACAACTGAGTGGAGAAAGAACATCCTGTTATTATGGTTTTGAATTGTGAAATTGATTTGGAGAGTATTTGTATTTGTTTCTGTATGCTAATGACGTATTTATTTTTTTTTAAAAGCTTTTTAATTGCCTGTTTTGCTTTTAATGTATTTGCTGCATTTCAAGGATTAATGACAATGCCTTGGGATGTGTCTCCATGAAATATGTCAAATAGCATTACTGCTGTGCTAACTTTAATGGAAATTATTCTCTCTCAGGAGACCTTGTAGAAGGATATTGCCTTAGATACTGGAATCTGTATGCTGCAGAAACTACACCAAACAATGAAGGGCTGTGAGGGTTCTGGTTTGAAAGAACTGGGTTAGAAGAGCTCATGTTATTAGTATTCAAAATTCAGAGAGGTTCAGCAGTACATTGATAATACATCAGACTTGTCTAAAGCACAGACATTTCAGCCTGTATGCACAAAAAGGTCAAACAAATAAGTATTGTTCTTTAGAATTACCGTCTGATCTTAGACCACAAGACGCGGTGAACAAATTCAGCAGCTTGATTCTGCCCCAAAAGTTGAATTACTATTCTGTTTTTTTCCACATCTTTGTCTGCTTTTACGCCCAATCCCCTGCCATACGCTCCTTCTGCACATCTGGTGCTGGCTTTGGCACACTTCAGTCCTCTCTGAGAGCCAGTTTAATTTACTACAATGACAGAAAATAAACCCAGAAAGAAAAAAAAAGAAGAAAAAAGCAAGAACAACAAACAAAAAGCCTTGGTGGTTTTGTGCTGTTTTTATGAGTTAGAATGTCTCTCAGGAAGGCCTGGTGAGCAACAGACCCACAGAGAAGGTAAAAACATACAGTCATAGAAGAAAGATGGGACCAAAGAGGTGAGAAGTGGGAAAGGAAGGAAGGCAATGGGAGAATCTTCTGCTTGCAGATGCAGCCAGCCACTGCATCTGCTCAAGTGTCAGTGAACCAACACCTTGCACAAACTCTTCTGGTTGCTGCTTATGCTAGACTATCAGACATAAATCACTCTACTGCTCACTGCCTCCCAGGAATCTCCTGACAGGACGGTGGCATACAAATGCACTGTGTTATCTAGTGATCAGTTGCCCCATACAGGCCTAATTTAGGTTTTCATTGAAGTTGAATATTTATTTTTCAATTCTACCATTACTGATACTTGCCTCCCTGAGACCTTCCACCTTCAGGCTGATAAAAATTGCTCAGGTTCCGACGATTTGCCTTTGGAAATGACAGCAAACAAAGTATGGGTAATAAATATGAGTGAGATTTTCAGTGGTCTTCATCAAGGGGTGGAAGCAAGCATAGGTCCACTTTGAGTCCTTCTAAAGCTAAAAATCTTGCCCAAAGAGCTCAGAGGGGTCAGGTCTTCCGCAAAAGCTCTTCTGAAAGCTCATCTGCCAGCTGTGTGCAAAAGCAGAGGTACTGTGTCTACAACAGATCTACAAGCTCTCACTTGCGTGTGCATCGAGGGCTCACACACATAAAACAGGTGAATTTTATGAACCACAGGAGTGATGTCATAATTTGAGCACTTTATATAAGCTAACACAGGAAGAGTCACATGGAACAGGCTATGTTAGATACTAGAAAAAGGTTCTTCCCCCAGAGGGTGGTTGGGCACTGGAACAGGCTCCCCAGGGAAGTAGTCACAGCACCAAGCCTATCTGAGTTCAAGAAGCATTTGAACAATAGTCTGGGGCACATGGTGGGACTCTTGGGGATGGTCCTGTGCAGGGGTAGGAGTTGGACTTGATGATCCTTGTGGGTTCCTTCCAACTCAGCATATTCTGTGATTCTGTTATAGCATTTGTTCTAACAGTGACACAAATCCACACACAATGTATAAAGAAGTGTCTCAGAGGTTAAACCACATGGAGGAATACAGAGCCTGTTCTAAGCAATTAATCCTCAGAGCTGGACAAGGCCAATTTTTCACAAGTATCCAATGATTTAAATTTTTCTTGATTTTTTTTCTTGCATTTTTCTACATTGTTTACTATGAATTTAATTTCTACAGTTAAATAAATTAATGAGTAGCTTTATATGACTGCCTGAGACAGTATTTCACACTGATAATCCAGATCTCTTTTAGCCTGAGGTCTTGGTGCTTTTTAAAATATCATCTCTTTCTTATTTCTCTGTAGAGTGAGAAGAATGTCCAACATCAGCCATTAGTGGCCTTGCCCATGCTTTTATATTTCTGGTTCTTTCTCAGTCAGTGGTGTATGTGCATTACATATTCTAGAATTATTATTGTAACTAGCTGGAAAGCTAAAATGCTTGAAGCAGACCTTGAACAAAAATCTTTCATCAAAGTCTATCAGTCTCCCTCCAAAAATTTCCAAGTATCTTGAAAATAAAACCTTAAAAATGTTTTTCAATAAGCAGAACAAAGATTCCTCTCCTATAAAGGAGAGTTAGGGAACAAAATGAAGGCAGGACTTCAAAGAAACAGATCTTATTAGGATGTCTTTTTGAACTACAACATTTTTAAGACCATCTGAAATTCATTAAAATTTTTTCAGCTTACTTGAGAAGTCAGTAATTAACCCTAACTGCTACTGAGAAACTTTCAGGGATAAGCTTTTGTAGATACCTTCCAGATGGAAACAAAGTTCAACAAATAAAGCAAGGTTTTGCAAACTTTAATAGAGGCAACAGGCTGTAGAATCAGAAATGACACAGCATTGACTTCTGCCCTCCCCCATTGTTGACTGACTATGCATATAACCACTATCAGACTGCAATAGATGAAAACATATACCAGTAATAAGAAAGGGATGATATAGTTGCAGAGATTCACCTGAGCTCCAGAGAAATTTAGAAGTGCTCATCATTTGTTATTTCTTTCATAGAAAGCTTATAAGCTCTTAAAACTGACATGATAGCCTTTTGTGAGTTATTCTGGCTTTTGTCTGTACTTGCAGCTCAGTTACAAGGAGCAGTACTGAAGCGCAAGGTCAGTGTGGCCATATTAATTATGTACTTTTTTATTTCCAGACACAAAATTCTCAGACAAATTCTTCCTATCCAACCACGCAGTTATTGTTATATACCAATTTTGATCAGGATGAAAAAGGTTCATTTGGAGTTATTTAAATCAGAAATGCTTTTATCTGGTACTGGAGATCAAACCACTAAACATCTCTGAATGAATCTTGGTTTCTGGAGATCACGGTTGTTCCCAATTAGCCTGAAAAGACATATCCCATTCTGTGCTCATTTGGTTGAAAGACCGTCATAAGAGTGCTCAAAAGTATGGTGTTTCTAATACAGGTAGAGGCTCTGTAGAATAATTAATAGCTAGGGAAAAATATTCAGGAAACAGCAATGTCCAGACATTTAGAACTTGCAAATGATTTTGAGATTTTTATAAATGATCAAAAAAAAAA
Source organism: Chiroxiphia lanceolata (assembly GCF_009829145.1). NCBI lineage: Eukaryota > Metazoa > Chordata > Aves > Passeriformes > Pipridae > Chiroxiphia > Chiroxiphia lanceolata. The sequence continues at coordinate 29,891,746 of NC_045671.1, forward strand.
AAAAAGAGTTTGGTCTTCTGAGGCAGTAATGAAGCCAGGTGTACTTTTGGCTGGGGTGGAGTTAACTTTCTTCAAAGTAGCTGGTATGGGGCTGTGTTTTGGATTTGTCCTGAACACAAGGTTGATAATATAGAGATGTTTTTGTTATTAATGCTTGCACAGAACAAAGGCCTTTTCTGCTTTTTGTCCCGCCACACTGGTGAGGAATTTGGGGATGCACGAGAAATAGGGAGGAGAAATGGCCAGGACAGGTGAACCCAACTGACCAAAGGCATATTCGATACCACATAACATCATAGTCATGTAGGCGAAGGGGAGAGAAGAAGGTGGAAGGGGAGGACATTTAGAGTGATGGGGTTTGTCTTCCCAAGTTACCATTATGAGTGATAGGGCCCTGCTCTTCTGGGAATGGCTCAATACCTGCCTGACTATGGATAGCTGTGAAAGAATTCCTTGTTTCTCTTTGCTTGTGTGCACAGCTTTTGCTTTCCCTATTAAACTGTCTTTATGTCAGCCCATGAGCTTTCTAGCTTTTTCCTTTCTGATTCTCTCCCTGGTCCCACTGGTGCAGGGTGAGTGAGCAGCTGTGTGGGGCTGAGTTGCCAGCTGGGCTTAAAACACAGCACCAGGGCAGGGAAATACTTCCACAGTATTCCACACATATCAGCCATGAGAAAGGTACCCTGAGAAAGGCTGGTGGTCAGTTTTGACTGAGGTGAATTACAAACTTGTTAAATGCTTGAGAGATAGAGCAGAAAAGGTAAATTACCAATATAGTTGCTGCAAGGATTACCATATTTTACTCTACTGTTAAAATACAGTAATACAGAATAAGTAGGCTTGGACTTGTCATAGTTTTGTGACCTTTTCACAGTGCAACATTCCCTCAGACACTTTTCCATTCTTGAGTAGACACTGTTTAGGCTATATCTCTTCCTAACATATGTTCAAGCTCAACTGAAAACTGCGCAATTAGTTAATAAGGGCTAACTACACTGATAAACCAAATCCAAACCTGTACATACTGCCATACTCTCCACCATCTGCATCAGTGCCATTCATAAAGCTCCATTTTTTTTCTGTGTCCTCTTTGCACACACAAATAAGGCTGGGCACTGTTTTGTCCTCTATTTTTGTTAAAGCGAAGTAGTGTAACAGGGAAATTGTGCATGGGTGTTAGGGGAATTCCCTGATGGAGCCAGTATGCCTCAGTTCTAGTAAATGCAAAGCTGAAAATGCCTGATACAGGGAAAACATATTCCAGAACAAACAGAAGACAGCTTTCGCAACTACAAAGTTGAGCTGACCTTTGTTAGCAATTCATTTGTACTTAGGGAAGGTTCTCAGCCAGTGAAAATAATAAAATGCAACAGTGATTTTGATGAAGGAATGTGAACTTACTTTACTCGGGGAATAAGCCTTTATCTTAAGTAAATATAAAACTTGCATTTGTCTGTTCCACTGCAAAGCCTTTTTTTCTTACAGTTTGTGTCTCATACCAGAATATTAAAGGCAAACCCCACAACTCCATAGAGGGTAAAGAGACCTATGTAAGTGTCAGGTTTTCCTGCTTTAAAGTGAGCTTACGTTATTATTTCTAGAGAAGAGACAAAGTGACCAGGGAAAGCAGTCATGTGCAGTAGTCCTAGAGCAAGAAAAATGTAAATTCTTTAGGACTTCTAAAGCAAGATATGAGATAAAGTAAACAAATATATAAGCAACTAACATAGTAGGCTTATTTTACTGGTTTTCAGATTAAACATGAGTGTTTCAGTTTTCTTCAATGCTTTCTTCTTTAACCTTCCACTTTACTGACAAGGGATTTGTTCCTGAATATTAGATCTAAAGTAAAACTTGAAACTTACTAACAGAAAATGAGAAGTAAATGCATATTTCTGAAAGAAAATCAGACACCTTATATTTAGCTAATGCACATTTTATGCACAGCTTTGCATTTATTCACACACTTGGATACTTCTAATTGCAACATACATGAAAAGTTTGAAAATATACTGTACCAGGTACATGCCGTATCCGTGCTTTTAACACTAACAGGTGCCAAACCTGGATGGATCTTTTAAAACCGAATTACCTGCCTACCTTGGGAGACAGAAGGTAGTGTAATAAGGCATGTATGTGCATTTTTCCAACATTTCCAGGAGAAGAGTATCAGGTCATGTCCTAAGGAATTGCTGATGATAAGTAAAATAATTCACATTTAGTAAAATCATACTTTTACTAAAGATAAAGTCATTCACATATGCACCTGAAGCACAGCTGAATAACACAAGGGAATGTGATGCCAGAGACATAACTAGGCAAGCAATTCCACATAAAAAGTGAGAAAATTTAGATGGTAAGATAGCCAACTGTTTGAATATAACTTTAAATTCAAGTTGGCTTCCTTTCCTGAGCTTCTCATATAGACTTTTCCTTCAACATTTCTGCAGAAAGGACTTGGATTTTTTCCAATCACCTGATATTGTATTTCTTTTCCAAAGATATTGCCTGTGTATCAGTCATACAGAACATTTGGAAGTATAAAAGAACTGACATTGAAAGTTTAGATACTCGGCTTCCAAGTTAGTAGATTTCATCCACAATGCTTGGGCTTAGATATAGGCATGTCTCACTGCAAATCAGACAAGATTTTGATAATTTTTACGAAAAAAGAAAGGAAAGAAAACATTTCTAGTACAGCTAAGTATGTACCATCGATGTGTATCTGTCTACACAGAGAGATACAAACATATATACATATAGGAGTAGGTGACATTTCCTTTTCACTTGTTCCATAATAAATCTTTGGAGCTGAATGTACTTTAGAATAACTCTGAAAATGCAAGTCAGAGACTTACCTCATCCTAAGGAAGGACGGATGTTTGAAATGCAGGCCTATCAGTGGGCTTGTAAGAAAGGGGCCATAGCATTTATTTGGCCAGCCATCATAACAGGAAAAGCAAAAAAAATTTGAAGGCACAACTTGTGAAGATCTGACCTTTTCTTTCCAAGTACAAAATTGGTCAAATGCATTTTTCTGAGAAAATAACAGTCATAGAGATAAGAGATAGTTATGTCTCTATACTTAGAGGGTTCTTATAAAGTCATAGCATGACAAGAGTATGGATGGAAGGAACCTCAGAAGGTCATCCACACTATTTGCCTTCCCACTACAATATCCACCACATCTAAGCCATTTTAGACAAACATTTGCCCAGTCTTTTCTCAGAAACTCCAAAACCATCTGAAGGAAAACGAAGTCCTGTGCTTTGCAGTGTGTACTGGTACAAAAATTTTCCTCACAACTCACTAAAATATTTTCTACTGCAATGTAATGTCTAGAAGCTGGGCCTTTCCACCTGGAATGTGATGCAGACTAAAAACCACACAGTGGTGGCTCAAATGCTTTTTGTACCTCTCCAGTTCTAGCTGTTTCTGTGTACATTTGCGCATAAATAACGCAACAAAGGTTTAAGACAACAATATCAAGCAAAAAGAGATTACATTGTTTTTTATCAAAATAATACTGACAAGACAAGAATATTTTGTGGTTACACAACTGAGAAGAAAATGGTTGTCACCTTATAAAGGAACTTGTGGCTTTCTCCCACACACCCTGTCTGGTGCTCAGCCAAAAGGCCCATGCGACCTCCTCTGTGAGCTTGAGGCCAGGCAGTGAAACCCCCTCTAAGAATTGTGCTTTGGTGCAACAATGCACTACAGACCTGTAATGTATGTAAGCACATTAAAAGCTTAATGTACCTAAGCTACATTAAAAAAGCAAATAAAAAAAAAAATCAAACCAAACGCAAAATGAGCCAACTAACCAAAAACTATGGAAAATTTAAAATTCTGAATTATGCTGTTGCACTGTGGTACACACTGGGTGTGTCCCAGGTTTGTAGCTACCTCTGCTGTACAGAGGTATGCTCTTTCTGTTCCCCTAGCTAGATGGAACAACAAACAGACTTCAGTGGTGTTTCTATTGGGGAGTACCCAGGATCTCCCTGCAACTATCCATCCTACTTGTAAGCCCCCTTTAGGTAATGGAAGGCTGCTATAAAGTAATAATAAAAAATTTCATATTTGTTTTAATTCCTTCTAGTGTATTTTAACAAGCAATTTCAGAAGTTAGTGATAACTATTTATTTTTTCTATCCATTTTTATCTTAAACAAATAGAAAGACTTTTCTATTATGCAGCCTTTTCAATAAGCATAGTTTTTTGCTCATATTTTCTGTTATTGTCATAGAAATGTAAGAACTGATGAGATTATATTGTTTTCAGTTTATTAAGATAATGTACTGTTACTGTTTAGAGAGTTTTTACCAAGTTGTTTAGACAACAAGTTTTACTTGAACTATACTGTCATCTTGTGGTGACCAATATTTCTGTTCCAAATTCACATACGAAAGTTTTCAAACTGAAGTATCTGGACATTATACAAATAACGTTATGTTTCTTGTGCCTGCTTGGTAACAAATAATCAGTGTAGTCTCTTCCCCACTAATTCCAACCGATATATCTACCTCTGCAAATCAAGATAATGCCCAGAAACAAAGGCATCCAAACCGACCCTGATGAAAATGTTGCCCTTGAATTCCTCAGTTCTACTGCTGCATTCCTGAGATGTTACCCATGTCAGTGTCCAATATCCAAGAGGATACTGACCTAAGAGATCACATTAAGAGATAAAAACTTCAGCTTGCCTGCACCACTGAAGATAATCGGTATTAAGTGCTGACTAGCTTCAAGCTCACATGTGTGAAGCTTGCATTTTCACTGTTCCCATCCCTTTAAGTCATCCCTGCTTGTGCAAAGGATGCTACACGTGCACAAATGAGTGATGCCATATAATGACATGAGATGGAACTTGCTTTGATATTGGTTGTGCATTTGCCACACACTAATCCTTTCAGCAGTGCTCAAGTTCCATAGAACCAGTACTACTACTCTGCTTTTTTGAAGCAAATCTCACCATGGTCACATCAGGGCCTGTCTGGCTGAACTGTAATCCAGTGACGGCATGATGTAGTAGCATAACTTTAAACTTGAGCAAAACAAATGCCACTGAGGTTATTTGGTGCTCGTACACACCTTCCTCTCTAATGTCTAGCCAGCCCTGGCTTTGGTTTCCCTGTCCCTGAGCTAGACTTATCTTTAAGGCTTATCTTTAAGGGCATACCTATTTTTTACTTCAGTTTTTTAATCCCGCCCAGGTGAGACAGGCTGCAGAACATGGTGCACAGTATTCAATAAATCCTAATCTAGATGATTAATAGGATCATTGTTTGCTGGCATGACAAAGGGTTTTTCCCACCAACAAATCTTGCTGGACCAAACTCCTTGTGCAGAAGCTGTGATGGGGTACCGGCTGCAGTGACAGACTACTGTTTCCTACATCAAAAAGACAGTTCTGAAGTCCAGACATGTCGCCTTCTAAATGTTGGACTAATTCCTATGCAACAAAGAAGCAGTGTGAATTAGTCAGTGCTAAATTTAGACTTCAGCAGCTGCCGGTACATGAGCCTGTGGGTTCTGAGCAGGCAGGAGTTCACTATGGGCAATGTATTCAGAGACATTTGCAGGGGCTAAGAGCTTCTGAATGATACTGGGTCGGCCACAGCTCTGCCCATTCTCTACCCTAAAAGTATTCAGTCCTCCAGAATACTAAAGACAACTGCATGATGGTACCAAAAATCTTTTTTCCAAACAGATCTGAAGACATGTAAATGCAGAAGATCATTTTTATCCTACAAAGGACAAGAATAATTCCTCTAGCAGCATATTCTTGCAGGCAGCCAAACCAACAGACTTCCTTTGGAGGTTGTTGCCATGGCATCTGTCCAATGTTCATGGCATCTTCCAGATTTCTGAGATCTAGTGAGAAAGAAAGAGGAAAGGAGGTATAAAGCCATATAGCAAAGCTGCTGGAGAAATATGACTCCAGTTCAGCCTGTAGGATATATTCATACTGTTTAAGTGGGATTTTTTTTCTGAATGGCATTTCATTCATAGGACACTGAGGTTTCTCTTTTGATTTTTGGCAAGGAAGATAGAAATACTATAAAAATACTTGAGTCTAGTCATGGCAAAATTATTTTACCTAACTTCAGCCATCTATGTGCCTAGCCTACAGGGGCTGTCTAGGCCTCTCTCGGAATTCATGGAAGAAGGGTTCCTCCTAAGATTAATTTTTTCACTCTACTTTAGACACCTAATGTAAGATGGGATGATTTACCATTTGGAACCACTCTCTCTTCTTTAACTATTGCAGGACTCAGTTCTACTGCCAACCGAAATGAAAGAGCTGGGTGAACAGCCTGGACCACATCTTTCTGTGTCTGGAAGCAATGCTGCTGAAGGTAAAACGGCTTTTTTCCTTATCCCTCAGCCTTAGCAGAGGTCAAAAGCTAAGCACATAAATTAGCATCAAAGGAATTCAGCCATGCTCAGAAACAAGTGAGGATAAATTAACCTTGAGACAACCATACATGGTTTGTCCTTCAGTGAAAATGTAGCAGTCAGACACAGCTTTACTGCCTTGGGCACTGTGCCAGGGGATGACTTTTTTTCTGGACAAAGAGCTCATGTTACAGGGGTTCAACTCATTCATTGTCAGAGGTTTCCTCACAGTTTGTTGGCTTTTGGCAGGCCCAGACAGCCATACTTTGGAAAAACTGTTAGTAAATCAGGAGTGAGATCTAACCTGACAGATAAAGACATACTTTCATCAAGTACTGTAAGACAAGTTACATAATCCTACAATCAAAGATAAACAAATTCACTTTACCATCAATTTCTGGTTTTGTTTGGGATGACAAGATAATGATCTGGTAATAAGATGCACACAAATTTCTTCAGTTTCTCTCTGTACATGTTATTTCCCTCAAATGAACGCTTCTAAGATAAAATTGCACACAGATTGTTAGCCTACTGAAGATGCATAGCAGGCAGGCATGTGAGAATTTAAATGGAGCACCTAAACAAAAGCTGGTTTTCACAGAATCACAGGATATTCTGAGTTGGAAAGGACTCACAGCGATCATCAAAGTCCAACTCCTGGCCCTGCAAAGGACCATCCCCAAGAATCTAATGAACAAGAAAGCTGTATGAAAATACTAAGTAATTCGGGTCTGCTGTCATAAAAATGTAGATTGGATTTAATAGCAAAACGAGGTTTTGCTAGCACCATGTGCCTGAGAGCGTTGTCTAAAAGCTTCTTGGACTCTGGATGGCTGGGTGCTGTGACCCCTTCCCTTTTTTGTGCTCCTGATGACCATTTCGATGCTTTCAACTGCAGGCAGACTGTATCTTGCCATGGGGGGATCCGGGGAGGACAGCGACAAGCAGAGAGCACAGGAGGGCCTATTTTTCAAGGCAACTCACTTTGGAAGTATTTATTACAGCCAAGAATACCCTGTCCCTGAATTTCACTCATTAAAAGTCACTCATTAGACCTCACCGCTCTCTATAACCAGCCGACAGGAGGCTGTAGTGAGAGGGGGGGCTGTCTCTTCTGCCATGCCTGCAGCGAGGGGACAAGAGGCAATGGCCTCAAGCTGAGGCACGAGAGATTCAGATTAGACGTTCGAAAAAAAATTTTCACTGTCCGGGGGGTCAGGCACAGGAATAGGTTGCCCAGAAAGATAATGCAGCCCCTCCAAACGTTTAAGCGGCACCTGAACGCGACGCTGGGCGCTGTGGTTCAGCGATTTAAGGGTTACAGTGGTGGCACCGCCCCCGGAATAGGCTGCCGTGGCGGAAGCGGGGCGGGGTTCGGTCTTTTCGGTGCTGCCGGCCGGGCAAGATGGTGAGCGGAGGTAGCGGGCGCGGGGCATCCGCTGCCATCCGCGCCGGGCCGGGCCGGGGGCACCGCGGCGCTCGGCTGGGTGGCGTAGCCGGGGCCAGGGGGCTGGCGGCGGGCGCGGCTGCTGTGCCAGGCGAGAGGCCGTGGTGCGGTGCGGGCCCCTGGGCGCTCAGGGAACCCCTTCTCCATACGCGTTGGCGCCGTGGCCGGGGAAGCCGCGCGGCAGCGGTGGGAGGGTGGTCAGGAGAGGGCGGTTTGCTGTTTGTCGATGAGGGGACGGGGGAGCCGAGGTAACCGCGCCATGGCTCCGCTTCACTTCAGCACAGGGGCGGGGGCGCAAAGGAATGGCGGCGAGAGGCGTAAGGAACACGATTCCTGAAAATGGAGGCAACCTGTAGGCGAAACTGAGCTGTGGTTCGGAGTTAAGCGTGCCTCTGACCTGTTAATATAACTTGGTCGGTTTTCGCATGGTTTTTTAAGGCTTGTTCTTTTAGTTTTCGTGATCTGGAAGTATTAGTGATGTTTCCAACGTGCCATGTCTTGAAATGCTTTTCAGACGAAGGGAACATCGTCATTTGGTAAGCGGCGAAATAAGACGCACACCTTGTGTCGTCGATGTGGGTCCAAGGCGTACCATCTGCAAAAATCAACTTGTGGGAAATGTGGTTACCCTGCCAAGCGTAAGAGAAAGTGTAAGTAACAAACTTCTACAAGGTTTGAAAAACACTTGTTTCTTTGTCTCCTTCAGTACTCTGACTTTTTTTTCCAGCCAAGGAGGGATATTGTGACGCTTTGCAGTGTTTGGAGCTTTTTCCAAATTAATGGTGATTTACCTATGTTCTAGGTAATGTGTAGTATTGCTGCATAGAAACTGACTTGAATTATAATTTTTTTGTTAGCTTGAATGAATGTGTCATAAAAATTTAATGTGCAGCTTAATTATTTGGTGCAGATGAATAACAGTAACTTACATGTTTTAGATAACTGGAGTGCAAAGGCTAAAAGACGAAACACCACTGGTACAGGCCGCATGAGGCACCTGAAAAAGGTCTACCGTCGATTCAGGTATGATGTTATATTACACAGTAGCATGGTGTGAAATCCTGCGTGGACATCACTTAATTATAAAATTTGTCATTCAAAGTTAACATTTCAATTTATTTTTTTCTTAGTATCACTTAATGTGGTATGATCTTCTTAAATATATCATGAAATGATGCTTCATATCCCTCAGTCTTTGGTAAGACAAGGGGGTGTATAAAGTTCTGATGTTTCTGTTAAGTGAATATAGCACAGAACACAGAGGCGATTGTAATAAAAGAGACAAATCTCGAAATCATTCCAGTCCCCACTTGCCCACAAAAAAAATTCAGGACAGGAATAACTTTGGGAGCCTCTCTTTATTTAGAGCTCAGTTAGCAGTAAGTAGGTGTTACATCAGATACTGAGTTACGGGTTTCTCAAACTTGTTACAAAGCTTTCAAGTTGTACTTAGGAGGTAGTGGTGGGGGTTTTATACTGTTGTTAAGAATTTCTTTTGTATGACCACCGTGTTCTAAAATTGAACTCTGCCTTCTGGTCTAATGAACAAGAAAGCTGTATGGAAAATACTAAGTAATTCAGGACTGTTGTCATAAAAATGTAGATTGGATTTAATAGCAAAATGTAGGAGGTTTTAAGTCTCAGGTTGGGGTGGCGTTAAATGGTCAGTTCATTTCTTTTGGTTAGCACAGTCTTTCCCAGTAGCAGCCATAAAATATTTTCCACTATGCAACTGTAGCTTGCTTTCTGCTGAGTGTTGCTGAAGTAGAAATGTCATATCCAAAAGCAAGCTCAGGGCTGACCAACCTCTGGTTGGAGGCATAGAGGACTTCTGTAAGAAATAGACTTGTGATTCACAAACATGACATCTTTGGCTGGATTGCTTGGTAGGAGCATGAAGTAAGGTGTGCCTTCAGCAGATGTGCTGTACCTGGTGCAGTCTTGCAGTGTTCACTCAGTTAATGACATCTTCCTGTCAGTGTTCACTCAGTTAATGACATCTTCCTGTCAGTGTTCACTCAGTTAATGACATCTTCCTGTCAGTGTTCACTCAGTTAATGACATCTTCCTGTTTAAAGAAGTCCAATTTACTTAAGCAGAAGAGAGTGAAAACCATGCTTCTTATTCAAGGCAATTGTTAATAAGATGTTTCTTTTAACAAATGCCTGTATGAATTCTGTACTGAGATAAGCTGAAAAAATGTAATGAGTTTGATCTAAAGCATCACTGTCAGAAAATAACCTGGAGCAGGCATCAACTTTTCAAAAAGTGGTAACTATATTTCTACTTGCAGGAATGGATTCCGTGAGGGAACCACACCGAAGCCCAAGAGAGCAGCTGTTGCAGCCTCCAGTTCATCATAAAGACTCATGTATTTGTTAAAATAAATGATCTTAGCCAGAAAATATTGTCACCTTTTTTTACATACTTCACCAAAATGCAGAATTCGTGATACTACATAAACACCTACAAACACAAATTCTTAAATGATTAATTTCAAAGAACCCTTTAATTGACTTTTCATTTGATAGCACCTCTGTCTTAAACAGGACTGTTACCTTTGCACCGAACTGAAAAAAGAAGCTTATCTGTATTACTCGAAAGAGCTCCCCTGCCAGAGAAATGGAGTATTGGCACTATGGACTTGCCTTGTGTGCCTCTGAATCTCATTGTGTCCTAGCATGGAGAGTCAGAATTTTGTCTTAAAGATAATAGCTGTAATAATGCCTTTATGTGATGTTCTTGGAGGCATTAGTGAAAGAGGGGTTTTCAGTCCTGCCTGTTTTTCACTGCTCTGTGGCACAGAAAGGCCCACAAAGGTACTGCTTGTTGTGTGGGTCTCGGCTTCTTGGGAAATAAAACCTCCCAGGTCTGGAGCACAAATACTGCCAGATACAGAGGGGTTGGAAATCTGCTGTAGGTGGGACAGGAGTTGCCCAAATGGCTGGAGAGGTTGGTGTGGAAAGATGACTCACAAAATGAACTGAATTAACCATGCTGGGTGTAAATAATAGAAAAAAAATAATTCATATTGTAGGAAAGTCACTGGGAGTTACATGAAAATTACATATTGATGCCTGATGCATTTGTACCCTATGTGGTGTGTTACTGGCTTTCAAACTCTGCTTTAAGAAGGTGATCATAAGATGCTGCTATGAAAGTTTGGGGAATTACAGTAATCATTGCAAGGATTTAGAGGATTTTCAAATGTCTTGCAGAGACAATACTAGATACTCAAGAACTTAAGATGCTTTAAGACACTGAGGCTGTTTTACTGCAATTCTTTTGGTTTTGTCATGAACTCTCACAAGCAGCATACTGCTTTGTCGTTACTGAATGATTAGCAGTTAATGTCTCACCTTGTGCAAATCACAGAAGAAATATTAAGCCAGGTGTGAAATTGGGGTGTCCCTGACTGCTCTTTCTTATTTTTTTAAATTAAATAGAGTCAGTGCTTCTTCATGCTTGAGTGTACTGACTTCGGCTATTTCTAAAAAAAAAAGAGAAGTGTTCCCCCTGCTGTTCTCTAGCATGTAGCAAATATACTGCACTCACTGGTTTCAACTGTTTTGTCTGAGAGAGGAATGTAAGTGGTGGTGATGCTGTTAAAATACACTGGGCATACTACATGTCTGTGTATTCCCAAGGCTAAGGAGTGCCTCTGAAATGTGTTTTTTGGTGGTGTGTGAGAAACACTTAAATGTAGGAGGAAGTAATCATAAGTGTGTCTTTGAGAGCAACCTCGAGAACAACCTCAAGAAAATCTTAAAAGAGGCCATCAAGATTCTAAGGGAGGGCTAGTTGAGCGATGGTACAGTTGGACAGTGCTATGGCAGGAACTATGACTACAGGTGGGAGTGAAAGCCTTTGCAAAGTCTTCCGTGATCTTTGTGTAGTGTGGGATTTTGTTCTGACCGCTCTGTTTGACCTGCAAACATGATAAAACCCAGCAAGGGCAAGTGCTTAACTATGTTTGCTGCTAACTGTTAGCTTCTCATCATGAATTCTACTCCTGGAAAATGAACATTTATATAATACGCAACATACCATGGTAACTGATTCATACTTGCAAAGACTTGCAGTAATTGAAAACCTTCATTTCAGAGGGCATTTCACTTATAGCAAGAATGAATTCTATGTACAAGAAATTTGACAGCCACTGCATTTTCAATTGTTTTAGAATTCTTGGAGATAAGTTTTTTGGGGTTTCCGTTAGTCCTGTTCAGAAAAGATTATGAAACTTACATGTCACATGTCAGCTATCGTTAAACTATACTGGAAACAGATTCTGAAGCATTCCAGTGTTTTTCTACATGTTGAAAGCTAGGCTACTTTGGTGGTTGCTCAGTATATAATATATTGTTGAGATCTTGTTACTAGGATTTTAACTGAAGCATTATCGGTTAGAATGGAACCTCTGCATAATGTTCACTGGCAGTTTAGATCAGCCCCTTTATGTATATCATGGCTAGGCTTCATGAATGAAGATTTGGGAAGGACTCTACCCACATTTGCTACAAGCACGCTGGTGGCTAATGCGAGGCCAATGCAAGATAGACAAGTCCGGTTGCAAAAGGCACAGCAGAAAGACTCCTTAGGTGGTATCGGCAAGACATGATTCTTTCTGTGTTGTCTTTTCTCCTGCGTGAGTTCTCAAAAGAAGCAGCAGCGTTATGGATAGTGTGTCTCCAGGCCTCCCGACTGGAGGCCAGAGTAGACCAGTGAAGGAAATCAATATGGCCAAGGCTGAGATGTTGTTTCAGGGAGTCCTTGTATCTCCTCTTCGGGGCTCCTCTCTTGCGGCAGCCAGTGGCAAGTTCACCATAAAGCAAGATCTTAGGGAGGCGGTGGTCCTTCATCCTTGAGACGTGTCCTGCCCAACACAGCTGTGTTCTCAGCAATATGGCCTCAATACTTGTAACTGCTGCTTGTTCTAAAACAGACGTATTAGTCACATAATCTGAGCAGTGGATGTTTAGGACTGTGTGGAGACAGCGTTGATGGAAGTGTTCTAGGAGATGCAGGTGGTGGCAGTAGATGACCCATGATTTTGACCCATATAAAAGGCAGCAATGGCTGCACAATGGCTCTGTAAACACTGATCTTTGTGCTTTTCTTCAGGTGTTTATTTCACCAGACTCTTTTATGGAGTTTTCCAAAAGCTCTATATGCCTTTGCTAACCTGTTGTCTATCTCTCCGTCAATCTTACTGTTGCCGTGGGATTTAGGTGCTGAAAAAATCTCCCGGAGCAGTTAATTAGGGGTGAGATAAGAAAGGGTTTATTTGCCAAGGCAGAAGATGTTACAAGACGCGCTCCCGTGCCCGAGAGGTTACATTTTATAATACCATCCATCCAATCCCAGATGTGTCCACCCTGTGGCCTTTACTCTGGACCGCCCCGGGGTCCACCCCCTGAAATGGGTCTGGGGTGCATTTTGGGACCACCTACTTCATCACCTTCACCATCATCAGAGCACAAAGGGTACATAGTTACCTAATTTTTGACTTCATTCTGTGGTTTAGGCCCAGATATGCTGTTCTGTCAACTGTCTAGGCCTTGCCTTGACAAAAGACTAAACATTTCTATTAGATTTGGGGCTATAAGTGATATAGGGAGGATAGAATGGGGTAAGAGGGTTAAGGAATGTATAAACAAGGGTGCTAGAGGGAAAAGGATAAGGGACAAGGGACAAAGAAGGGAGGGTTTCTGCTTTTAAAACCTACTTATAAAACTTACAAGTCCTACAAATATTAGAAAAATAAAACCATTAGGGGCTTAAGGCATCATTACCATTCGAGGAGATGGTGCTACCTCGGTAGGTAAACTGCTGGACTGATTTGAGCTCTGATTTGCCAGTGGTGATATGGGAATGATGGAAGACTGTCTGAGATGCAGGTTGATAGAAGACTTCTGTCTTCTTTAAGCTGACTTCCAGCCCAAAAAGCTCAGCAGCCTCAGCAAAGCAGGATGTTAAACGCTGCAGAGCTGCTTCTGTGTGGGCGACAAGGGCAGTGTCATCAGCATAAAGCAGCTCCCAGACAAGATGGTTTAAGGTCTTAGTGTGGGCCTTTAGTCGCCTTAGGTTAAATAGGCTTCCATCAGTACAATATCGAATGTAGACACCATCTTCTTCATCGAGGTCTGCCACAGCCCTTTGGAGTATCATGCCGAAGAAGATTGTGAATAGGGTTGGTGAGAGAATGCAGCCTTGTTTCACACCATTAGTTATTAGAAAGGGCTCAGAAAGTGCATTGCCATATCTGACTTGGCTGTGCTGATCCCCATGAAGTAAGATGATAATTTTAAGGAACTTGGGGGGACATCCTAAACGTTCCAAAATCTGCCACAGACCTTTTCTGCTCACAGTATCGAAAGCCTTGGTGAGATCAACAAAGGTTACATAGAGTCCTTTGTTCTGTTCCCTACACTTCTCTTGCAGTTGTCCGAGAACAAACACCATGTCTGTGGTGCTCCTATTGGGTCTGAAACCACATTGGCTTTCAGGTAGAATTCCTTCTGCTATAGCGGGCATTAGTCTGTTCAAGAGTATTCTTGCCAGGATTTTGCCAGCAATGGAGAGCAGAGTAACACCTCGGTAATTTGAACAGTCTGATTTAACTCCTTTCTTCTTATACAAGGTGATGATGACTGCATCACAAAGGTCTGATGGTAGTTCACCTAGTTCCCAACAGTGCACCACAAACTCGTGAAACTTAGCATGGAGTGCAGGGCCCCCAAGTTTCCAGACTTCAGGTGGAATTCCATCAACCCCAGCTGCCTTGCCAGTTTTCACCTGCTGTATGGCCTTAAGAGTTTCTCCCATAGTAGGGCCAATATCCAATTTATTCTTCATCGGTTGCTGTGTGATGGACTGAATAGCTGAGTCATGCACTACACGGCTAGTGCTGAAAAGAGTCTGAAAGTGTTCAGACCATCGGTTCAGAATAGAGGTTTCATTTGTGAGAAGCGTTTGACCATCTGCACTGAGTAGAGGGCTTTGGACCTGGTATGTAGGCCTGTACGCTGTTTTCAAGGCCTCATAGAATCCTCTGTAATCACCCATATCTGCACATAATTCAATTTTTCCGGCTAGATCGATCCACCACTTGTTCTGGATGTCACGGAGTTTCTGTTGGAGCTTGCTGCATGCAAGATGAAAGGCTGCTTTTCTTACGTGACAGGATGGCTTGAGCAAGGTGTGCTTGGTGAGCAGTTCTCTTCTTCCTCAACAATTCCTGGATCTCTTGATAGTTTTCATCGAACCAGTCCTTGTTCTTCTTGAAGGAGAACCTTAAGGACTCTTCAGAGGACTGCAGGATGCTATTTTTAATATGTTGCCAAAGTGTTTCAGGAGAGAGATCTATGGGATGATCTTCGAGCCTAGTTTGAAGGTTTGCCTGAGAACTGTCTCTCACTGTGGCTGACTGAAGATTGTTAACTTGGAGTCTCCTCCTTGGAATACCACCCCTTTTAGGTTTGAACTTAAGGCTGAAGTTAAGTTTACAGTGCACAAGTTGATGGTCTGTTTGGCATTCTGCACTGGGCATCACGTGGGTATGATGAACATCGCGACATCTTTCTGTCGCACCAAGACATAATCAATGAGGTGCCACTGCTTGGATCTAGGATGTATCCAGGTTGTCTTCAGACTATTTTTCTGCTGAAAGGTAGTGTTGGTGATGGTGAGCTGTTGCTTTGCACAGAACTCTAGCAGAATGTGAACATTATCATTGCAGTTTCCAACACCATGCTTGCCTAATATTCCTTTCTGGGCTTCAAAGTTCCTTCCTCCGTGGGCATTGAAATCACCAGGGATAATGTGATTATCATGTGATTATCTTATCATGTGCGGGAACCTTTTGGGTAAGGCAGTGCAGGTTGGTATAAAATTTATTTTTTTCGGCAGGGTCAGCTTGGAGAGTTGGGGCATATATACTAAAGAGGACAACACGTTGCTTGTTGTGTAGTGGGAGGCGTAAGGAGATAATGCAGTCAGAATGACCTGTTGGCAGATTTTCGAGTTTAGAGACAATAGAGTTTTTAATCATGAAGCCAACTCCTGAGAGATCCCTTTCGGTTCTGGGTTTACGTGACCAAAAGAGTGTGTAACTGGCACCATGTTCTCTGAGGCTGCCTTCCTTGTGGAGACGGACTTCACTGAGAGCAGCAATGTTGATGTTGAGATGTGACAGTTCACGGCCAATTAGGGCAGAATGACGCTCAGGACATCCACTGTCCTCAGTATCAAGCATAGTTCTGATATTCCAGCATGCTAGTGTCAATTCGGGTACACCTTTGAAGGCAGATGTATGCCTTTGTCTCTTAATCTTTGTTTGACCACAATTAGAAGATGCCCATTGGGGACCCCAGCACAGGAAAGATGTGGTTCTGTTGGACCATTTCCTGATAAGGGCCACAAAAAAGATTAGAGAGGTGGAACAACACTCCTATGAGCATGGGCTGAAAGAGTTGGGGTTGTTCAGCCTGGAGAAGAGAAGGCTTCAGGGAGACATTATAGCAGCCTTTCAATACTTGGAAAAGGCTTATCAGAAAGATAGGGACAGGCCTGTTTTAGTAGGGCCTGCAGCAATTGAACAAGGGGTAATGGTTTTAAACCAGAGGAGGTAGATTCAGGCTACTTATAAGGAAGAATTTTTTTACTATGAGAGTTCTGAGACACTGGAACAGGTTGCCCAGAGAAGCTGTGGATGTTCCAGGCCAGGTTGGATGGGGCTCTGAGCAACCCTGTCTAGTTGAAGATGTCCTGGCTGATTGCAGGGGAGTTGGACTAGAGGACCTTTACAGGTCCCTTCCAACTCAAATCATTCTGTGATTCTGATATTTGCATTGTCCTCAACTTGAAAGCTAGAAACAGCAGAAGAGATACAAGCCTGAATCTGGGCAAAACATATGCTTTCAGGGGGAGCAAAGGCAACATGGAAATAGTACCTTGTGCCTGTGGAAGAACCGTGCTGCATATTCAGTGGTAATGTGGAGTCAGAGGCCAAAGAGAAAAGGGCAAGAGGTGAGTGTCTGTTCATGAAATCACATCAATTATGCCAAGGAAGCCCTAATGCCAGCAAGTAGAAACCATCCACATTAACATCCCCCCATTTAATATTGTTCACTTAGTCTGGAGAACTGGGAAAAGGAGGTGAAGGTGTGGGAATTTCCTGTAACCTTCCTCTTCAATTGATGATCTCTCCATTCGAAAATAACCATTCAATAGTCATATTTTCTGCAGGTTTATCTGTAACGGCGGGGCCCTTGTATAACAAGGAATAATGATGCTCCTCGTGGATGGTGGGACAAAGAGGCTTTATTTCAAAATTCCCGTTCCTTATATCCCTATATACCATGTGACTTTCTTAACCAACCAGTTTACTAACTCTGGGGCATGCTCTCTTGGCTCTGTACCTGGGCACATCCTTTGTGCCTTTAGACACGCCTCCCACATTTATCTGTTTCTTTGAAGGCAGAGTTGGAATGTGATTTAAAAATATAATCCTGTTATAGTCAACAATAAAACAAGTATAGTCTTTGGTACCACAATTGTATGGTAGAAAATACAGTGTATGAAATGGAAGGTGGGTTACTGGCCTACATGCAAGGTGAATGAGTGGCGTGAGTGGCTGGCAAGGCAAACCAGAGGGCAGGTTACCTGCTCAAGGCAGTAGGAGTTAAGAGAGTCCTACTTTTCATTGTATTCCCGTATTAGGGTCCGGATTTGGGCCAGGGAAGAGGAAGTGAAGAGAACAAGAAGATTTAATTTACAAGCTTATTGGAAATACAGACTTCGGAGGTCTATTTTACCACAGCGGGCTCGCTGCAATGGTGCCATTCCTGCACTAGAATTCCATGTACGCGCCCTCCACCTCCAGTCCATGGCGCCACTACATGCCGCTGCCCCCCCCAGGGCGCCGTGGGCCGGCCCCCTCTCCCCCCGGGGCCGCAATGGTTCGTTCCCGGGCAACGCGGGCGGGCGCCGAGCGCCGGGTTCTCTTCCGGGTTCGGATGTGGGCGGGCGCTCTGTGGTTGCTCCTCCCCCGCCGGCTCTCCGACCCGGGCGGGCGGGCGCTATGCGCAGGCTCGGCCCTTGCCTCAAGATGGCGGCGGTGGCGGATAAACAGAAGCACGAGCACGGGCGGGTGAAGATTGGACACTACATCCTGGGGGACACGCTGGGCGTCGGCACCTTCGGGAAAGTCAAGGGTGAGCGGCCACAGCGGGGCCGGCAGGCGTTCGGCCGCCCGTCAGCGCGGCCCCGGCCCGCGGGAGCGCCTCTCGAAGCGGGAGTTGCGGGGGCTGAGGTGCCGGGGTGGGACTGGCGGTCCCGCAGAGGGAAGCGGTGGCTGGGGCAGAAACAGCTTCCTCATCTGTTTATGCGGAAATAGCCGCTAGAAGCTAAATGCTGCTGCATTTGTTTAAAACGGCGCCGGGCATGTAGCGAAAGTAGGGAGTCTTAGTTCTCGAGCTGTCTTTCATAGCGTTTTGCTGCAGAAAAGTCTCGATGTCCTTGTAAGGAGGGCAGTATTTCTCTCTCTACCAACAGAGAAATAAGCGTAAACAGGTGGGTCTGGGATTGTTGGATTAACCGGCAACAGAGCTGACTCACAGATACGGAAAGATTTTATGCTTAGTCTACTTGTCCAGTGGTTATCAAAGTTTTTCTCAGCTCAGACTTTAAAAACTTTACACCGTAGGGGTGTAGATGCTGTGCTAGTATATTTGAAGGCTCGTAAAAATAAAATAGAAGTTAAACTTACCCAGCACAGGTGGAAGAACTCTTCATTAGCTTATTCTCACTGTTCCTGCTGTGTTGCTTGTGAGAACTTCAGATATTGGGGCAAGGAATTGACAATATCTTTTTGCAAATGAGCTGAGTTAAGCTCAGTCTATATTGTTCATAATTTTTTTTTTTTTTACTTAATGGGTGCTTGCTGTTATAACCAGTAAAAAACCCACAGCTTTTTTTTCTTCAGTGTAGGTGTTCCATTGTATGTGTTCTGCACAAGCTCTTTCAACTGTTGGCATGTTCTGAAGATGTTACTAATGTATAGGAAAGAGGATATTTTTCTCTGGGAATGCAGTGGAAAATATTTTGAGAGCAGACGCCTTCGAATCTCTTTTTCAAGGCACTTGGGAGTAGTGACCCCTAACTGGCAGCTGGGATACCATTCTTTTCCTTGGGAATTTTCTTTCCTTAAGTAAAGAGAAAATAATATAGCCCAGAAGACAGGCATCAGGCTCTCCTTCCCCATGGAGGGACCATATGGTTGAGGGGAGGAGTCAAAGATGTCTTTGTTTTGGGGTTTTTACCCAGCACACTGCACAAAACTGAAATTGACATACCATCAATGTTTTAATATGCTCTTAAATTTAAGAGAGCTCTGTTTTACCCCTGCTTTTCTTATCCCTGTGTGATCTACTGTATTACTTTTGCTTTAGCTGTGTGTGATAAAGGACATTTTATTTATGATGCACTGATTTTCCTCCTGGACACACATTTAATACCAGATCTATGTTTTCCTCTAATTCTAATAATTTTGATATGGTTTCATCAATTGACATAATGTGAAAAACTGTAATAAATGTGTTCACTTCTTAAAATTCAGTTAGAATTGTCATTGAGCTCAAGTGATGTCGGGGGTCAGGCATATGGCTCCTTGAAAGTGGATGTTTAATTTTAACAACGATGGCAGCCTGAAAACATTGAAATGGAAAAACAGATTTTTACTTGGTAATTGTTGAATGTCTCATGTTGTCAGATGAATTCACCCTGCTGCTTACCGTAGATGCTAAAATGCCAAAAGTGAAAAGCTGTGAGATAGAAGAATATTGAACTTAAACCAACTATATGAGACACATTCTCATTGAAACTTTACCATGATTCAGTGTGAAACATCTATCCCTAAGGTTGTCAATTTTTTCTTTAAACATTGCTGTTGTTTTCTGCTGAAACCAAATGCAAACTTTTATTTCAGATATTTTTTGATTTAAAGTGAGTTTTCATAAAAGGAAGAGTATTCAGGCTTCCAGTGTTTCATACTGAGAAAACGAGGGGTGCTACTTCAGGCTGTAAATACACAATAATTGTTCCAGGCCTCTACATCTAAGTTATCAGTGCTAGTCTGTACAGACTGCAGACGTTACGAAAGTAGGTGGTGTTTATCAAGGCAACAATAAGGGACCTGGAAACGGACAGTGAAGATCAGTATGATATGTAATGTTGTGCAGCAGGTTGGCTTTGCACAGCGTGAACTACCGTTTGGGGTTTTTTTTATGTTAGTGAAAACATTTGTTTATCTCGTACTTTTAAAGGCTGCTTTCCTCTGAGCTTTGGGTTGGCTTTTTGGCCTATTGCAGAATTGTTTCATTGAATACAATATAAGCTTGTTCAGCTTTTTTTTTTTTTTTTTTGCTATTCACTTAATGACTGATACTTCTATTTCATGAGAATGTTGTATTTACTCTGGATGGCCTCATAATCAGTTTTTTCCAATTGAAGAATTGCTAAACTAGCTTAGAGACCCTTGCTCCTGCACTTCAACTGTTAAACGAAGTTGCTGCTGCGTTGAGACTGTCACTGTCTTGGAAGTCTTGCTGCTGTGCAAAGCCACAGTGAAGCTTGAAGGCAATTGATATTATCAGAGAATAAAGAAATACAGGGAGATACTAGTCTGTTAAATGAACTTTTTTTCGGAGATTGTTCTGAAGGGCTGGTAGGTAGTTGAGGATTAGGGTGATAAACATACCTTTTGGTTACTTCAAATTTGTTTGCGCTCCCTTTTATAAGGTAATGCGAAGTAGCTTTCAGAAGGATAACACTGACTGCTTATGTGTCTACATGGTGATATCATCTGAGATGATGCTTTCAGCTCTGTCCTAATCCTGAATTCAAAAGTGTCAGCAGTCTGTTACCAGTCTGTGTCTGACGTTTTACGTAACGGACACCTCGAACCATATCCAAGAAAACAGTTTTATTATATGATGTGGATGATTATTGAAAACTTGTATCCTAAAAAGTTAGATGTATTATAATTTTATATTGAATTAAAGGGAGGCAAAAATTACTGAATTTGAAATGTTTTAAGCAAGAGAACAGGCTTTTTGGGATCTTTCTGTACCAAACCAAACCACAGTGTGTTTTCGTTACAGTCATTTATTCAAAGTTGGCAGAGTTGAAGAAGCAGGAAATCTTGTTTTCTCCCAGTCAGTGAATAAAATTAAGGCTTGAGGCACACAACCTTAAAGGCTATGACACCTGGAATTGGTTTCAGTCAACTGCAAATGTTACTGTTTAATTACTTTGAATGAAAAATTTGTTTTGAAAAACTTTTTTGTGTGCCTTCCATATTGAACAAAGCTTGTAGCTAATAAATGACTTTATAATGTTTTTCTGAGTGCTAAGGAAATTCCAGTCTAACATAGACTGACGAATCAAAAATGGAACAAATTGGCTCAAAAGTGAGGCTTTATAGCATATATACAGAATCCTTTATACACATAACACAGAACTACATACATATACATGCTAAGCTGTAGAATTTGTCAGGTATATATACTACTTACTATATTAAACATGCACCTTGTAAAGCAAAGGAAGATGCAGATTCATTCTGATTTTTGGTTAGTTTCTGAGAAGCTGTTTCTTAGTAACAAAAACTAATGTTACATTTAAACCTACTGTTTAAAGACGTTTTTGAAGTACTTCTAGCTTAGTTCAGTTCCCCTTATGGATGGGCAGAGACCTTGTAATTCAAACGGAGGAGTTGCTTTTCTTATTTTTTATATTGAAGATTCTTTACCCCTTAAGGTTTTAACATAGGTGATATAATTTGCTGGATTGCTTTGAGACTTGAATCACATTTGAGCTGAAGAAAAGAAGAGGGTTGTGATTGCTTTAATTGTAGATCTAGTTCAAAGCAGATAATTCTCATACAGTTCCAGGCACTCACCTATCACTGCTTTGTGCTCTCTCTAGAACTTGTGATGGATGTGGGCTTTGTCCTGCATTCCTCAGCAGTGGAAATGTGCCTGCCCAGTACTATGGTTATTATGGAAATGTTTAGGTACTGGCTTCTGAATGAGGGGATATGTCTTTTCACCTTGAAGGCAGAGCCTTTCTGTGTTCTCAGGTACTAGAGATGTCTGAGTGCAGCATTGTGATGGTTCAGGGTCTTGGATAATCCACTACTGAGTTCCCTGCAGGAATTTAGAATGCTTTATTTACACAGAATAACTGCTCAGATGCTTGTCATTATGTTTGCCTCTGCTAAGAATTTCTTCTCACTTGCATTGGTGTTTAGCTCAGTATTGGGGCAAAGGGCAGCCGGAAGGTCTTGTGTTATGAATAAAGTTTGCAGGTGGGTGTTATTCTGTCGAAATTATCTGTTGAATGCAGAAGGAATTTTGTTTGTCACTGCTGTTTAATCACAGCTTCCCATGAATATATTTAAACAAAGCTTGAAGCCTGGGGCTTATTTAAGTTCTCAAGTGAGGGGAGGCACCCAGACAGTGTATTAGGCACAGGCCTGTTAGTAATGTCTATTCATGTGGACAAGGATGGACCATGTAGGTGTCCCTGTAATTTGGCTTATCTTCAAAACGTTGGAATCAGGGTGGCAAATAAATATGGTATATTTATAATTACTGCAAGCAGAAACCCTGCAGATAGTGCAGCTTTCTAGTGGAAGAGATATTAGCTTCTAAATGTTTTATCTGTGATCCAGTGTTGGGTTTAAGAAAAATATTCTTAACAACTTCCTTGTGACTACTTCCAATAGCTCCTGCAAAGTTTAAGTCTTAAAGAGGGGTAACTGATTGGGAAATATTTTACAGTTTAAAGAAAAATTAAACTCGTCAGATTCTTTTCCACTTCCAGGAATGTATGAGGTTACATGTTTGCATTGTTTTTCACTGTTACTGTTGCATTTCATTTTGTGCATTTCTGGTGACTTTTACCACTTTATATAGTAAAGCTCTGGTGTTAACTGCACAGACTGTGAGCTTATAGAGCATCAGACTGGTCCAAGGACAGATACATTTTTGTAGGTAAACTGATCAGATGCTCATAGTGGTAATTCAGAGCAATTGCTGAAACTGGCTTCTTGAGGGAGGGATAATATCGATTTCTTTAGTAGAGTGATCTCTGCAGATAAAGTTGAAGAGATACAGGAAAACATGTTTGAGTGGGTTACCAAGTAAGCCAAAAGCTTGGAGTGACTTATACAGGGAGAGAAAATGCTCTCTCTAATTAGCAAGGATGGCAGGGTTTCAGGATATGCTTTGTTTTTGGTTTTGTTTTTGTTTTTTTTCCAATATTGCAAAAAATGTAGTCATGCTGTGAGACTTCTGAGGGTAAGCTTCAATGTTTTTCTTACATAGACACATCTTCTAATGCTTGAATTGTGGACGAAGTTGGAGCAGGGCAGAAGAAATTACATACCATCTGATTTTCAACCTCCCTAAAGATAATGGGGATATGTGGAATGTAACACTTTAACTTCTATTTCTTGGTTACAGTCAAAATGGGCAAATAAGGTCTTTACTGAGCAGTTGAAAACCCTGACTAATACTTCCTTGTTTCTTGCAGTTGGAAAACATGAGTTAACTGGACATAAAGTTGCAGTGAAGATCCTGAACCGACAGAAGATTCGCAGCCTTGATGTTGTAGGAAAAATCCGCAGGGAGATTCAGAACCTCAAACTCTTCAGGCATCCTCATATAATAAAGCTGTAAGTTTTGTTTGCTGTAATCAAACATATTTAAGCAGTAATCTCACTGATCTGAAATATGTTTAAAGGGCAATACTACAAACAATATCTTGTCAAAAAAGTAACCAGCTTCAAAGTCTGCAGCTGTGCCCTCTGTAACATACTTTCACAAAACTTATCTTTCCTGCAGGCTGGACAGCTTCCCTTAGATCTTTGCTTAGAAATTCTTTGGACAGGTATATAAAAGGTAATGTCATGACAGATATTTCTAGTAGCATCCATCTCTGATTTTAGAGGCTACTTCATTTTTCTTTTTCTGTTTATATTTGATCTTTTTTTTTTCTGCTTAGAAAATGAGTTATTAAGAACAAATCTGTAAAGGTCATTCTTACAGTAGGTTTATGGTATTTTCTCAAAATGTTCTTAGTAATGTGCTGGTCAGTGATCTCTGTTTTTTCAGTGTAGATTGCTCTCAGGAAGCTTTTTCTGTATTTAAGAACATGCAGTTTGTTGTATGTGATTGATAATTCTAAAATCTTCAATATAGCAGCTACCCCATGTCTAAATGTGGTATTTACAGTATGCCTGTTTACATCTCTTAGTTTATCCATACTTCATCAGTGGATTTCAGAGTACAACTAAGTATATCCCAGAACAGACTCCTCATGTCTGGTCTGTGGAAACAAATTATAAAAGTAATTGACTTTCTTTTGACTGTAATTTCCTGCAAAGTTAACCTGCACCTCTAGAGTGTGGGTGACTTTCACTGTCTTAGTCACGATGGTGGTTTTTTTATTGGTAGAATCTTGATTCCCTACTGCCAGTGACAGATGCCATGTTTATGCAATCCCTTTAATTTGGCAACAGCTGTTACACTGAAGCTGAATTGCATTGTGTAAGATCAACTCACTCACTTCTGAAGTGGGTTAGTTTTTAGAAGACTATTGAGCTGATTTGTCAGCAAAATTGCTTGTGCTGCCAGTTAGAGTCCATGAATGAGTCCAAAGGACATAGCTGTAGCCAAAGCAAAATAGGAAGTGTCACTGCACCAATTGAAATATCAACATGAAAAATGAAAGAGGCAACAGTGAGAGGAAATAGCTTCTGAAACATATTGTCATTCCAGTAGCTGTAGATTGACTGAAAAACTATTTTAAAGTATATTTTTATCTGACTGTTTGTACAACTTTTAACTAAATGTAACTAGTCTTTTACTGAGTGTGTAGACTAATAGATACCTTCTATTATCAGGTACCAGGTCATCAGCACACCCACTGACATTTTCATGGTGATGGAATATGTTTCAGGAGGAGAACTGTTTGATTACATCTGTAAAAATGGAAGGGTAAGAAGTAATCCAACTTTGCAGATTGGTGACTTGCATTGTGTTATTGCTTTTGCAACATTCCTGTGTCACCCCACACTGAGGGGACAGACAAATTTGTTTTGGGTATCCTTGGCAGAATGGTACAATTAAAGGTTTATTTTGTCTACAGAATATTATGACTAGCACAGGATTTATGATTAGAGTGGCACAGGCTTTCAGTGAGCAGAATCAATGTAGTACAGTTTATAAATAGTTTAGTATGGAATTTCTAACACAACTTAACTTATCAAATCACCCAGACCCTCTGCAGATCTAAGCAAATCTTAATACATATTCTTCTGTGTCAATATAACAGTCACAGTCTAGACTTGAAAATCATATGAAAGAATACAAGTGACTCAGTTCTCCGAGGAAGCAGGGTATTGTGGAGGCATCTGTAGCCACTGAAAAGTCATGAGTCTCATTCCCACTTAGGATTTGTAACTGTTTGATGGTAAAAGACACTGCTCTGGCTCCTGTTGCACTTCCTTATTCCATGACAGAGTCATCACTGCCACGAGGCTGGCTGGTTGCCTGGGAACTAAAGGCTGGTAAGGAAGTGGGTAATCAGCCTTGCATCCAGGAATCTTGAGGCTGGTGGGGAGGGTAAGAAGTCTGGTTTGTCTGCTTGGTTCACAGGATCTTCAGGGCCTGATAATGAGGGAAGGAGCATAAACACATGACTCACTTGGTCACAGATGGCTGCTTGCCTCATAAAATGGAGTTATTAAGCTATCCTCATTATCAGGGGCTGAGACCGGGGGACCAGTCACACTTTGTTAAATGAAGGTGTGTTTTCGTGTATTCTGCTTTAATTTTGCTGTTATCAGTTAAAATACACTTTATGACTGTGTTTTGTTCCAAAACTACAAGTGGTTATGTGTTAACACATTTCAGATCTTTATGTGTGACTTTGTCATAGCATTTTTCCTCTTTACTAATATGTTAATTTTCAATGGCTGAGTACAAACTAGATTGATATGTATCTAGCTGGAGTAGCTGAAAACTGTTTCTTCAGTAAAACCCAGTATCAAAAAGCTATCAGTAGTAATTGTGCACTTATTACTGTCTTTAACTCTTAGAACAGCTTCTGTGAAAGCTCCTAAGTCGCTTCGAGAGACTGTATAGAATACTTCATTTAGTTGTTAGGGAAAAATTTCCTCTAGCTCATACAAATGAAAACAAGTTAACTTCCACTGTCTCATAATGGTTTAAAATCTTTGTCTTTTTTAGCTTGATGAGAAGGAAAGTAGGCGTCTGTTCCAGCAAATCCTTTCTGGTGTGGACTACTGTCACAGGCATATGGTGGTACATAGAGATCTGAAGCCTGAAAACGTGCTGCTTGATGCACACATGAACGCCAAGATAGCTGACTTTGGTAAGGATTTCTTTTTTTGTGTCTGATTGCATCTCTGGTGTTAGAACCTGTTAATAGCTATGGGAAACATTAATTAAAGTGTGTATCCTGGTGGTGGGACACAATACAAGAGCATCAAGAGTATAAATCTAAAGCAAAATAATGTTCCTGCACATCTACTAAACTTGTTTTCCTCTCAAGCTTGTTTTTCAAGTATTTTCTGTGACTGGGTCAAATTGTGAACTAATTTATTTGGTTTTCCTTAACAGTACTTTCTCTCAAATGCTAAATGAACTTAGTTCCTGACCTTTCCACTTCAGAACTCACTACTGTTGCCTGTCTTCACAATCCATAAAATGTAGGTGCTTGGAAGGACAGTGCAGGAGCAGTTCACCATCTTTAAGAACTGTGCACAATAATATAGTAAAAGAAACTAGTCCTCCTATTAAATTAGACTGTTGAAAGAAAAAGAAATGAAAGTGTAAAAGTAAAAATAAGAACAGTTAAGTCTTGCAACCTCCTGTGCTTTTTTGCTATGTATGTGCTTAACTAGTCAAAAAGCTTACTTTTCACAGCTGTTTGTGACATAGCTGCAGAGAAGCCTTGCCACTAGTCTTTGGAACTGTCTGAGTCAGGAACCCTTACCATATAAGCATAGTAGGGTATCTATGCTGCTATGTCATGATGATATATCTCATGTAGTCATAGTGGATAAGCCCTTGTAAAGTATTTTGAGTCTCCAGTGAAAGGTGCTAGGTAATGTTGAGTATTCTAAGTATGTTTTAAAATTATGGTGTTCAGCTATGGGCCCTGGGACTAGTACTGATTTCTCGTGTGTAGAAAATGCTGTAGGTGAAATGGCTTACATGGCAAAGGAATGAAGTACAGTAACTTAATGTCAGTAAAACTGTAGCACTCAGTTAATCATGACTAGTTAATAAAAGCTTTTGTGTATTAGGATATGAAAGCTAGTCAAACCGTACTCTTTCATCTCCACATACCACCACTACCCCACTGCACGCTCCCTGCTGCCCCATGAAAGGGCTTCCTTCTTGGAGACTGAGTTCTTTGGCTTATGGTAGTCTTGATCATGCAGCTTCTCTTGAAGAAACTAGAAGACATTTTCCACAGGTCTTAGACTTTACTGAGGGCTGGTGAATGAAGATGGTCTAGTTCTAAAGCAGACTTCAGTTGCTAACAGACTATCTAAAAACTAAATTCCTGAACTGCAGTGATTCCAGAACCAGCTGAACAGTGCAGCGGTTTAAACTGTGGTGAAGTCATGTTTATTCCTCAGCTCCCCTTAGAGAATTGTGGGAAATTCTGTGGTAGTGTCTTCCACTTCGGCGTTTTAGAAGCAAATGTGGTTTTTAGTACTTTCGTGTTAATGACCAAAGTCCTATCTTGCTATTCTGCTTCATCTCTCTTAGAGCAGCTTTGTTCTCTGTCATGCCTGTGTCATCCAAACTGAACTGGTTTTTGTCTTGGAATGAATATGTTTTCAAACATTATGGCAATAATGGATTGATGTTACTCAGATTTCTGGTAAACTAAATAGAGGATTATGTGGCACGGTCATATGAGAATTTCAGTAATTCCAAACAATGTTATTTCTTAACTGGGATAAATTTGTTAATTTTCTAATTTGATTTACTAGTGGTTTATTCTAGGCGGTATATGCAGTGTGAAATCGTTTTGCTCCCTGAATTTTTAGTAGTTACTCTTATACACTTTCAGGTCTATCAAATATGATGTCAGATGGAGAATTTTTAAGAACAAGCTGTGGTTCCCCTAACTATGCTGCACCAGAAGTAATTTCAGGAAGGTAGTTTCTTTTATATTGGATACATGTGTGCATGTACTTCAGTCATTTTGCTGCTTGATTCTAAAGGCTACAAAACTAGTTCAGTTGACAACCTTGATGCTGAGAAACTCTGGGCTGTTAGTGGTATTGATAATTTTTCATGAATGTTTAAAACTTCTGTGAACTAGCTTTGAATAATTCCTGTAAGGTAGAGCTGATGTTTGATGCCCCAAATCCAGTGTGTACAATATGCCTGAATTGGTTTAAAAATCTCATGTACAGCTCATACCTTGGAAGGAAAGGTGCAGATAGAGTTACAGGCAAAGCCTGCTGTGAGGTTGAGTGGCAGTGAAATACCTGCTGCAGAGCAGATACTCAGTCTGGAGGTAACTTCCCCTTTTGTGGACTACGATTGTCAAATCTGCTTTCAGCCAACTACCCTCATTTTGCCAGTTGTTGATTGGAGACCAGATATCTGTTTTACTCTGGCAGTAGCACACAATATGTGATGGGTTCTGCTATATGGACTTGTCTTAAAATTTTCAGCCTCGATTTGGGAGATAGGTGACTTCACACAGATTCCTCTAAGACATTGGTAACAATTTATGACATAGGCTGTTTTAATAGTAGATGCATGGTTTTTTTCAGTTTGCCATTGTTTAAAATTGCATTGTGGATTATTTTTATATAATAGAGAGGAAAGCTCTGTACTTGTGCCCTGTTACACATTAGAGGGGGAAGGACATTAAAGTTCAAGGGAGGCATGGCATAGAACTGAAATGGTATAGTACTTGCACATCAGTTGTCCTAAGTTAATGTGTTTTTAATTACTGTGATACAATGTAAGAAAGTTGAAGAAAGAAATATTTAAATGTATTGCACACAAATAACTAATAGTTAATCTTTTCACAGGTTATATGCAGGCCCAGAAGTAGATATTTGGAGCAGTGGAGTTATTCTCTATGCTCTATTATGCGGAACACTTCCATTTGATGATGATCATGTGCCAACCCTTTTTAAGAAGATATGTGATGGTATCTTTTATACCCCTCAGTACCTGAATCCATCTGTAATTAGTCTTTTGAAGCACATGCTGCAAGTGGATCCAATGAAGAGAGCAACAATCAGAGACATTAGGTAAAACTCTTAACTGATGTCTGATCACCAGATGATGGAATTACAATGGTGCAAATCTGGAGAGCAAAGAAATCATTCATACAGCTTGTGCATGTTTTTTAGACTTAGATGAAAAATTCAGCTTCTGGTGGTTTGGTTTTAGCTCTGACAGTGCTCATTTTCAGTGGACAATGAAATATCTATTGGAGATCACAGTAAAACAAATTATGTTATATATAGAAGTTCTGAGAAACTTTAGGTTTAAGACTGCCATAGCAAAGCTGTTTACCTGCAGAATGCTTTGCAAAAGTTACACTATATAGACTTCTCTGGGTAGAAAAAAATTGTCTTAGCTGTTAAGAACCACTCTTCTGTATTGTACAACTCTTTAATCTGATAATAAAAAAGTTGCTGAATAATGTTGGTTACAGAGCGTGGATGGATTATAAATCCTTAACAGTTCTGTTTAGAACAACTAAATAACAGAACTAAACTACTGAAGCAAAAGTCATCTTGTTTAGTAAGGAACAAAGAAGCTTCTCCTAAGAGGGAGCAGGGGAGGGAGTCAGGAGAGGCAGCCCTTTCTGCAGCAGAGCAACCATAAGAAGAGGAAGAGGAGGAGGAAGGGACTGAATTTATAAATGAGAGAGAAACCACCTGATCCCTATCCCTAAATTATCTGGGAGATAGCAAAAAGATTTCAGCCATCAACCAGGTGAGGAAATTCTCAGCTGGTTACTCCAGTGCTGGGATGTTGGGGCCAAAAGTCAGGAATTAGAGGGTGAGGAAGCCTGGCAGCTGGGATCCCTTGCTTGGGATAAGGCCATTGACAACAGGATTGTAAAAGGATGAGGAGTCTTCAGTCTTTGGATGTGAAGAAAGGTATCCTTTCAGAGAAGGTCTTGCAAACTCCCTAAGAAAATGGACCATTACTGAAGGAGGTATATCCTGTATCTGAGAGAATTAGCTGTAGTGGAGGTGATCTGTAGCAACCTGGATGACAATCATGTATCCAAAGACTGGTGAATATAATTTTATATAAAAAGCTGGTTGATGAGTTATAGAAAAATATTTTTGGAGCTCAGGTAGTTGAAAACCTTACAGTGAAAAGGATTGGGGTTTTTTCAGTCTCTTGCAAAATGTCTACTAAAATCTTGTGCAGGCGGTGGTTAACTTTATGTGCTGTTGTTGTATTTCCTGTGTTCCAGGGAGACTTGGACTGGCAACTGTGATTCTTCTTGTACAGACTAAAATGAATTTTATTTTTTAAAAGACTTTCATGTTAAAAATGTTTACGTTACTTACATGCACTCAGAATTTTTTATTTTTAATTCTAGGGAACATGAATGGTTTAAGCAGGACCTTCCAAAGTACTTGTTTCCTGAAGACCCATCATATAGCTCTACCATGATTGATGATGAAGCCTTAAAAGAAGTGTGTGAGAAGTTTGAGTGCACTGAAGAGGAAGTGCTAAGTTGTCTATACAGCAGAAATCATCAGGACCCTTTAGCTGTTGCTTATCACCTCATTATAGATAACAGAAGAATAATGAATGAGGCCAAAGACTTCTACTTGGCTACAAGTCCACCAGATTCTTTTCTGGATGATCACCATCTGTCTCGCCCTCACCCTGAAAGAGTGCCATTTTTAGTAGCAGAAGCACCACGTCCTCGCCACACTCTTGATGAGCTGAATCCACAGAAGTCAAAACACCAAGGTGTGCGAAGGGCTAAATGGCACTTGGGGATCCGGAGTCAGAGTCGACCAAATGATATCATGGCTGAAGTTTGTCGAGCAATTAAACAACTGGATTATGAATGGAAGGTAACAAAATAGAGGATCTTTACAGCAAACAATACATTTTTGTTTGAGCTGTGTAGTTACATAGCCCAGAGGTCTGAAACTGTATTTTTGCATACTGGGATATGATCTCATGTGCCTGTGCTGTGCAAGAAGGGTTTGGGGAGAGGCTGTTCATGCTGACAGGAAAATAAGTTGTGCTAACATGTCTAAGTTTTCTGTTGGGGCTGTAGGAATATTTTTTTTTTCTGTTGGCTAAAAAAAAACCAAAACCAAAACCCACACAAAAAAAACCCACAACCCACAAATCCAACAGGTAAGCTTGTAATCGCTTGATAAATACTAGTGAGTTGACATGACAAAAACAACATGCAGTGATTTGCAAGCAGTTCTGGCTATTGACTCATCTCCTTTGTACTAGGTTGTAAATCCATATTATCTGCGTGTTCGAAGGAAGAATCCAGTAACAAGTGCATATTCCAAAATGAGTCTACAATTGTATCAGGTGGACAGCAGAACATACTTACTGGACTTCCGCAGTATTGATGGTATGTGAAGAATTACTTAAATTAATTGAGTTGTAAAGGAAATCATTCTAAATGCAAACATAATTTATTTACTTAGAAGTGTTGCCCTTTATTATTTTAAACCAATCTAATCTGTATTAGTGTTTCTTTATTCTTTCCTGATCTAGTGTTCCTTTTTTTTTTTTTTTTTCCTCCTTACTGAACTATGTTTATTTCTACCCGTGAGTTTTCTACTTTGCCCTTCAAATTTTCTTCCCGATTGTGCTGAGGTATCAGCTGCCAGGTAGAGTCAACCCACCAGTGCTAATGGTAGCTAAAATCTGAGACAGGAATTGTATGCTTGCAGTAACTAAAGTCTTGAAAACATTTGATCTAATCTGTAGAAAGAGATATTTTATAGAGTGGCAGTAGCAGACCATCAAATCCTGGTTGGATGTCTTCCTGGAAATGAGTGGAGAAGCTAATAAACACTGACCACAATGCTTGTTTATGGGCATAGCAGAATAAAGAAAAATTACGTACAGCCAGTGATGTAGATGACTAGCCTAGGAAAACATTGCATTGAAAAAGGATTTATTGAAGTGTGGCTTCATTACAGCATAGGATGGCTAAGACTGTGTCCTATGACACAGTCATGGGACATCTGATATGATGGGAAATCTGATATGATTTAGCCATACAGTTCTTGCCTTGTTCCTTCTAACAGTACAGGTACTTGCTTAGATCTAGTGGTGCTTGACTGAAGGGACCAGTAACTGTCCTGTGCTAATTTACTGCAGTATAGGACAAATGCCATCCCTTTTGGAGAGGGGATGACTGCTTAGAGCCATGCAGCTGGGGGAGAGCAGCCTATACTACAGTCCTGGTTTCAACTCTTAAGGAAATACAACCCAAGGTCATGGATTTGTCATATTTCTTCCAAGAGGGAAGCTGATTTGATGTTCCTTTCTCTCCACCATGGTTAACTGTTCTCTGTTCCACTTAACAGTTTGTACTTAAAAATAGCTTTGTGTAAACAGGAGAGATTGCCTTGTCACTTATTTGTCCTGAAATAACTTTGCAGGTGCCAGGGTAGAGTCAAGTTAATGTTCAGTATTTAAAGTAAGAATTAGAGATGCTTCATCATTACCACTAAGAGGAAACTATTTCCTCCTTATACTGAAAGTAAATGTAAGCTGCTGCAGTACAACATTCTAGGTAAAAAACTTCCAGAATTGAAGGATAAATTAATGCAGATGCTAGCGATTAATTTAATATACTAATCATAATAAAATCATAATAAAAATACAAATAATAACAATGTATAAATACTCAAATATAAAAAAATAAAAATAAAGTGGATGCAAGCAAAAAACATCTACAAAACATTTGAACTATTACTGAACTTAATCTTTTGCTATCTTGTTTTTGTTTTAAGTAACCTAAACTGAACTATTAGCTGCTGAAATAATTTCATGAAAAATATGGCTGGTGCAGATCTAAACTATATGTAAATGGTTGTGGACCACAGTTTAGAGTACAGAAATAATTAGCGTAAGGACACCAGCTTTTGTGTTACTATGTATTTAAGCTTTTATTTTGTATCAAATATACAGTTTGCAAAAGCTATTTATGTATTAATCAAGATTTTAAAAGACAAGATTTGGAAGTGTGAGAAGGGGAAGGTATTTGCTTTTCCTATAACTAATTTGATACTGATTCCCAATTTTCCTCCTTTCTTCTCTTGCCCCCAGATGAAATTACTGAAGCAAAGTCTGGGACTGCAACTCCACAGAGATCAGGTTCTGTGAGCAACTACAGATCTTGTCAAAAAGATTCGGATGCTGATGTGCAAGGAAAATCTGCAGATACGTCCCTTACCTCATCAGTGAACTCTTCGCTTGACTCCTCCACAGCTGACGTAACTCCAAGACCAGGGAGTCATACAATAGAATTTTTTGAGATGTGTGCAAATCTGATTAAAATACTTGCACAATAATTTTGAAGATGGGCTTATTTCTTTTATAGCAATAAGCATGCCTAAATCATAGTCAGATGCTTCCAGTTATAATCAAGTTAAATTAACTAAGGCGCTGAAAAAGCTAGCCACAATGCAATTTGCACGGGGATCAAAATTAGTATGGGCAGTTAGCATGTATTATTTTGAAGCTGGAGTGAATTTGGATTGCCTGCTGCCCAATGGCATAACACAGGTACAGGAAATAACATGCCCTTTGGGTAGTGTTTATAATATTTTACATTGAGTGCACATTAGCCTGCATATAACATTTAAATTAGAGGGACCTCCTTGCTTTTTTCACTGGTAATACATATATCTGATGCACTGTAGGTAAATGTACACTTACTAGTTCAGTGACCCAAATATGACTTGTTGGTCACCTTCTACAGTTGTGACTCAGTTGGTCAGAACTATCATTAACAGTAATGTGTTAAAACTGCTATGTTTCTTCCCCCTTATTTGACAGTAAATAATAAAGACTAGTTTGATATGTTACAATGTACTATTTCTAACAATACATTTTATTACATGCATGCAAATCCAGCCAGTTGGAAATGTGGGCAGGTGCTCTGTTATGTACTGAGGGTGAAATTCTGTTGGCAGTGAGTAGAACGACTGAGTCCACAACAGCGGTAAGAGACTTAATGCTGAGAAGACTTGGCACCCCATGGGCTAAATGAAAATGTTGCAGTGTGGAGAACTGTGAGCAAGCCCCGGGTCTGTGCATATACCTTAGTGTGATAGTAGCACGGCAGCTCCTACTGCAGGCTGAGAATCCTTTTTATTAGAAACAGTTAAGGGCACAGCTTAAGGGCTGTTTCATGCTATTCCAGAATCTGAAATTGGCAGTTTTTTAACATACAAGTTTATACTTTGATACAGCTGGTTATCACATGTTAACTTAGGATATACTGCGTAGTGTTCGCTTTGCAGTTAAAACTACATATACAGGTTTTTATTTTTTCCCAGGCTGCCTTAATAGCAAACTTTGCTATTTAATGTAACTGAATTAGTCTGACTTCTCAATTGAACATTGAAAACTGATCATAACAACTTGAGTGCTAATATTGAGAAAGTTTTCAATAGTAAATCACAATTACCCATAACAAAAATCTTTCTGCATTTACGGTTTTTGCAACATTTTAGGAAGAAAATTGAACTTTATATGTTAAAATGGCAGATAGTACTTGTACCTTTAGCCTCTTGCAAATTGGATGTAATTAGCCACAGTTCCATTTTCATCTAGCCCTTATTAGACATAAACAGTCATAAAATGTTTAGGTTTGCATTCAAGATTTAATGTTCCCTTCAAAATAATCTTCATGACCTACTAAGTTTGAAGGGAGAGGCTGGAAATCCAAGCATTACTATGAGCAGTGAAACCTGGACTCTTCAAATGGATGGCAGTTCTTGCCAATGACTGAGATTTTATTCATGGGAGACTGCTAGCTACAGATTTAAGAACAGTTTAATCCTGGCCACCTGGCTTCAGTCCAGAAATTAATGTTTTGAATATGCACAGAATCTGAAAAAACCACAAAGCTGCTTTAAGCCTAACTGCTGTAACTGTTCTGAACTGGGCGATTGAGAGGTCTGTCTAGTAGGTGGGTACAAGTTACAACTTTATTTCTTTATCCTCAAGTGTCACATATGGTCTCTGTAGGGACATTGCCTGTATCACTGTACCTCAAAGTGGAACATAACGTTTTGCATTTAAACTCCCAAGGTTCAGATGTCAATATGAGGGACCAGTTCCAAATCTTACAATAAAGTCCTGTTTTTAGTCTTTGAAGAATTGGTTCTGGTGTACTGAATAAATCAGTGTTCATTTTTGTAATCCTTTTATTTCGAAATTACTAAATATTGCACTTGTAGAAACACTACAAACGCACAGGTTTTTAAATTGCAGTAATTCCTCTTCTGGAATTGGTTTGGGATCACTTACATATGCTAAACTATTTATAAATGCTATCTGCTCCTTGTAATGCTGACAACAAATGCCAGGTGTCAAGGTGCAAATAGCTTTTAATTTTTTTATACCTTTTTGGCCCTCTTGTGCATTAAGACAACCACGTTTTTTCCTTAGTTTCAGTAATTTGGAGGTTAAAGCAGGTTTCTGGCAGAAGTGTACAATATGCGTATTTTAAATAAAGTAAATTTTTATTGGTATGGTGGATCAGTTTTGATGGTCAAAGGTTTTCTGATTGAACCGAGATTTTTATAGGGAATGGGAGGGGTAGAAAGGGGCACTAACAACCTAGTTGAACCCAGTTGCCTATTGTGTGACTTTCCTATGCTTTGTAGATCTTGCCGTTGAAATTGCTTTCTTCACATGTTCCTATTGATCTTGCAGACCCTTTAGCGTTGCACTAGAAGCTGCCAATAGGCTGTGAAATGGAACTTCACTAGAGAGTTGCCAGAGTTGTAAGGAGGCAGCTTATGCAAATACACAAATTGGTCAAGTGTGTTATCTGTATTCCCAAGCATACTCCTTTTGGAGTACAATGAATTATCTTGCCTTTGTATTGTAACTTTTTCAATAACATGGATGAACCTGACTGTCCATGTGCAATATAACTCACTAGGTAATGGATAAAAATTCATCTTGGTTGTGCAATATTAAAAAAAAAATTTCATGTTTGTCTTGATATTAGTGTTTAATACAAACTTTGAACTAAATTTTATTTTACCAGTTGATTACCATTGTAAGATATGAAGTCCTATTCTTTAACAAATATGTGCCTACTTCCTCTGTTAATTTCTTTTGACAAAGCTGAATGACAAAAATGCTTGTTTATAACTGTGTAACTTTTTAAACTTTCAAAACTTAAAACCAAGTAAACATAAAATACTGAACCATCTTGTTTGAAACGGTGTGCATGCTGTCTTTCAGTGTTGTGTATGTTATAAGTGGACAAGAACTGTTACACTTGTTTTAAAAACAGCAGCTATTACAATTTTAGAAGGGGCAGCAACACGACAAAGGACTGCAGAATTCCCAGCTTGGCAGGCTGGTTTCCCAGCTAAGCTCACACGGTCTTGCTGTTTTCTCCTAGATCCTGTAAACCCTTTCGGTGCGAAAAAGGAATTTGCGATGGGAGGGACACTGAATACTCAGTGTAAAAGCTGCCTTTTTCCCCCCCGTGGGGTGACTCGCCTTGTCTGCCCTTTCCACTCATCGCGGATGGGGCTTTTGCCGTGGTATTTGTCCCCGTAACTTGGGAGCAGTTTTAAACCCTGCAGCCTGTCTTTTTTGTTGTTGTTTGGTTTTTTTGGTGGTTTTTTTTTTTTTTTTTTTTTTTTTTCTTCCGTTTAGCGTTAAAGCCCTTCCCGATCAGCCTTGGTCACTTTTCCTTGTGGTATATCCCGGCGGGACCCGCCTTCCCGCGGGGCGTGACTGTTGTCCCAGGAACAGTCGGTGCTGCCGAGGTGGCCCGGCCATTCCCGCGCCCCACACCTGTCCCCCTGCGGCACTCGGGCATCAGGAACGGCTGGTTCCTACAGGGACGAGTGTTGTCGCCCCTCCGCTGTTCTCGCTCCGCTAACCGGCGCTGTCCCGGTCCGCAGATGCATCCCGGCGGGAGCAGGGAATAGCCGGGTTCCTTTACCCGGGGGTTCCTTTACCCCCGGGAGCCTCAGGGCAGCGGGATTTCACACGCACTGACACCCCGAGCCCCGGCTGTCCTCCGGCGAACTACAGCTCCCGGCTGTCCCTGGCTGCCGGAGACCTTCCTTCCCTTTCTTTCTCCCTTCTCTTTTCTTCCTGCCGCTGCCGCCCCGCCTTTCCGCTTCCTGCCGCTGGGCCACGGGTGGCGCGACACTTTCAGCTCGGGGGAATTGCCCGGCGGGAACCGCAGGTAACGGCAGTGGGGCTCCAAACTGGGCATCCCTCATTAACACCTGTGGTGGAACCTTGGGCAGAACCGGCGTGGGGGACTGCCAGTCTGCTCCACGTTACTGCTCTGGGGTCGAGAGGAGTGAGGTGTGTTTTGTATTCTGTGTGCTTAAATGTTGCGTTACCTAACTACCGAAAATGTATTTTTTTTCTCTAGTTCTCCAGATGGCTTCTTTTGGGTGGAAGAGAAAGATTGGTGAGAAGGTTTCAAGAGCCACTTCTCAGCAATTTGAAGCAGAAGCTGCGGATGAAAAGGATCTGGCTGGCGATGATGATACTAACTGGGTGCATGCAACTAAGAGAAGAAAGGAAGTTCTCTTAGAAGACTGTGTGAAGAAAAGTAAGGAGCTCAAGGATGAAGGTGCAGACTTGGCTGAAAATAGGAGGTAGTGATGTTGTCTTACTCTTTTACTGAATGAGTACTATGTGCTATTTTAATCCCTTCTCTAAACAATAGGTAATTTGCTAGTATTTTCGCTTATGTTTTTCATATTCTAAAAAGTGATAATTTCATTCTGCCTTTGCTGTGTGGTACTAAATAAGCTGTTGCCTTTGGTGGTGGTGTCAGCTGTGAAACAAAATCTGTGTTCCATCTTATTTTTATGTGTTCTCATAACAACAACAAAAAAGAAGGCAAGAGATGAAAAACTGGTTGGATCTGAAAGTTGAAAGGGTAAATAAGATGCAGTGAGATAAGCCATACCGTAAGTAGTGCTTTAGCTACTCTTGAAAATCTGTGTTTTCTCTTATTGAGGGTAAGCCTGTTTTGAATGTGTACAGTACCCAGGCAAATACTGCAAAGCAGCTAATGCACTGTTAGTCTGCTAATGCTTTTGGAAAGTCAGGTTCAGGGAGTTGCTCTGCATGTATTTTCCTTTGGATGTTGTATATCTTTTATCTGTGGATTCTGGTGTTCTTTTTTGGGGGTTTTTTGTGTATTATGTAAAGTGCAGTAAATCTCTTGAACAGCAGCAAATAATCTGTTGTAGATGTGGTTTAGGGCAGGGAAATACTGAGCAGCAGGTAGGTTTTGGTGCTTTTAATATCTTCAGTTGGTCTTAGAAATTGAGTTCTCCATTACCTGTCAGTTAGAAAACAATACAAAAGCTTAACCCGTCCATAAGGATTTCTTGTAAACTTCGCGAGAACTATATCTCATCAGAAATGCTTTTAAGAACCACTGAGAAATTCTGAATGGTTTCTAACAGTTATGAGAAAAAAGTTAACGTTCATACCTGAGGCTTAACAGAAGCTCT
Source organism: Chiroxiphia lanceolata (assembly GCF_009829145.1). Taxonomy (NCBI): domain Eukaryota; kingdom Metazoa; phylum Chordata; class Aves; order Passeriformes; family Pipridae; genus Chiroxiphia; species Chiroxiphia lanceolata. The sequence continues at coordinate 29,930,436 of NC_045671.1, forward strand.
TACTTAGAATTGTAATTTCCATCAGTTACTCTAGCATACTCTGTACAGTTCAGGCAATGATGGTGATGTGGTGCTGCTGGGGTACATAACTTTCAGACAGATTTTTCTCTTAAAAAAACCCCCACATTGGTTGGAGGCTAAACTTACAGTGTGAGACTTTTATTACTTAAACAAGTGGAACAGTTGATGTACCACTACAGGGAACTTGAGGAAGCAGACCGAAAGGAGTGTTTATCCTGTCAGGTCGAAAGTGATTGCTGTAATTGTGTTCAGATTTATGTGGTCTATTTCTTGAATATCCATCTGTACAACATAAGCAGACATAATTAAATACTTAAGGTAGATTCTCTCCTGAAATATGGCGAAGTAACAGTTAAGGAAAGATTTGAGTTGAATTGTGTAGCGTGTAGGTAAAAGGATGGTATCTCTTCCACTGAAGAAACTCAGAAGAAAGATAAAGAGCGAGCACTAGAGACTAACAGGGATTGGTTCTTAGTTGGTGTCACTTGTGGAGTGGAGATAAGGGGATTCGCAAAGAAAACAGACTTGTGAAGAAGCAAGAGGCTAAATAAATAAAAGAATAGGAAATAATAAATTCAACTTCATTTCTTATAGAAGAGAGACTCAGAGGTAATGTGCATGGCAAAAATTAATGTGATGAAAGATGAATTTTGTAAGCGGGCCTACTATTACTTAGGTAAAATAGTGATTACCACCTTTATGTGGTGTCAGTCTTTTTAGCTTATTTTCTGGTAATGGAAGGCAGTGATGGTGTTAAAATCCTTACCACGGATTTGTTAGTCTGTGTGTATAGTAAGTTTGTTTCTGTGGATAAGTGAAATCTGATTGTTTTATGTTTGCAAAATCGGTCTCAGTAGTTCTTTGGGGGAGGGAATAATGAATAGGCTTCTTGGGTGTCAGAATTTGTACAGCCGCTTTATTTGCCCATCAGCAAACCTGGGAATGGTGTGGGTGAATTGTTTGGGAGGTGGTGGCACTCTGTGGGTTTTCAGCTTTGATGGAGCCTACTGGAGGAGTTATTTGTACTTACTGTAATGTGTGTGCATGAACCTGTGAAGCTGAGACAGACAGAAGAAAAATGGTGATGAAGACAACAGTTTCTGATGCATATTTCAGTCTTTTTGTGGGATGGGAGGAAAGATTAGGAGACAAGCAGAAAAAGGTGTTACACTATGTTGATTGTCACAGTGGATCTGTTATTGTGAAAAACATGGTTAGGAGATCCTGATCTAGAAACTTGGTAAGTAGGCAGTTTTGAAGATGGCTTGTGAATGATTTTGTCAGAACAGCAAGAAAAGGCAGACATGTGGAAGAAGTGTCATATTTGTATTTTTTGAGGTTTGAGGAGTAATTAAACAAATATGTACAAACATACACACAGTCTTTTGGGAACAGGCACATAGGGAGATTCTTGGGGCTGTCCTGAGCAGGGCCAGGAGTTGGACTTTGATGATCCCTGTGGATCCCTTCCAACTCAGGATATTCTGTGACTTCTGTGAACAGAATACTGTCTGTTGATGGAAAGAATGTAGAATATTCCAGAGGAGAAAATTTTGTTGCTTATAATGCTGCTGGATTATCTAGCTTGAGGCATCAGTATGGATGTGCCCATACACAGTGGAATTAAAAAAAAAAGGCAACAAACTCCAACCAAAAAAGCAAAAGCAAAAGCAAACCAAACCCCCAAATTCACAATCCAGGTTAGTTTTTTTGTGTTGATAGCCCTACACTGTTTTAAATCTAACATAAGTTCATGTGCTCAGCCTCTGTATTTTGAACACAGCAATTGTCATTACAGTATATTTTGACTGGTAGGTAAGGAAGTCTTCGACTATGGCCACACAACGGTGAAAAAAATAAAGCGTTTAGGAGAGTTTAAACAGTGGAGTATAATGTCCTCAAGCGTATGGCATGTGAGAGCTAACAGCAAGAAGAAGAACTTCTGTCAGACTAGTATCCTCCGTATAACTGAGTTACCTATTCATGCCGGTAGCTTTGCAATCACCCTTTTGTGCTGTTTTCAAGCTACGAACTTCCTTATCTGCCCAGTAAGTGGGGATAGAGTTCTTCTCAATGTGCCCTGAAGAAGTGCAGAATTTCTGTTGGAAATAGACACTATTGGGTTTAAATTCTTATTGATTTGCATTTAATTTTTCGGTTTTGCTAAATTGAAGTTAATACTGCTCTTGCTCCTGATGATGTTTACTCCATTTTGTACTAAAAAAAACAACTCCATCTCGATTGGGAAAGTCTTATTATCAGCTGGAACACTCTTATGTTAGGGATTCACCTATAAAAATAAATATTTGTGTCACTTTGTCACTTGGTGTATAAATTATACTGATTAATAAGATTTTACTCTTAATTTCCTTTAGACTTTGCAGCAGCAAATTAAATAAGGACATGTCAAAGTGCAGTGAGCACGCCAGATAACAAGTCAATTTTTATGAAACTATTTATTTTTTTAGAGGGATTAATTTTTTAGAAATACTTAATTTAATTTTCTAATCTACTGAAAGAATTGGACTTTTCTGGAGGGTCAATTTTTCCACATTTTAATAGCTGAGATTTTTTCCTCTGATGCTCATGCCAGCATAGCTCCAACATGTGTAGTTTGTGATTTTTTTACCTATATATGGTATATACCTACATATGAGTTTGTCTTTCTCACTAGACATTGTAAGATGTCAGATGATGAAGCACATACCTTTAAAAAGTATCTTTAGTGTAGTGGTAAGTCAAGTGTCACTGAAAAAGTATGTTTAGCAGATAGAGCAGAGGAATAACACCTATTTAAATTAAGTTGAAAAGCCTTCCATCGTGTTCTTTTAACTCTTGTATTTGTTCCATTTCCCTGTGTCTTTCAGGTTTAGATTGTGATAAGTACTTGTTTACTAATGAGTTATGAAAATGCTAAAGTAATAAAATTGCTTTCAGATTATATTGATAGTTCATTTTGATGCAACTAACATGGCAAAGGACAGAGATCATTATGTTGAAATTGCCTTTCAATTTTCAGTCAATGAAACTGATGTTACTTACCTAATATAGTGCTGATAAAGAGGTTTCCCAGAAGATCCAACAGCTACCTTTGGCAGAAACATTTCAACAGCTTAATACGCTTAATTACATTATAGAGTAGCCCAGGAAAAGTGGAGTATTTTAGAAAGAAGAGGGATCCAGGAGAGCTGGTGACATTTGTTTTAAGTTACTCCTCTCAACTCAAGAGTTACTCATTCTGATGAAGAGGAAATCAAGAAAAGGTGAATGAAAGTCCTTCATGGATGCACAGGAAGCTCCCGACAAAATCCAAACATAGAATGGAAATGTACAAGAGGTGGGAGCAGAGTTGTGTGATGCAGGCATGGGGTTGGGAAAGCCAAAGCCCACCTGGAGTTGAATCTGGGGAGGGATGTGAAGGGCAAAAAAAAAAAGGGCTTCTACAGGTGTATCAGTAGCAAAAGGAAAATGAAAGATGTGGGTCCTCTACTGAATGGGGTAGGGAATCAAATGATAAATGATGCAGAACAGGCAGAGGCACTCTCTATCTTTTTTGCCTAGGCCTTTACTTGTAAGACTTACCTTCAGGAACCCTGGGCCATGAGACCTGAGGGAAAGTCTAGAGCAAGGAAGACTTGCTCTGGGTGGAGGTAAGTTAGACTATGAAATGTTTAGATAAAACTAATATAGAGAAGTTCATGGGACCTGATGGGGTGCATCCTGGAGTGCTGAAGGAGCTGGTTGATGTCATCACAAAGACTTCAACTGCATTTGAAAGGTCATGACAACTCCTGGGAGCTGCTAGAAAACAAACATCACTCCTTACCTTCATGAGGGGAAAGAAGGAGGATTCAGAACTTTTAGGGCAAATAACTGTAAAGCTATCTATGGGAACAAATTATTCTGGAAACCATTTTGAAATGTGGGAAGTACAAGAAGGTTGTTGGGAGTAGCTGGCATTGATTAACAAAGGTGCAATTATGGTTGGCCAACCAGAGAGATGACAGATTGATCAGGGAAAGGTATAGATTTTCCATCATTGTTGATACTCAGAACCCACTGGACAGAACTCCACCTGAGCAACTTCCTTCAGGTGACCCTGCTTTGAGCAGGGTGATTTGACTAGATGATCTCTAGAGGTTCATTCCAGTCTTGGCCGTTCTGTAAATATATCCCATTAAAGCTACAGACACAAAGAAATTCAAAAAACTGCAGTTTGCTCTTCCTTCTTACCGTCTCTGTCTGCTAACTGACTTCATTTAAAGCAAAGATATATTTCAAAAATTTAGAAAATCAAAAGGATTGGTTCTGTAGATAATCTGAGAGTCTACAAATTCTTATTTCTGGCTCCTAGAATAAAGGCTAAAATTCTGTTAGGCTGCTGGGTATAGTGTATTGGGAATGTTGATGCTTCCATTAGACTAATCTGAAAGCCCTACAGAGTTTTGATTTTTATGATTAAGTGTGGGAGAAATTGTTGGAAAATGCTTATGATGAAACTAGGAGAATGTACTAAGTACTCACTCCTACTGTTCCTTGAAGGCTGAAAATAACTGGTATCAGTATGGATGTAATTTGCATGCCAGGAATAATTAACAGGTATATATAGTGCTTTCCTCCTTCAGAGTGAATTACCAGTATCAGTGTTCTTCAAAACTTTTTAGTATCAGTAATTATTATCTTTGATTAAGTTGAGAGTTTTCTAGGGTCAGTCATGCAAAAATGCAGAGAAAGTAAGTAGGTTTTGCACTGTAAGTAAAAAATGTACAGTGTGAATAGGGGCTTGATTAAAATTTTCGTGCGTTCTAGTCAAAATACCTGATCAATTTTTAATGTTTTTCAGTGTTTAGCATTACTAGTTTGTGTCTGTATAAAACTTGGTTTCTGTTACGGTTCCTTGAGAATGCCTTACACATGGGACACTCACTAAAGAGCCTAAGAGTGTGTAAGATGGAAGTCTTGAGTGCAGAACACATGAGCTGAAACAGAAAAGGGTGAACAAGTAAGGACCTTGTACCTTTGTTTTTTGGAGAAAGCATGTTACAGCTTCTCTCTTATTAGTCAGAACATACAGATTGTTTTTCAGGCCTCATAACCTTTCTACAGAATTAAAAAAAGTGCAGAGAGTGGTTTGTAGTGTTTAACATGCTCCTGTAAACTGCTGTATGAAGTAATACGTAATTTTTGTCTAAGTTAATTTTTATTGCTGACTCTATTGGTTTTTGCCACTTACTGATAGAGTTGTTACTTCCTGGTGATGCATCTCCTCTCATTGAGGAGGAAGTTCTTTGCAGACTGTTAAAGTAGTTCTTTAAGGTGTAATTTATCTTTAAATTAGCTTTTTTCTTTTTGCTCTGGAAAACATTATTTTCCGACAGCTGGTTATTATTGGCAAAGCAAGAGTTCAGTTATGAAATTGTTACTAATTTAGTGCAGATTTTTCTGAGAGTGTGCGCACAGAGTTCGCATGATTTTGAGAGTATCTTTTTGTTAGAATTATTGTTCCTTGAGGATGTTGAAATATGACATTGCATGGTCCATCTGTATTTGAATGTGTGCATATTTTTGTAGGGATGTATTTGTAAATAGAAGCAGAAGGAGTATTCGTAGAACAGCTGTAGACTGTTCTACAAATTTATATATATATATATGTTTATATATATACACACACATCTATTTGTATTTTCCTTAAGAGAAAGCATAATTTAATTGATGCCTTTGTATCATCCTGTGTAACTTCAGAAAGTTATTGTTGTCAGCCAAGATACGAATCATTATTCATTCAAGGTTGCTTGGTAATATAAGGAGAAAGAGGTATTGACATAATTAATCTCATTTAAGACCTTAAATTGCAGTTTGGAGGTTCCTGTTGCTTGCTGTTAATCCTATGGGTACTTCACATATGTTACCAGGACCATTTTGTGGTGCTTTTGCCTTCCTGAACTGGGTGGCTGTGGACAAACTGGGAGAGGGTTGTCCACAGCCATGCCAAGGCTGCAGCTGGGAGTAATGCTGCTCAGATGCCAGTATCTGGGAATGTTCCCTGGAACCATGAGTGTCTTAATGCAGGTACAAGCTCCGGGGCTACAGCATGGCTGAAGTCCTCCTGTGAACACTTCAGGTGAGGGACCTAAACTTAGGTGAGGGGAAATTGGGCCTGTGAGTACTTGCTTGGAGATCAAGGATAATTTGTGTTACCTGACTTTGGATTTAAGTTTAGAGGGTCTGTTCCTTCTATGTGTGAAATATAATTTACAGAATTCTGTAAGTGGAAAACTGTTTATTCACTGTACTTCTGCTACGTAGTGTTTTTTTTAAATGAGTTCTTCAAAAATGTGTCTGTGTATTTAAAACCTCCCCTCATACTTTAGTTTTTGTCACTCATTATCATAACTGTGCTTGAAAAATTAAAATTCTGAAAGCACATGTGCCGGCATATTTCTAGCCTTGTAAATTATACAAAATTAGAGTAATTAGTTCCACCTTTTTTTACTTAATTCTTCTGAGAGCCTGTGATTTTCTTTGAATCTGATATGGGTATATCACTAGTCTTTGAGATATTTTCTGACATCAACGTTTACAACCTTTTACTGTGTATGAGGGACAATGGGTTTATATATCAGAGTGCAAGTGGTGCACTTTTTTTCCCTCTAAGTGCTGTGTTGAGGTGAAATGTTTCGCTGTGAGTTTCTCTCATAGACGGATTGATTTCTGAAACTGTCTTCATTCCTTTTCTCTTGCTGCATATTACTGTGATAAACTGGGACAGGGATTGTCTTTTAAAATATTAGACTTCGTGACGGTATAACCAACACTGTTGCCATTCTGCAAAAACCAATCTCTGCTAGCAGGTCTGTGCTGGTAGATGGCAGCTAGAGGTTCACGTTAATGCAAAAGTCTGTCTAGCAGATTAAAGAACATGTTTCTGACTTGAGCTAAGAGATTTTGCCTATAACTTCAGTTAGACATTCTAATAGTGCAGCTTTTAAATGTAGACAATTCTATTATTTATATACCTAGTGTAAAACCACTTAGCAAAAGGTAGTAATTTACACTAACAGTATAAGCAGTTTTTGCACAGAAATACAACCTGAGGCCTTTTCCATATCCTTCACAGGATTCCCGGTATTAATGACATCAAGGTGGATACTGTACACTATGATCGTAGCTCATTTTTTTAAAGTTACGGTTTTGTGGGTTTGTTTATTGTCTGGATCTACTGTTAAATACATCTATTTGCTTTTACTTGAATAATAAACTCTTTGAATTTAGAAATTATTTTTTCATAATATTATTTCTCTTCATAGGGGAAGCTGCAGGGAAAAAATTAAGTGGTTTCCTAATTTAATATCTTTTGTCCAGTTGTTCTTAAATTCTAGTTATTGTTGCTGACAGAGATAATATTCCCTTCCACTGCTTTTGTTTTAACTGTCTCTGTGGTTCGTGGAATTTAATTTTGAAACAGTAATTCAGTGTCCTTTGCCTGATCCATATTGAACATGGTGTATATCTGTTGTCCATATCTTCTAAAATTAAAATGTACTGAATTTAAGGGATTATAATTGCCCATCAGCATGTGGTTCAGGAATTTTCTAAGGAAATAGGATATGGCATTGCGTTTTGTTACAAAGATCTTGGTTTCTGTGTGTATGTCAGCTTGTTTTCCAGTTCCCTAGATGGTGTCCTCCACCTCTTAGGGCATATTGTGAAAGTATCCTTAAACTGAAAAGGATGCTTAGCAGTAAAGGCTCAGAATAAAAATTCTCATCTTGTTCAGTAGGGTCCTTTGAAGGTTTAATTCAGATAGCAGGTGGGGAAAATTGAGAGTGGTACATTCTTGTTTTACGTTGTAGAAATATTTGGTGTTGTAGAAGTGATGATTGTTAAAGAGTGACTTCATAACATAATGTACTACCACAAGAATAATTGCTTGGAAGTGTCCTGTACAGTAATCAAGTTTCTATTATTTATGTATGGTATAATATATTTTATTATTTATGTATTATTAAATTTGTATTATAGGGTCGTCAAATTTTTAAGAACCTAATTTATTATGTGTGTTGCCTGTCTTTATTGGTTTTTTTTGTTCTGTTGATTTATTTACATGGGAGTTAATGATGTAGTAATTTTGTAGACAATTGTTAAGTTGTATCAGGGCTGAGTTAACTGAAAACAAGGGCTGGTGTGCATGCTGCATAGCTTTGGTTGTTTGCAAGTCAGATATCTAGTCCAAGATTGCAGTTCCATCACTGATTATGCTGATTTGAATTGGGGTCAATGTGACTCAACACTCCTCCCCTTTCATTTCCACCACTTTGCAATGGTCCAGTTTTTTTTTTTTTACTCTAGGGGGAGATAGCTCACAGTACCAATTTGTCATAGGACTGGAGAAGAAGCCTAGCTGAGAAATAGTCTATTTCTGGTTGCTGCTTGGTGGTTTCAAACAAACTGGTATTAGGACAGGTCATAACCTGGTTTAGACTGTTGACTTGGTTCAAGAAGCAAGAGCTTTTATACTGGTGCAAAGCAGGGACAAGAGAGGGGGCTCAGGTAAGGAAAGTGCAGAATGACTTTTGAGGACTGACTTAATAGAAAGTTGAAGAGTCATTTGAAGACATTGGTATTTGACTTTCAGAAATGTGGCAGAATTCCAGTATTGTGGGTGGAATTGAATGAACAAGATTTCAGAAGTTATTTATTTTAGTAGCTGATTTCTTTTGTGATATTCAAAAGTAAGAAAGGAACTCCAAACAATACTGGAAAAAAATTTAAGAGTGTTGTTGACATACAGAATGAAAGAAATTAATATAAAATTAGAATAATATATATTAAAATGTTCTACTGAACAAATCACTGTAATAAAACCTAAGGAAGCGTTCTGCAAATTACTTGTATAAGCAATTATACTGAGCATTTTGTAACAAAAAATCTTTAACCTGGCTCTCTTTTTCTGTGTAATTTATTGGTTTTTTAATATAGTTTAACTGATTGTGAGGTTGTCAAAGTTATCTGGTTTTGGTCATCATATTCTGGTAACAAATTGAGGTTGAGAGAGCAAAATCTTAAACATTGAGCAAAAGTGGAAAAAATCTACCAAGGTAAGTGTATTTCTTGGTCTAAAGACAATTCATTAGTGCTGTTAGAGTTTGTAGATGGTAGCTTTCGTTAAATCCAGGAAAAGGAATTGTAGAGAGATAAGGCTTTTTTTAAGTCGGACTTAACTGTGTTTATCTTATCAGTGTGATCAACTTAATTTTTAAAGAGAGAAGGTAGTAAAGAATATATGTTAAAGGCCATATTTTTATAGCTGAGGGAAGAATCTTTTCTCCAGAATGCAACATTAAAGCTATCAAGCTTTGCTTCCTTTTTTGTTTTTTTTTCTCCATATGAAAAGATCTTCCAGTTCACAGATGCTTTACAGCCTTGTTCATCATCACAGCAAACTTGTGTCAGTTTCCCTGTTTGCTGTTCTGAAACTATAAATATATAGGTAGTTTATTGGAACAACCTTCCAGAACTCAAAATATTCCTTGGAGGTGTTTCCTGCCAGGTAGAGCATAGGATTTGAGTCATAAAATAAGAGAAAGGATTAATTTTAGAAGTTAGGATTCAGGAGCATGGGATACTGTGGGCAAGTGGCTGGAGTATTCCTATCTAGTTAATGTAGATAAAAACATCTGATGTCTTAATCTTCTGTTGAATCTGTAATGTTTTATTATGCATCTCATGCTGTGATATGGGAAAAAATGAAGTGAATAGCTCAGACAGTTCTTGCTGTTAACTCTCTTTTGACAGACATTGCTATATGTGTGCAAAATAACTGCCAACAAAAACCATCAATCTGAATCTGTTGGTTCCTGCAAGGTTGCATATTAGTAGAAACAGCAGCATAGCAACTAAATAACTAGCTCTGTCTTGGTAATTGGAGCACAAACGTGCCTCTTCTGACCCTTCGCAGAACATTTCTGTCTAGCGTAGCTGAAGCTCACCACTCGATGTAGTGCTGGTAGTGGGAGTTCCCACTCTTCTTGCCACTTTCATTTGGATGAGTTGCATTATTATCTTGAGATTCAGAAGTATGTTAAGTTTCCTTACTTCCTTAGACGGTGATATCCAGTCTCCATACAGTCATATGTGTATTATGTCCTTGTAGATAGAGTGTTCTGTTTATTGCACCTTTATATTTCACTTATTTCAGGAGACTTCATGGCTTTTGCTCACTAGCATTTGCATTAATACTTCATAGTCATTTGACATCAATACCTTCTAATGGTTTCAGCTCTGTGGAAGGCTTATAGGGTACCTGCCTACTTAACTTACTTGAACTTTCATGAAAAATAAGATAAAATTGCCTTTTAAGTATCAAAATACCATAGAGAAGTACGTTTCCCCATCTTTGTCTTTCTCTCGGTTTTTGTCTATAACTTTTGTCATTATTATTCTGTGATGTTGACATCAACAAACATTGTAAAGAGCCGGAAGTAATAGAGGGAAAGAAAATGAAGGGAAATTACATTATTTAATACAGATAACAAGAGCACGTCAACTGGATGAAATGGAACTGATCAGAATACAATGTGAGCAGACTATTGCTTTTTGTGTATCATCTCTCCCCAAATCTTTTGTCATGTTAATACCCTACCCATGAGCATTATATTTTGGCAATAAGTAATTTTAAGAAAGATAGAGGAATGCTCGTATCTAAATCCAAGAATTTTTTTCTTTGATACTGTTGACAGCTGTTGATTCCGTGCATTAATTTCTGTGTCTGATTTCTGAGAACCACGAGGATCATAACATGTGGTGAGAGACACGGAGCTGTCAGCCATCTGTGGACAAATAATTAAAAGGTTAAAAGTAATAAATGCCTACTCAGCTAAGAACAAAACAGATGATACCCATCATTCTAGCTCTATTATTGTGTGTCTAAAGGGTATCTGAACAAATAATTCTCAAGACAAGAATATTGCTTCAAACGGTTTTTCTTCTATATTTTCCTTCCTGCTACTTTCAGAGGAACTGCTGTTGAAACTATTTTGAGGAACTAAAGCATTGTATTCAAAACTTAATTTCAGCAATAAAAATGCATTACTTCTCTGCGATACTTTAAATATTATAGCTATTGCAGTATCTGATACTTGATTTATATCAATTTGCAGCTTTTGTTTAGGATACTAAAATAGTGAATTGATTTTACTGAAACCATTCACTTTCGAAACTTGTAGGGTTATGATACTCTGTTCTTACTGCTTAAATAATGAAATGGCAATAAAACTTGTATTTCTCTTCTTAACATGAATTTCCACACTTCTCCTATTTGTCAGTGTTTATTTTGGCTTCCTACAGAGCTCTCACCTGTAAAATGACAATCAATACCCGATTTTAATTATGTTATGTTAAATTACAAGTCTGATATTTAATGAAATACCCTACATGTTTATACATGGTTGGAAAACAACTTCTAGAGCCTGGTGGAGGGATTGTTATATATCATCTCTTCAAACAGCTGTGGTCTAATCTGATATTAATGCTGAACATAAAAGCATTTGAAACTGTATTTTTTTAATTATATGAATGTAATTACAATTTAGGTTTTTTTAATGTTCTTAAATGAACACCAGTTATACAGCACACCAAATGTTCTTTTGTGTGAGGATATTTCTCAGTGGTGTGGAATGTCTTGACAATTTCTGTTCTTAAGCACTCTAGTATGACAGTATGTGAATACAGCTGTTATTTGCTCTGTATCAACAAGTCTGTTTTTAGCACTGCCTTTTTAAATAGAAAAATTACTGTTCTACTATGTGTTTAAGAAAAACAGATACATTATATAACTTGCAGCTATAGATATTGGAGAAATACAGATGAAAGATTAGCTCATCTGTAAAGTGGTTCTCAAATATTGCACTCTGGTGAGTAAGATTTTGCATTTGTACACATTTGTATATATTTTACACCTTTTACACATTTTTACATCTCTCTATGTTCCGCTTTGTAATTACCTGACATTTTGGTATTAATAGAATACAGGTAGAAATAGCTTATTTCTTTTGTCTCTGTTAAGGTCAAACGTTTATCCATACTGTAGTTTTTAATTATTGCATGGTAAAAATCTAAATACTACTCACTGCAGTCTGTTTGTTAATATTTCTGTAGTTAATCAGGTATGCAGTCAGTGACAGTAGTGTCATGTGGTTTTCATGCAAAACTAAACCAGCAAAACTACCATTTGATTGAAAGAAGCATAATTTCTTCCAGTTCTTTTCCTCCACTCTGAATAACACCCTCATTAATAGCCTCTAGAGAGAACTTGAGCCATTCTCAATTAAAAATGGCAGTACCGAGTTTTCAGTACTACTACAAATGATTAGCAGTGTATTTCTCAGAGTTTCTAACAGTCATCATGATGTAATATTACTGCAGGTAAGTAAATTCTTCTGTGTTATATAAATTTTGTATCAAATCCGTATTTTGAGAGGAAAATATGAAGTAGCAGTGCCAAGTCCAGTGAGATTCTGCAGCAGGGCCAGAAACAAAGCTGCAGAACATCCGGTTTCTAGAATTTTGCATGTGATTGGTATGTTTAACTAAGTCTTTGTTTAGTAATTTGCAACTTACTTGTTTTTTTCCCGAATATGAAGTTTTTTTAAAAAGAAAAATAAGTACTTTGATCTTGCTTGTTAACCAGTTATATAATTCTCTTCAGTCAGAGCTGAAGTAATGGTGTTGTGTTTGAAGAATCAACTCAACCATAGGCACATACATACATGCTTTCCATAGCCCCCTTTGAGGAGAAAGCACTGAAATTGCACACGCTGATGGCCCAGTGTACAGGGCACAGGAACAAAAGTGATCTACAGTTAGCTCGAAGAGATTGGATTAGCATCTGGATGTTGCCTTTGTATTGAAAATTTTGTCGTCTCCTTACAGATGGGTGCAGATATCTGAGTGGGGTGGACCATGAATCAGTGATTAACCAGATTGTAAAGAATGGGGTAGAATAAGTCAAAGGCGGCAGAGCCCTCAGTTCACAATTCAGTATAAAATGTATTTGTAAAAGACATATTATGGCAGACTATTAGGTGTGGCACTGCTCACTCTTCATTTCCTCTGTCATTTGTTGCTAAAATTATTTACTGCAGTATATTCCATTCCTGGGTCTCAAAAGATGGTTGTGACATAGTAATGAATGATTTTTTTTTTTTGAGACTACTTTTTCATATTGTGTTTGAGGAAATTAAGTGTTATTCCCCTGTGAGAGAGGATGTCTATCAGAGACAGTATCAGAATCCTGCTTCTGTGGCTTTTGCTTTTGTGTATTTGCGTTTTGGTATGAAATTGTTTATCTTTCTCCAGTATTATATTTCATGCTTTTTTCCTTGATAAAAGTAGTTTTGAAACTACACTTTCTTAATAGATGCAGTGATAAAAAGTAACCATATTTACATATGTAGCTGGACTAAAAATTAGGAAACTGCTGAATGGAACTTACGTTAAGAACTTGATCTTGTAGTTCAGAGTGACGACAGGTGGTAATTGCTTTTGGCACATGATGAAATGGTATCTCCCATCTTCAGTGGAAGTTCTTAAGAGAGCTAAATCTCTTTGAAATATTTGTGTAGCTATTTAATTTTGTGGTATTAGTTGATTTACATGTAACAGTACTTTGTATTTGCTGCATAGGTAAAGATTCATCTGTACAAACCAGACTTAGTTTCACTCTGTACACTGCTAATGTCCATGTGTCAATGACCTGATTATGAGTGGTCTGATATGTGCAAGAATAGTAACTCTGAATACCTAGCTGTGTGCATGCTGTTTTACTCCGTTGTCAATTCAGGATAATTTACCTACTCAAAGGGTAGTTGCATCAAGTTTGTGTTTATCTCTCCTTTACTGTAGGGTAAGACATTATATATGGTCAGGTGCCATTGAAGAATTGCCATGTAGCTCTCTACCTGCGGAGGTTAGTGTGGCCACACCTAAATGAGCCAGTTAAATTAAAACGTTTTATTGGAAGTTTTAGTAGATAGTTAAGCAGTTGTTTTCTCTGTGCGTAATCAGAAATAACCACAAAAGAGCTATGCTTTCGAGCAGTAATGATGATTCATCAGTAACGTCAAAATTGTCTGACAAAAAGTTGGGAAGTTGCTGAGAGTTCATAAGAACGTTTTAAACACATGAATCACAATAGTGAGAGTACCAGTTTTACGATGGTTACCGGTGAGGTTGAGCGTGCTGTATAGCGCTAATTGTGGACAAGAATTTTCTCTGAATGTTTAAGCAAACAACTTCCTTTTGCCTCTTTTTGCACTGTTCTTCTCTAGGTGCTTCTACAAAGTTCGGTACACCTCCCTCCCCACCCACAGTAGAAGTATTTTACTTTAAAAACCACACTGGCTTAGAGAAATCTGAAGTTTTTAAACACAAAAAGGCATGTTACATGCGTACTCTTTATTCTTTTTAGTTTCCTCATTCACCTGTTTTTTGAATCTTTTCTCTCACAGTCTGGCCCTGCATCATGTCCCAGCTTAAAAAGGGAAGTTTGTTCCTGTAATCAGCTGCTTTCATTTTCATTTCTCTTTTTATGTCCTCTGTATAATTACTGTCTAGTGCTCTTTTTCTCTACCTTCCAATGATGTCTGAATTTGACTCTACACTAGCTTGAAATTGTTCTAGCTGGTGTTGCTGGTGGCCACAGATCATTCGTGTTCATCCTCTGTGATAAGAGTGTTTGACAATTACTCGTATTCCCTTTAAAATTTACTTTCCCTTTCTTAGCTCTGTCTAACCGTGTTTTTCTTCATTCTCCTATAACATCTGATTGTATGAGTGTCTCTCCAAGTCTCAAAGAAATCCAGGAAGTACATTTCCTCATGCCTTCTCCTAGCACTGTACTTCTGTACTCTGCCTCTCTCTTGCAGATGTGTCTCATTTTGTCTGAATTTGATACCATCTCTTCTTTTTCAGTATATCTATCTGCAGATATTTTCAGTGTCATGCTGATCATGTCCTATCTCTCTGTTCCTGAAGCATCAACTGTGGGAAGCCTGTTAGAGTAAAACTATAGGACTCTAAATCCTGTCTGAGCTGCAGTGATGCTTTCTAGCATTAGGTGTATATGATTCAAAAACTCATCTCTGTGTAACTTGAGTGGGTTTTTCTTAACCTAGAAGCCTCAAATTAAATATTTTTTCTTTCGGAACGAGAGTTTTTAAAATTATTTTGTTTAAGAGTTTTTTGTTTGAGTCCTGTTTTCCCAGAAATGGTGTTGAAAAAGTGAAGTGTAAGCATGAGATGTTTGTTTCAAAACTTTAGCAAGCTGTAGAAAAATGTGCCAAGTTTCTATAGCTCTCAGATGGTCAGTAGCTCATCTGAAGAGAGCAGTTTTAGTATGTTAGGGGAACTATGGGATTTCATATGCTGTAAAATAAAAATTGTCAAGATCCATCTGGTCTTCTATGCTGATGCCATTCCAGATATATCCATTTGTCAATAATTTATTCATTTTTGTGGCTTTGTAATAAAGAGGAGAAAATACTAGTTAAATTCTGATTAAAACTGTATAATTTTTTTCTGTAGTGAGATACTACTTTACTGAAATCACAGTGGGTAGATAAAATTAAGTATACTGTATCTGTATACTCACATAAATAGTAATTCTTTCAAAATATGATAGTTTTTCTTAAAAAAATGCTTTATGTTACTGTTTAGGTGCTTAGTTACAATGTATGTGCAGATAAGGGTTTTAATTTTTCTGGAAATACTAATTTCATAATCTATAAAATTAGGGTATGTCCATTATTAATATTCTGTGACTTCTTTACTATTACATTAGATAAATATATGTAGTAATCCCAGAGATCTAAACATGAATGGGTCTATTTATTGTAAGATTATAATTTGCTTAAAATTTGTTTTCGTTTAGTGAAGAGAAAATCATATCTTAAATCATGTAACACTGACGTTGCTGATATATTAGTATCATATAATCCTAATGAACACTAAGAGAATTTCTACTTCAGTTCCTGCTCAAAGCAAAGTCACCGTCAGTAAGTTGCCCAGGACATTGTTGAGTTGCATTTTGGATATCTCCAGTGATGGAGATATATTTAAACAGAATTTTCTGTGCTTCAGTTTGTGCCTGTTGCTTCTTGTCCTGTCACTGGGCATGGCTGAGGGGAATCTGGTTCCGTGTTCTTTACTCCCTGTTCCACTTCCACTTCCAAATGGGTAATTTTGCACCTTGGTAAAATTCCTCTTGAACCTTCCCTTCTCTAGGTTGCATAGTCCTATTTCTCTTAGCCTCTCCTTATATGACAGGTGCTCCAAGCCCTAAATCATTTTTCTGACCCATTGCTGGACTCATCCAGAGATGTCCATGGCCCTGTCACACTGGGCAGCTCAGAAGAACTGGACCCAGCACTTCACATGTGGTCTCACCAGAGTTAAGGTACATCATCTCTATGTCTGCTGGTAATGTTAAGGCAGCCCAGGATGCTGTTGGGCTGCTTTGTCACAAGGATATACTGCTGGCTTACACCAGCTTTTTGTCCCCCAAGTCTTTTATCTGCAAAGCTGCTATATAGTAAGTAGACCCACAGCCAGCTGGTTAATTAATCCCAAGCCAACTAGTGTTTGGGATTAATCTCCACTTGAGCAAATACCCGAGATTTCTGAAGAAGGCTTATAACATCATAGATCACCAGTGGATGTATCTGTGGTTTTTTGAGTCTTATTCTTGTTTTTGAGATGTTATTTTTGAGACAAGTTATTTTTTTTTTTGGAAGTGCTAGATTTCATATTCCTTTTTCTGAAGGGACCCAAGATTCAAAGGCATGTTATTGCTTGTCAAATCTGATTTCCTTTTATGACAAGGTAACCCACCTAACTGATCAAAGGAAGCCAGTGCATGTAATCTTTGTGGATTTCAGTAGAGCTTTTGATACTTCTCTCACAGGATCCTTCTGGGCAAAATGTCCGGCACACAACTGGATCAACACATCATGCAGTGGATGAACAACTGGCTCATGGGTCAGGCAAAAAGGGTTGTAGTGAGGAGGGGGACATCACATTGGTGACTTGCCACTAGTGGGGTTCCACAAGGCTCCATTTTAGGCCCTACGCTCTTCAGCATCTTCATAAAGGACTTGGACACAGGACTTGAAGTGATACTAAGTATATTTGCAGACAGTACAAAAGTGGGAGGAACTGTTGACTTCCTCAAAAGCTGAGAGGCCCTGCAGAGAGACCTCGACAAATTAGGGGACTGGGCAATCACCAATGATATGAAAAGGCAGGTGGTGGATTATGCTCCTGGGATGAGGCAACCCGGAGTTTACATACAGACTGGAGAGCAAGATGCTGGAAAGCAGCACCACGGAAAGGGACCTGGGAGTCCTGGCAAGTTGAATATGAGTCAGCAGTGCCCTGGCAGCCAGGAGGGCCAACTCTGTCCTGGGGGGCATCAGGCAAAGCATCACCAGCTGGGCGAGGGAGGGGATTGTCCCGCTCTGCTCTGCACTGGGGTGGCCTCACCTTGAACATTGTGTGCAGTTTGGGGCACTGCAATATAAGAAAGATATTAAGCCATTAGAGACTGTCCAAAGGAGGGGAACAAAGATGATGAAGGGCCTTCAGGGGAAGCTGTATGAGGAGCGGCTGAGGTCACTTGGTCTGTTCAGCCTAGAGAAGAGGAGACAGAGGAGAGACCTCATTGCAGCCTTCAACTTCCTTGTGAGGGGAAGAGGGGCAGGCACTGATCTCTTCTCAGTGGTGACCAGTGACAGAACCTGAGGGAATGGCCTGAAGTTGTGTCAGGGGTGGTTTAGGTTGGGTATTAGAAAAAGGTTCTTCATCCAGAGGGTGGTTAGGCACTGGAACAGGCTCCCCAGGAAGTGGTCACAGCACCAAGCCTGACAGAGTTCAAGAAGCATTTGGATTATGCTCTCAGGCACATGGTGTGACTCCTGGGGATGGTCCTGTGCAGGGTTAAGAGTTGGATTCTGATCCTTGTGGGTCCCTTCCAACTCAGCATATTCTGTGATGCTGCATATCAGCAGTGCCATAGCATGTGTTCAAAACATGCGTGCTTTCTCTCCATATCAGACATATGGGAAGAAGTCCTGGCAGACCTTGGTGGAGCAGCATTAAGCTAAAATTCATTACTTCAGTTTTTCCAGCCGGGACATGGCAGTTTTTGTAGCTCAGCTGAGGCATACATGCTTGTGACCTGCTAGTCACACTACTGTATGTGAACTTGTTTAATTTCTAAGAAAAGAAATGGGAATAGCAAATGGAATGCCCATTAAATATGTGTTGATTAAATCCAAAGCACATGTTATATTTATGTTGAAGTTTTGCTTTTGAAAACTAGTTACCTTCTTGTAGTGGTAAAGGTCCTGTATAGTTTAGCTCAAAAAAAGATACTGGTAACCATAAAATGATCTATTATTTTAATTATTTATTGTACAACACTACTCCTGAGTTACCTCACTTTTTATTTCAGCCAAGGTTTGTGGTTTTCATAAAACATTTACTGGAACATTGACTATACAACTGTACCTTATATTCCCAGGAAACTTCTTCAGTTATTTGATATTTAATACAGTATATAATCTTTTCCTTCAGAAGACTGAGGTATAAAATTCTTTCATTAATGGACTATCTTTACTTAAATGATTTTTTTCTTAAATTTGTGTTACTAGAGCAAGCAACATGCTTCAGTTTCTCTTAGTAAGGACCTTAGTTTCTCCTGGAACAGCAATGGAGACATCCTTTTTTCTGTGTATTTAAAGGAATAGAGCAGTCATGTTTTATCAGACTTTCGGAAATACATGCACTGAAAAGATGACTATTTCACAGCCATGTCTGCAGGTACACACTGAACCGACTGCTAAAAGGACTGACTACCAGTCTCCACACTGTGAACTGGTAGTCAGTCCTTTTAGCAGTCGGTCCTTCACCAGCCCTCTCCTGTTGTGTTCTCAGGCTGGGAAGTGATTCTGGCATTCTGTTGTCCATTCTCTTGGATCATAATTCCTGAGGCTCACAGAGTTAAGTAACTTATTGTTCACACACAGAACCACACATAGCATAGTGTTTCTGTTAATGGACTGCTTTTTTTCCCTTGTCCATCTTTATTCTGTTGGCAGACTGCTGACAAATTGGCAGCAAAACCTAATAAGGTTTGGGGGAACATTAGCTTGTATTTGGCGCTTCCTTCAGAGGTACTATGTTCTGGCTATGAATTTTTACTGTTCAGATTGACACTTTGAGAAATGTTCTGTTCATAGAAGTGAAAATTACGATTCCTGAAATGCAAATTTTTGTCTTATGTCTTTCTACTTGCAAGATGCCAGTTCCTTTCTGGTTCCTGATGTTATTACCATATTTGCTCCATTTTCCAAAATCTTTTTTTACTAAACCTTTTTGCTACACTTGTGATATTATACCTTTCTGCATGGCCAGGATACCACCTAACTGAGCAGAGGACTTCCCTTACTCATGTAGACTTTATTGTACAAGATCCGTGGTAGGTCTTGAACAAAACTATAAGCTTTATTTAAAAAGTAGTCCCTACCAACTAAATAACAGCTTAAAATGTAGAAAATATCATGATGGTTTTTTAGAGTGAACACACCTGCCCATAAGGAACGAGCTGAGATGACAAAATGCACAGCTGGTGGCTGAACTTTGAGGAAATGTGGAACTTTATTGGAACATCCTTTGCTTAGGACTCAAATATCATACTTACTAGTGTAATTTGCAAACTAATAAAACCTGAATCATAAGGAGAGTTTGACTTCAGTTGCATTGCTTTTCCAGTCTTATTTTTCTATTCCCAATTGGGAATATTCTATTCCCAATTGGTTCAGAACTTTCTGAAGTCTTCATGTGACTCCTCTGGAAAACCTGGAGGTGTAATAAAACCCAGAGGACTGAAAAATGGGGAAAGGAAAGGGAAGGAAGAAGGGGGAGTAGGGGAAGATAAGAACTGTTTCCATATGAAGTGCATGTAAAAATTACTGTAGTTTTATCTATACTGTATTAAACTTGCAACATGTATATCTACCAAGAGGAACTGTTTTCATACCTTTACTGTGTAATTAATATAAATACTGTGCAGGAGTTCCTGCACAGTTCCATAACTAATGTGGATTTTTAAACAGATTCAGAGAACACGTGGTATCCCACAGACTCATTAATATTGATCTCATACTACCTTTGGGGCTGAAAGACTGTACCCCTGTAACTGCATCTCGCTACTCCATTACAATTCTTCAATATGGGCAAAAGCATAGTATGCATTTGATCAAGTTTTACCTCATTGTTCAAGACAAAGAGCTAATTTTTATTAGTTTTGGTCAACTCTTCTGTTTTGTTCTGTTTTCTAGGATAGTCAACATATGAAGCTAGTGTATGCTTTCCCAAAGTTGAGTGATTTCAGTATAGCTGTTTACTTTCAACTTATTTTTTATATTTATATACTTTAGTTACTTAGGTGTCCTTAGATTATTACAGTATCTTACAGTACAAAAAAGAAGTTTTAAATTGGGACTGTATCAAGTCATGTTGGGTTCAGAATATATTTCCTTATGCCTGGCTAAGGATGATTTTGACAATGAGGGGAATTGGCCTTAGTTTAAGATTTCTAGTTTTAAGTCATTAAGCTTTGCTACAGATTTCCTGCGTTTATTTGTAAATTCACTTGAGGCCAGTTGTATAGTAGTACTTAGCATCTGTTCTGTCAAAACAACAAGTGGCTAGTTCCTGAATACAGTTCAGTATGTCTTATGGGGAAATAATTAGAAAAATAATTAATGCAAATCAGATACCATGGCACTTTATTTAGGACAATGTCAGGATATAAATAGAAATATCCAGTATCTTTAAATATAGTGACACTGTAATGTTGTTTTAACTACAGGTACCGAGAGGCTATTCTCAAGTGGGATGAAGCACTTCAATTAACTCCAGAGGATGCTACACTTTATGAGATGAAATCACAGGTAAAGCATGACAGTTCTTTATCAGTTGAGGAATTAAGAAAAAAACCAATGTGTTTGTCAGCAGATACTGGGCAACATTGTTTAGTTGTTGTGTGCAAGAACTACAGCTGAGAAACCGGCTATGTGGCTTTGATTAATCTTGTAAAATATCTTTCCCTGTCTAATGAAACCATTGGAGAGTAATGAAGGTGGAAAGAATTAAGGAACCCAGGCCTCAGCTTCCACCATGCCTTTGCTTGCTTTCCTGAAGAGGAGAGCAGGGCTAGGCAGTTCACTCTCTTTTTTTTCACATCCTTACATTGTGTAACACTTCTATTACACTGTGAATGAGAACACAAGAAAAGCTTATGTATAGAATATACATTTATAGAACTCTTTAGTGAATCTTTTTAACCAAACATCTAAGCATCTAATGTTTCAATTGGCAACCTCTCTTTCGTATGTGCAAATAATTATTACAGATGTTTTTCGCAGTATGACTTATGCTTACTGGAAGCTGTTTAGTATAACGTGTAATTTGATACCCTTCTACTTCTAAAGGCACTAATGTGAGCTGTAAAAATCCATTTTTGCCAAAATATGTAATTAATTAAAAAAATATTGTGGTTAATATTTAACTGATACTGTCTTAGAGCTGACTTAGAGCAAATACTGCGGCTGTTCATCTGTAGCTCAATGAAAATGTTTTGGAAGAACTGTACAACTTCAGCAAGAGCTTAACTTGCACTGAGTCTATAAAAATCTGCCTGTGTTGGTATGTGGGTCACATAATAGGGGAGGAGATTCATGGTAAGAATGACTTTGTGCAATACGCAAGGATTCTTTGTGGTCTCTACTAATTTTCTTTCAGCAAGGAAAAGTCTATTCATGAAGTAATTTCTTTTGAGAATTTAACATTGGAGGATGGAGTGTTTATCATAGTCTTGAATATGTCATATTCTGTTATATTTATTAAGATAATCCTACGTTGGGTAATATAGCAGCTTCCCAGTTCATGAGTATTTCCTTTCTCAGCCGCAAATTTAACATTTTCAATACTGTGTTGTTTAATATCCAGCTCAGATAAATATACTAACAGCACAGTAGGAATCTGTAAATGTTTATGGTAAGTTCTTGAAGCTCTGTATTTTAACAGATGTAGGACAAATGTCTTTTAGCATTTCTGAAGAGCGGAAATAGCGTTTAAAGTTCCTAGTTGTCAAAGACACTTGCAATAACTGTGTTTCCAGAAAATCACATGGGAATTGTGGAATTGCTCAACTGCTTCAAAAACCCATAGAAATTGATGAGATTTTTTTTTCCATTTGCCTCAGCTAATCTTTGACCCACTTAAAAACAGGTTTTTATGGTGTGTGAAGAGGTTAGGGGTGCACTTTTCTTTGCATGCAAGATCTGTCAGTATATATAATTGATATTCCATTACCAGCCTAAGCTGCTCCCGCATTGCAAGAACGAGTGGCAAGTAAATGTTTATGCAAGTTCATTTTTACATTTTTGTTGAAAACCAAAAATCTTTAAAAAAGACCCTACAACAACAACCTAGTGTTGATCATAATGTTAGATAAGTAGCATTGTAACTATGTTAAAAGGAATGTATAAAGACTGCCTGTATTAATGTGTGAAACTAATTATGAGCTGAATTTCTTAGATATTGACTGAATTACTTTATTACTGCTTTGAATTACAAAGATGGAGGAACAAAGTTCAACAAATTCTTTAAATCTGTGTTTGAATATTTGGGGACTGGACCATGTGGGACTCTTTACTGTGTGAAGAGAGATATCAAAGGACTTGATACATTGTGATGTTTATAACAAACTTTCTTGAAATGAGACATTCTGATATTCTGTACCACTGCTGAGAACTAACCTGGTTAGTGTTGCTTATCTAGTGATACTTCTACCTCAGATCTCAGATAACATAGTTGAACACACTATGCAACTATGACGGGATTTTTAAAGGACACAATACAATTGTTTATAGACGTTTATAAAAACAAGTAAATTCGAATGTAAACACTCAGGTTTAGTTCCACTTAATAAGCTTTTTAGATGTTTTGGCATCAGCAATATGAGGATCTAGTTTTGTACAGTGCTGCATCCTGAATTTGCATTTGTTGAACAGGACCAGGATTTCAGATGTATGTCTCCTCTTTGTTTTTGTAGATGAAACCCATCACACTCATATTCAAATAATTCCATTTCCTCTTTTCTAGAGGTTTTTTTAATCTTGAACTGGGTGAACGACTTCCCACTTAAGAAAGTATGAGGTTTCTAAGACAAGACCAGACTTACGATCCCAAGTTTAGGTTATAATACGTTGCTAAGAATCGCTGATTATTTTTAATTTTTTTTTTCCTTAAGTTGGGATGTGTAGTGAGACAAGTTTACTATCAGAACATTAATGTAAACTCCAGAAATCGAAATTGCAAAAAAAGCATTTCTGTGTGGTGTAATGGTAATCGCTTTACAGCATGGATAAATGTAAGCTGCTTATGGGTAAGATGAATTTTATTCATCTGTATTTTGAAATGGGTTTCTGGATGGAAAAAGGAATTGGGTTAGTTTCACTGGACTTGGAATGTATCTATATATAGTGATTCAGCCTCAATCCAGTGAGGTCATTTAAAACCAGAATTTACTCAGATTCATGAAACTTCCAAAATATTGTGGGTAGAACAGGATGGGTCACTCCATTACCTACATTAATACTTGGTCAATGTCTTGGTGATAGTTGCTACATTTAACTAGCTTTTTACCTCTGAGTTCTTCTAATTCTTCTAATCTCTCATGTATGGCTTTTAAAGCTATATCTGTTAAAGTAAGTAATTGTATGACATGGATGTTGTTTGTTATAATGCGTGTAACAATGGTAAATCTGTTGGAATAAAGCCCTGAAAATCCACTTACTGAACATCTTTATAAGACATTTCCCTCTAGTCAGTTTTATATATACACGTATGTATATGTAAAATGAGATTCTTGAGATGAGTGTTGGAAAACAGAGTGCATTAATAAATTTATTCTTTTGCAATGACTGACAAGAATTGCTGAGTCATTTTGTTAATAACTGAAAAAACTACCTATGCTGGACAAAATGCATATGCATTCAAATATGTACTTGTTTTAATGGACTTTGAGAAACTGATGCCAAAGTTACTAGGAGCACAGTAATTACTACCATGATCTGGAAGAGCATTTTTAAAGCAGTCTGTCTACGTTAGTACACACAACAGTCATAAATAGATGAAAGCGGAATAATTGCCTTTTATTACTGAGGTCATAATTCAGTAAACAAAACATTAAAATTCATTAAAAACTACAAAAGACTCCCTAAACATTTACGTAGATGTTTTGGAGTTTTGGAATTTGCAGTAGAAAGTACTGGTAAGAAGTACTGAATACTTGGGATGCATAAAAATGTTCTGGTGAATGTGTACTCTCTGTTTTCTCTTTAGAGAAAAAACAGAATCACTTAATCTTGGTAGGATGTACACCTGTCCACTAGTAATAGTTTGATTCATTTCACAGATCTGCTGCAGAAATTGCACTCAAACCTGTAATTTTACTGAAAGTTTTGGAAAAATACATAGCATTCATTACATATCATTTGATACAAAGCACAGTCATTTAGAACTGTTGAGGGGAAAAAAGGGGAAAATGATATATGACGGGGGTTGTTTTTTAAAAATTTTTTAGGTACTTCTAAATTTTAAGGTACAGTCCATTAAATGGAATCAAAGAGAAGCCGGAGGATTAGGCTTCAGAAAAATTTAGTGATACTAAAACAGCAGAAGTATGTAGGGTTTATCAGAGGCTATGCTTGTGATGTGTCTTGGTTTCTTCAGTACAGGATTACTTTCTGTAAGTCTTGCCTTCCTTTGTTCTCCCCTGCCCCCCTTTTTTTTAGTGTACTCACCCCTGTGCTGTGCAAGTACTTTACGTTAATTACAGTAAATACTGAACATTTGAATCCTCCTTTACTCTGCACTCATATTTATCTATTTAATATATCTTAGAACAGCAAGATTAGATAAATGCTTTTTGCACTTCAGCAATAGTACTAATATGTTCTAAAATTATTCATCATACTTGTGGGTCAGATGGGATGAAAGTGGTTGCCCATACATGAGTCTTACTCTTGTGGTTGACATTCTCCTCATACTGCAGGAATGCAGTTGTCATTTGTTTCTTACAGTGGTGTCTACCACCACAGCATGTGGGTGTCTGAAATCATGACCTCAGAGTGTGATGCAGGTTTTCAGGTAATGTGCCAATCTCATGGTAGTCTTGGAAACATATGGCAAGCTTTGAGCTACATTAAATATTGCTAACTGTGATTTATAGGCTTAGTTATGGAGATTGAATGCAAGAAGAAAAATACTATGGTAACTGCTGAGTAAGAGATTTTCACTTTCAGGAACCACTTTTTTTCTTCTTTAAATAGACTTCATGTCTACATTAGGCTTTGCTGTTGCAGAATGCTTACTCTCTAAATACAAGTCATTGTTAAGGTCTTTTTCCATGCTGAATTAGAGGAGATTGTTTCTGTAATTATATCATGTGCACTGTAACTGTCTTCGGTAGGTTCCAGTCTTCTGTTAAAAAGAAAAAATACAACCCGGGAGTTTTTCAACAATAGTTGCACATTTATTGTGTTTAATTCTCCATATGTTTGTCCTTCAGAGTATTCTGTTACCCTTTCATAGAGTGTAGGGTTTATAGACAAGGGGATATGCCATCAGAAGCAGTTCATTTACTTCTAATGGAGTTGCTTAAATAGTTCAGGTGAATCATCCTCTAGCATGCCTGTTTGTCTCCATGGGGATAGAAGTGAGTTTGGGTGACTGTCTGAGGTCAGACAACTGAACTATAAAAAGCAAGATAAGATGAGCTGTTCCTTAGTTATTGAAACAATGGTTGTTGCCTGGGTAATCCCAGAAAACTTAAACTTTTTTTCAATTTTGCTTATTTTTCTTCCTCTTATTTTTCTATTTCTTTTATAGGTACTGATGTCTTTACATGAAGTGTTCCCAGCAGTGCATGCAGCAGAAATGGCTGTCCAGAGAAACCCACGTTCCTGGGATGCCTGGCAGACTTTGGGACGTGCCCAGCTTGGATTAGGAGAGATAGCACTGGTAGGAAAGCAAAATTAGTTGTGAATGAGAAGGAAAGAACAGAAATATGAAGGTAGCTGTATATCCTGATGGTAACCTGAATGTAGACAAGGAAAAAGATTGTTGTTACTTATCTCCAATAATTTTCTGTACGTTATTGCTTTTCACAAATGCTTCCTGTGCAGTTTTGTTGCTGGACTTGTGAAAGACCTGCCTAGCTTGAAGACTTTTGTGTTATATGCTATATTTACGTGGTGGTTTTAGGGCGTAGAATAATTATGTTGACCTAAATACATATTCTAGGCGCTATACTGCTGCAGGTCACCATAATTTAAAGGTGAACATAATGTGAAGTCCCAGTTGATATTCAGGCTCACTTCTATACATGCCTGCTGATAAAATTCTAGTATCTTGTTTTCCTTGTCTCCTGCTCTCCTGCTTCACATTCCTGCTTTCCTCTGACTCCTTGACCTCAAATGGTGACTGAAGTTGCTTCTTCACTTAGTAACACAGCAAAAAGCCAGGGATGCTCTGTAGTAGTAGATGAAGTGCATCTTTTTTCTGGCTGCAGCTGTATGCCATGGTGCTGTCTTGTGTACATGATGTAACGCAAAGGGAGGCTTTCCCCCTATGTCATCTTACCAGCTGTGTGTAAATACTGTAACATATAGAGTATAATAGATTTCTCCTAGTTGGTGTGGAAACACAGCAAATGATGTTTTAAATTCAGACATATTCATAGAAGTCCATTAGAAGAATAACTCATCATGAGCTCTCAGATAAGAAAAGATACTGCTTACATTTCAAAACCAAAAAACTAATTTTTAAAATACAGTAAGGAGCAGTATTAAAACAAACAAACCAAAACAAACCCAAACAATGGGAATAACCTAGAATTACAGAATCATGGAATGGTATGGGTTGGAGGGAATCTTAAAGATCATCTGTTTCCAACCTTCCTGCCATGGGCAGGGACACCACCCTCTAGACCAGGTTGTTCAGTGCCCTGTCCACCCTGACCTTGAACACTGCCAGGGATGGGGCATACGGAGTTTCTCTGGGTAAGCTGTTCCAGTGCCTTACCACCCTCACAATAAAGAATTTCTTCCTAAAATCTAACGTAAATTTCCCCTCTTTCAGTGTGTACCCATTACTCCTTGTCCTGTCACTACAGTTCCTGACGAAGAGTCCCTCTCTGGCTTCCTATAGGCCCCCTTCAGATACTGGGAGGTTGCTGCAATATTTTCTTCTCCAGGCTGAACAGCCCAAGCTTCCCTGTCTTTGTAGGGGAGGTGCTCCAGTCTCCGTAGACAAAACCTAAGGCAAAACTGTGCATTGCAGATGTGCAGAGTGCTCCCTTTGTTGTTATAGTATCATAGTATGAAATATATCACATAAATCCATGCATATCTGCATTACAACACTGGTGACATTCCATGGCTTTTGTGGTGTAGAAGGTAAGGGTAGATGCTCTGTTCTGTCTGGATCTTTTCCTTTTAAGGAAGGGATGAAACCTTTGCTGTAAATTATGTCCAAGATTTCTAAATGCATTAGGCTCAGGAAATTCAAGGTTTTATTTCCTTCAAGGGTCCTGGGTAACTAATGCTTCTTATTCTGTAAAAAAAGCTACAGCTGCTGTAATATAAGTTATAAATAGTGATATATCCATATTACTTGTACCACCAGGTCTTCTCACTAGATCCTGTAAGCTTTGCCTACATAGGCAAATCATATCACACCAGTCAGAATGGATTCTGATTAATATGTTCTCACATACAGAGAACTTGGGGAGTTGTCCAAAAATGTAGATAATGTTCACTATTTGTTTGTCAACCAAGTAATTTTTAAGGAATTTTAAAAGGTTAAGACTGAAGGAGTTTTAAAATATGAAATGAGTTCATAATTATTGAACCTGTGGAGGCTTCTTGCCCATGTGGTCTAAGTCATAATTATCCTTTTTCCTCTAGTCTTTCATTGCCATGATTTTCTAATTTTTCCCTGTATTATATTTTTTACAAAGAAAAATTAATAAAGCAGAAGTGTCAGGGCTTTTTAGTGTTTTTTTTTGAGATTTGGAAATTAGTACCCTTCTCAAAAGCAGCTTCTTCTGTTTCTTTGTTTCATTTTTCCCCACCAGTGTCTGTCTTCATTACCCTCATCTTACCAAATGGTCTGTTGTAAATATTTTTATTATTTCACAAGGGATGATGCATTTTGTCTTAGAGGAAAAAAATGATTGTATTTTAATTTGAAGTTTCCCAGGTCTAAAATACAGCTTCCAAACAAATCTAATTTATGAACTGTCTAACATATTCATTTTTTGCAAATAAAGATTTGTTTTGATTTAGTTTTTGTCAAACTTGTGATAGAAAGAATGATGTAAATTAGTCCCTTTTTATTTTACTTTTTTAAAAGTTGTTTGCTCTTTTTTTTTTTCTGAATTTACTAAATAGGTTAATTCAACAGTACTACTTAAATGTGAGCTAGGAGAACTTTATTTCTGTAAAGGCAGAAATTCCTTAAATTCTACAGATCATTGTGCAGAGCACAACTGAGTAAACTTGCAGTGTGAATGTAGAAACTGTAGAAATTTAGTCGGGCTTTCAATATTTCATTTAATTGTAGATATTTGGATTTACAACTTATATTTACTGTATTGGTGATGACATCTTAACCAGTAACAACATTCACATAGCTTCATTAGAACAGCTCTTCCTGTGAAACAGAGTAAGCCCCATACTTTGATTAAACAGGAAAAAAATAACAGCCCAAACAGAAGCAGCATTAAAAAATCTCAAACAAGAGAGGACCAAACAAAAGTGACAAGATTCCCATGGTGGAGAAATTCATCAGCCATCTGGAGATGGTCATGGGCAAGCAGATCCAGGTGGCCCTGCTGGAGCAGGGGATTGGCCTTGGTGGCCTCAGAAGGTCCTGGCCAACCTCAGCCATTCTGTGATTCTGTGACTGACCCTGTTCTGGGTCCCTGTCAGATCTGGAGTACTGAGGATTACAAAGTGAACTGGGTAGATGTGTCAATATGCACCAGTTTTTGCATGCTTTTTGTTTGATGTTTCAAAGGATGTGGTTTGTTGTATTCTTACTAAACACTTAGTGGCTTAGCAGTCTTTATGTGTGACAACATTTTGTCAAAGGAATATGAATACTGAGATCACCCCTTTCTTTTATTTCTCTTGAAAGAAATAGTTTTAGGTATTGTAGATAATGATGGGAGTTATGTACTCCCAAAGAGAGAAATGTTTTATTGGAATCCAGCTAATTAACGTAACTAATTCTGAATTTGAGATAATTTTTCAAAATGTTACCAGTGTTAGCATTTAGAAATGTAAAAGATTTTGGTAATCAAAAGGAAGCTGATGGTTGGCCTTCCACTGAAAAGCTGAAGTATTTGGGAAATACTAAGTTAGAGAGAAAATGCCATGCTTTGTCAGTTAAAGTGGGGTTCCGTTATATTCTTTTCAACAGATTTTAACAGTCCTACTGAGTTATAAGTAATAGGCAGCAATATTACTTTCCCCAGAAAGGTCCTGTGTTAGTCCTGAAGTGCAATCCTTTTTTTTTTTTTCTCAACTGCTGTTGGAAATCATAAATGTGTTTTGTGTTAACCTACCTAATAATTTTTAATGAATGAAAGGATTTTCTAATCAGATTTTCCATCAAGAAAGCAGAAGGGCAAGCAAGTCTCCAAAAGTTGAAATGCCCTTTTCAGGTACATTTCTACCAGGGGTACTGAGTTCTTGCAAGTGATTGCAACTGATATAGCTGGTGTCTTCTGAGCATCTTTGGCAGACGCTCAGAACTTTTGAGAAGTACATTTCTGAACATTTTGACCTTGTAATTAAAAGTGCTAGCTAAAACAGATTCACAAGATAAGACAAACTGGGATGTGACAGAAAGTTTGTTGTACAATTGTTTTGAAATTCCTGTAATAATTTTAGCAGTAGAATTTGGTAATAGAGAGGTGAATGTTTTCTAGTCTCCTGAAGTGTCGTGATTTGCAAGGTAAAAGTACTCATACCCCAGAGCTGGATGCAGTGCTCCAGGTGGGTCTCACCAGAGCAGAGTAGAGGTGCAGAATCACCTTGACTTCCTGCCCCCTCTGCTTGGATGCAGCCCAGGACACTGTTGGCTTTCTGGGATGCAAGCACACATGGCTAGCTCATGTCCAGGTTTTCATGCACCATAACCCCAAGTACTGTGTTGAATGCTGTAAAAACAAAAAACAAATGAACAAAAAAAATCCGTATTAAAAATCATTAAAGAAAGAAGATTGTTTGTAGATGTACGCATATCTTCATTGGTGGACATCCTTTAAAATAGGTCAGAAAGTGTCTCTCAGGTGTAACATAAAGGCCTAATACATGCTTTGGTGGCAGATGCAAACTGCATAACCTCTTAAAATTCTCCCTTACCTTTTTTAGGGGTTTCTGTATAGTGACAGTTGCTAAGTCCATGAGTTATAAAAACGTGTAAAAACCGTAGTCTGATCAAAACTGCCCTTCACATTGAAAGACTGTGCAGACTAGCAGAAGAGACTGCTCATGGGACAAATGAAAGATTGTTTTCTGCTGAATGCTGTCTAGTGAGATAAAATGTAAAATACTTTAAAAATACAAATTTTTCAAATATTTTAATTCCACAAGCAGAAATATCTTGCAGTAGATTTTACATTGCACCTCCCTGCAGAAGCAAAACCAGATACGTGACTATGTCCTGTAGTCCTTACATGTGGGAGCTCTGAAACCACAGCTGCCCTTTAAAATGAGGCTAGAAATAACAGTTTAATCTACTGTCACCATGTTTTCCTATAATAAAACAGACAGTTGGCAAAGGAGATTTACATCTCCGTTAGGGGGAGATTTAGAAGTAACACTCTTCTTTTCTTCTATCTTAAAAGAAATTAGTGGCTTCAGGTGCAGTTACAGTGGCAGCGTAAAATTTTATATCTAGGATAAGTCTGTATTTTTCAGTACTACATTGCTGCTTTCAAATTAATCCCTCTGATCTTTTGAAGCGCTTAAAAATTTATTATTTTATTATTTCTTTGTAAAAATGTCACACACAAAAACTTTCTTCTAATTGATTTACTAAGATGATCTTTTTATGCTTTATGAATCATCAAAGCAGCTTCAAAGTTTTTTTGGTAAGATTTTTTTCAAAGCTTACCTTATATTTTGTTACTCTGTTTAACATTGTTTATTGTACATGATTGTAACTATATATAGACAAGCTTTAATTAGGGGACCTCTTCCATGGAAAGCTTAAAAGCAGATGGTGTTTGTTTATATTTTGTTTTCAACAGAAATACAAAAAAGAGCATTTAGTGTTTACTTGGAGTTCATCTATCCCCCAAAATTAAAAGCTAGCAGAGTTGAATAAAATGACACTGGTTTACAAGAATTAAACTGCACTCCTCCTTCTGTTTAAAGTTCAGCATGCTCCTACACTTCAGAGCTGGCTGTTGGCCAATAATCAAAGTATTTTTTTTTTCCCCGGAACTGAAAGACTGCCTATTACAACAGCAGTAATACTGGTAGCATAATCATAATTTCTTAAATCTGATTTGTATCCCTTGTCTTCTGAATTCACGTCATACAGGGTTCATATATTCCTCTGTGCCATCAGAAGTATGAACTATCAGTTTCTGTCAATGCAGATGAAAGCTTGTGATTTTGCAAATTAATTTTTATGCTTTAAGTATTTATAAATTACAATAGAATATGGAATCTGATGGTTGTTCTTATGTCTTTAAAGTCTTAATATGCAAATTGCTATAATTCTTCTCAAATATAATCCAAATCTATATAATAATCCATATAATCACTGTTCTCCCAGTCTATAGGAAGGCTTCTGTATGTTCTCACACAGGAGTTTGGTCACTACCATGACCATTTTCATATCTGGCTGTACAGTCATAAATGTGAAATACACACATGTCTCTGTACAGATGCACATAAGTTTGAGTAAGTAAGGTCAGTCTTTACCTTTTCACTGTTAAAAAACCTAAAATACAATACATTTGTAATTCTTGGTCTAGCTTTTTTCCAGTATTGTAGCAACCTCTTTTTACTGTCAGATAGTGCATCTACTGGATTTAGATGGTCACTTTTTTTTTTAATATATTTAACAATTTATGTGCTGAAGATTTCTGAATCGTTTCCTAGTTGAACTGCATGAAAGGAGAGTCAGTATAAACTTTACTTACTTGTTACTAATATTACATGGTTTATGAGATTATAGGAGTTCTTTCTGAAAGGAACTCTCCAAGTTGAGAGTTTATTTGCCTACTTTTGCCTGTTTATTTAGGTGTTTTTGCAAACACAAACCTGTTTTAGAAACTGCTTGTCATGGGGCTACTATTATTGTAGTATTAGGTCTGTATATGAAGTGATTGTATGCTAATTTAAAAGCAGCAATATTAGCAATACTTTAAATTTCAGTCAGACCTTTTCTATATTTCTTTAAACCATATCTGCTTTTGCCTTTCCATACATCTGATGATGAAAGAGACGTGGGAAAGAAAACCATCAAACCAAAAAATTATTTTTGCTTTTACCTTTTTAATTACAATACTGTTTTTCATATACATGAACTCTTTATTTGTGCCCTTGTTGCCAGGTATCTGTTTTGTTTATGCGTTTTCATACTTTCAGACACAGTTGTTTGGGAGTGATGCTGCTATGGAATGTAAGCTGAGGGAGGGTTGCTTCAGTAAAGACAATTTGAAGTAAAATGGCTTTTGTCTTTGAATGGATGATGTATGTAATTTTTTTGTTGTTGTCAATTTTTATGATGAAATAGGTAGACTTCAGAGTGTCCAATCTTTGTTTCTTCCCTCTTCTGTTTATAGGCAATCCGAAGTTTCCAGGTATCCTTACACATCTTTCCAATGAACCCCGAAGTATGGAAAGAGGACCTTTCCTGGGCCAGAAAACTACATGAACAGCAGAAGGCAACAAAGACTGAGTCAGTGCAAGCACTAGTGAAAGAAAAGGAGCTTGCACAAGAACCAATCCCTGACTATGACTTCGAAAGTGATGAAATTGTGGCAGTATGTGCTGCCATCGCAGAGAAGGAGAAAGCCCTTTCAGCAGCTAAAACAGCAGTGATTGTGTCTGCTTCAGGTACAGTAGAGACTGTTACTGAGAAGGACAATTGTCCCACAACTCCTGATGAAACCCTCTTCATCAGAGCCCGATAGGGCAGCCTCATGGGTTGCCATCCTGTTTTAAGAACTAGTGTTATTTATTGTGTTTGTCTTGCTTTGTGTTTGTTTGTTTGTTTTCTTTTAGTGGTAGGAGACCCTACAAAAGTTAAAGAATAGAAGTTAGTTTTCTTTTGTAAATTAAAAAATCAATGACCCAAGTTGTTGCTCCACCCATGTTTTTGGAGAAGAAAGCCAAGAGCTGATTCTGAAAATCTTATGAACAAATGTAATCTTAAAATGCTTAACTGTGTTCTAACAGCTGCTTTCATCTTGATGTATTTCATAATTTTACAAGTGAATGTCTACATTTTTCCTGTAATTCGGAAGCTTTTATTTAAACTGTAAAAGTGTCGCGGTTTATCCCCAGCTGGCAGCTCAGCCCCATGCAGCCACTCGCTCACTCCCCCCGGTGGAATGGGAAAGAGTGAAAGGGAAAAAAGCTTGTGGGCTGACACACAGTTTAATAGGGAAAGCCTAAGCTGCCTATAAAAGCAAAGCAAAACAAGGGATTCGTCCACTGCTTCCCAAGGGCAGGCAACTGCTCAGCCATCCCCAGGAAAGCAGGGCTCCATCATGTGTAACAAACATTGGGAAGACAAACACCATCACTCTGAATGTCCTCCCTTCCCCTACCACCATCTTCCTCCAGTTCTATATGTTGAGCATGGTGACATTTGGGATGGAATATCTCTGGGGTTAGTTGGGGTCAGCTGTTCTGGCTGTGTCCCCTTCCAACTTCTTGTGCACCCCTGGCATCCTTGCTGGTTGAGTGGGTTGAGCAGGAAGAGATGTTGACACTGTGTGAGCACTGATAATGAAAAAGGCCCTATGTTAGCAACACTGTTTCCAGCACAAATCCAAAACACAGCTCCATACTAGCCACTGTGAAGAAAATTAACTCCATCCCAGCCAAAACATGCACAAAAAGAAAAAGGAATTTTTAAAAATTATTTCAATAATTATTAATTAACATTATTTATCTTCCACTCTAAGTTTGAACTGTTTTCTGTTATCAGCAGCCTTTATTCGCATTAAGATTACTTTTTCTTTGAGATAGTTTCCTATGAAGCAGAGATGGGTTATTATTTTGCATATATGTGTATGTGTGACAGATTTGGTTTCTGATTTGTAGTCTTATGAAATCAAGTAGCAACCTCTATGTTGCTTTCATAGGTGAATGGGTTAAACACTGATTAGATGAAAGGAAATGCTATAGCAAACAAGCCCCTGAATGCATACTTACACTAAATGTTTCACCAGAAGAAAGAACATTCAGTTTGAGACTGAAACTGGCCTTCCCTTATCTTGAGTGCTGTGCTGCAGACATGACCGAAAGCAAAATGGTGGGAGTAGGAAGTAGGTATGGCTGAGGTGTATTGTGTTCAGCCTTTTCTTTCCTAGTGAGGTTAATCTGATAAAGGGAGTAAATTTGTTTTTCCTAATTCCTATGACCTGCCACTAAAAGTATGTTCTTAGTGAACCAGTTTTTCAGGACAGCATTACTTTTCATCCATTTTGGATGCTGTGGCGGGCATTCACATGGTGTTAACGTAGGGGCATACTGTAGGAGATTTTTTCAATGTTGATCTTTCTTTAGGGAAAGGTGGCAATTGGTTCCTCACACAGGCAGTTCAGAGAAAGTAAGTCATGCTGTTGCTTTGATGTGCTCTGTGCTGAGATTACTCATTTCATTGTCTTGGAGACATGGCAGAGATGGTTGCCTCCTAACAGTACTGGAAAAAATGGTCAACTGAGGAATTCCTGAATAATTCAGGATTGGGAACATGTCATTTTTACTTGATTTAGATAACATTTTGTTTGATGACATTTGAAAAATAGTTTTGTAGTCGAGTGAAACCTTTTGAAATCTTTGCCTTTTTTAAGTCTGGTTTCTAATTTTAAAATAACATGTTTTAAAAGAAAATAATGTTGCTTGAGAAGCACAGTAGTTTTTGCAATAGAAAATGTATTGCAGAAAAATTATCTCAAATCATACTTTAGTATATCTGATATCAGAATATTTTTATTTAAGAGGGCACTTACAGTCTTTGCAAAAATTAATTATCCCTTTCAAAAACTTAATTGCCATATATTGTACTTATAAGTTTTCATTAATTTTTGCAAGATTCTTCCTGAATAATATAGGTTTTTGTATGTGTGAATTTTTAGATCTGTGCTTGCTGCAGTCATCAAGGAAAGGAAGACGCGACAGCCAGGGGGTTTGCACAGAATGGTAGCTCAAAGCTATTGCAACTTTATTCTAGGGTGCTAGCTCTATTTATAGAGTCATGTGGGAAGATTCTAGAAATTGGGGAGGAGCATAGGACAGGCAGGAACAACAACCAATCATGAGAGGAAGGAGGGACCAGAGGATTAGCGTGGGCTAATGAGGGGAGTATCTGCAATGCAGCAACTCACAACCAATCAAAAAATAGGGGATAAACGTGAGGGGAAAATTACAATACCGTTTGGTATAAACTGTGGTATAATAAATATTTAACTTTTATTAACAACTTGAATCAGTCTCTGTTAAGTCAAGGGTCTCTGTCTTCACAAATCCATGCTGGATATCTTCAAAACGTGTCCTCCTCGGCTGCTGCCTCAGCCATAACCTCCTGCATCTGCTTCTTCCATTTCATAAATTTGTCTCTCTCTTCATCCATGCCCTCCGCATGTGCTTGCACAAGCACACACAAAGTTACACTTCTTAATATCTTCCGAGTATTCAAAATAATTACAATTACATTGACTAAAATTTTTTAAGCAATGTAAAACATCATCCTACATTTTTATTTGTTCATTCAACAGAAATAGATTTTAAATGCTTATTGAGTAGGCATTTGATTAAGATATGGTTTGACAGTTTAAATTGTTACAGGTGCAGGATTTTTTAATGTTATTTCTCCTATCAACGTAAATTATACAATCTAGTCAGTCATGAGAAGAGTTAGCATGAGAAGGATTTGGACAGATTTCTTTGAAGACAAGATGTTCTCCAGCTAGAAAAAGAAATCTGTGAGATACTCTAGGCCATGTTTTCATTTTAAAGGAGCTTAGCTATATCCACCACATCTTTTCTTTCTCTGCGCTTTAAACTTGCATCAGTGTTCTGTATTTACTCATAAAGGAAGGAGTTTCCCTCCTCTCAGAGGCCCGTGTTATCACAGAATCTGTTTCCAGTGAAATGATCCACAAAGTTCCTATTGACTTCAGCACTGCAGGGCCAAACTAATAGAGGGCTGTGCATCTACACCATCAGGCAGAACGGCTGCACTGGGTTCCAGGGATGGTTCTTTCCATCCCCTGCACCAAAGTGTGTTTTCCTTCTGATAAGATTAGGTTATGAATTCTAGGTATTGTCAGAATTGTGGTGTTTTGTGGAGCACTGTAGAGCAGATAAGTTCTCATGGCACTGTTATTCTCAAACTGGGAAGAAGTTAAAAAATTGATGATTTTGACATTGTTTTTTGTACAGTATGCTATGTTTTGCATGTATGGAAATTTCTGGATCTGTTTGACTAAAATACTGACTTCTCTGCTACTTAGTGATGTCTGTTTATTCTTTTGGTTATAACAAAAATAAGTGTTATTGCCCATTTTGGAATGCTCCTCATTTAATAATTGGCTTCTGTCTCTGGGAAACACGTTAATGTGTTACAGTAAAAAAAATTTAAAAAAGACATCTCACTTGATGCTTCTAAGCCTTTCAGGGGAGCAAAAGGAGATGTTATCTGAAATAGGGTATCTGTGACACTCCCCCTTTGACATCAGGAATTTATTTTATTGTTCTTCATCCTGAGTAGTGGCAGTGACTGCAGTAGTTTTCATGTGTTTGCTTTCCATGTGAATCATACATTAAAATGCTCAAATGTTGCAATGTCGTTAAAGAGAAAAGCACAACAACAACAACAGGTTAGGTGGATTAATTTGCTTGATTTAAAAATCTACAGTTAAACCTTTAAATGTATTTTTTCCCCTTTGAGTCCCTTTACATCCAGTGGAAAGAAATACACAGCCTCACAGGGCTATTCATATGCCTTGTGTTAGATAACTATCTTAGAATTAGTTGAATCAGCCTCCCAAGGTACCTAATTATTTCCCTTGACTACAAGGGAAGTTCAGATTGACTGACTGGCAGTTAACTTCAAATGCTGAAACTGGGCATGTGAGTTCCACTCTTATAGAGGGAGGTAAGTATTTCTTGAAAACTTAAAGATAGATTATACTGAGAGAGAATAAATCCTTTCTGATAATTCTAGAGGGTAAACAAAAAAGTATGGATCAGATAACACAACAGTGACTCTTAATTTGATAATACCACGAGATACTGGGTTTTAAAAGTAATCATGGAGGAGGTAAAAAGCAAATCTAGTCATTTACTCTTCTAATTTCTGAAAGTTGTCTGAAGTTGTCTGAATATCTCTTGGTGTTGGGGATCAACATCAGAGAGGTAACTCTGGAAACTTGCCTGGCCATACAAGGTCCTCTCAGTCCTAAAAACAAGGGGAAGGAGGTAAAAAACTTGTATTGAGGGCAAGTGCTATCTTAACTTATTTTGAGGCCATACAGTAGCTATAAAACTGTAATGACCACAGCTAGGACTGGGGCACAGGAAAGCAGAAGCATGTGGGCTTGGTTTGTTGGCAGGTTGCAGGCACCATGTGTTTCTTGTAAGTTAGTATCACCTTAACATTGTGTTCTCAGTTGGGCTGGAGGCCTTGGGCTGTTGTATCTCCAGGGAAGGCTAATTCAGAATCAGGAGGAGCTGCTGGGAATGGACTGCTGGGTCCTGCTGGCCTCGTTTTAAGGGCTGATTTTAGTCACAAGGCTAGGAGCTCTAGGGGTTGTAAAGGATAAAAGAGCAATGAGAAAAACTAGGTCTGGGGATTGAGTTGACTTTGGGTTCACAAAGCAGGAAATTTAGACTTCAGTTGGTTTCCAGATCCAGTAGATCCAGATCTAGACCAAGGCCTGGGAGTGGAAGGGCCTGGTCATAATTAGTAGCTCTAATGGTAATTCTGCCTTAGGTAGAATAGGTTTGTTGTTTTGTCAAGGAGCAGAACTAAAAACTTTCAAAAGTTTCTTTGGTTAGGATGCTGGCTGGTGCCATTTGGAGATGGCAGATTACATTGATCTTGTTAGTGCATTGGCACTGCGGCTGTAGTGCCAGTTTGAGTCAGGCAGTGCTGGTCTTGCAGACTGCAGGAATGTATATGCTTGATTTAAAGCAGGATCCTGGAGCCCACCCTTAGAGTCCAAGTCCTCTCACAGTATATCCTATACCTTAAACGTTCATAAGGCTAACTTAGTGATCAAAGATTCAAATTAATGCACAGATTGTCACAGAAACCACTGTCTTGTACAGATTCTGGCTCTCATCCTACCTGTAGTGGGAGGATCCTCCAAGCTATGCCACAAAACAGGGACTTAAATTGAGTTAGGGCTGGGGCTTGGGGCGTGGTAGCAGGGTCAAGAGGTCTAGCAATGCCTCTGAGTGGAAAAGGTTTGGTGAAGTGGTTGGGATGTGTGGGCAGGACAGACTGCTGGAAGTGAGGGAGGGGGTGTGCCAGTCACAGGACTAGCAGGGTGGAGTCAGATACAAGTTTGGTATGAGGAGATTTTGAATGGTAAATCAGTGCATTTTCTGTGAACACAGAGTGGTGAAGGTGGATGCAGATGTGAAAGGCCATTCTGAGGGTTAGGAATGTAGGGGAGCAACTGTGTATGAGAAGGGAAGCCCTTTTGAATATGTGGAAACTGCTCTTAATACCTTGGACAAAAATAACCTTTTAACCTCCATTTGGCAAATTATACTCTACAAACTTGAAGCTTTATTTTATGAGACTTGCTGTGCTCAGGGAGACTGAGAAATATAATTCAGCAATGTGTTTGTGATCAGCATTGAAGGAAGGTGCTAAACCTGAGCGGACTCTGGGTGAGGTGAGAGAGGTGTAATATTCTTGTCACCCTAAAAAAAGGCATGCTTGCCCTGTCCTTTAGCTGGACTGCTCCTGAACAGTCATCTGTGTTTGCACTGGCAGCCGAGGTGCTCCCATTTTGCCTTTGTGCACTGTCATGGAGCTGTGGCAATTCTGGTATTGCTCAGGAGACTTTGTAATCTCTGGGCTGGCTGGTTGGGAATCATGGATTTGTGTTGATGATGTGTGCTGCGAATCCAGTCCACTACTTGACACACCCGGAATGCTGTGGGCAGGAGGAACACCTCAGGGTTATCATATATGTTTGCTGAGGGAAGTTAGAAGGTCAGCTGCTTCAGATGGTCTACGTTTCCCTGAAGCTCTTTTCACACCACATGTATTTCTCATCAGTAATGATGATAAAGAATAATAAAATCATATTAATGAAATAATTAAAAAAATAAAAATAATAAACCCTTGCTTATTTAAAAACTAATTATACACTGTAGATGTTTAATTCTGTCATTGCATACAGTACCAATAACACTGGTGTGCTGCTTTGGGCCAGCTGCAAAGGTGTGGTCCCATATTGGTACATGTGGTGTTAGCTGCAGGTAGCAGTCCCACCTTCTATTTCCTGTCTTGGGAAGTATGGCGAGTCTATTCTATTTGTTGATAACTAGTAAGCAACAGACCATAGTTAAGTGGTTTAATTGCAAAGATTGAGGCAGATCTTTATCTGTAACTGCAGTAGGAACTTGGGTAATCTGTTCTCCAGCTTAACTGGTGGAAAACTGGCTTTTGCTGCAAATATTTGTGTAGAGATTTAACTTCACTTTCTATACATATGAAGGCAAATAAGCTCATCTGCTCCCCCATTAAAGGACAATGTCTTTCTTTGTTTGCTTACTTAAAGAATTTTCATGGCTCTATATCAGTGTTCTTGGGAACATTTCTGAAGACAGCTACCTCTTGCTGATGGTGATCATGCTGTGGTGTTTTGGAAACTTACAGGACAAAGTATGTTTTGGCAGTAACTGAGCACAGAGCATTCCAAGATGGGAGGCTTGTTAAGGTGAGGACTTGGCACTGAATGGCAGACTCATGTAAACATCTGAGATCAAGCAGAACATTTCCATTTAATTGTGATCCCCAAAATTACTTTGGTCGGTACAACTGCTTAAACATATCAACATAAGGCTCAAGATTTTCATTACAATATAGCATTGACATGAAAATACTTTAAGCAGCATAACATGCTTAGTATTTGACAAAACATCCTCCAGATATCTGTACAGAATTATTTTGATACACAGTGTTTCTGGAACAAGATCTAACCCTTACAACATAAAACATAAAACTTCTTTTTGTCAGTGGTTAACAGCTGGTTTTGGTGATGTGTTTGCCATAAAAACTCTAGCAACAAATGCTTTTCAAGGTGTTCAAGACCAAGATATAGTTCTATATAATCTATACTTTAAATGAAGATTCTGCTTCCATGGTTTTGTACATTTATTTGATGGAGTATCAGATTACACAGTCATAAAATTCTATTTACTATTTAAAGTAAAATGATAAATGTTATGAAAAAATACCTTTATTACATCAGTGATGCTTTAACTAAAGTGAATATTATGACTATTAACCAGGAGTTGAAAGTTTTGGGCCCTGATATTGAAAGCACTTCTATATGTCCTTAGCTTTACATGTAAGGAGTCTCCCTGGCAAGAGAGGGACTACTCTGATGGGTGTTGTTAAGTGTGTGCCTAAAGTGTGCAGACTGGGGGCCAAAGTACTCGGAGAGGCGCGCATGTGCTATACAGAGAAACATTCTCAGAATATAAATAAAATTTGGTTTTTTTAGTATATACATATACTGAAAACTAATATTCTTAACTAAAAGGATGTGTTTTCTTTTTCTCTCTTAAAAATGCATATATTCCCATTTCACTCAGAAAGTGCTTATATATTCTCAGCTAGATAATTTACCTCATCAGCTGTGAATCTAGCATAGACAACAAATCTAATCCAAGAATGTCTTATCAGCAGGAAATACTGAGGGAAGAGAAGGCTGGCAATTGTTTCTATATACCTTGTATTTATAACAACCCTTCTCATAGAGAAGAATAGACTTTTAAATATTTTCAATCCTGATATATATACAATGATAAAAATTCACATTTTCATGCTTTAGTGAGACACTTTAAAATAAAATCCTACCCCAGGCAGCATTCAGAGTAGCTATGTCCAGTTCCTAGCAGCTGCCTGACATTCAGCTCTAGTACCAGAAACTTAAACTCTTGATAGCTGAGCAACCATGGGGAGAGAAAACACAGTTCCACCAGACTTGGAAAAGGAAAAAAGAAAAGAAAAAAGCAAGTGATGGGTCTTTTTATTTCCAGAGGCCCTGTAGCTCTCCTGTGTCTCACAACAAGATCAGACCATTTATGTTTCCAGTCCCATCAGACCTGCACTGTACCATTTCTGATGGCAGGGCCCAAGTGCAATGTCTGTTCCACACAGTCCTCAGTAGTCTAAAAGAAATGTACCCATCGCACAGCAAGAGAAAAATAGCCCTTTGAAGCACAGCTGAACCCCTCTTCCCATGAATAGGCAGAACACCTATCTATTGCACCAGTTTTTCCAATGTACCAGGAAGTATCCCCAGGGTTGATGCCTTTCATGGCAATCTAGATGCACTTTTCTGATAAATTCAATGTCTCTGTGGGGAAGGTGACCTGGAGAGGGCCACTTTTGGATGTGGAGCTGGCCCC
Organism: Chiroxiphia lanceolata; assembly: GCF_009829145.1. NCBI lineage: Eukaryota > Metazoa > Chordata > Aves > Passeriformes > Pipridae > Chiroxiphia > Chiroxiphia lanceolata. Next base: position 29,972,504 of record NC_045671.1, read on the forward strand.
ACCACCAGACTTGATTTCATTCACCAGGAGGACACTCTCGGAGTCTTGTCCCTGTGAGGAGTCCGAGGTCTCGGAGCTGCGCAGTGTCCTTACGGATGTGGTGTCGGACTGGGCCAAGCTGGCGCTGGGGCCTGGGAGCAGCACATGGCCCCCGACACTGCTTTCACTTAACTCTGGGGGGTAGAGCAGCGTTTGGGAGGTGCTGCTGATCTCCCTCAGCTCACGGGAGATGAATGAGGGTGACTGACTTGACATGGCAGAGGAGGTCCTGCGCCCATCCACGCAGTTGAAGTTGCCCCCTGAGTGCTGCCTCCGAGCCCCTCCAATGCGGCAGAAGAGGCACTTGATCTTCTCAATGGCTTTGCTGAGCACAGTCTTGCGGAGGAGGATGTAGACCCATGGGTCCAAAATGGGGTTCACTGAGGCGATGCGGATGGCTTGCAGGTCAGGGTTTTGCCTGACATCCTTCACTGGTGCCGGCTGGTACAGCTGGTTCACGAAGACACGGACCTACCCCGGGACATGAGGGAAAAGGAAGACACAGTTACACAATTGCATCAAGAAAGTAAAGTTTACATTTCAAAGCAGATATCTACATTTGCTGCTGCAAGCTATGACAGAAGAAGAGGCTGGTGAGGTCAGGCATATCAGACTGGTAGCCCTGAGTTCATTTTTCGAAATAGCAAAAAAAAATCAGACAGATGAGAACTGGCCACCCATGTTACATGTAGGAAAGGACTGGATTTTTCTCTTTTTTTGCCTCATAATTAATCCCTGAACCTCCAACTTTTTGCTGATGTTTTTAAAAATTCCCATGAACAAAGATGTAGACTTGTATCCTGCCTCCTTGGTACACCTTGAGTCTTATGCTACCTGCAACAAGGTAACTGACTGGGGAGACCTGATTGGTTCCTCCAGCAAAGGTCTAATAATCTTTTAGAAATGAACTCAAGCACAGATGATAATCCAAGTACACAAGACTCTGGAAACAAGACCAGAGTTGTTGATTCCCGAGTTTAGAAATGCATTTTCCTGGCACCTGTCCTTACTGGAATCGTTTATACAACCTGAAATGTTCGCTTGCTGCAGCATGGTTTGGAAAAACAGAAATGTAAAAAGAGAAGGGGGTGGAGAAAAAGAAAAGTTCTCCTACACAAGCCAGCATTTTGGTTTTACCTACAAAGATACTGAAGAAGTGGTCAAGAATTTAAGACGTTGAAGTTGCTGTGTGAAGTGACTATTTAATTAGCAATTTTAGTTTATCATGCACAATATTTAAAACTAAAGGATCGTGTCTTCTACACAGAAATATCTTCCTCAGCTTGTTCATCTAGCTGCTTCTTCAGCTGGTCCCTTTCCTTGTTTAGTAGCCACTTTTGTAAATGGTACTATGAGTAAGGCACAGTTCAGTTTCTTGGATATCATCTTTTAGTGTCACTAAGGAGAATGGCATCACAGGAGTTGGTTATGCTGATCAGTCTCTAATAGCTGTTCTCCATGTTAGCAAAACTGTGCAATGTCCAGTTACAGGAAGGCCTAGGAAAGCCACTGAAAAGTGGATAGTGAAGATTCTATTTTCTTCAGATTCCCTAAGGTAAGTCAAAATAAATAATTATATTTTTATCTGATACAATACAAATCTAATAGCAAAATGATGAGGTTTTAGAATCTCATCCTTTACTCCTGAAATGAATCAAGTCTTGCCTAGCTAGGAGGTTACAGACAAGGAAGCAAGCAAGCATTTAAATAAATAAGCCAAACTAGGACAGGCCTCTTAGGTAATTTTTATTAGAAGTCCTGCATGAAGCCATCCAAGTCTGATGAAAAATTTCACAATACTTGAGAAATCTTCCTGCAAGAGGGCAAGTGGTGGCATTCAGCCTTGTCAGGATTCAGAGATGGAGTGTGCTCCAAAGCTATCAATGAAGTATGTTTAGAATAACACAGCGTCCCTCTGTGGAAGCCCTGTGCATACAGCCTCTCTCAAACAGTCTGTCAAATTGATGATTGACTGTATTTTCTTTCTCAGCACTTTTCTCTAGGTTTATGGGTAAGCTAGCGAATTCAAAATATGGGAAAATCTTGAATTTAAACAGCAATATAGTGATCCCAGTTCTCATTACTTTTTATGATTTCTAACACAGCAGATGTCTTTCTGACAACTAATTTCCTGACCTTATTTATCTCTTAAGCCAAACGTGCCATTCAGGTACTTCAAAGAGTATTCCTATGCATAATGACCTTATTTTTATGGCTTTTTTTCCCTTTTATTAAGCACTTTCTCATTGTTTTTAATATTTTTCTTTTTTTTAACCATTTATTTTATAAATAAATGTATTTATACACATTTAAATTTAACCTATTTATTTTATAAATAATTTTCGCTACTTATGTTATAAATAAACAACAAATAAATGGTTTATAAATAAATTCTTTTAAAAAAAATAGCTTAGAAATAAATTCTTTTAAAATAAATAGTGTCCTTTGCGATGTTGTGTCGCTATGTGGTTCCATGGCTAAGAGAAGGTGAGCCTCTCCAGTAGCCGGGATTTTTAAATACCTGCAGTTTCGCTGTTATTCGTTGATGATTCCTTAAAAAACGTCCATAATTAGGGATGGAGGGGGTCCCCTCCCGCCGCGGGCCGGGCGGTGCCGTTCCCGGGCTCACCGCGAGGTGGCACCGCTGCCCCGCCCGAGGGGACTGTATATGGATGTGCAGTATATGTGTGTGTGTATATATAAAATATATACCTAATATGTATTATATGGATGTATAAAGTGTATGTATATATATGTATTTATAACATATAACTATATGCAGGTCACATATATAATCGCGCCCAGGTGTCCCCGGGGGGACGGGGGGGCATCCAACCTGCACCTACATCTCAATGTTTCCCCAAACGCCCCTTTCCCTGCCCCGCACCGCAGACCCCTCGTGCAGGCGGGGGCACCCCGCATCCTGTGGATGCCGGCGGTCTGTGTGTATTTCAGGCGCTGAGCACAGGGCAGGTGCATGCCCCCCGGCGGGGACCCTCCCTGCCAGCAGCTCACACAGCCCCACGCAGCCACGGCTGGGGACAGGAGATGTCCACAGGGAGGGATGTCCACTGACAAACCCACACGGGTCAAACAACCAGAAGGCACACTTTGAAGACAACAGAGGCAATACACAGTTCAACTTGGAGACCTGATTTTTTTTTTTTTAATATATTTTTTTTAACTTGGAGCTATAGTTACACGTCAGTGATTTAATAGTCGGATTGTTCTTTTGATAAGCAGCACGTGAAACTAAGGTACCTGTTCCACCTTTGTCTCTCTACCTGGCAGACTTTGTGGAAAGGCGAAAATGTCTTCAACTGGTGGTTCTGTGGCTGAAAAGGACTATTGCTGATGGTACAGTGCAGTTTGCTTTATGCTATCTCTGCATGCTTTATTTCCTTTTGACTGATACACAGCATGTATAGGTTAAACATTCATAGAGTGGACCTATTCAGTGGAAATTCTGACTGTACAAAACTGTTTCTACTTCCCAGAAAGGTCCCATGGATCTTATTAGAAGCTCCCCAGACTGTCATATGCATGTATCAATTCAGACCTGTGGCTGGAGTTAGATCTTAAGCACAATAAGGTAGAAATTTATCTACGTTGGAATGTCAGTTCTATCCTTCTTCACTTATTGGTGAAACAACAGTTACTAACGTATCATATAAAAGAACAGCAAGCAATGTACCCTGTTTCAGCTAAAGTCCTCTGCTGCAGGAGGTAACATAATAAAAGATACTGCCTTGCATCTGCTGAGCAAGTGCCAAGTAAGTGGAATCCACTAAGTTATCTAATCCGATGCTTGAATTTGTGCAATTTGAAATCGTAATTAAAGAAAGAAGGAAGCCAGAACAATTCAGATCTCTAAAGAGCGAGTTTTGTATGTTAGCTTTGTAATGGTAGAATCCAGACAATGTATCTTATTAAAAGTACGAGCAGTTTGTTTGCAATTAAGAAGCACATAGCTCTAAGGTACGTCAAGTTTATGCTCATGATAGGTACTCATGGGATCAAAGTTCTGCGTGCTGTTTGTGCTTTTCTTTTTTACTAACTACAGATGGAAGTCATGATTTCTAATCCTATGAAGCATTATGAAGTGACTTTTATAGTTACAGTCACACTAGTAATTGTCTTCACAGCTCCTACCTGCCCTCAAAATCTCCCCACATGCTGATAAGATAAATTTAAAAAACGTATATGGCAGTAAGCAGGAACAAGTTTTTCAGCTCCATAAGCCAATAACCTTTGCCCTTCAAGGGCTTAGTGTCTGCTTGGTGGATACTCGACTACTAAAAAATAATGTCTGACACCTTGCAGTCTGACACTGCAGACAGTGCCTGATATTAAAAAGTTGAAAGCAGCCAAGCCAAAAGAAAATCCACTTTTAGTTCAATTAAACATCAAGTTAGAAACTCCTGATTATTTCAGGCAATCAACAAGATGTACACCCTGAAACATTACATTTTATTTTTCATCATAATTTAACAACAATGTTCAGTGGTCAGAATGAGAAAAAGACCTCACACTTAAAAATTTAAAGAGTATTTGACAGACTGCTGGACAGAATTACAGACTTTGAGTAGTGTGTGCCTATTTACTCTTGAAAGAGTTTAGTGTTCTTTAAAAGGCTGGATAATAATTTCTACTCTCTCCTTGACAAAATCCCTCCTAATATATCTTATTCCCTACATTTTACACTGTCCAATTCTAATTTCTAAAAACTCAAAATATTTTAAGAGATGACATAACCAGTGTGGAGATAACAGTCAGCACCGCTTTCTGCACACTGAGGACACACCATGTTATATCAGAAGTTTCCTTTCACAATTTTTTTCATTTAATTTCTCTGATAAATTTGATCAGCTCCCAGTTCTGTCAAATTCATTCATCATTTTACATAATCCACCATGATCTTGTTACAGCACTTGTTACTGTAAAATTTTGCTGATTTTATGAGTAAGTCACTAAAACACTAAACAACCCTACTTGTGAACTATGTGCTGAAGCATTTCATTATTAAAAACTGCTGTTCTCTGTGACTCAGTTATTTCAGGGCTATTTAATATTTCAAGACCCGAGGTTTTTTTTTTTTGTCAAATCATAAGTATCTGCTATATTATTGGCTTGTGAAAATGTTCATTCTAAAATGTTAGAGGTTTATGTGTCTCTTTCAGCAGTTGCTTTGCTCTGACTTAACTGGTGGTTTATTCAGCTGAAATCATCAGTAGGAAGTCAGCTCCCCAGAAAACTTCAGTCACAAAGCACCCTCTGAGCCGGCTCTGTGTGTCTGAATCATGGCACCACCACTTCACCATTTGTATAGTCTTGATGACTGCCAGGCTGACCTGTTATAGGTGAGCCTCTCAGTCAGTGAGGACTTTCTAAAACTCCTCTGAGTCATGAAAATGTAAGTCTATATCTAAGTAATTTACATATTTCTGCTAGTGGCTCGTTCCCGGGATTTATAGCATAAAGGGGTCACTTCTTAGAGTTTCCCCATTCTTAACCTCAGTGTACATACACCCAGAGGGCTTAACAAAGCATCATGCATGGCAGTACATCATGGCACAAAGAAGCACATGTGGCTGTGGCTAATTCCCACAGAGGGAGGCAAATGACTTAAAAAATCTACTTAACAATGAAGAAATTTAACCACACTGGACACTTTGATGATGTGTATCTATGTGGTTATTTGGTTGGGGTTTTTTTAGAGAAAGGTTCCTTTTATTTTTAGTCATACATTTAAGTGAAATTAGAGTCTCTTACCTCATTTCAGATATAGAAAATATGTGTTGGTTTAGCAGGGAAAATCTAACTTATGTGAACACTCCCAAGGTAACGCCGTGCCTTTGTAGGAAGTGAAATCAAGGTCTGGGAGAACTACACACCTTTATCACCTGCACCTTCACATACTTCTGCTATATGCAAGTTTTTCAGTAGCTACTGTTTAAATAATAAACCTATTGCCCCACCTAGGTTCATTAATTTTAACTCTCAATGATCCAGTTCCTTTTCTGGTAACCCCTACCTCTTGATTTTTCCCCCTTTTTTTTTAGGTTTATGTGAAAGACTGCCTAGGTCCAAATGGATATAAACAATTTCATTTTCCATTTCACATCCAGTCTCCTCAGCCTTCCTCTAGCTGCTTTGCCACAGGATAAAGTTTGGCTTTTTTCTGAAACTGCTGAAGTCTATCTATCATGTTGCAACACTGTATTTAATTCACAGAACCTATTCCCTGCATTTACCAGCACCTCTTTTGAAAATGCAGTATTGTTCCTTTTGTGAAGTAGCTGTTTTCATGCTAAATTAATCAAATTAAGTAGTCACCGCTCGCTACTGTCGGTGTTTCGGCCACCTGATGCATCCCGCTGCAGCCAGTCAGCTCACTCCCGCAGTTTCTGGAGCTGGACTGCGGGGCAGGCTGTCTAACGCGTGTGCTCCTCCCAGGGACACCCTGTGTGCAGCTGCGGCAGCACCTCTCGACCTCCTTCAGATGTCAAGCAAGGAGCACATAGGCACCGTGCTTGGTCATGCCTCGGCAAAGTGATAACGCCGAAGAACAGGAGCCGGCAGCCGGGGCACTGGTGCTCCAGCACAGCTACACTTCACTAGCTCCTGTTTATGTTAGTAATGTGGCAAAACTGGCCCAACCCTTGTGATTACAGCTCCTCTGAGCTGAGGGGGACGGACTCACTGACAGCTGAGTCCTGTTCACATGCCCTTCTCTAAACTTCCTTACACTGTTTTGCATCCCCAGCTGGTCAGCTGTGACATACATTGTACCCCCTCTGTGACAGAGGGATCACCCTACTTACAATAAACCACCTTAAAACAATCCTTCCAAAAACACCACTGACAACCACTGCATGAGTCCCTACTGTGTTTTGGAACATGGCAAATAAGGCAAGACAGCTACTTGTTTAATGTCTCTGAGCCAGAGGAGGACAGAGGTTTGCCAAGCTTTATTATGGTGCCTGCCAAGCAAGAACTGAGCCTTCAGCTGGTGGGTTTCATTTGGGTTTGTCTTTCTTGGAGAGAAGGTGGAGGAACAGAAAAATGTGGATTCCTAGTGTTCAATTTAATGACACTACTTATATCAGCCTTTTCAGAAAATTAGCAAATGGTTAGTGGTAATGTTATTTGACATTTCAGTATGATCTCAAAGTTTATGTGGGCCAGATTCCTCCAACACTAATTTAACTGAGCAATACTCCAACAGGTGGTTCCACCGAGTTTACTCCTCCCACTGTGTGGGGAGCTCCTGGAGGGATGTCTGTGTGGGATCTATCTCAGAGATGATGCATGACTCCCTGAGGAAGGGAAGCTTAGCTCAGATTTTGGTTGTCAGGCACTCTGAACGTTGCTGGTGCTAGGTGAACACAACCCTGTCTTCCCTCTGCACATCAAGGACTGCTGTACAGCATATACCTTGCTGTTCAGCAGCAGTATGCACAAATTTGAAACACACCAAACATCTAGAAATGCAGGTCAGACCCAAACCTCACTCATCACAAATTAATTTTGCAGGTGAACTTTTAAGTGCCTTTAGCTCTCAGTAGGATTTTTTGCTATGTGAATTCCAGTTGAACGGCAGAACAATCATTGAGAATTTTTGGCACTCTATTTTAACCAACCAAAGGAGTCCAGGACTTGGGATAAGCATGTTTCTTTTTGTGTAAATATAAATCTACTCAACTTTCTCTCATCACGCACATATGTTAACAGCCTTTGAGTTACTATAACCCTTTGTGACACTAGCTAAATAGGAATCTGTCCTACAAGCACAGACTAGGAGGAAAAAAGACTTTGCATCTGTTTGATGGAACAGAAGTAAGGTTGCATGATGTTACTCACCACCAGAGGAATGGAGCAGATGACCACCACCAGGGAAGTGGCAATGAGCAGAATGACCATCTGGATCTCTGCTCCAGCCATCCGACGGAAGCTCCGGCGTCTGCGAAAGTCAGATAAACGGCTGGAGGTGGTGTCTGTCCCCAGGGACGTGCGTCTCATGAACTGGCGGTGCATGCGAATGAGGGCCACGCACACCAGGATGTTGCAGATCACAGTCACCATGATCAGGAAGGAGCTGAAGCCTGCATACATGTAGGAATATGCTGCATGGGTGGCCTCCTTTGTTCGCCAGTCTATGAAACACCAAGTGTAAGGGTACTGCATGGTAGATTTGCCGAGCCCCATGCTGGGGAGGGCGCAGAACAGCACGTTGGAAGCGTAGATGGCAAAGAGTGTGAGCCCTGCCAGCTTCTTGTCCACATAATGGTTGTAGAAATAGGCATGGTTAATGGCCAGGTATCTCTCTATAGACATGGCACAGATAATGCTGAGGCCAGAGAGTCCAAAGAAGAGGAGGATGAAGGAGCTGTACTCACACAGAGCAGGTCCTCCTGGCCAGCGGTTCTGCAGGTAAGTGGCAATCGTCACTGGACTCACCAGGCAGGTCCCCAAGAGATCAGTGACAGCCAGCCCACAGACCAGTGTGTAGAAAGTGGTCTCCTTCTGCTCCTTCCTGGACTTGCAGAGCACCACGATGGCTATGAGGTTGCCCACCACGCCGAAGATGAACATGACGGTGGGGATGGTGGGGGGCTTCCCGCCCTCGGCCCCGCTGGCGGTCCCGTTGGCGGAGCCGTTCGCAGGTGACATGATGGTGGGGTCGAATGACATGATGCTCACACTGCAGGCGGTGAGTCCAGAGACGGCAAGGTCGGCTCCGAAAAGGAAAGGACGAGGAAGGAGGAGACGGGGGTTGTTTAGTGAGAAAGTAAAAATTCAAATGAGCAAGAAGTTTAAAAAAAAAAAAAAAGTGGCGTGTTTCAGTTAAGGAAAGAAAGAAAAAAAGTCCTAAAAAGGGGCCGAAGAGGGGTACCGTCCGGCAGCCACCGACCGCAGCCGGGGGAGTCGTGGCTACCTGTTCCTGCCGCAGCTCCGCGCCCAGCCCGGAGCGGGATCGGGGATCGGGTCCCGAGCCGAGCGGGGCCGAGCGGAGCCGCCTCACCGCCTCTCACTCCGACGCCGGGCAGCGCTCAGCGCCGCGCTGGGGCGGCCCTGCGCGGGCGTGCAGGGGTGCCCGAGGGGGCGGCGTGAGAAGGTGCCGGGGCAGCGCGGTGGCCGCGGCTCATTCCCGTCCCGCCGGCCGGCGGTGTGCGGGGCGGTGCGGAGCCGAGCGGAGCCGTGCAGGAAGCGGGCGCCGTGTCCGTGCCCGCGGCGCTCCCGCCGAGTTTCGCCGCGGAGGGCGGGGGCGGCCCGGGCAGCTCCCGCCGCCGCTCCCCGCCCTCGCGCGCCATTGGCCGCGCCGCCCGGGGCAGGTTGAACGGGGCCGGGCTGGGCCGAGGCGGGCGGAGCCGGGCGCCGAGCGGGCACCTGTCCGAGAGCTCCGCGCTCCCCGCGGCTGGAGCCGCCTGTGCCCCCGGGGGGGGGGGGGGGAGGCGAGGAGTGTGAGAACGGCCTGCTCGCGGCTCCCCCAAAGCGCTGGACGGCGCCCCAGGGGAGCCGTGTTTCCTCAGCAGTTGCCGCGCCCACCGTGCTACGCCGTGGGAGCAGGGAAGGGAGCCCGGGCTCCACGGGCAGGGCTGAGCCCGTGGGAGCCCCGCTCGTGCGCGGGCCGCTCGTCACAGAGGAGATGCCACATGGGAGCACGGCCGGCAGCCGGTGCTCTGGTACCGGGGCAGCGTGACCGCCATGTCCCACTGAGATCTGATGTACGGCTGATTTCCTGATGTACTGTCTGAATCTGGCCTCTGTTTTGCGTGGGTACTGAGCACAGGAAGGGTGTGTGTACGTTCAAGGGATGCATTTGTATATTCCAAGAACTTGTTCGGTCTTGACTGAGACAATCGCGTATGAATTGGGAATAGAGTTGCACTTGTTGGCAGAGCACTATGATTGTAGTTCAGTCTTATCTGGGCTGATGGAAGGGCAGCAGTCCCTTTATACAGTGCCTATGTGTGGCTTTCACCCGAGTGGTGATGGTGGTGATGTAGTCCCTAGCCCAGAGATGTCCACACCAAACCTACAACCACAAGTATGTGCATAGGTGTTTGTACTGGTGACCTGTGCTAATGCTTTTGGCTGAGGGATGAAGCTCTGCACTGTCACAATGGACTTCACACCCAGGTCCAGCTGGTCTAATGCCCTTTCTTGTACACATGGTGACCTTAGGTGATAAAAAGAATACAAAACCTGTGTCCCAAAGCATGACATTTATATCCTCACGGGAACCTCCTCTCTGACAAAGAGAGGCAAAATGTCATAAAAATCTATTACTTGTTAGTCTTATTATCCTCCTCCTTCTATTTTTTTTTAAAGCCTATGAACATGATGCCTGTGGACTTGCTATCAGTAAAGGCACGATAATACCATGACATACTGATGACAAAAATACTGACAGAACAAAATATGTGAGGACAATGTGTACTGTGGGAAAGAGAAGAAAGAGTTTCAGTTTTCAATGCTGTATGAGCAGACATGAAGAAAAAAAGCTTTTTTTTTATTTGATTAGCTTTTTAGTTATCTAACTGCTTTGAAAACTGAAATTCAGGTTTAGAAAAAGCTTTTACATAAGGCATATAGAGATAAAGAACCTATGGCAGTGGTGTTGATCTGGTCTGCTCAGAGAAAACAAACAGCACTTTTCCTTTCATTTTGCTAGTATTGGCAGCTTTTTGTCTTTTACAAAATTGGAAAGTCATTCTGTCACAAGCACAGAGGTACACATGGGAGCAGAGGTTGCTCAATTAGGTTTGCCTAATTGTCAGAAGCAAATTAGAAGCACTTCAAAATAATTCTCAAAGAAAGTACAGCATAAAGATTGTTTTTTCATATCATTTAAACAGTTTTCTGACTGTTCCAGGAAACCTGAACCACGTACAGAGCAAGCTCTTAATTCAGGAAGTGTAATTGCATGTGCTTCCTCAATAGTCCTTCTTTCCTGCACTGATACTTTGGTGGTCTGGCATTAGAGGCCATAATTTGGAATTAAATTGACAGAGGTGCAGCAATATTTACTAGTATGGGAAAAGAATTACCTTGCTTCCGTGAAGCGGTACAAAGGTTTTTGATGACTAAAGGCAGAGGAAATGATCTGTGTTTCTTTGTTGCTGCCTTTTTTCCACTTTTCTTATCTGCCCATCCAGTCTTATGAGGTATTTAGACCATCTCATAACAGGCTGTGTGTCTTCAGAAGGCTCAGTCTATAGTAGAGGTTGCTCAGGTCATTCTGTTGGTGCATTGACATGAGTGTATATGTGAAAGAGTGAATGCTATCTTTTGTTCTATAAGGTCTGTCTTATAATAGTTGCATCTGAAGAACTAATTAAAAAGTGTGACAAAGGAAAATCAATGAAGAAACAACAAAAGTATAATTCTGAGTGCAAAGATAGTAAGATCAGTTTTGTGAATCAATGTTAGTACTTTAATTAGAGAATATTATAGAAGTCACCCACAGAACTGTGGGACAGGTTTCATATTAGCTTACTGTGTCTTCCCACTGCGTAGAACTTTCAGAGTTTTAGAAAAACACAGTAACTTTTGGGATTTTCCCACTGAACTAATGGTAGAACTCCTAGTCAAGATGAAATGTATAATCATGTGAAATCCTTAGTCTTCAGAGCAAAGAAGAGACTCAAAGTGGAACTGAAAAAATGAAGAAATTCCACTTGTAACATGAGTCGTCATGCTCTCATAGCTGAAATGTCACACGTTGTATCATTGAGTAACCACTAAAGGACTTCTGTTTGTGAGGAACGACTTAGGTGAGAAAATATGATGAATTAAAAAATGAAAGCTTTGGAGTGGTAACCATCTATGGAAACCCCCCAATTAATTTAAAAAATACTGGGTTAGAAAACATAAGGACAGACAAAATAGTTAGAATTTACTTTTACTTGCCTCAGAGTAAACTTTTCTGATTATAATGTTACAATTTTTAGAAGGTTAATTCTGAAACACGTGAGTCAACTACTGTAGCCTAATTAGTTGAGCTGTGTACCTAACTGTGGTCATAGTTTAGCTTGATAAAAGATTTTAATTCAAATATTTGACTTTTTTTCTTCCATGGCATATTTATTCAGTGTGTCTCATCTGCCAAGTAATATCCCTTGTAAATCTCCTTTAGCCAGCTGATGGTTCCAACACCTTACCTGCACTGCTCAGAGGCAGCTGGAACATAAGCAAATAAACTATGCACTGTTTTCCCTCCTGTGTGTAACTGTGGTTTTAACACCAAAATGGTCATGTAGACATTTGAACTGATTGGCATTTTCTGGCAATGCTTCTACGAGCTCTGCTTCCAAAGGAGCTGTTTGTTCAGCAGTGGAAGTGTATATACAGCCAATTTTGGAAACTTTGGACTGCTCTTAGTGTGCTGCAGGTCTGAAAAACATTTTGCATGTTAAAGTCCCATTACATATCTGGAGTTCAGTAACATTCTTGACTTAACAGTTTGCCAGCCTTTCACCTTTCACGGGAAATTTGTGTATGGGAAAACTTTATTGTTGCTTTTTTGCTTAAATTTTGTTCAGCTGTCATACTTTTGACACATAAAATTTTTCAGGAGAAAACACAACTCTTGGAGTAAACTCTGTCTGTATGCCAAAATAAAATAATTATTAATAGACAACAGAGATAGACTGAACCAAGTGTTACATAATGATCTTTCTTCAATGAATAATTAAATGAAAAATTACACAAGGAGTAAGCGGAAAAAAATATTTCAAAGGAAGTGGAAATTCTGTAACATCATTTGACAGAAGTAGCATTGTAAGTAGATAAAACTTTTATATTTTAAAGAATATAATACTTTTCTGCCCACATATTTTCGTATAAAATCATCACAGCTAGTAACGGTAATATTTATTTTTTTAGGAACTCTGGTTATTACCAGTATTACTAGCAATGTTACTAGCGCTTCTGGTACATTTCCTTTGTTCCTGATAAAACATCTTAATGAGTGGGGGCTTTCCCAGGGCGGGTGAATTTTCTGGTGAGTGAGAGCAGTCGTGTCCCATTCCTGCTCTTCTTGCTGCATGACTATCTAGGAGAGAGCTGCAAGCTGCCACTGCCAGGGGATCTAGTGGTGCTCTGGCATGTAAGGCACCTCTGCACTCCCGTGGGACACTATCATGCCAAAATACACAGCTCTGTAATTTACTCCACTGTCATGTGTTCCATATCAGTCAATCATGCTACTGAATTTTGGTTGGTGGTGGGTTTTTTTTGTTGTGTTTTTTTTGTTTGTTTGTTTGGGGTTTTTTTGTTTTTTTTTTTGTTTTGTTTTGTTTGGTTTGGGTTTTTTTTTTTTTTTTTTTTCCTGTTTAAATGATGCTGTTAATCTTTATAGTACATTGAGTGGGTTTTTCCTCTGTAATAGCATTTGTCACCGTGGTGGTACATAGCTCTATTTTAGCAGTTATGAAGTCTGCATTAATAGTTAAAATACTTTTAAGTTATTTTTTCAATTCATTTCTTTGGAGCAGTGTAGGTTAAAATAGCCTCTCTCTCAACTGTTGCTTATACTGGTTTTGTTTTGGGGCTTGTTTTGGTTTTTTGTTTGTTTGTTTTGTTTGTTTTGTTTTGTGTTTTTTTTTAAGTTTGGCGGTTTTCACTTGCCTTTCAGAGGCCAACAGCAGAAATGTGAAGTTCTTAGGAGAGCCCTTAAAATAATTTTGACTATTTCAAGCATTACCTGATGAGTTATAAGTAGTCAGCTAAGTCAGACCCTATGCAGAAAAAAATGTTTTGAGTTAAATACCTCTTGGGCACAAACTGTTACCTTCACTGAAGTAAAACAGTATTTTAAAATAAATACTGGATTAGTTTTACAGGGGACTTTAGAATATCTTTGAAAATATTAGTAATTGGAGGTTTTTGTATTTTATTAGCTTTCTGCAGATGGTGCTGTGTGGTGTTTCATTTTGTTGTGTGGAGTTGCACTACAGTAATCAACAACTGTGGTGGAAGCTGAAACAGCCCGAAACTGCACAGGAAGTAGTTATATGGCAGGTCCTGTCCCAGTCTAGCTGTTCTGCAGATTTTCCATGAGAAATAGTAAGACTGAAGACCCTTTCCAAGGGTCCTGACTGTAATGCTGGGGCAGTATCTGTGTGCCAGAAATTTCAACAAAGTATCAGGCTTTATTCTGTTCGGGTTTTTTGTTGGTTGGTTTTTTTTTTTTCCTTTTGTTCTTTTTCTTGAGGTGTGATGATGGTACTCTAGGGTGTGTTTCACAGCTATATTCTGTGGCTTTGTAGAAAGAACTGAAGCTGTGCATTTTTGTTTGCAAGTTGGGACTTTTATCAACTCTTAAAAGCTGTGTACCAAAGGCACCTGTGGTGAGATCAGTGAACCTGTGATTTTTGCAGCTGGATTAACAGTCATGGAAGTGGCTTAACTCATGATATGGTTTTGTAGCATTCCTTTCTTTGTTGTCATACTTGGCTTTGTTTTTTGTTTAACACCTCCATGTAAAATGAACTGAAATTTCTCTGGAAAGCGTACAACCTGTGTACAAACTGTGTTCTCTGTTTCTATCCTGATGCATTCGAAGAAGATGGTCAGTAATTTTGAGGTGAAATTTATTTTCTTCCATGAAGGTACCTGGACCATTTTCAGAAAGAGGGAAGAATCCTTTATAGTATATGCTGAGGCTGTATTCTACCTTGGCATCGTGAAGGCTGGCTTGGGCATGTGATTTGAGGATAGATGTGAGTTATGATCAGCCAAAAGTTTAATAGAAGTTTCTTCTTGTACCATCCTGCCCACTGTGGGGCTGGATTTGAAAGTGTTTCTAGCTGTCAGGATGGATTAATAATTAGTAGTGGAATGCAATGGCTCTTTTGTTATCTGGTGGAAGAATTATCTGAATAAATGCTGAGGCTGGGCTCTTTCAGAAGGATTTTTCTTTTTTTATAAATGCTTGCTATTGCAATTATTCAGAAAGTTTTTGTACACTATGTAGTAACCGTATGTGATCAAGTATTGCACGGGGTGAACTATATCACATTAAGTATTGAATTCTGAAAGATTCCGGACTAAGAAAATAATAATACAAACCAACAAGCTACCAGATACTATTTGTAAATCAGCAGCTTTGTTCTTAGAAAAATCTGCTTAATCTACTCATTGAAAAAAGGCTAATTTTGTGTGAATGATTCTTGTATTAGGTGAGTCATTATCTTTCACTAACATGACACTGGCTGCAAAATCGTTGGAATAAGCTCCAGCTTTAGTAAGTCTGCAACAAATGATGAACTATATTTGCAGCTGAATGCCTCAAAGTAGGTCTTCAAGTTTTTAAGATGTTTTTATGCCTGTAAATTCTCTCTTATTCCAGCAGAGGGTAGTTTATCCTCTAGGAAGCTAGGTGTGCTGAAGGAATGATCAGGAAAGGTAACTTAATGATTCCTATTTACTCTTATTTTAGATAGGGCAATAAAAATTAACTTTAACAGACTGACCTCATAAGATTAACAAATACTGAAACATACTGTTAGGCTACAATATGTTCTTAGGCCGGGACTGGAAAAGGCAGCCAAATTCAACAGTAGTCCCATTTCTGTCCTGCCACCAATACTTAATTTGCCCTTCAAGAATTACTGCAGTTCGTTTGTCTGAGAACAGTTGCATTATCAGCCTGATGCTTAAGAGCTACTTCACTTTCATTTGTCAGCTAGTAAAGTAGATACAACATGAAGCACTTTTTATTCTGAAAACCTAAATTCATTATAGTTGAAGAGTATTTGGCTTGCTTATAGTTTCTTAAAAACTCTTTTTGCACTGTACCCACTGCTGCAGCTGTTGCTAAGGAGAATATATGGGGTTGTTTTGCATCTACTCTCTGCTCTGCTTACTGGTGACTAGGGGGATGCTCTTTCTGAGTTCTCCTCTGATATTTTATTTTAAATCACTCATCAGGAAGCAGTCCTGAGGTAAGCTTCTGCAGCTGTCAGTCCTATGATGCAGCACAAGCTCTCCTGATATGAGAGCATGAGGGGGGGCAGCGACCCCTGAGTATTTGAAAGGGTAGCTGAATGGGGGTCTGCAGTTGGTTGTTCTGTTGCCATGTTCAAATGAAGCCCTGTTCCTCAGACTTTGTTTCCATTCAAAGCAGAGTTTCACCTCCTCGTGGATATTGGCCTTTTTACCTGATTTCTAAAAAGAAAGTTTTGTCCACTGATCGTGAAAAGAAAATGCAGGGAGCGCTCTCAGAGATCCATGAGGAAAACTATGTATGTGTCTGTACTTCAAGCAGATTTGGTCTCTGTGGATCTTGCAGCTGGCATGTGAAATTTTCAGCACAGCTACTGATAAGTGGCCTAACTGAATAGTAAAAATGACGTAACAGCTACTAATATTTATCATTTAATTCATCTTAGTGAGAAGTGTAATATGATTAGTATTATGCTGCATATTTTAATTTTGGACTTCTATCTATCACTTGGAGTTTTCCCTGTGGCTCTTTCCTCCTCCACCCCCTACCCTCCCAGTATGTGTCTAAGTCAGGTAGGGCTGTAATTCAAATCTGGCTGTATCCTAGCCTCCCCTCCCCTTCTAGTATTGAATTTGCTTTCATAAATGACACACTGCTGTTTTCTATTTATTATTTATTGGGAAAAAAAGCCCTGAGTATATCAGGGATGAATAACATGTGTAAATTCTTTATTTTGGAGCAATACAGGTATAATCAGTTAACTTGATCCTATTTTTTAAACCAATATTCTACATGATCAAAGGAATATAGAAAAACTTTTGCATGGATCAGTTGAAGACATAGGTCATGCTCTCTACCAATTATATAAGAAGCCTAGGCAATTAATCTCTTAGGGCAGGCACTTTGCTAAGCTATTTTACTAACATGGCATGATTTCAGGCCTGAATACCAGTCTAAGATCACTGTTGTCTAAACACCAGAGAGAAAAAAGGAGGAGGAACCCAGGACAGATTTTCCAAAGTCATACAAAGGGTTAGTACCAGAATTGCTACTTTCTGGTCCCTTGCAATTTTACTTGACTCTCTTGCCTTTCAAAGTGGAAATAACTTCGGAGGAGAAAGATCCATTTATAGTTGATTTAATGTATTTCATTTGAATTTTATTCTGTATCACTGGTAAGCAGTTTGCAAAGGGCTAATGCCTGGTTAACTGAGACTGTAATCTTGTCACAAATGAAGAATGTCTGTGTTAGCAATTAATATATTTTAAATAGGCATAAGTAAAATATGAACCACTGCAGTCTATAACAACAGTTCACCATTTAATAAAGGTATGTATTAGCTTAGTACTATTTTTGAGAAGTTTGTAAGTCAATATTCATATGTATATCTTTATACATCTTATCCATTATTCTGGCATCTGGCTATAGTACAGTTACAGGCTGGAAAAAAATGAACTCTCTGAAAATGTAGCTAGATAATAGTTTGATATAATATACACATTGAATTCCTGATGTTGTTTTCTTCACCAGCTGGAAAGCCTCTCACTGTCGGAAAGGCATTCAGTATGTTTGACATTAAGGGTGGGGGAATGTTTGTGTAATTATAAATGTTAGACTTGCAAACACGCCTTTTGATTGCAACAGCCTGAACTTCCACATGTCAACAGGAATTGTAACTTCACAATATAAACCTTGGTTTATGTACCTTGGCACCTTGCTTCTTTCTATATAGTTTCAGTATGTATATCGCTAACTCCTAGCTGAATTTTACATGTGTGCAGGTTTCAGATGAGGCATTTAGATAATGTAAGTATTCTTGCATAAACATTCAGTTGCTACAGCTACTGTGTACAGCTGTAACAGTTTTGGTATTGTGATGAAAGCTGAAATAGCACCATGTATGAGTAATTACCTGTGATCATACAGGCTTGTGATATCTTGTGCAGTGCTGCTGAGCCTAGAATTAATTTTAGAAAGCCTGCTGAGGTCTGAACTCAGCAACCAACTCTTATATGGTTCCTTCCTAGTTATGTACCACGAAAAACTTCAGTGCTTTTTAGTGCCTCTGCAGTGCTTCACAGGCTTTTTTTTTTTCTTGTTGCAGTTTTGTTCTTTTGTTTCAGCTGGAACCCTTATTTAAGAACTTTTTTATGGATTCAGAAAGCAGAGTGGCTGCAGGCTTCATCTGCTCTGAGGAGGAAGAAAGAAGATTGAAGTTGCCACCCTGTCATGTAGAAGATTGCACTTTTAGACTGTTTGTTTTAGTACGGTAAATTAAGTGTCTGTGTGCTTCCCATCCTTTCTTAGATAAAATGACTTTCACGTGCAGGACGTGTGTAGTCTAATCCTGGAAAATTATCTCAGAAAAATGATAACTCAGGATCTATTCAGTTTTGTACCAAGTATTTCCGTGCTGTGGGAGAACCCCTTCAGACATGCTGACAAGAAAGAAAAAGGAAAACAATGCAAAGGAGTGATGTTCCTTGTTGGATGATAATGGCCTATGGAGATCTCAAAGGTTTATACCATCTCTTTTGTAATTTCTTCCTACATGTGTCTCTGTGATATGCTTACTACAGTAATGCTTCAACCACACCTACCTGAACAGGTGCAAATATAGCACTTGTGGTGTTGTGGGACACCCCCTCTGACATTACAGATCTTGAAGGAATGTGTGTGATGCAGCACTCAGTTCATGGACAACTATGCCATGTGGAAGGCATTCCTGCATAATGTCCTGATGCATATTAATTAGACAAGCAAGACACTCAAGTGATGTAAATCAGATCCTTTCTTGGAAATGTCAAAAATCTAACCCAGCAGGCCGAATAAGGAGAAATTACGACTTGTGTTACAAACAGCCTAAACTAATTTTTTATATGTTCAGGGAGAAAGATACATGTAGAATGTTTTATTTTAGTGATTAATGCTTAATCATGTTAATTTTATTAGTGTGATGAGAGAAGGAATATTATCTGTAAAGGCTGTGGAAAGATGGCAGCTTTCAAGAGAGTTGGTGTGGCATACAAATTGTAGGAGGTTTGGTGATAAGACTGGAAATGTTAGAAGAAAGGAACACAACGGGAGCACGTGGAGAAGCAGAATTGGGGAAGACTTGTTTTGTAGGTGCACTTCGTTATCTGTGAACTTCATTGTTTGTATATCCTGAAAGTTTTCTTCATTCCATTTCCTCATGACTTTCTATTGAATTACAGTAAATACTCTCAGTCTGAGCTGCTCGCTCTACTGACTAATGTGCACTGAGAATTGTGCTGACCCCAAGTGACCAAGATATTTCTCCACTCTGGCAGTGACACCTTTCTTCTTGATCTCTTCTCTAAATTGGTGGGTACCACACGCAAAGAAAAGCACAAGTTGCTGCAGCTTCAAGCTTTGCTGTACCAGGGTACTCAATGTTTGTGAATTCACATCATTAAAATTATCTGCTTAGGAGGCCCCTAGGAAAGGGTGAGTTACATGGCAAATCCCGATAAGCTGAATGGATAACTGCTTGGGAGGGATGTTGAAAAGAACTTTAGGTGTGGCAGTGCCATAAGCAGTGTCATTGTCTGGGACGCCAGTCTCCTTCACTGCAGGATCCCTTTACTGAAATTAGACATATGGCCTTTTTTGTTCAAAACCTCTTACTGTTCTGTTCCTTGCTTGCCACTCCCAACGCGTGCTATGCACTACCTCAGCAGTTAAAAGGCATCAGGCTTGCTTTCTGTTCCTTCCTCTGCCTGAGGGAGCTCTAATCAGCATCTCCTATCTTCCAGGAAAGTATCCTGGCTATAAAATACTGAGGTGGAATGGTTACAGTGTCTCATTTTGAAGGTGTTTTGCTGTGCGTGGAATAATTAAATATTAATTGGGAGTGCAAAAGAAGATCAGTTTATGAATTATCTCACACATCTGGGAGTAGAGAGACATGAGTTTTAAGCCCTAGCTCCAGGGAATGATTGTCATTAGTCTTGCAGTTTGTTTTCAGCCTTGTTTTCTGAGGATATCCTTGATTAGATTGTCAGCTAAGGGAAGCAGCGGAATGTGGAACTATCCGTAGATACGAACAGAAGTGAAACTCATTAAAATTAAAACAGTACTAGAGATGTCAGCTATCTTGAGCAATAGCAGCTGAGTGTGCTGATATGCTCGGTTAAGTAACAGTGATGATGCTGAGTATCTAATTTTGGAACTTAAGCAGCAAATCAGGCATCTAAATTCTACCTCTAGCATAGTTATAAAGACCTAACCATGCATGTCAATGCATGCTGAAAATGTAGGGTATTTTTACAGTCCCGTGCAACCTCTTGTGCTGCTATCACTGCTTTGATCCTTTTTGTGTTTGTGCTTCTCTCAAACCTCCTCCCATTTCCACAGCTTTCTGTTTCTGTGCATATTTACATTTATTCTGGCGAGAATGTCTCAGTTCCTTTTTGCTAGATTCCATGTCTAAAACTGCTTCTTCAAATACACTACGTCATATGTCTGTTTAAAGCTCATTGTCTTACCAATAGTTTCTGTAGGTTGTTTTTAGCTTTCATCACTTCCTCATTGGAGTGCTTTCTGATACCATATTAACCAACTTGATTAATGTATGACAATGATAGGATCGATGTTCTTTCTGCTTACTTTTTGTTTCTTACAGGAACTAATCAGTCTGTTTTATTGGAATTATTATCCTTGTTTGTGTTGGTTATTTTACTGGATAGTCATTGGTAATCACCTTTTGAGAGATTAATGGAATGGAGAAATGTATGCAGATTTCAATAGTAGCAACTGGCTGTACTAGTTGCATATAAAAATGTCATCTGCACTAGTTTTAATAACTGTGGTGGGTGTTAAAGTTAGCACTTTACTGCAAACTAAATTTTTTTAGCAGAATCCAGAAACAGTCAAAAAAGCTAAAATAGTTGTGGTAGTTTGCTTTCAGTGTCAGAAGGCTTTGCTAATACTTAGTGTGCTTGTAACACTTTTCCAGTGGCTAAGAAAACCTCACATAAAGCCAGAAATTTCTCTAATAAAATTTGTGACATCTGCAAATGCCTAGTGTCTAGAAATTGTTAATACAAAAGATGATGTTGTAGACTTCAATTTTTGGAGCAGTTCCTATTCAGGAAGCTTAATTGCCAGAGTCAGTTGTAGTGAACAGTATTTTGATAAAGTGTGTCTGTTATTGCAGGACCTTTCTGGCAGTTCTTAACATTGTCTGGGAATAAGAAGAGAATGTGTTAGAGCAACACCAAAGCTTTTATAAACTAAAAAACCTGGTAACAAATGCTTTTTAATAGTAACTAGAAGCCTGTTTTAGATGTCAGAAATATCACAGCGTGGCAGATTAGTGGGTATTTTAGTGATACAGAGAACTGCAGTATCTATTTTACTAGACCAGAGTGAACTTTTCAAAATACTATTTATTTTATCTGAAGGACACACAGATGTTGGTGTCAGTCCATTTTAAAGAAAATGGATCATCATGACATTTTGAGAGCACCAGTAGAAGTAGTTTTGACTGTATGCCTACCCACAGATTGAAAAGTGCAATGCATTTTCATTCAGCCCCAACACCTATGCCTTTTATCTGTGCATAGACAGAGTAAGAAGCACTTATTTTTATAATACTTTTATTGAATGTTTGCACTGTTAATTTCACTTTTTTTTCCTGTGTGCTGCTTTAAGCCAACAGCAGAGTGTGATGTATGATTTTCATTCAGACTTATGAACTCAGTTACTGCACCAAAGGTGTTTAGCATTACCATAATTTCTAGTATCATATTTCAAATCTGAATTAACTGCTTCTATACTTTTTTTCTCTCCAGCTCTGCAATTATTTAGTATTAATGATAAAATGTGATCTCTTTGTGAACTTAACAATACGACCTAAAGTAGTTATGATGTTGGTCTTATGGAAAAAAAGTATGCAGATATGCTTGGAATTTCCCAGTTACTAATTTCTTTCTAATTTCCCCATAACAGGGAAGTAGTCAAAAGAGGGTTTGATAGCCAGCCAAGAGAGTTGCATCATAAAGGTTTTAAAATGACAAATTAAATTCCATTAATTATGACCTGTTTCTATGAAACTGTACCTATGCACCTAATTCAGAACAGATTGAAATCATGCTGTGCTGTTCCTGGCTTGTGTTTTCAGGATATTTATGTTATCAGAATATTTGCCAAATGTGGTTTAACTGAAGGTATGTTGAAAATGTCATCAACCACTGTCATGATGAGAAGTGCAAATGAACTAAAAGTTCCATTACTTTTTTTGTCAGCTATATTTCACTTGCAAAGCTGTATGTTAGGAATATGATTTTTTATTCTTTTTTTGTTTTTAAAATTATTTATGTGTTTTTCTTTTCATTCTTCACTTCTGGGTTTTTTTTAATCAACTGATTTTTTCAGTTTCTCAGAGAGACCTGAACAGTGTACAAACCTGATATAAAATAGTATTGGGTAACAACTAACATAAAGTAATACTGGGTGACAGCTACAAGCCCTGACTCAGAGTTTGTTTTTTTTTTTTTTTAACTCTTTTTCTTATGTTTTGTGCATGTTTATAAACTACAAAACTGCCACTTTGGGTTCTTAGTGGAAATGATGCAGTTTGTGTATGGAACAGGAGGGCTAAAAGTAATCTGTATCATGTCTCCTGTCTTCAGATCACCAGCCTTAATGCCATTTCTGAACTCCTGTTGGGCATATGGTTTTGAGGAAGATTGCAGAGGGGCATAAAAGAAGAACTACATTCTAAATTTACATTTAATTTCCTCCGTGTACTTCAGTTTGACCTCCAGAAGTTTGTTTAGCAGAATGCTTAGTAGAGGCAACAGAATCTTGAGCACTAATGAGGTACAGAAAGATAAATACACTTCATAATAAATTCATGTTACTATCCACTCAGAGTAAATTTTAAGGAGGCAAATGAAAATTAAATATTTATAAATAAAATGAACTGAATTGCAAAACAAATTTCAGTCTTTAAGAGGAAGGGGAAGCCTTCTGAAAGTTAAAATTGCTGTTACAGTAACTGGAAGGCTCAAATATTGCACAAGAGATTTGGCCTGACAGCAGATGAACAGTTTAGGGAAATGAACAACTGAGCAGCTCTATTCCCAGTAGCTGTAATAGATTCAACAGATTCTATTGTGGAGATTATAACCTCTGGATTGGAGGGCTATTAAGGTATGTAATTTTTTTACCAGTTTTAAGCCTAAATGGTCTATGTCTAAAAAGCACTGAAACACGCTGCTGTTAGTTTTTAAAAGAGTAGCTCAGATGTTAGTAGAACTTGTCATACTTTCACCCTTTCCCTCTGCTTTTCATCCTGCTCTTGCTATTTAATCTTTGCTTGTTCCCAAGCCTTTGCCATGGTATGTGGATGGTGTCTTTTTGCTAAAAATAACTTGCAGTTTAAGAAGAATTAACAAAGAATTTACTTGATGTTCTGCTGAAATCTGCATTCCACTCATAAGCCTTTCAGCTTTATATGATTGAAAGGCAGATCTTTGTCTTCACAGAAATTAGATCACAAATAAATGAGCTATGTGGAGATTTTTACTCAAATAATGACTCTATGCAGGTCTTTACAAAACTATACTTGTTGATCTGTATTGTAGGGGCCGATAAATGTCATACTTTGTATGAAATTTAGCTCAGGATGAAAGACTGAAAAAATACCTGAGTCATTACTTGTTTTAGGATGGCCTTTCAATAATACAAGGAAAGAAAGACACATTTTGAAATATCTCCTCTGTTAGTTAGCTTTAGTTTTGCTTTCAAAGAATGTTTCCCTGATAAATCCAGCATTTCCCTCTTTCTCCCTTGAGTCAGAGGACTACCCATGTCATCATTTCCTTGGTAATTATGAGGTCATCCCACAAGTTTCTCTGTCCTTTTCCTTCTGAGTGATGCTGTTTCTCTTGCTATTTTTCTGTATTTTTTTTTCTTTTTGTGTCACCACATGTACATTTCCCAGTGGCTTCTGTGAACACTGACTCTTGGCTTTGGCTCATGTCTCCTGTATCCCTGGTGGTGTGTATCTCCATTCTCCATACACTGTAAACCAGGAAAAATACCTAATGTTTTTGCTTGTTTTGTCCATTTCCAGGTTTGCAAATATAGATGTGTTCCTATTGCCATAGTACTGGGTAAGGTAAATATTTTCTATGTGTATGTTTCTTATAGTAGCTGTTGTTTAAAAAATAGAGCTGCAATGTTTTTTACAGAGTTAATCCTTCCTGAATGAGATTTGAATAAATGAAAAAGCCTTTTACTGTGCCATCAAATAGTGTCTGACATTAAAATGATGAGACAAGTACTCCCAACAGAACTGGAGAACGTGTAGTTCTAAACACTCAGTAAACATATTTCTTTGCTGAAGTATTTATTTTAAAATCCAATATAGTTAGTAAATTAGGTCTGCCACCTGTCTGTAATCAGGAATGGACAACATCCTGGAACAGAAGTGAAAGTGAACAAATTGACTGAGGTTGAGACTGTCATTTTTATTGCATAATAGTGAATGTATGTCAGTAGGAGGGACAAAAAGAAGAAAGGGGAGATCAGAGGCTCATGGGAGCATGTTACCGTGTAAGTGTGCTGGCAGTTTCAGAACTGCAGTGTTTTGAGAATGTGAATTGGGACTAATTCAAGTGGTAATGAGCACAGCTGTCTAAAAAAGCAACAATGAGACCCAGGAATAAAAATAGATTTCAGATACTTGTTGTAAGAGATATTGCCAGTACCTTATTTGCTGGCAGATAGAGACATCTTCAACTGGAGAACAGACAGTGAGAGTGAAGGGCCAGGGCTGAAACCTGCCCATTTAGGGTTTCAAGAACCTTGTGCCAGTGTTGGACTTGAGGCACTGTGGTCTACTGATCATCATCTTGTAAGCTGCAGGACGTGGGTAATTTGGTCTTTGTGTTGCTAGATTGGCTGGTGGGAAAAGGTTTCAAAATGTGACTTGCAACAAGTCTCACTGACCATTTATAGGAAATCTGAAAGGTCTGATGCCATTTTCTCAAGCTTTGTAAGCAGTCTGGAAAGTCTTGCAAAAACCATAAGAGATACAAATGCTAACATTGTTTTATTCTATGTATATTTATCTATTCTCAGACTTAAAAAAACAAAGTCTACTCTTTAACCTGAAATATGAAATATCAAATCTCAAAAGATTTGAAATATCAAATGCCAAAAGATCTAGCACAGGAACTGCAAAATTATACGTGCCAGATTATTTTCAGTATTTTTTGATGTATAATATTTTTGGTTTTTCTAATAGTATGGAGTTATTTGCTGAAAATAATCCATGGAGATTGTCTCTTTTTGCTTAGAATCCAATAGCATTCAGGATTCTCAGATTTATGAACAATTTAATACAAGAATTAAAGTTCTAACAAAAAAAAAATCATGGAACAACTCAGCAGGGATTTAGATATTCTATGTGGTAGTCATTAAGTGCTTTTTTTTCTGCAGCTCTCAGGTTCCATAATGATCAATTCTGCAGAAGCAATCTAAAGTCTTCTTAAATTGTTACCCAGAGACTTTCTAAGGTAGAACTCAGTGGCACGTGAAGAATTTTATGACTTTAGTTTTGTGAAATTTTAAAGATGGACCTAGCTTGCTGCATTAGTGCGCTGAAGGCAAAGACAAAAGCATCTTACATTTAGAGGCTTGCTTTGTTGTTTGCATCTTCAGTGGAAAGATGTTTTGCACAAACGGTTGAATGGTCTGTAAGAAAAAACTTGCTCTACAAGCACTGTTGGAAAGAAATGTCATAACTCTGCCCTACAGAGTATAGGGAAATTGGAGGCAGTTAAGCAGATTTCATATGATTTCAATTCTTACAGTGTTATCTAAGTTTCTTCTGTAATGAAGGGACAATCTGGAACTTCCTCCTATTTCAAACTGCAGTTTTGTCACCATTTTAGATTAAAGTGGGTGCAGGCTGCTGTTCTCTACTTGCAGATTTTTTTTTCCCCTGTAGGTGTTCGTTGAGTCATATTGGGTTTTGGATTTCTGAAAAGTTGTTGCCTTGAGTGCTTTCACCCGAATTTGGAGGTTCATTTTTGCTTTAATCTGTTTCTTGATCTCATTGAATATGAGCATACAAAGGCTGGTAGGAATGTGCAGCTGTGGGAGGACAGGATTGTTCCTTTCAGCAGTGACCTGAGTTAAAATACTCCTGTATTTTAGGTGCCACAGAGATTGTCCTTGAGAGCATGTAGAGTTGTCCTTTGAAAGTACCTGTCCATCTCTTCTGACTGTAAAGAGAATCTTCTTAACTTATTGAAACAATATTCTTTATCTTAAGTGATAACATCAAGTGGGATCAATCCTGCTCCCACAGTCTGTGGGATCAATCCTGCTCCCACAGTCTGTTTCCGTACGTGGTATTGTGTAAGTACAGACTTGTGGTAGGATATGGGCAGATACCTTTAAGAAAACAGCATTAATTTAAAAATCAATTTTAATGACATTTTCTAAACTTGCTGTTATTGTGTGAGTAAAGTAAGAATCTGCTTTTACTGCCCTGTCTACTGACGAGTATCACTTGTTGCTCACAACTTTGTTCTGTAAATTAATCCTCCTGATTTCACTTAGTTGCAACAATACACTAAATTGGATCAACTGAAAGCGCTATATTTATGTAAATCTATTAAATGAATTTTGTTGTTTATATTATGTAATTTGATTTATCTTTTAAAAAACTTGTGTTGCAAAAAAAAAAAAAATTATTATAATTTAGATTTCCATCCAGTGGAACTGTTAAGAATGGGTTTGATTCTGGAAAATGCTGCCCATGTGAATAACACCATGAAATAAACAGCTAGAAAATGTCTGTCAAAGTTCATAGTGAACCCATAGTATATGTCTTTAAAGTATTAATATTGAATCCAGTGCTTTCCGTATTACTGTCTTTGGATTTAATGGTGAAATAGTTCAGGAATCTGTCTCCTGTTTTTTCTTTAGTCTCTTTGCATTTTTTTATTGTTGTTTGCCCACTGAATTTGGTTTAATTTCCCAGGTGGACATTTTTTATTTTAAGTTTTCCCTAGCAACTTTCAGAAGTTGCAATAGATGTGAAGAAAATAGAAGGAAAAGTTGTGGGTTTTTTTACTATAGTGTGTTTTTCCAAGAGTACTTTGTGAACTTTAATCCTTTTTTCAATGGAAAAAAAACTTTCTCAATTTTTGTAGGAAGTTGACAGTGCCTCAGTCACTATGAATAAAACAGCATTATATGTTATTATCTTACAATAAACCCCATTGTTTTTTATACTGTAAACATTATAAAGATATTACTCATTAATCAATGCCTGGAATTGAGTTTCAGCTTTAGCTTTCAAGCCTGTTCCAAGGAACAGAATAGGAAAAGACCGGGGAATTTTTTTGCTTGGACATGTCTTCTGGTCGGATGTTTTTTTACCATGGAGGTAAACTTTCTGTGTGTGCTTTGGCTCTTATTTTGAACTGCTCATTCTAGAGAAACAAAATAAAGGAAAAAAGAGGCTTAAAGAAGCATGCTTTTGACCTGAAGACAGCTACTATGGAGCTTCCAATTTTCATGGTATTAAAGAACAAAGAGACTTCATTGAGTAATAAAATGAAATAATGGAAAATGTGTCTATGAGGTTAAAATAATTGTAGTGATACAATACTGTGAGAACTATACCAAAGCACAAGGGGATAATTTGTTCTTAATATTTATTTCCAGTGTCTTCTGTTGTTAAACGCAATTCAACAAAACATTATCTCAATATCAAAAGAGAACATTCTTAATGTCTGTCCTGCATGTGATAATGCTGATTCAAACTTTTTTTGTCCAAACTGTTTGTAAACTTACACTTGCCCTGCAAAAAATCAATTATTTGGTAACCTACCTACAAGAGCTGAATTCTGGTTCATCTTGTTTTATATGAGCTGGTGTAAATTCTTTAGACCAATTTGCCACTGCCATTTAGGCTGAATTACTTTATGCATGTGAAGGGGCATTGATTCCAAAGGAGCTCAAATGCGTGGGACTCTTCCGTGGAAGAAAGACAGAATTTTCTTGGCTCTTTCTTTGATACCAGAAAATCTGTCTGCTTTATTCTATGCCTTTTAAGAAAGTAAGTTCATTAGAACCCGAAGCATATTACTGTTTGTGCCTTTCATTTGTATGTGTGGTCATTATAAAGTAAGATAGTTGTTCCAGCAACTAACATTTTCATCTCAAGATGCAAAAATACATACATTTAAGGGGATGTTTTCTGGCTGTATGTCTATGAAGCTACAACTACATTTTTGAAATCTTAGCTTTTGAAATTTCTATCTTCTTGTTTATCTGTGAAGTGTTAGCAGCCATTGTCTATGTTATCTTCCTGTTTCTGATGACAGGCAGAAGTACCTTTACAAAAATTGTTTGAAAACCAGGTTTTACTGAAGTCAGCAGCAGCTACAGCTGTTAACTGCAGTAGGACTAAGATGTCCCCCCCTCAGTGGGACATCAGCAGCCTTTTGAAAGAGAGTTCCTGCTTTTAACAAAATTCTCTTAAAATTCTTCTTCAGGATGAATTTTACTGAGGACCAGCACAAAGGCATAAGTGGAATATAAAGATAACAGTTTAGTCTGGCTCTGGACCTGAACATTCCAGAGATATATTTCATCCTCTATAAGTTGTATGGCCACAATCTTGATTTGTGCTTCTCTTGTTTATAAACCCTTCTAACACATGATAAATACGGAAAATATTGCATAGAAGAAACTATTTTTGTTGTTGCTTTAGATATAAACCATTGACATTCACCTCTAGCTTAAATTCTATGAATCATTTCCTTGATTGCCTTTGATGGCCATTTGTTGCTGCTTACATTACTAGCAATCTCAGAGGTACAAAAGTATATCAATCATTGATTTTAATTTTTTTCATTAATAATATGATATTTTGGAACAGAGTGCTATTATTTGATAATTTTTTCACTTGACAGCTGTGTTGCTTTTATTTTTTCTCTTTTAATGTCTTGCACTGCAGAGGAAAGTTCCCATACTAAGAGAGTTGGATGAATCCAATAAAGAAGGAGTTAGTTTAACTTAGGTAATATGAATGTATTTTGATGGTCCCTCTTATTTGGAAAACTGTTTTTATTAGCATTATTTAATTGGTGTTTCATTTTGGAGAACTACAATTGAAAAACATGGATAAATAAAGTCTGTAGAAGCATCAGGTATACAAACCTGGCACTTGACTCAAGTTTGCTGTTTGTTCCATTTTCCTTTTATAGCAAATGTTTCTTGTGAACAAAACAAATGATGTCTACATTTGATTCAACAAACACAGCTGGTGTTTGTATCCTTGAGGGCACTTGAAGTTAAGACATGGTTCTACTAGGTCAAAACTCTAGAAATACATCTAAATTTGCCCTCCATCCCTTTCCCACCTTCGTTTATGCCCTGGAACATTAAATCCTACAGTTTCTATAATTCTACATTTTAGCAAGTGCGCTAGAACCTTGAATCTTCCCTCTGGTCCCCTCACCCTCAGCACAAAGACTTTGCATCAATCTTCTGGCATATGTAGTTGAATTTGGTAAAGCACTGAGGGAATTGTGATTGTGGAAATAGAAAATAATGTATAGAGGCACTGGACTAATTAATTTGTAGAATAAGAATTTTTTTTTTTTATCCTTAGAATTTGGAAAGAACAGACATCAGGAGGTTCTTTCGTTTTGTTTTTTAATGAATGACTGGCAGAAAGGTGGATTAGACATTTTTAATCTTTGTACAAATCTATACTGTGCTGTAAGAAGAAAATTCCCTGCTACTTAAAGAATTTACCTAAGACATATAAACTGTTAAAAAACCATGGGTTTTTCATATAGAAGGGAAACTGCTTTTGAATATCAGCAATTAGATAGCAGAATCTCACACAGCAAATGAATTCAAAATCCCTCTTACAATATGAAGATGTGTAGTCATCTTGGACTGGGTAGATTTCCTGTGGCCTTTTAGATATTAATTGCAATAAAATAAGCACTTAGATTTTCTGTTTATGAAATTAAATCTCACGCAATTGTATTTCCAAGGGTAAGATTTATGGTTAAATGTAATAAAATGTGTAGACCAAAGTGAGTCATAGCATTCCCTATAGAGAACCATACTGCAGTTGGTGGACAGTACTGTTGTCGTCAGTGGGACTGTTGAGTCTCTGGAAGGGTTGTACAGATGGGCTTTGCAGATAGGTTGGGGTTTGTTCAGAGGGAATATGTCAACATTAATTTCTGGCCAAATTAAACTGCCCCACACTGAGGATTATGTTGAAGTGAAGATAAAATTTATTCAGTGCAGCTTGGTGTTCTGCTCACCTGTCCACGTCAGGAGTTCTGTGTGTATGCAGTGGCAATTTCGTCAGAGTCCATTCAGGAGCCATATGTTTACGCAGAGCCTTTACGTGCACAACATAACATTCACTCCAACAGTCTCAAAACTGAAACATGTTTCTGCATGATCTTTCTTCCTTTTTCCTAAGTGAGCTCAGACCTGCTTTCTTGTGTAATGGATTAAAGTGACCTATTGTGGCATTGGAATACTTTAAATGGTGTGTGTAGCTCCTGACTATCAATATTAATCATTCACCAACATGAATCCATGCAATCTCTGTACAGAAGAGCAAGCTGAACAGTCCCTCTGATATGTGATATTATAATTTTCATATAGTTATCTCTTTAAGTCCTTCAGATTACCAATGCCATATGAATTAACACTACTTGCTATTTTCTTTTCAAGAAAACACTGAAATGTCACTTGTAGTCCGGGGTGGAATCTCATTAAAACTGAAGTCCATGGTTTACATTGAAGTTTGTGGAGCAGGATCAGGCCCTGAACCCTCAGAATATGGTTGCCATTGCATTGAGCAAATCTTTCACCTGTGGTGTAAATGTTGTACTCATGCCACACAGAACTCCTGGATCTGAGATGGCTGGCATTGCTTGTGCCTCACCATGTCCACTTCACAGGACATACAAAGCTCAAAAGAGAATTGGAACTAGAAATGAGATGTTCTCCTCGACAGGAGCTCTGCCTCTTAAATGACTACCCAGTTCTTTGAATATGATAGTAGTCTGGGCAGTTTAATATTTTTCAGCCTTTGCTACAACAAATAGTACAAAAAACTGAGGAAAGCAGCGTAGAGGGGTAAAATAAGTCATATGTATTAAAATATGTAAGAAGTATATGTGTTTGAATGAGAGGGGTATAAACACTTGCAGAATCCCGAACAATTAAAATTGTTCCTACTAACTTTTCTGGCAAGTTTGCTGTTGATTCATTAGGGTCAGGAATTTATCTTGAAACAGAAATTGAGGTGGAGAGTTAATTGGCAGCAACTGTACTGTCAGCAGTGAAAGTGTAAACGGATTTTCTGCTGCATACTATTATCTTGAATATATGGTGTGCTGTGGTAGCACACTGTGTGCCATCTGCCTCGCCCTTTCATGTTACTCCCCCTCATTTTTAATGACTCGTTCTGTATATTAAGTGTGGAAAGTATTCCAACAGTGAGACTGGCACATTCTTTACACAGCTGAATTGACACGTCTGAAGCTGCCTCTGGCTACTGCTTATAGACGGCCTTGCCCTTCTTTCACAGAGAATATGTTTTGCCTAATTTTAGTCATGCAAACCCTGCAATATGATGTTGTCATAAGTCCTTGCGCAGTAGAAGGCAGCAGTCTGACTCCTTGGCCATATATGGCTTTTATGTTGTTGCCATATGCCAGCTCTGACATTACCTGAATATCACATGTGTTTTATTTTGTGCAAACTAATTGTATTAGAGGGAATAAAAAGGTTTTCTGCAAGAGATAAAACTATCTGTCTACTTGGGACTTGTATAATGACAGTAATGAAAATAACAATAAGTAATTGTATTTTATTTGATGTTTCCCTGGTCATAAAGAAAAAAATATCACCAAAATTTAAAAATAACAGACCTCAGATGCTGGTATTCCTGGAACAGGGGTCCAGGAGCTTCTTTGTGCCAGAAAGCAGTACTAGGGCATCAGCCTGGCTATAGAACTGGGCCTTCCCTGCTGCTGCATCACCAGAACAGCCACTGCTGTGCTCTGGCCCAGGCCAGCTGCCCCTCTCCAAAGCAGTTCCTGGGCAGCATTCGGGAGTGGGCACTGTCTAACATCCAGTTCTAGTTTGTGCCATCTCTGCTTTGCAGACACTTCAATAGTAGAGACCTGATCAGTTCATTGCCAAGTGGCCTTTGTGTTCAAAAATGGTCCTGGGGCCACATTTACTTTGCCTATCTAAATATATATGTATATATACATATATAAACAAATAAACAAATATACATACATCTAACCAAAAAATCTTAGTTCTATTTATAAGTGTACCTTTTCTGAGGCCTGTGCCAGCACTGCTTTGCTTTCATGCATATATGCTCCATTTTAAAGAAAGAGTAATTTATTATATTTTTATCTTTAAGTAGGTTAGTTAATGCTATGAGAGGCCTAGCATGATCTTCCTTACCTAAGCTTGACCTCTGCCAGTTGTGTATTCACATTTTTGCCTTAGTAAAGCCACTTCTGTTTAGATTTTATAGTTGTGTTCAGAGCATCCTTGTACCTTCATTTAGCTTGACATTCATTCCTGTCATTCTCAAGTTCAACTTTGATGATGATTTTTGACAGCTTCTCATAAACTGCTTTTCACTGTTTCTTTCCGGTGGTTGGGTGCTCAGCTTCTGTCTTAGTTGTCTCCATCACTGTTGTACAATGCCCATCACTCCTTTGTCTCTCACAGACGTAGGGAAGGGACAAGAGTAAGACTAGTGTTGTTGTTGATTTAGTTCAGCAAGCTGCAGTCAACTCTGTCCATTCCCAGTTAGCTGAGGAAGTACAAGTAATTGCATGTAAAACAGGATAATCTGCCTCCTAGGTTTGGCTTACTCCTTATCCCTAATTGATTTACTGTTCCATCCAAATTTTGTTACCACTTTGTAGTTCTTTTCTTTTTTTTTAATTGCTTCCTAACATATAGAAAAAAAAATTGAATTTAAGCATTTGGTATTACTCACATTTATACTTTATATAGATTAATTATGTGCTAGATGTATCTCCTATTTACGTTTAAATTTGTAAAGTTTTCATGTCAATTAATAGCCTTGTTCTTGTGTCATGAGTCAAGGATAAGGAAAACATGCATTTGCTTTCTCCATACTTTATCGTTGTGTGTGTTTGTTACTGATGACCTCCTCCTTTCAGAAGCTGAGTAATTATTTTTTGTCCTTTCCGATTATTGTATATGAGGTTTCCAGCGCTTTGATCATTTGCATTGCTTTTCTCTGAACCTTGCCTAGTTCTGCAGTATCCTTTCTGAGACTGGGTAATCAGGAGCCCATACAGCATTCCAGATGAGACTCCACCACTGATTTATATCATGGCATTACAATACTTTCTGCATTATTCACCTTCCTAAGTCTTATCCTTCAAAACATCGTCTGCTTTTTCTGCCACAACTGAGCATTGAGCTGAGGCCTTTAATGAGTTTTCTACAGTGATACCAGACTATTTTCAAAAGTTCACACAGTTAATTTAGGATGATGAAAGTATACTCTTCCTTTTTTCTTCTGTCCAATGTGGGTTATTTTGTATGTACTAACATCGAGTTTCGTTTGCCATTTTGGTGATTACTTTGGTTTCTCTTGTAAACTTCTCACAGTCCTGTCTGGACTTGACTCTAAATAACTTTGAAACACCTGCAGTTTTCCTTGCTTACTACTCAGCCTTTGTTCCAATTTTGTTTCAGCTATACTTGGAAAGAAACAAACAGCTGGATCTTATACTGATCAACTTTTTCAGTAAAGAAACCTGACCATTTATTACTGCTCCTTTATTTTTATGTCTTAGCCAGTTCTGATTATAACAGTATTTCACAGCTCCCATATTTAATATACTGCACCTCTCCTGACGTTTTGAAAGAGACTTTGTTGAAATCTGATTTTTTTTTAATGTTTTATTAAGATACCAAGCAGTTTATGCATTTTGTGCATGTTGATTTGTGACACATAAATTCCAGGCTTCTCAGGCTGTTTATGTATAAATCTATTTCTCTAATTGTCACTCCTCTGTCATATTTTTCAATGGTGAAAAGAAAAAAGGTCTTGAGGTCTCTTAGTTAAGTAGCAGAGTAAGTGGCAGTCATAGGAGACAGGGCAAAGCATGGTTCATAATACGTCATTCACATTGTTTAACCTATTTCTTCAGGTCTCTGATGATGCCTCTCAAGCCATTTGTCTCAAATCTTAACCTGTCCTTACACTTATAAAGGTATCCTGAACATTTGCAGACTTCCCTGTTACTTACCTAATCACTTTTCCAAAAACTTAAAATAGTAACTTTGCTTGTCCATCCAAGACACAGAGAACAGATCATTCCCTCCTTTTTTTTCATTATTAGACTGTCTGTAGTTTATTTTTAAATTTTACTGTCACTCTTTTCTTCCTTACGATAATATTTCTCAATATTTTTTTCAGAGATCAATAGCTCTAGGTTTCTAGTTATTATTTTTTCATGCTGTGTCATTTCCAGATCATGCACAACTTCTGTGAAATGCAGTTCCACAGACTGGACAGAACTAAAAATATAGTCGTATAAGCTTGTCACAGGAAGGCAGTTTCAAGCATCAGAAAGCAAAACCACTGAGAGTGTCCAAGAGAAGGAGAGCCCCAAATCTGCTGTTTGTTCCACTGATACTTCCCGTTTTGATGTTCCCAGATACCTGTCATCAACTGACATCTTTGAAACTCAGTTTGTCTCCTAAGACTTTGCTATCAGTATGTTTGCTAGGAGAGGTTGAATAACCTCAACAAGTTTGGCTTTATTTTTTTTGGCCTTTAATATTATGATTTTGTTGAACATCTCGGCTGATATTTCCACTGTAGGAATATTACTTCAGTATCATTCTTCAGACCTTCGTGATGCTGTCATCATCACTTTGTACAAGAAGAAAGGTATTAAATCTGACTGCTCAAACTACCGTGGTATTACTCTGCTCTCCATTGCTGGCAAAATCCTGGCAAGAATACTCTTGAACAGACTAATACCCACTATAGCAGAAGGGATCCTACCTGAAAGTCAGTGTGGTTTCAGAGCCAACAGAAGCACCACAGACATGGTATTTGTTCTCAGACAACTGCAAGAGAAATGTAGGGAACAGAACAAAGGTCTTTATGTAACCTTTGTTGACCTCACCAAGGCTTTTGATACTGTGAGTAGAAAAGGTCTGTGGCAGATTTTGGAACGTTTAGGTTGTCCCCCCAAGTTCCTTAAAATGATCATCTCACTTCATGAGGATCAGCACGGCCAAGTCAGGTATGGCAACACACTTTCTGAGCCCTTTTTAATTAAGAATGGTGTGAAACAAGGCTGCGTTCTCGCTCCTACCCTATTCACAATCTTTTTTAGCATGATGCTCCAAAGGGCCACAGCAGACCTCGATGATCAGGACGGTATCTACATTCGATATCGTACTGATGGAAGCCTGTTCAATCTAAGGCGTCTGAAGGCCCACACCAAGACCCTAAACCATCTTGTCCAGGAGCTGCTTTATGCTGATGACGCCGCCCTTGTTGCCCACACAGAAGCAGCTCTGCAACGTTTAACATCCTGCTTTGCAGATGCTGCTGAGCTCTTTGGGCTGGAAGTCAGCTTAAAGAAGACAGAGGTCCTCCATCAACCTGCACCTCAGGAAGTCTTCCATCATCCCCATATCACCATTGGCGAATCAGAGCTCAAATCAGTCCAGTAGTTTAATTACCTAGGTAGCCTCATCTCCTCGGATGGTAAGATTGACGGGGAGATAGACAACAGGTTGGCAAAGGCATACAGTGCTTTCGGAAAACTCCACAAAAGAGTATGGCGTAATAAACACTTGAAGAAAAGCACCAAGATCAGTGTTTACAAAGCCATAGTGTTGTCTACTCTCTTGTATGGTTCCGAATCATGGGTCATCTACCGCCACCACCTGCGTCTCCTAGAACGCTTCCATCAGCGCTGCCTCCGTACAATCTTAAACATCCACTGGTCAGATTTTGTGACCAATACATCTGTTCTTGAGCAAGCAGCAGTCACAAGTGTAGAGGCCATGCTGATGAGAACACAGCTGCGATGGGCAGGGCACGTCTCCAGGATGAAGGACCACCGCCTCCCTAAGATCTTGCTCTATGGTGAACTTGCCACTGGCTGCCGCAAGAGAGGAGCCCCGAAGAAAAGATTCAAGGACTCCCTGAAACAACATCTCAGCCTTGGCCTTATTGATCACCATAATTGGTCCACTCTGGCCTCAAATCGGGAGGCCTGGAGACACAGCATCCATAACGCTGCGGAAGCCTTTGAGAACACACGCAGGATCACTCTCGAGGAGAAAAGGCAACGCAGGAAGAACCGTGTCTTGCGGAATACACCATCTAAGGAGTCTTTCTGTTGTGCCTTTTGCAACCGGATATGTCTGTCACGTATTGGCCTCATAAGTCACCAACGTGCCTGTAACAAATGTGGATAAAGCCTTCCCAAATCTTCGTTCGCGAAGCTCAGCCATGATGATGATGATGATGATCATTCTACACAAAAGTATGTGAGACACCTTTGCTAACTATGTTGGTTTTTTTAACAGCTTTTAAGGAAGAGATTATGAAAAATAAGAGGCTGTTTTTATTTTCTTGGTGGGATGATTCTTTGTCTTCTTTAGGATACAATGAGGGTAGAGAAGCAAAATCTTGGGCCTATGCCTTCACTGGTGTAAATTATTTGCTTAAAATTTTTTCAACTTTTCCAGAAATGACTAGACTACAATTTTGACACACCTGCTATATTTCTATATAGTACAAGGGGAAATATGTGAAAAATACAATGATTACTTTACAGATCTCATGTAATTAAGTTTGCCTTTGAAGAGAAGTTGGAAAATTGTGCTGGAGAAAGCTGTTTTTATCTTGTACAGATTGGAAAGAAGAGGATTAGTGTGTAATGTGATTTAGGCTTTTAGTTTTAAATAAAAGTGAGAATTTGAGGAGCCCTTGTAAATTCACTGTGTGTGAGTCAAACAAGTTAGAGCAGTCCTATAGTTCGGGTGGACAATCTGCAAATATGAGTACTCTGCTGTCTGTGCAGTGCATTGTGTTTTGACAAAAAAGTGAAGAGGCACAGCAAAGAGGCAGAGTTTGTAGGGTGGTGTCAAGAGGAGTGGAGTCCAAAGGAAAAAAGTAAGTGAATGAAGCAAAGAAAGAATACTGCTGTGATCCTGAATGATGGGCCATGGTGTGCATTATTTAGCTAAATGTTTTCTGAGTTCTGTAGATGAAGACTGGACACCACCCAGCCAAAGCTGTTAGTTGGCCCACAGAGCATGGATGAAACTAAACGAAGATTTGCTGAACTTTCTCTGTTTCTCCTATAGCTATCTTTTTGTTTTTTGAAACAAGGTAAATAGAACTGAACATCATCTTGCAGGTGCAAGTGAAGTGCTGCTTTCTGCAAGGATTTTATGATTTTTTTTTAACATTCTTGCTGATTATTTGCTTTTGGGGACACTATTACACATTGAACAGCATTTGTAATTAAATGGTCATCAGTGACTGCCAGTTAATTGAGAAGTGAAAAATATTCAGGTTAGACCATCTTTGCTTTGAATGGCGCTTTTGTTTGTTGCTGTCCATTTGCCTAGCTTTCCAAAGATCCTCTGATAGTCTAGCAGCATTTAATCTTATCTACAACACTGTTGTGTCATCTGCAGATTTTGCTATTACATTGCTCATTACTTTTCTCAAATTACTCATAAGATTGGATATCCCTCCTTCAATTTACTAATGTATTGTTTTGTTCTTTTCTTTCAGATTCTGTCTGTACCATGCCAGTGTTTTATTAGATGCTCAACCTGTGTGAAAGCTTCTTCTGATGACTTGTACAAAATTTTTCTTACAGAATTATTATCTCACTGCCATTCAGATATTGACAAGGATTTTAGGATTGCCAGAGGTTAATTAGACTGGGCTAATTGTTTTTTAGGCTTCCTTGTGGGGAGGCGGAGGAGGAAGTATCTGTATTGAAGTCTTAGGTATGACAGCAATTCACACCAACATGCCCAACCTGAATCGAGTAGTTCTGATGACGATAACCACATAACTGTGGTAGTGGGGAGCTGAGGATGCAACACAATTTATGTCTGGAAAACTATATAAACCTCAAATGATCAGCCAGCCCATTGCAGTTTCTTACTCCAGTTAGTGTTCTTTCTATTTCCATGCTGTAATCAGCTTTTTAAATGCAGTTTAAATACTTGACGTTTTTTTGATAGTACCCTTAGAGGATTTCCATTAGAACAGTATGAGCAAATTTAGCTTCTTTCTTTTCTTTTTTTTTTTTTTTTTCTATGTAGATATTTTTGGGAAAGTCTGTACTATGGTTTCACTCTCTGTTTCATGAACTTGTGGAATACGCATAAACTTGACTTCTGATTTCCTTCATTTCAGCTGAGACTGACATGCATATATCCCTGCTCACACTACTTGAATATGAAAAGGCTAAGAACTTTATTACATCCAGAGTATTCCTATAATAGCATAGACAACACAGGCTAGATGTCCTTTGCACATGCTGCACAGTACATATTTGTTCATTATGATGTGCTGTGTATATACCTATCTGTATTAACATTTACCATCTGTTTTGCTTCTTGCATAGTCAGGTGATGCAGCTCTCCAAGAATCAGTAAATTATTTTACATAGCAGCTTTATCATCTATGATTTTCTTTGCGTAAGTCTCCCCTCCTGTTTCTAAGCATATCCTGCTAGTCTTGTTAACTGTATAATTGATTTTTATCACCTATCAGCTCCTACTAAATATGCATAGATGTCTTTTCAAAGATAAAATTCTCCCACTTTTCACCAGTGAAATTCACATCTGTGAATTTTGACTGTCTACATTTATTTCTCACCCTTAGGACAATGTTTTGTGAGAGAGGACTTTAGTGCCTAAGGAACATACTTATATAATACAGCTTGGCAGGTACACAGATGATTACTGTAATTAGGAAAGGAAAGCCCAGTGCCTAATGGACAGGTAAACACATTCACATGTAACTGCTCAGCACTGGATTTAATTTTGTGACCATGTCCTAGTGACAGGCATTTTTCATAGCTTTGAGATTTTGGTGGTTCTGTGCTGGCTTACAGTGACTGAAGAAGTGTCCCAAGATACTCAACACTTAGTTTTCAGGAGGTGGCTCACACTTGTGGAGTTTACTGGTCTCCCTCTTTTTTTCTTTCCTACAACTCTCTCTCATCACCTGGCCTTGTCAGACTGTGGTCTCAGAACTCAACCCTGTGTACTGAGAGCCGTCTGGAATTATGGAACAAGACAGTAGTAGGCAGAGGTAGTTTAAGCTAAATCTAAGGATGTTAGCTAGGATGTCATTAGTGTAGCAACGCCCAAGGTTACCAGCTCAGTATGAATTAGACCACTGTCCTGAAGAGCACTGTACCAGCACTGTTAAGCTGCTTCCAGCACTGGAACTGGCTCATGTGGAGATATTTCAGCTCTTCCTGCACAGTACTGCTTTGTCTGTATTAACACACTTTTTTTACCTCTTGGCTAACTTTGCTTTTAAGCCCTGGCTCAGCTTGTGCTTTTGAACCTTAATTGCTATCTGTTTCACTGCCTCTCCTGGGAAAGATAATCCTTTCAAGTCTGTGAATATATGGAAGAGGGTTTATGATGTCATGTGTAACAGCTACTTCTTTCTGTTTTGGCAAAATCCATTCAGCTGTTAGTGTTTTTTAACCAATGTATTCCAAGATAGATCTTACTTAGGATCTATCCCAATGCTTAGAACAAGAATGCTATGAATTTGAGATGTAAGGCACAAGAGCAAACTCAAGTACAAAATCCACATTGTTACAAAAGTACTCAATAATTAAAAAAGTCCATTTCAAAAATGTTTATTTGAGCAATTACTGTTTCAGCTCCATGCCTTTTGTCACGACGTGTTCTGTGATGATGCTAAATGTAAATATACTTGCTCTTTTAGGTTTATGATGAGTATAACTCACACAACATCAATTCAACCCTTGGGCCTATTCCTTTTCTATTGCACTATTATGCTCATGTGCCATCAGTCAGATAGGATGCTTTCTTTTTTATTTTATCCTTATTATGCCAGATGTCCGTGTTTGTAAGACTAAGTTGGAAACGTGAGGCAGAATTTCTCTCTTGAACAAATGAGGCCATCTGCTCAGTAGTGGAATGAAAAGGTCTGGGACTGAGGATGTGCAAAAGAAAAAAGTTTGTTCTCAGACAGAAAGATTAATCCTTCCTTAGGGAAAAAATTTCCCAGTCTGCTCATTGATATCGGTGCTGGCATCTGTTGTGATGTTAAACTACATGGTGACCAATAAATCCAGGTAACTGAAACTGTCAGGTTCATATTTCTTCCTTGTCCATGAGATGTAAGCTAGACATATGACTAGTTTAAGCTGAATATTCAGTAATAATGCTTCTATAAAATTGCTTTTAAAGGAATGGAAGAAAAATGACTGTAGCTTGCTGTCACATGCTTCATGGTCTTTCACCTGGAATGTTGATAGGCTTCTGATAGATCCATTAGCTCTTCCTAGGCTCTACAGTGATTTTCTTCTGCATGGTAAATGACAATAAGCCTATTGAGGAATTTGACTTCTCATTCTGTAAGCAGACATCACTCATATTTAAATACATACATAATGAGCATCTGTTTGTACTCTGTAGTTAGGTTTTATCTTGCCAGTGTCATTCCTGTCTGGTTCTGGCTAACAAGGAAAACCAGTGAGCTGATGCTGCTAAAGTGAGTCAAGCCGAGTATACAGTTTAGCTGTTCAAGCACATCTGATTTCCTCTACATTTAATTCAAGGAAATAT
Organism: Chiroxiphia lanceolata; assembly: GCF_009829145.1. Lineage (NCBI taxonomy): Eukaryota > Metazoa > Chordata > Aves > Passeriformes > Pipridae > Chiroxiphia > Chiroxiphia lanceolata. The sequence goes on from NC_045671.1 coordinate 30,013,438, forward strand.
AAGTATTTTGATCACGTGCCAAAAATGTGAGATAAACATGTCTAACTAATAAAATATTAAAAGACAAATAATGAGGCATAAAACTCATAAGTACATACACCTATATAGTACCAGTATCTGCCTACACTGGACTGTGTAGGAGGCCTCATACTCACAGATGTTTATTCTTTTTATCAGAATCAGATAGTTGTCTTCCACATTAAAAGCAAACTGAGGTCTGAATTGAGTGAAATCTGAAGAAGTAGAGGAGTCTATCCCAGGAAAAAGTAAAATTTTAAAATTTAAAAAAATTTAAAGTTTTAAAATTTAAAAATTTTTGCAGCAGTGTGAAATTCCTCTTGAGCCCAGCAATGAGAATAACTGGTTTGAACAGCAATAACAGCTTTCTGGACAAAGTAAAAAAGAAATATTGATTTGGAATCATCAATCTTTCACATTTTTAACCTCCTAGTATTGCGTGGTACAGTAGTGTGCATTTACTGCTTTTCACTCACCGTAATTTCTCTGAATTTTTAAAATATTCATTGCTTTTGTCACATTTAAAATTTGGCTGTACTTATTTTTAGAAGGAAATGCAATTTCTGTGCTTATAGCGTGCTAATTAGGGTTATGGGGGCTCTAAGATAAATATCATAGTTGACCATAGAGATAAACATAGAAGAGTATTCTAATTTCTTTTTTTTTTTTTTTAATACAACGAATTTATCCATTTATATACTCTCGTTTCCTGTGAGTAGAAATTAATTTTATTTTTTTTTCACAACAGACTCCTTATATAGAAGAACTGTTTTTTTTCCTGGCAAGTAGGAATGCTCCTCTGTCTTACCGTGACATTTATTTTACAGTGTATGGGAAGGACTCATCATTCAGGCTAAACCCACTTGTTAAACAAGTGGAAAGCTGAATACATATGTAAACTTTGTTCTGATTCTGCAAATAAGCGTTGCTAGAGTACAGCTTATACTGAGTCTTCATTACTAAGGCCAGTATAATAGGACATGGATACCTGAATTAAGTAGGAGAGATTTCCAGTGTTCCATTAGGAAGCACACAGGCCAGGCTGCCTGCTGTGAAATTTTGCAACCTACATACATTGATTCCCACAGCTGATCAATATAGGAGCTCCTTGCTTAGGCATACGTTTTCTCAGAGGTTTATAATACCACTGTTTCTATTTTGAGATGAATTCTGGACAAACAGGATCATAAAATCAGATCTCCTAAATAAAGAGCTGATGATGAATTAGGCAAGCCAGTTAATTTTCTTTTTTTAAATAATTTTGGCTAATACCTAGTCTCATTTTTAAGGGTGCGATTTGGTGCTGTTCCTGTGAAGTCAGCAGAAGACCTCTCTCTGACTTTAACAGAGGAAATGTCTTTGCGAAATGTGTTTTATATAAAATCCTTGAAAAGTTAAAAAGAGCCGTATGAGTTTTTCTTTGAAGTTCTGAGAACAGACCAGAGTTAAAATATAACTGTTAACAGCTCCAGCAATTGAGATATTTCCTGCAGCAAAAATTCATGCCTATCCTGGGTTCTGCCACCAGAGTTTTCAGAGGTAATAACCTGACAGTAAAAATCCTACAGTGGTGTGTGAACACTGCTTCTTGGGTGGGAAGGAGGTCAGAAGGAAGTGTTTCCATTAAGAGTGCCAAATTGTATTTAAGTGTGTAAGAAAAGGTGTGGAGTCTTAAAAATAGTTTTTTGTGACTTTTAAAAACATTTTCTGTTAGTAATTTTGGCCAGATTTTTTTGTGGTAATTGTGTAATAATGTAATTGTGGCTGCTCTTATATTAATGTTTTAGAATATCCGTTTCCTGGGTAGTGTTACTGCAGAGACCAGACTGGCTAAGGGAACACTTTATCCATCTGCATGTGTAATCAACTTACTGTGTATGGTCCACCAACAAATACACAAGAGTATTCTGTACTAACAGCTCTAATCACACTTAACTGTGATTAGAGTTCAGCCTTCGTAGACACACTTGGTTATTAACCTATGGAAGGTAGGTTAACAGACAAACTGTTTTTACTGCAGTTCTTAAAAGTACCAGAAAAATAATAGTAAGAACTGCTAAAATCGTAGAATCACAGAATGGTTTGGATTGGAAGGGACCTTAAAGATCATCTAGTTCCACTAGACCATGTTGTTCAGAGCTCCATCTAACCTGGCCTAGTAACCTAATCAGGACCTGTTGGGTTTGCATTTGGGTTTTGATGTTGTTATTGTTACTGTTGTTTTTTGGTTTTGGTTTGTTTGTTTGTTTGTTTGTTTTCTTTTTTTTTGGAAGTAACAACTAGTTCTCTGTTTTCTGTTGTTATTGATTTTTTTTTTTGATTTTTGGTTTATGTGGTTTTTTCTTCTTTTTTTTCTTTTTTTTTTCTTTTCCTGACATTCCGAATACTGTTTTCTTCTGTAATCAAAATATGTTTCTCACATACAGTATCCCTTTATAGTAGATTTTACCACAAATTTCAGTATGTGTTTTGCTGCTTAGCAGCTTATGTGTATAACAGTGTAAAATCCATTTAGTCAAAGATGAGAGTAATGATAGTTACTACCTTGGAGTGGCTGGGATTTGGTATTGTCTTAATCAACTGGTTTGTGTGATTTATTCTTTAAAAGGTTACATAAGCATTCTAAACTTAGAGAAGCTAAAAACTAATACAGCAACTCTTTTTTCACAACAGCGTATATTGATAAGAAAATCACTGTTCTGAAATACTAATAAAGAATATTATTCTAATGTTTGTGAAGAACTGCTTTAAACCTTTTTGACAGGGCTTTGCAATATATACTTTGGAAATTTCATGGTCATGATATCAACAAATTGTACAGTAGTTATATTCAGATACTAGTTTATTATGATAGAAGAAAAAGTGCATCTGGAGGCTAAAAAATTTGGAACAAATTTCTGTTCATGACCTATGCAAGCCACAGAGTGGCTGAGTGTAGTTTAATATTTGTTAAGCAAATGCATAGATAAACACATTGTTTTAAACAAATGGAGTGCCATTAAACTTGTTTAGCATACTGTGAAAAAAAAATGGCATGAACAGAGAACGTTTAGAATAAATTTTGTCAGATATTTATTCAACAAAGCTTTTAAAAGGTGTGGTGTAATGATATTTTGAAAACTGCCAAAGAATACTGTTAAAGGAAGGGTCTTATTTCAATACTTACTCAGAGTTTCTGTTGTTAGCTCTTGTGTGAGTCAGTTCAAGCAGATGTCTAAGTGCCTACTTTCATGGCACTGGGACTGCTCAGATGCTCTGAGTTATTCCTATGTTATAAAAACACTCTAGTTGAAAATCGAAGCCCTGAGCTCTGCACTGTTAGCTGGAGCCTTGGGGCTCTAAGGCTAAGATGAAACTTGGAAACTCATAATTGTTAATGAACTTCATTCCTTTAGCCTTATTTGGAATGCATTATAGCCTCACCACCTGGGCAAACCTTGTTCTTAGGCCAAACAATTAATTACCACAGTTTCTAGATACTTGAACAGGACTCCATATAGCCTGGAAAAGAGACTCCTTCAGGAAATGACCTGGGTACTCAGAACACCTCAATAACCCCTGCTTTCTTGTTTCATGACCGTAATCATCACTTTCATTTTACATTAGAAATAATCTAATACTTCCTCAATTACAGCATGAAAACAGATCTGCAACAGTGGCATATTCTGTAAGCATCATTAATATCTTAGAGCAGATCTGCCTGTATGCATCCTGTTCCATCAGTGGCCTATTCTATTTGTTTTCTTCATCTGTACCTCTTGCTCCCCAGCACATGGTCTGAGGTCCTTATGAAGTTAGACTGCATCCTAAATATCCATGTACCAAGTGTTCCCTGTGGAGCGGAGCCATCATTTCCCCACCAAAATCATATTCTGCAAAGCCTCTTGCAATGCTATGTGTGGGGTGTCCTTTTTCCTAAAGTCCACTTTCAGGAAAGGGCTTCCACAAGGAGGAAGCTATCTAATAACCAGGTGTTTGGAAAACAGTTAAAAACAGGTTATCTAGAATGAGGCCAAGTAGGATACCAGTTTTCTGCTCTCCAAGTATGAGGACAAGGCTATGTAATTTGAAATAATCTCGGTTTTGTGTGGTTACCTTCATAAAGGACTTTCCCTTTTGCTATCTATGGAGTGCTTTGAAAACCTGCATTGAAAAGATAGAGCAGATTTGGGACATAAACACCAAGACTATCTGTCTACACAGGCAGTGAGAGAGTCCTATTTAACTGAGTACTTTCCAGTTTTATTTCAGTACCTCAGACCACAGGCCATGGAAATGTGTTTGGACCTCTCAAGGTTTCAAGTTGAACTTTGTGCTCCAAGGAAGACTATCACTAACATTAGGTCAGCCTTGTCTGGCCAAGTCTAAAAAACTTGCAGGGATGGAGATTCCACAACTTCTTTGGTTGCCTACTTCAGTGCTGCTCTGCTGTCACACATATAGGGCCTTTTAAGAGCAAGTAAAATTCACAGCTGTGGTTTAATCAGTACCAAGTCCAAAAATATTTCTCAGCATAGAAAACAGGTACTATAAATTCATAGAATTTCAGTCTGACATAAGCCAGTGATGCTACTTAAGGAAGGGGAGTACAGTGAGAGCATGTACAATGAGTACATTGCAGTGGGAAAGCTTGCTGGATGATGATTAAGGCCTTCCCATTATCTATTTCAGTTTTAAATTCTTAGAGATTGTTAGGAAAGTTTAAATCCCATCAAATACTCTTTGCTTCATAAATGCCAATATCAAACTGACATTTCTGAAAAAATGGAAGAAGTACCTTTCAAAGGTATAAAAGATTGTGAGTACTGGGAGGAAAGGAATTTTTTCCCCTGTGCCAGCATGTATTGAAAGTATGAGAAAAACAAAACAGTAACATAAAATGCCAGATTTGTCCTGCTTTTTAAAACAACAGCACCGTAACAGAAATCATTGATTCTGAAAGTTTTTTTACATCCAATACAATTTTCTGAAAAGACAACATGCAGTTTACTTTGTAGGTCTCTGGAAATATTTTGTATCCTGTAGGAAAGAGTATCTTCTTCTGACCTTGACAAACTGACTAGAAATGAGGAAAATAATTTGTAACATGAAAAACTTTGTTCTTTTATGCGTATTAATTTATAATGGATATCTCTCTTTTTTTCTTTTGTTCTTAAATGTATTATACTTCACAGCTTATCTGAATTCAGGAAATAATCTTTGGACTGAAAAAATTGTTGAGGTTTTCCTAGGCATCATTTCATATTGCAGAGAGAAAATGGAGTAAAGTGCTTTAAAGAGCACTTTAAAGACTGCAAGCATTACAAGCAAAAAACTAGAAGCTTTGATGATGAGGTAATCACTATTTTCATATTTACTTGTGGTGTAGCAGTCACTGTGTCCTCTGCATTTTGTTCCTGTAAGAAATGTCATCAATGTCCCACAATTCATCAATGAGATGTGTGTATGTTTTAACTCCCCGTGAAGGAACAGAGTCTTTCTGACTGGCTGAGTAGCTGCATCTGTAGGGCTATCCCTGCTGCACTCATTGCTATTATTCAAGATTATATACTACAGTTTCTATAACTGGTTATCTTTAAGGGTATGATCCAATCTTCACTGAAGCCAAGGGAGAAATGTGACTGGTTGAAAGGGGTTTATTGCTGTAATTTAACTCCATATGTGCATGTGCTTCCAAGGATAAAGTCTAGTTGCGAGTCCACTTTGAGAGTGGCATCCTAATGCAACTTAATTTAAATTCTTCATCATGCATTTGAGCAAACTGCACACTTCAGATAAATGTGGAGAACATTTGTGTTGTTAAAACAGGACTATAATCCACCATAAAATGCACAACTTTTAATATTTAAGAGTAACAAACAGAGTGTATCCTTCACCCTAAAGTAGTGTGGCTGTCTTACCACAGTAGATTGTATTAATTGTTGAGGAAAGTTAAATTACATCAGAATGCTAGATAAACTAGTGGAATTTGCCATAGTAGGTCAGCAATATTTAGGCTTTCAAGATCTGTAAAAGCGATTCCACAGTTAATAATTTATCATTAGATTGAAAACTGTTCCATATCTGCTTTGTATTACTGAAGTTAGAGTTTGCTTTTAACTTCCACAAACTTGATGTTTACCTAGTGCTGTTTCCCCATAAACGTTTCTAATCAGACTGAAAAGCTGCTAAAACAACTCATGCTGCATCAGTTCTAGGCAGTATCATCTCCAGCAACTGTATGAACCTAGGTGTCTTCATTTTGGCAAGTCAAAACTAGACTTTTCGGAAGCGTTACAGTTAGCTTTTTAGGGGAATCACTACATTTTAGAATTAGCTCTTAAGGAGAAGACGTGCTTGGTCTGTGTTATCTTCATTATCTTTATGGAACATATTCTGTCATAATGAACTCAAGGTTTATGCTAAATCCAGTATAGATGGAGAGTTTCCTGACATAGTGACTGCCTCCGCATTAGCAGTTGCTGAATGTCTTTAAGCAGGTTCTCATAAAAATGTTGAAATAAAAGGTGTAATTCATATGTAATAACAATGGTATATAAAGATTAATACATTTAAAAAAAATTCAGTACTTAAATTTACCTCCCTACTATCTTCTTTCATGGGGAGTGTCCTATACAGTTGATGCAGTAGACAAAAATCCAAATTCATTGAGTAGAACAAATGTCACTAAGTAAAGCTTAATGCATTAGCAGCCTTAATTCATAAGCAGGACTGTGGCAGAAGGGGCCATGTCCCTTTCACTCTTTTTTTTTTTTCTGTGCTTATGGATAACAAAAGTGATTAGTATATAGTGGCAGTTCTCTAACTGCCAGATGGAAAAGTGACTCTTCGCTTACAATATCTTTAAGTGAGAACAGAATGTAGTAGAAAGAAAATATTTTTCTTTTTTTTTTTTTTCTTTTCCTTGGCTCTATAACTTGAGAGAACTAACTACCTTAGAAGCTTGAGCTGGTGGGAGAGCAGCACTGTAAAATGAGCGAAAGAGAGAGTGAAAGCCAAGCCACAAATAACTGGAATATTGTGATCCCTTAAGCCCCACGTTAAGAAAGCGGGAAAAAAAATCTCCTTATTGAGAATTCAGAGTGGGCAGAGGAAATAAAATGGGTGAACCGCAAGATGGAAAACCGGTCCCAGACTATGATGTTGCAGTGACGCAGCTGAAAAAGGTGCTGCGGCACAACGCGCTCTCCTGAGAGCAAGTCATTTCTAAAGCAGAAAAACCACATGAAGACAGTGAGTAAGGGAAATTTTAATGCTAAAGTAGACTAGAAGAGACTGGAAATCCAAACTGTTTTCAGAAAGCAATTCTGTGTCTGAGTGAAAAACAATGAGCCCTTATCCACAAGTGAAATGATGATAGAGCACATAGAACAGCTGAGAAAGTAAAGGAGAAGAAGTGGAAGGGAAAAGAAAAGTAACCCTGCAAAACGCAAAAAAAGCAGAATGCTTGGGTGAAAGCAGAACAGTAGTCATGGAAATTTAATTAATATGTTCATGATGAACATGGGTAAATGGAAGATAAGGAGTGTTTCTCATAATGAAGAATGGATCAATTCCTGGATCAAGTCCTGGCTCAGTTAGCTATAGATGTATCAAAACTTGTTTGAAACCAGAGGTATCAAACCCTCTGTCAGCCATAATGAAGGATTAACCTCTACTAAATGATTTTCAATTTATCCAAAGTAAATTTTTTTCTTTTCTTGATCAAAGACTTTCCTTGTTTAAATTAGACAGTACGAACCACAGGGACTAATAAGGTATGTAGGAGCCATCTTTCCCTTTTGTCTTTATAGAAAGACATTTTCCATAAATGTTGAGTATGATTATTGAACAGCATGGTTTTAGAAGGCTCGATGATAAGTCATCCATGTCTCCAGAAGGCAGCATTAGCTCCATTGGTTTAAGCATGGTGCTACTTATGCCAAGGTTGTGGGTTTGATCCTATATGGGCCAGTCACTTAAGAGTTCAATTTGATGATCCCTGTTGGTCCATGCCAACTCAGAATATTCTGTGGCAACTCTGAATATTTTTTTTCTGATAACAGTGACAAGTGGGGAAATGGAGTCTTGGACTAGTTTCCCAAGTTCTCTGTTCCGAGATTGTAAAGGAAGCATTTGTTAAAATCTGTATGTCTCCCTCATTTGAAAGGTGCTACCCTGTAACTTATTTTCTCTCTTTTCTTTTTGTTCCTTTCGTGATTACCTGAGACGTTCTTCTTGGTTCTGAAGGCTAGAACTCACAACAAAAAATTAAATTGTTGCATTCTTGGTGAAGATTTACCTCTGTCTGCAAGATGGTAAATTTACACACACTAGGTAAGACTTAGTTGAATATTTTCATACTTATATCCCATAATGTTTGACCACTACTATGAGTATGCAGGGTTTTCCGTGTTAAGGAAATTAACAATTTGAGTATGGCACCAAGGAACACTTCTGTGCTTAATACTTAACATTTGCATAAGTTCTTGGAATAAGTTTTAGATGCACATGAGGAGCAAACTGAATCTGAAGTGAAACTAAGTGTTAAGAAAACTCAGTTCTAAAATTTGCTACAGTGCTAATGAATGTAAACTTTAATGAACATAGTCCACATTGATGATATATTGTTCAAAACTAAACAAACATTCCCATAAAAAGCCTTTAATTCCAGAACTTTTTCATGTTTAAAAACAGGCAGGTACTTCTGCCTAAACCAATAGACAGTTTTTTCACTGACTGTTTTCTTTACAAGTGCACAAAGGACATAGTACTTTCCATTTCAGATTGGTCCTAATGCAGTGATATATTCAAATTTTTTACCTTTACAGTTCTTCCGTATGAGTAAGTGATTTCTTCTTATCCTCCCAAATAACCTTGGAATGTTGTAAAAAGTAAGTCTTTTCCCGATTCTGCAGTTTTTTGTACCCTTCAGTCTACTGCTGCCATTGAGGGGCTCTATGCTCTGTCCCCTGGCCAAGAAAAACTAGGAAGACTGCACACACTGGAGACTGGGGATTGGCATCTGGATCTTGAAAAAAACCCTACTCTATGATTCCTTCTTGACTGATGCATTAACCTCAAGCAGGGTGAATAGAACTGCAGTCTCTTTCTACATCTGAGTATGGATATAGTACTGTTGTTATCTTCAAATTAAGGGAAGACTTTGGCTGTATCAACATATGTCTAAGTGTCAGATTTAGCCCTTTGCTTGATACCAGAGAGACCAAGATCCAAATTTTGGGTCAAACCTTTGTCAAAGCTGTGGTATTATATTTACCTTCGATGGACAAACATGTAGATGTGCCTGTATCTCTGCAGAGGAACTCAGACTTCCTTCTCCCTTTTTTATCATTTCATAGCCTTTACCATTTCTCCATGTAATCCCAGTCTCTGCACGGAAGAGGTCATAGTCTCCTATTGGGAAGTCCGCATTTCAAGAAGAGAAAAGCCAATCATGCCAGGTGAAAGAGGAATGTTGGTATCTTACCAGGAGGACTTCACATAGCAATACATGGTAAACAAATTGGAATGATCAAAAGCCATAACAAAAGGTGGTGTTCATTCCCACATAATTCATTCACTTTTAAAGTAGATATAGTGCTTACAGGTTTGATCCTGAAGTTTGATCCTCAGATGAGCGGACACACCTGGCACCTCAGTGGGCCTAAGTGCATGTTTAGCTGGAAGACTGAAAATTTAACCAGACTTATTTGGTGCAATATCCCAGTAGGTGAAACTAGGACTAATGGAACAATTAAACCTATTTATGTGTGTGACTGCTTTGCTCTAAACTTTCAAGAGTTAAACTTCAAAATTCTTAATTAGTGATACTGAAAACTGAAGTCTAGGTTGCAAATACAGAATAATCAAGTCAATCTATCTTGATAAACATCAAGAAAGAGAGGAATTCTTTATAGAGGATTACTGGGAAGTTTATATATATGAGTTCACTCAGATTATATAGCTTTCACTCAGTACTGGTGAGGGCTCACCTAGACTCTGTGTCCAGTTCTGGGCTCCCCAGTACAAGAGACATGAAGCTCCTGGAGCAGGTCCACAGGGCACAACAAAGATGGTGAAGGGACTAGAACATCTCTCTTACAAGGAAAGGCTAAGGGAGCCAGACCTGTTCAGCCTCAAGGAGACGACTGAGAGGGGACCTCATCAATGTCTGTCAATATGTGAAGGAAGTGTGGAGAGTAGTATAAAGAGGACAGAGCCAGGCTCTTCTCAGTGGTGCCCAGCAACAGGACAAGAGGCAAAGAGCAGAACCTGATGCACAGAAAGTTCCACCTGAACATGAGGAAGAACTTTACCGTGCAGTGACTGAGCACTGGAACAAATAGCTCAGAGAGGTTGTGGAGTCTCCCACCCGGAGTTATTCAAGAACTACCTGGAGATAATTCTGTGCCATGTGCTCTAGGATGTCCTTGCTTGAGCAGGGAGGTTGGACCCGCTGACCCACTGTGGTCCTTCCAACCTGACCCATTCTGTGATTCTGTGATTATGTGACTTGTTCCTGGTTTGGTTACCAGTTATATTTCATAGTTAGTAGATTATTGCTAGCTTTCCAAACAGTGGGTTTCATGTCACGAACACATGTCCTTAGGAATTAGACAGAGTATATGTGAGAGATTATTGATGTAATAACAAGTGAAAGAAACATTTTCCTTGCAAAACATACGGATTATTCATTATACAATTAAAGTGCTTAAAGCTAAACGAAGTTTATCTCACATTTGTTCAGTATGTGATATGAAAATATTTTGTTTTATTCAAGTCTTAGTAAGCTAATTTATTTAAATAAATAATTAACACATCATACAAAGAAATAGAATCAATAATGTTTTCATCATTTTATTAAGTTTGTATGTCAGTGTTTTACTCTGTATCATTTAATCTTGGTAAAGGGAGCCCTTTTTTTAACTATTAATTTGCATTTTTCCCAGCTGAAATGAATATAAAATAATATATTTGTCAGAAATCAATATCAGGGAGAATTATGGGAAGTTTAAATCACTTGATACTCTATCTGTTTATTATTCTGTACATTGTCAGCCTATGAGAAAGTCAAAAAGGACAGAATATGTACTAGAATAGAATTTTAACCGAGATTCATTGCCATTGTAGCAGAAGGCACAGAGAGTTAGAAAAATTAACCAGTAATTAATTTAAAAACCTCATGAACTAAATAGGCCTACACATTAAATACGAGAAGTAGCCATTAAAACTGTTCTTGGAGGAGTATGAGAAGGAAATCCTTTCATGTCTAGTGCATAAGGAATTCAAATTCTTTAGATTTACAATGGAGGGCAGCCAAAGATTTTCTGTAAAAAGGAGGAAAGACCTGTGTTAAATAAGTGCTTGCCTATGAGAATGAAACCTGTAGAACTGCATAGGAAAAACAATGCATAATTTTCAACTACATTAAGATGCTGCGTAAGTAGAAAAGCAGTTAAGAGCAATTTAATTGAATGCAAGAGAAAGACTCCTGCTGACCTGTCTATGCTTTGAATTAAATATAACACTCAGAAATTTCCATTAGATGGTGTTCACTTACTTTTTCATAGCATTAGATAGCATGACTCACTATCAGCATAATATAAATAAAAATTGGGGATCAGGGATTTCTAATTTGTTTAATGATAAAATTAGTTTAATGAATTTTATAGTTAACCAACAAGGTTTCATTTTAGCAGTTAAGAACCTAAATAGTGTTTAATTATGAGTAGTCATTTGCAATTGCGTTAAATGTTTTAATGACACATAAAACTAGCACACGCTAGCTGGTAGGCAGTTTATTTTAAATCCTCTTGTCTCATGCTTTTCAGGATGAAGTCGCATATATGGATACTCTTATAACATAGAGATGGTCTGTGTCTTTTTATTGCCAGGATTTTCAGTTCTAAAGGCCTCTTGCAAGAAGGCCTCTTTCTACTTGTGGTAGAAACTTCACACACACGTGTTGTATACAACACCCTCTTGGTATTAAGCAGGCACATCCCTTTACATTGTAGAGTGCAGAGACAATATGAGAATAGGAGGCTCTCATATAAGATGGAATTCAACAAGGTACAGTAAATGCTGGTGAGGCAACTTGACTGAAAACAGCTCTCTGGTAACATAGTACAGTTAAAGCTTGCCCTATGGGTGTTACTTTATGTTACTCACATAAAATCACACTACAGATTTTATTGGTAAATACGGGATTTAACACTCCAGTAGGATTGAAAGGAGGTGATGAGCAACCATATCTAGCTGAATATGTCCCTGTTCATTGCAGGGAAGTTGGACTAGATGATCTTTAAAGGTCCCTTCCAACTCAGTCTATGATTCTATCATTCTATTACTTTATGATTCTATGATTTTAATTAAAGTAATTTAAATTCTTCAGTCAATTCCTGAAGTAGATTGAAAGAATATCTGAAATGTAAGCAGTTGTTCAATCTCTCACAACTCAGACAAGCTTCAGGCATTGTAAATTATTTTTATGTCAATCTTTATTTTGTTACTAAATGAATTTATTACGCAAGATAGGAGAAACTTTAATGAGAAAAGCAAACCTTCATTATTCCAGAAATCTATGGTTATCATGCATGCTACTCTCTCATTCTTCCCTTTCTGTACACCTAGAGAAAACTTAACACACCTTGAACTTTTCTCCTCAGAAATTAGCCTTTTTACTGTAGTATTTAGACTTGAATTTTAGTTTGTATCATCTCATTTCTTCCGCGATATTGTTTTCAAAAATAAGTCAGGTGAGGATTTCCTTGTCTGAAGTTTAATTCCATGTGTTCTGACTGTCAACCTCTAGGTTCTTGGTGTCAATTCACCGGAATTATTCCTCAAGAATTTTAAGTAATTCCTTCACAAGCATGGTTTCTAGTATTGAATTAATGTTTTAAATCACAATATAATTGTAGCTGAAAAAAAAAAACCAACAAACTTTAAATAACCAGTCTTCAATTGATGCATGTTTCACAGAGATGTGATTAAATGTTTTGCTTTGTGTATGCTTATTTCTCAGATTCCTGTAGTAATTAAAAATTTCTTTAAGAAGTGTTTTTTCTTTCAGTATTGTAACAACCTCTTGCCAGAAACCAGTTTAGAATATCAAATGCTCTCATTTCTATATCCTACATCCTTGGGCATTGTCTGTCTTTGTTTCGGCATGGCAGCCTTGCTGTGTCACAACCCCACTTACGGTGTTTCATTGGCTGAGAATGTAGAACATGTGGTTTTGGCTGGAATCATTCCTGAACTAGCTGAGACACTGTTGCATAAAGTGCCAGGGGTATTTTTCTGCTGTATCATCCACTGACCTCATAGACGGCAGTACTGAACCAGTTCTCCCATACAAGTGGTAATGCTTGTGTTATGGTTTTGCTTGGCTGGAAAACTCTCTGGGCACATCGCAATTTTGTCCTGGCAGAACAAAGCATGAAATGTAACAAGAGACTTGGATAACTTCTAGTCTGTGTGTGTGTGTGCTTTTTTCCCTAAAGAAACAAATGGAATGGTGCTTTACACATGATTACAACTGTTCCTAAGCTAAGGCTGATTCACAATTCACTGTAGTCAGTTTTAGGACTCTCTTCTACTGATGGGTCAAACACTCCTCAGTGTGAGCTGGAATAGCTAACAGTGCTCTGATTCCTGATCTTCAGTAGGGATGAGAGGGGCTTCCATGTATTTTCGTTCTGCCCTTTCTATTTGTTCTCTTCTACCTACTTCATTTTTCCTTCATTTTCCTGATACAGGAAAAGAGGAACTGACAAAAATATTATTAAATATTATTTTTCATATTATTTCTTGCAGTGGGTCGTTTCCATCTACATCTGCTTCCTTTATTTGTCATGTTATTGATTTATGAGCTGAAAATTCAATCACAGTATTTTTCAATAACCACTGAAATTCTTCTGTGGTCTCCAGTGCACACTGAAATACTCCAGAATGCTGCATAACTCCTTGTCAGTTATCTTTTGGGTAAAATAACATTTAGTAATTCTGCTGTCTGCTTGAAAGATTTAAAAACCCACTTAATCTTACTTGTTACTTAATAAATCATTATGATGTAAGTCTTGCACAGACAATAATAACAATGAGACAATATATTAATTAATTTATAACCATCATGGTCTGTTGAATCAGCAAATAAAATTCTAGATAATCTGTCTGTATACTATTTAATCTATATATGTCAAAGTTTATGTGAATTTCACTTACAAGTTTAGTCTTTGCTTTTAGGCTAAAAAGCTGTACTGTAGTGTAGCATGAATACATGGTTGAAATGAGTAAAATAGTGGTTGCACAGAAGTATATGAGAACACTGAAGTGCTAGGACTGTTCTCTAGCACTTCAACTTGCATGAAACAACCCAGACAGTAACAGCATAGGAAAGGGAATCCTTTCTGGGTTGTTCACTGGGGCTGTTTAATTTATGGGCATACGTGTGGACCAAGCTCTTGTTTAACACCTGAATTCCACTCTGAGCTGTTTAAAAATTCTTCCATTAGCAATGGATTCTGGCATTTGACCTAGTCCTATCAGCACTGGAGACTTACCAGAAAAGTAATTATTAACTTCTATTAAACAGAATCACAGGCAAGCTCAGTCTCCCTGAACAGTAACATAGAAGAGAAAGCAGTTTAAACTGCAGAAGGTGCCTTTGGCTAAGCTCAGAAAAGCCAAGAAACAGGGAATCTATCTCTGTTGAGAAAGAGTTTGAAGAAGAAAACACTTGAAGTAGTAATGATTTTCCCAGTCAAAGTCTTGGCCACACAGTCAGCCAAAGAACAATGAATCAATACAATATATCAAGTTCTGGACAACATAAGTAAAGGAACTCTCACAGATGACGTCAATCAGGATTTTGGCATTATAGTGATTTACATCTCCGTTCAGCACATGATTAACTTCAAGTCTGTGAGTCAGTCAAATGAATGAGATTAAAATTAGACAGATTCTGCAGAAAACTGGTAAAAAGCACCATTCATTTTCCTATTAATTAATCCCATTTTACACCAAACACACCTACCCTTATTTAAAATGCAGAAACTTTCTGGTTTTTTGTGGCTAAGAGGTGTGCTTTTTTTTTTGAATATACAGTTTGTGTCTTCCTACACCCTTGTATAATATGTACACCCATATGCTTATATAACATATATAGAGAATATATGACATATATACATCAAGGGTGTATGTGCATGTTGCATTTTTGTCCCTGATAATTAAATATACAGTCTTTATGTTTTCAAGCTGTAAACAAGAAATTCTCTGTCATGCCAGACTCTGTTCTCTGTAACTGTTGCTTGTGCCTCAAAATCCTTTGTGGACTACCATAGCTGGCAAAGACTCCACTTGTGTCTGGTTTAGAAGCCATAACTTCTTTGTCACTCTGGTAAATCTATCATAGGGAAGAGTGGCCTTATGAAACTAATTTCTAACTGGAGCATGTTAGTGTGTTGCTAGTGGAGCTCTCATAATCCATTAGAAATTATTTTTGTTTTTATTTTTGTTATTGATCCTGTTGAACCTGCTGTATCAGACTGAGATCTTCTGCTTTATGCTGCAGGTACTCCTACTGAGTGCTGTATTTGAGTCATTGCTTCTTTGCTTGTCTCAGCTGGAAGATGCTCTTTGTGTATCTCATAATGACCTGCCCTGCTGACTCATTTGATTCAATCTTTTGAAAAGGACAGTGTTGCTCTCTTCAGTTAGTAAATCAGACCACGTTGAGCTAAGGGTTTTGTAAACAAATGCTGCTGGGCTTAGATTTTTATCTGCTTTTAAAGCCAGTTCTATATCTTTAATTATAGGATGCACTGATTATTGCCTATTAGGTGTTGTGTGCAAATAACTGTGTGATGGTGTGTAAAGCTGATCTTTATGGCCATTGCTGGAGTGATACCCAAGAGGTAGGACAGAGGAAAAGCAAAATGGCTTTGCTTCCAGTAAAATGCTGTGAAACACAGCAAGATGCAGAAAAGGAGTTAGCTGCAGCAGGTGCCTCAAAACTCATGACTAGTCAGAACTGGAGGTCCAGCTCTTGCTGGGAGTATACAACCGAGTTCTCTCAGAGAGTGCTCAGTAACCACGTAAGTATGGTACAGAAAATTCCTGAGACTGCATAGCAATGTAGCTGTATGCAGCAGTACAGAAAGAGCATTCGGATGGGCTTGTGATAGAGTGTCATCTGAGAAGCAGCAACGTTCTCTGCAGTTTTGAAAACAATACCTTCCTATGGAAGCTGTTAAAATAAAGCTAAAACTTGAGGGGACTCCAGCTTCCTTTATTATCCCTGAAATTGCCACTGATTCAAAGAAAAACTCAAAACATTCTGGAAGGTTTTGCTCTGTAGGTTTGGCAGTATAACAGTGTTGCTGAAGCTCTCAATCTGTTAAATGTCTGGAAGACCATGTAGATATTACACATAATTAGGGCAGCCACTTCCCTTTGTGTCTGATCCAGCAACCCAGTATGATTTGTGCAATCTAGTATGGCAAGAATTAACATGACACATCTGAGGAAACGTGAGACCAACCTCACAGCTAATAAAACTGAAGACAGTTGATCAAACAAAAACATCTGCAAATCTTATTTTTCTTGTCTTTGATTAAGCATGACACAGACTAAGACTGAGAGGCTTGTAAAGTCTAGACAGTGCCAGATCTTATAAAGATGCTCAGCATGGGTACCAGGGTCCAATCAGCTCCTTTCACCCACTCATTTTTTTGCCTGTGGAAAGACCAGGCCAAATGCATCATGTGTTGCTTCCTTCCTCCAGTGCAGAAGTGAATGACAAGATGATGGCTCTGGAGATAAAGACCATGCACCACAGGACCAAAGCTGTCCCTTTTTCACTGCAAGAAGCATTAATAGTAGTCCTTTACTCATCTGAAAGCCCAAGAAGGCACTGCTTCCTGCAGTCTTAGTTCTGAGCACCTTCCAGCTCCAGACTATAATGTAAGGCTACAAAAAATCACACTCTGGGACACTGGCATATAAGGGAACTCCACAATAGAGGTGATCTCTGCTGCACATCTGCTCTTAAGTGGCTCTTGGAGCAAAGAGGTAGATGACATCATGCTGGGCTTCGAGGAAGTGTGCTACAATCCAGTTTCACACTGGTGCTTTAGGATAATGGCTTTTGTAAAAAACTGTTAAAGGTGTTTCTATCACACTACAGGTCATGCTTCTGCAGAGTGTGAGAGATGTTATAATGTTTTGTTCTGCCTAGAGACTTAAACCAACAGTTCTTACCTACAGCTTTTTGCAGGTTAAACAGTCCTGTCCTTTCTCATATTTATTCTTTCTATAAGAATGACAATATTTGCCCCTTTCTTGTGGGTCCTGTGCAGTTAACCCACAGTTTTTGAAGGGCGGTTCAGAGGGCTGAATGCACCATTCCATCAAAGGCCTGACTAGTGATCAGTAAAGCAGAAAGCAATACTTGTGGATAAACATCTGAGTATGGGTTTGTCTGTTTTCTTGCAAGAGTATTACTTTGTTGACTCATCTAGTGATTCATTATAATCTGTTCTTGGACAAAACATATAAACAAGGTTTATCCCTAAGGATAATCTTATATAAGACCGTCCTATATATTGAGTTTTTTCCTTCAAGACTCACAAAGTTTCTAACTCATGGAAAATCTTGACGGTGCTTAGTTTTGGACTAAATTAAAAAAAAATATTCAGGTACAGGAGTCAAATGTCTGTAACATCATTTAGTCCTTGTATGCTGCACTGCCACAAGCATTATTTTTCCTTAGAGAAGAGTAATAATTTATCAAACTGGATAACACCCTGCCCACGGTAAACACTGTGCTAGTGAGGGGGCTGAGTTTGGAGGCTGATCAGCTTCTTTTAGCCTTTTCTTTTCCTGTAAGCCTGGGAAGGCAGTGGGCTGTGGAAAACAGGCACATGTCTGTAGTCTCAGCTTTACACTCAGAATTTCTGCAAAGCAGAAACTGTAGACAAAGCTGAACAAGTTTTGAAAATGTACCCTTTTAAAATTTTTACTTTTTTCTTTGTTTTCCATAAGAGAATCTAGGCTCACGTAGAAGATCTTAGTATTTGGAACCTTAGTATCCTATTATTTTCTATTATATTATATATAAGATACATATAGTCTAATATATTCTGTTAGAATAAGATCTTGGAATTTAGAGATGGTCTCAAACTACCTGATTCTTCATGTAGTACACTAAATACAATCAGGGCAGTTAAAAGGCCTCAGAACTTTCTTTTTCTCTTTCTTTTCTTCCTTTCTTAGAGATTATACTAAATATCATTACAGCATTTGCTGCAGGTCTGAAGTTTAAAAAATAGATATTTACAACTCTGATCTAGAGAGCTGGTGAGGGCTTGAAGTTTAGTCAGTCCTATGAGGAATGCTAGTAGAGCTCTGTTCTCATAGTGGCCATGTACCTCAAATCTCAAACTCTTTGAAGTGTCTCAAGTTTAGATATCTTTTTCCAGTCTCTCTAGATTTACATGGGCTAATCAAGTTTTAAAATACATTTCTTAAACACATAGAGATTTATGCAGATTCATGCTCACTTTACATTGAATGTCAGCAAAACCAGGAAAAAGCAATGAAAATGTTTTATTTTATGACCTCCAGGTGCTTTTATCTTCAGTTCATATAGGCAGGATCATTGGGAACAGTGCCAGGTCTGCTAACAGGAAAATTCTTTTTGTGTGTTTACTTGATCGTGAATTGCAAGATATGCTTGGCATTGTAAAACCAGCAGACATAGTTTTCTGATTCAAGACCCTAATCTTGAATAAAAATATCAACACTGGGGGCAATCTTCTGAAATGTTTGAAGTCCCTGTGCATTACTTTTTTGGCTGTATTAAGTTCACCTTTTCAGCTCATTCAATGACTCTTCAGACTGATAACTGGCTACTAAAAATAAATTCTTTAAATCTGGACACTAACGTCCTGTTTTTTTCAAAAATCAACAGGTATGTTCCCAGATCTTAATTATTTACTCAACCATCCAAAATACCAGTAGATTTAAGCAGCTTCAGTCACTATAGTTATGAAATTGTTGATTCAAAAAATGATAGTAAACCTGGAAAAAAGTCCAGAATTTCTGAATTTCTGCTTGAACACACTAATTTTATTGTAATAATTTCAAGCCTTTAGCAAGTACGGAAACCATCAGTTATGGTTGTTTCAGCTAGCAAAATGCTTTTTGTTCTGCTAACTTTTCCAGGCTTTCCTGACTTGAAGGTGGCATAAGCTATAAGCAATGTATTGATTATTTGTATTCATATAAAGCTAAAGGGCTATATAGGAAATGGAGAATGATTTGAGATAATCTGAGATTGATAATGCTATTACCAAATAATAGTAATATCAATATTTAATTAAGAGAGTAAGATTACATCTTCATATCTTGAATGGGGAAAGTAGCTTTCTAAAGTAACTTACGATGGGTAGGGAATTTATCTGTGGTTGTATTTGTCCCAAGAAATTGTGGTTTTCTCATAATTTAGGAGAGAGATTTTGTCTAGTCAAACTCCTGTTTGGTAAATACATGATGAAAATGAGCCCTGCAGAAAAAGTGCACCAAATCCTTCAAATGCAATCTTCAGAGAGGATGTTCTTCTGTTTGAAATTGAAAATCCCAGAAAAAGTCATAGCTTGGTGAATCTGAGACAAAAGTACATCTTTTCAGATCTCCCCATCATCTAAGCTGTTTAGTCTGTTTCTTCTTATTATTCTTATTTTCCTGGCAAAGTATGACTAGGAAACAATACACTCTTTGGTAATTCAAATATAGAGAAAGAATCCAGAAAGCAATAGCAGGGAATAGAAGGATGTGGTGTGGCAAATTGTGCTGTTAGCTATGGATTTTTTTGTAGGAAATGTAAAAATGGTACTTGTTCATTGGTACTTGCAAGCTTTCTTCTCAATAAGAATGGGCCGTATATTTTGTTCCTGTTGTAGAAATATCTGTAATTACATGCACTGTTTATATTAAAATAGTATGGAGGGATAAATTCTGGGTTTAATTACTATGGTGTGAACCTTAACAAGCTTTAATACATTCCCTAGAATCCTCCTCTCTTTAGAGAGACAATAGATTAAAATTCTGCTTGAATGTGGGAGAGGGGAAATTATTGGTAAATCACTGTGACAAGATTTTTATTAGATATTTTTCTATACTGGAGACTTTATTGCTGTGAAATAACTGGGAAGATTTCCCTCACATGTTCGGTGCAGCAGGTAGGTCAGAGGATGGTGACTTTCAAGTAAGTGTAAAGTAGGCAAAGTAGGTAAATTGGGTGTGAGGACCAGATGTCATCCTCCTGACAGCACTGAGGAAACTGATGTGAAGTTGCAGAACAGCTGGTCAAGGTGGCTGCCACAGCTGCAGCTCCAGAGCAGGGAGTAGTCCAATGCTGTGTAATCCCATCCACAAAAAGAGTATGGAGGAGTCCACAGAAAGCAGGTCTATAGGTATCTGTATCTGTGTGAAATCTACTGTTGTGTGCACAAAAGCCCCCACACACTGAATTCTGCCATCTTTGACATTTCAGTGTTAGAAGTTGCTGATATATGCTGGGGAATATGCTGGACTAACCTTGTTTTCAATGTATGTATCTCTCTTAAAATTCTCCAGTGATTTTTTTTACTGTATCTCAATGCAATAATACTTCTGAAGAATATATTTAGAGCTGCAGGAGAGGTTATTCCACATATTAATAAACAACTCCAATAAATATTGTTCAAGAACAACTCATGAGAGATTAAGACTCTGATATCCCATGACTAAGTATTCAATTTTTTCATTTTGTACATAGAAGTAAGGCACAGATGTATAAAATGGACAAATGGAACCAAAACAAAATAGACAAGAATTAAAAAAAAAAGTAAAAAAAAAATAGAAACCCCCATAATTTTCTACATGTGGCAATAATTGACTGTATATTTTGGCAGTAGCTTTCCTTGCTTAGCAAAACTCTAAAATGAGACATTCTGGATATTTTCTCAAGGGATATGAGTACATTTCAGTTATTTGAATGTTGATAACACTATCAAAATATCCCTGTGTTTACTTCAACTTTCTTTAATGCAATTCTTTTAATCTGTTTGGTTTAGCTTTTAAGGTCTGACTTTGTTCCCACTGAAATCAGACAAAAACCCCAAAACAAAATATGTGATCTCATTTGGGCTATACTAAACATTGCGCAATAACAGCTCTGGGACCCCGAATACAAGAAGGACATGGATCTGCAGGAGAGAGGCCAGAGGAAGCCGCTAAATTGATCACATAGCTGGAACACTTCTATGAGGAAAGGCTGAGAGAGCTGTTTAGCCTGGAGAAGGCTCCAGGGAGACCTAAGAGCATCTTACAGTACCTAAAGGGGCCTTACAATAAATCTGGACAGGGACATTTTACAAGGGTATGTGGTGACAGGGGTGAATGACTTTAAACTCAAAGAGGGTTGGTTTAGATTAGATGTTAGGAAGAAATTCTTTACTGTGAGGGTGGTGAGGCCCTAGAACAAGCTATCCAGAGACATTGTGGATGCCTCATCCTTGGAAGTGTTCAAGGTCGGGTCAGATGGGGCACTGAGCAACCTGGTCTAGTGGAAGGTGACCATGGCAGGGGGTTTGGAACTAGAGGATCTTTAAGGCCCTTTCCAACCCAAAACCATTCTATGATTCTATGAATATTTATTTTACATTTGGGGTTTCAAAGAGGACACTAGTTGTACCACTGACCCTGGATCCCTGATGTTTTTAGGGATGCTTGACATCAGTTGCTTTACTCAAGCAAGTAAGGGGTGCTCAAAATCACAAAAACTTGTAGGATAAATGTCTAAATGGCTGTAAGCTGAATGTTACAGAATCTGCAGCTATAAAGATTTTTCAAGCAACTTCTAGCATTACTTATTTAAACTGTCTGTGGCTAATTTTCCTATTGATTTTATATCACTCATAAAATTAAGAAACATTAACACCTTTATTTTTTAAAATAATGAGTCTTACCTGCCTTATGCTGAAATCACAAGAAGAAAATGCATTAAAACAAACCCACAGAGGAGTGTCTTCTGGTGTACAGAAGCACAGAAAAGAATATTACACTTTAAGCCATCTATGACTTGCTCCAGAGTACTCTCCCTTCAAAAAACCAAACCCAGCAAATCCCAAAACTAAACCACTAAATTAAAACATTTTTTAGGTGGGAGTTGAGCACTTCCTGCAAGATCTGGAGTTTCCAAAGTCTTGCTACGGTTTATAATCTCTCAAGAGGTACTGATTCTCCAAGGTGCCAAGCTACCCAGCACAGAGAAGCGTTTACTAATTAACTTTGAGATAGGTTGAGCACTTCTTGCAGGGGATTGCTGCTGAAAGAAGCTTGATCTGGATTAATGACTTGCTTTATATAAATTATCTATGTTTGCAAAAGTTATTGATTTATGTAACGTAAAACTTTTGATCCATATTTTAATTGAAAATTCTTAAACTTAAAATAAAAGCAAAGTTGTATTTGAGAGTATGATACGAAAATTTTCTGTGCTGGTTTTTGGAGAGCAAAATGGGAAGAACTGTTTTATATCATGGCATTACACAGTTCTGAACAAAGAGTGTGTTTTGGAATTACTTTTGGAATTTAACATTGTTGTTAAATAGCAAATGAAAATACCTGAATGAAAAGTACAGAATTTAAAACAGAGGGAACTGGTGTGAAGTGATTCTATATTTTGCAATAATGTTACTTTAAAGATGCAGGGAAATCATAGTTTCTGGTAGGGAAAGGTCTTACAAAATTTCTCCATTCTGATTTCATGTGGTTGAGAGGTACTATTTATCCATGCTGTTTACAGTTAATTCTAATTTATCCAGTTCTCATCAAAGTGTATATCTGTTTCTTCTACGTCATTTGAATCCTGTATAATGCAACTCTCATTATTGTTGATCTTTTCCAGAAAGTTATGTGATACTTCCTGGTTCTGGAAGTTTGGAAGTTATTGAATTAGTCTGTCCGTCTTGATTTCCATCTTCGACTCCCATGTTTCCTTTTTTTTCCCCCTGAAATATAGTCTCTTGAATTACAACTTTAAAACACAATTTGAAAGAGTTTTACAAATAGAGCTGAGGACGTTCATGTTAAGAATTGTGTAACTCTGACAAAGTAAATACCTCTCATAGGTATCCTTGCAATGCTGATATTTGAAAGGAAACTTTCATCACTACAGCCTCTGACTCTGTTATTGAAGTCACTTGCCAACCTCTGCAGCATGACAGAACGAAATCAAATCCATGTTGTATCTGCTGATTCAAGAATTTCATGAATTTTTTACAGAAAAAAAAAAGTAAACTTTCCTCAAGGAAAGAATGTCGTTAATCAGAAACATCAGGTATGACCAGTCCTTACCAGGAAAGGATTTAGATGGAACCACAATGTGGTATTTTTTCACTTTGAGAAAAAATAAAAAAAAAATAAATTAATAATAAAAAAAGATCTGATTTATTTTTTCTATTGTTGATATAATTTTGAACGTAAAATACCATGAAAAATGTAAATGCTTCAAGAATCCAGAAATTAGAGTACAGTTTACATGAAGGTGGTATGACATTGCTTCCTAACTCTGAATATGTCTGTTCAGAGTTTGATTCAGAACTTCTAATGCAGTTAACCAACAAACCTGAAAGCTGAGTTGAGTGAAATGTAATAGAGAGAGAAATGCTTTCAGGAAGGGGAGTAGAGATATCACTTCTTGCAGAGCAGCTCACCTGCAGGGCTTGTGCTCAGCTGGCCTTGCTATGAACCATTTTCTATTTTCCTATGAAGTACTAAACTAAACGGCAAACACTGAATTATAATGCTTGATGTACTTTGTGTCCTCTTTGTACACAGAATATACAAATATGGTTTATAATTTGCTATGAGCAATATGTCGTTTACTATTTGTTGACAGAAAGATAACGAATTTACAAAAGTAATTGTTAAAGGGGGAACACTATTCTTTCCTAGTTAAACATACTAGGCTGACACTCTGGAGATGTGGCTCCACTTACAGTTTTTCCAATAACATTTATAAGTTTGGACAAGTTTTTTCGTGTCTCTCTATCTCCTCTCTGCCTTTTCTTTTGACACAGTCCCAACAGCATATGAATAAGCAACAATACTTTAACTTCATCAGTGCTTTTGGATGATGTTTTAACAGACAAAAACAGTGGTGGTACTTCATTCATGCCTGCAATCACTTCATCTTCCCTGAAAAACATGTGTACAGGTTCCAAACAGCAAAAAAAAATTGTTAGTTAATTTACTTATGCCATTTGAGGAGTGAAATTTAATTTAAAAATAAATAGAAAACTATTGATATACCTTCATTCTAACATCCCTAAAAAAGCTACTGAGGAATTATTTGATTGTCTGCCTGAATAGAGCTTCAAATCTTCCTGTTACTCTCAGAGAGCCATGAATTAAGGATTGGCTCCTACTGCACATAGGTGGGAGCAAATGTGCCTAATTCCTGTGGCAGTGTTTCTAACAGGTGCATCTTTGGCAGACCATTTGGAGAAGTGCTGGAATGAACACTGACATTTTTGCAGCTGATCTTAGAGCTTTGCAGTTAACGTTATGGATGGCTGCTGTGCCTCAGACAATATTAAATGTATTCAGTGCATTTAATTTAGTGCTCAGGCTTAATATTGCTTCCTAAGGAAAAGGAAGTGAGTATTAGGTCCTTGTGAAGGAGGAAAAGAACTTGTGTGTCCTTTGCTGCATGGGAAGGCAATGCAAACTTCAGTTCCAGCAGCCCACTGGACAGACAGATGGCCTGGCAACCTTGCTAGGAATTTGGGCAGAGAGTACACAGAGTTTACATTAGCTGAGATTCAGCTGTGATTACTTAATTCCAGGGAGATACCACCTCCTTGCAGCAGAATTTCAGGAAAGAACATACAGCTAACAGCAGCTTACTATGCCTGTCCAAAGAACATCAGATAACGAGGCCCTCTGTGAGATGCGCGACTACTTCCCTTTTCCATTTTCAGGCTATCCTCCCTTAAAAATTATGCCATATGACAAAAAAAACCCAAAAAACCAAAAACATCACTGAGGACTCAGATTGGAAAAACAAGATTATCAATTCAAAACATACTAATTGTAGAATGTGGGAAAAAATTATATCATTCGGGAACTTGGGGTACTTCTCTCTTGGATTGCATTTAATTTGTCATGATAGCTCTTCAAAGCCAGTTTAATCTTGCAGCCCTGCTGTGGGAGCTGATATGCTGTAAACCTAGAGTGACTTTTAATAGAACAGGAAGCACAATGTTAGGTCATCAATTTAATAAAATATCTACTTTTCATTTCCACTTAAAGATTTGTTTCACAGAGGTTTTGCCAATATTCGAACAGGAGTTTGCTACCACCTTCTTTTTCCTCTCCTTGAGAAATTTTTTGTAAAAACTACTGCGCAATATGAGAATGCATGTATTCATGCAAAAGGAGGTGAGCCCTGGAGAATGCCTTTAGTTTAGATGCAAAAGCAAAGAGAGAGAGAGAGAGAGAGAGAGAGAGAGAGAGAGAGAGAGAGAGAGGAGGAGCGTGCCCCCAAAAGGAAAATGTCATTGAATGGACTCACTAGAAAACTTTGTTTCAGAAGATGCAATTTGCACACAGTGAGTTTTGAAGTAAGGCTTAAGCATGAAAGATTTGCTGATGATTCAAAGCACCTGGAATTAGAAATAAGCTTTACAGCATCTTGACGTTTGTGCAATAAAGTCCATACCTGCAGCTCTAACTCTGCACTCTCTCCACAGTGCCTTCCTATTCATAGGTGGCTTCCTGCACATTTTGTTGACTTTAGATGCTAGAAAGGACTCAAAATTGCAAACCAGAAAAAAAAAAAGAAAACCAGAAAATTTTGAGTGCATTCAGCAACACTCAAGCAGGAGTGGCATGTTGCTGGCTGTTGAGGCATCCAGTGGTAGCTTTTTTTCTGATTTGGGAAGTACTTAGGAAAATTAAGAGTTATTTTTCTGAAAAGCGAACACACTAATAATAAGTTCTGAAGCAAATTTAATTCTTAACAACTTTCATATTCAGGTTTCCAAATCTGACCAACATAGAGTTAACTTGGAAGAGAACTGGTGTCTTATAGTGGCTTTGCAGGACTTGTTAAAAGATTAATTATCTAAATATCCTGTGCTGCTTTTCCACAGCTTTTTCCAATGCCTCTGTTAAGCTGGGTTGCACATACAAAGGGTATAAGCCAACATATATTATTACATTACCTGTCTCATTACTCACTACTCACAAAAGTATTGCATAATTTGCATTTCTTACAGAACTCTTGTGTGTTCACTGCAAAACCTTATACTCCCTGTACAAATGAAACAGAAGAATTATGATGATAATTGTCTCATCATAAAATCCTATATATTTTGTACTTTACACAGATTTTCTTATGATATCAAGGCTCATATTTTTCAGCAGGTTTTGAATCATGAGAATCTCAGTTCTCATGTCATTACAGCTCATATTTAGCTCTCAGGACTGTGAAAGCAGAAAGAGGTGGGGAAAAACTATTAATATGTCATTATCTGGAATTTGTCAGCATGAGCTTTGTAATATCATGTTTTTGTAACACTTATTGAAAGTAACTTGTTATAAGAAAAGGACAGGGAAGTATAATATTTTGTATGGTATCATGAGATCCTCTGATCTCAGTATTAATGTGAATAAGACATGATAATGCTTTCAGATTTGTTATGCACAGTTGAATTTGTTGGGTTTTTTTAGAGTATCCGGGTTTGCTAGATTGTGAAGCTTGTTATTTGTTTCATTTTGGCTTTAGTAACTGCAGATGTTTTTATTTCTCTGGATATTGTTAGATGCATGACAACTGGATAGCTTCCAACAGGGGACTGAATGGTGGAAGGATAACAGGCAGTTATATTTCCTTGGAACTGTCGAAACTCTTTTAACTTTGCTCTCATGGAGGTTCAAAAGTTGTTCATAAGGGAAAAGGGGAAAAAAACCATAAAATGGTCTACCATCAGAAGAGGATTCCCATTGAATTAACTCTGTCAACTGCTGTAGGTCCCAAGTTTCAACTTTAATAAGAAATTTTTTTTTTATATGCAAAACTAAACATTCTCATTGGGATCATGGGCACTTACCGCATCAAACCTTGATAAAAAAAGATATGGCAGCTTTTCTTGACCACAGCTCTAGGACTTCAGCTGACTTTTCTTTCAGTTTCTGGAGTCTGAATCTGCTGCTGGCATTCACACAATCCCCTTTTCCCTAATCCATGCTTCCATCACCACTCTCTCCCCTCTTCCATTGCATTTGCCAAGAAGCCACTTAGGAAATCTCAGCAGAATGCAGGATCTGGCCCAGCATTTCTAGACAGTCGATGTATTTCAGCTGTAGGGAAAATGGTAAGTCAGAGCCTGAGAAACAGAGAAGTAGGGAACCAGGCTCAGTCTTTGTGAACAAACGCTGTCAGCATAAACTTACTGGTCAGATGTTATTGCTTAGAGGATTGAAATTACTCTGAGAGCAGAATAACAACCTTGTTAATGTTTAAAGTTACAAAGTATTTCCTTGTAGCTTTGTACTTATGTGTGTGTATCACATTGTCTCTGTGTAAGTTTTGTTGAGACAGAAAGTCAGCCTAGGTTTAAATAATGATGCACGTAATGCTCAGGTAACCAATGACCTCTTTTATTGTTTAATAACATGATAAAATTAAACCTTCCCTGATATCTGTAGTCATTTCAGAAAGTTTAAATAAATAAATAAATAAATAAATAAATCTCATCTGTGCCAACTGAAAAGTCAAATGAAAACACTGTTCAGTGGATTGTTCATCTTTCCTTCCTGTACTGTGAGAGAATGAGAAGAAAAATTCAATTGTCCTGTATAACTCCAACAGGAGAGCTGGCATTGTATAGAAAGTGCATATTGAATAGCAACATCTTCAGTTGGTAAGAGAGCCTCATACAAGAAAACCAGGAAAATCAGAAAAAAAAAAAGAAATCTAAACCTGGTATGTTAGTTAGTATGTGGAAAATGTGTGTTTCCATGGATAGAGATCAAAATGGAATCAGAGCTGACGATAGGTGCGTCAATTACTTTCCATAGCTCATGATTACTGAAGTCATTAATAGGCTACTCAGAAAATAACATTATGTTGATAATCTAGCAGCCACTTGTTCTTGTGTTAACAGATTTAAAACAAGGATATGTGTTTTGATTTATTGGGAGTTTTTTATATTAGAAGGTTTTACACATTGCTGGTTTTATACATTCAACACTAACTGTGTCAATGAACTGCAAGAGATTATTACTTATTTGCATAAACCTATCATTTTTTACTATAAAATTATAATTTCACTTAAAAAAGTCTCAATATTTTCAAAGGTATTCTAGAATTAGCCAGCTTTTGTTCCTGATCAAAACTAAGAAGAATAAAAGTATTTTCATTCTTTGTAACAAATACTTGATGAAGCTGGTGAAGTTGGATAAAGTTGATCTGCTGACATATAGTCTCTAAAGGAATTGTTCACTAAAACAACAACAATAACAAAACAACACTCCCCTCTTCAACTTCTTGACCTTTCTTTATATCATCAGAAACCGGAGTAAAAAAGAGCTTTTATTTATATTTGGTGTGCTTTTTTAAAACATTATTGATTTGATTCGTAATTTATTTTCCACTACTGTGTCATCTTCTTCCTATTTGATAAAGCATGTCAAAGGGCTAATTAACTAAACAAATAGATTCATAATTAAAATGTTTTAGTGGGTCCAAAATGCAGCAAAATAATAATTTAAAAACCCTCCTCTCTGCATGAAAGAAATTTAAATGGTCTACAGTAAGACTGGGAATTTCCTCTCCAAAACCATATTATCTCAGCTGTGATAGTAATTATTGCTGAACTGTGGTTTTTTTTACTCATCAAATATTTTAGCCTCATTGAAACCCTCTGGATGCATATAAAGAAACTGTGTGATTGATATAATGCATCTAATGTAATTGGCAATTTAAGCACTTTTCTGAGAAGCAAATATTTAATATCTTACCATGAAGGACAAAGCCAAGGCCAGACCTCCAGCTTTTCTTGACTCAAAATAACTGCCTATTTAAAAAAAAGGCCTCAAGTTCTGTTGTGGTTTTTTTCAAATGGTTTTACTACATCTGTCATTTTACAGGCTATTGCCCAGGCTATTGGGTTCCTGCCGAGGAGTAACAGATAAACTGTAAAGATTAACACCTCAATAATTAAAGTTATCATGATTCCAAGAAACACAGTTGTTAACATTCTTGTTGAAAAAGAACATTTGTCTTCTCACTGTGTCTTTTGCTCACACAAGCAACATAATTCACAACACAGTCCTCTGGTAAATAGGGTCCCTAAGATTTTAGCCTGAAAGGAATGACATTTGTAAACTATTACAAGCTAATTTATTGTATTAAACTATTAGTTGAATACTAATGACTATAACAGAAGCCCTGATTTACATAAAATTATTCACTTAACATTTTAAAAACAAAGCAAATCAAATAGAATAAATTAAAAGTGTCAAGAAATCTTTCAACCTATGTTTCTCCTAAACTGATATACTAATTTGTAGTTCTTATGTTGAGAAATATGACAGTTTTGTGTAACACAGTTGTGGAATAGATGAGTATCTATATCTTTTATAACAAACACCTTGGCAGATGCCAAATTTAAAGCCACTTAGGAGCTAATTTTCATAGAGTCGTAGAATATCCTGAGTTGGAAGGGACCCACAAGGAACATGGAAGTCCAACTACTTGTCCTGCACAGGACATCCAAGAGCCACACCATGTGCCTGAAACCATTTGTCCAAATGCTTGTTGATGTGAGCTCTTCCCTGGGGAGCCCGTTCCAGTGCCCAGCCACCCTCTGGGTGAAAAATCTTTTTCTAATATCCAGCCTAAACTTTCTCTGACACAAATTAGACCATTTCCTTGGATCCTGTCCTGGTCACCAGAGAGAAGGGATTGGTACCTACCCCTCCACTTTCCCTTATGAGGAAGCTGCAAACAGCCATGAGGTCTCCCCTCAGTCTCCTCTTCTCCAGGTTGAACAGATCAAGTGGCCTCAGCTGCTCCATGAATGGCTTCCCCTCCAGACCCTTCACCATCCTTGTGGCCCTCCTTTGGATGCTTTCTAATATGTTTATATCTTTCTTATATTGTGGTTCCCCAAACTGCACACAGTATTCAAGGTGAAGCCGCCCCAGCACAGAGCAGAGCAGGACAATCCCCTCCCTCAGCTGGCTGGTGATGCTTTGCCTGATGCACCCAAGGACACAGTTGTTTTTATTTCATCATTCAAGAAAATTGCAGATGTAAATTACTTACACTGTTTGATATATAGAGTAAAAGGCTTTGGACTGACTTAAACACAAAATATGACTGGAAGTCTAGCTTTAAGGGGGACTGTACAAATTTAATTTATTAAATGCAAAAAATTTAATGTAAATTAATTTATTACAAAATTAAATTTACATTTACTAAATGTAAATTTAAATTTAATAATTGTAGTTTATTAAATGTAAATGTTGTTGTTCCTGTTTATAGGAAGGCTAGCAATGATTTGAAGACACTTCTGTATACTAGAAATCTTACCACTCATGCTTACTAGGAGACAGAGACTATAGTCAAAGAACAGATTTTAAAAAAAGGGTCTAGATAGCTGACTGAGAGACAGGTAGATGGTAAATCATGTATCCAAAAGTGTAAAATCCCTTAAAAATCCTTAGCTGAAAGGCTGGCTATCATGGCATAACCTTTGCCATACAGAGGATTCAGAGAAATTTTAAAACAAAAAGGGAGTCCTTGAAGATTTTTCTTGTGTATATCTGCACCTACCTTGTAGCCATTTATCTCTATCATCTATCTATCTCATTTATGGCCTACAGCAATAAAGAAACACTGAAAAGCACTGCAAAATGGAAAACACAGTCTGTAATGGCACTCTGACCCTGCTTAACAGTCAGCACAGCCCAAAGGGCACCAGTGAATTCAGCACTAGCTAGAGAAATTCCAGTCACCTTCCTTTACAAAAAATCTAATGGTAAAGGGATAAACACTATTATCCATATAGGCCATATTCTTTTGGCAATTCCTATATCATTATAAAAATATATTTTGTAGTGGACATCAGGGTGTCATGGCATCTGTAACATTCCTTTATTACTTGTGGAATCTTTGTTGCCAAGGTGCAAAGTAGGGGTTGTGGCATCTTCAGACACTGTTAAAGTTCAAATTTCCAGCATCAGCCTTTGCTACAGAGAAACTTTAATTTAATATAAATATTCATATATTTATATGTATAAGTTTAACATAAATAAACTACAAGCTGACCCAAAGAAGAGGATGTTTTCATCATAAAGTTGAAAGTTTCAGAGCACTAATAAGACACTATAGTGAGAGTTGTTTCATTACAGCTATAACTATTGACAGCAAGATCAGCATCCATGGCATTAAATTAAGAATCAACAGGTTAGCTGATTCTTAATTTGTTCTATTGCAAAGACAATGTCTTACAAAGCTGGAGAGACAAGATTCTTTCATCAGTGTTTGAATAACCTTTGAGTTAGATGAAGAGAAATAACCAGTGACACAGTACAATTGCAAAAACACATTTTCAAAACAGTTCAGCTTGCATTCCTAGTTTCACTAAAATGCATCTAAATATTTAACTAACCTTAAAAGCAAAGGACTTGGCTGGAAATTATCTTAAAAATATTGGAACAAGATTAGAAGCAGGAGTTATTGTCAAATGAAAAGAAAAAAAGTAATTGGAAGAAGTTATAGTCAAAGAAGGTAAAATATCCTGAGATTTCAAATTGATCCTCAGGGAAGTGGTGGAGTCACAATCCCTGGAAGTGTTCAAAAAACAAGTTGACAAGGCACTTCACGATATGATTTAGTGGGCATGGTGATATCTGGTCGATGGCTGAAACTTATGATCTTAGAGGTCTTTTCCAGACTTTTATATTATTCTGTGATCTGAAAAGCAGTAAAAATGTATATAAGAATGTTTCTGAAGTTGAAGAAACAGGTAGGAAGCTAATACAAAGTGCTTGAGTGTCACAAGAAGATATTCCTCTATAGATACTGCAGAAAGACTAAAGACAGTTTCTAAAATATTGAACACTCTTTAAAATGAATATGTCATAAATCCAATAATATTTCCTAATGTTTCTTCTGCTCTTTTGGATTTCTAAACAATATTTTTATTGTTTTTAAATGATCACGTCAAAATTTTGTACTCTTGTTCCACCAGATGCACGCATAGACTGAGCTTCATTTTGTTCACCAGCAAATTAGTCACCCAAAATCAGTTGCTTAGGTTATCTCTGTGTTTGTGTTGGAAGAGTATTCACTCCTTATAGATAGGGTAGGTAGGATGTTTTGTTCTTGGGAAGTCTCTCCCAGGTTAACTACAATAGTAGTTTATCCTGGCTGTGTACCTTTCATATGGCTAATATTTGGTGAGACGAGTCTAACCCAGACATGAGAAGACTGGCCTTTTGACATACTACTTGGGACCTAAGTTACTGTAATAAAGAAGAGATGAGGGATAAGTGTGATTAACTTGCAGCTTGTTCACTAAAATGAAGATACATTTACCTATGCAATGTTTATGTCTGTATTTCATTACACAATCTTAAAACATTTTGGTACAAAAGTAGTTTTCTCTGCATACAACCTTTTTCTAGAAAGGTTGAGAAAAGAAAGAAACCTTTTCTCATATGAAAACCAGCAAGCATTGGCTAAATTTTCCTAGGCAATGCTGTTTTCTGAAACCCTGTATGTTATGACATGCTGATGAAAGCCTATGTGATTCAGTAGAAAAACTTGTTCACAGAAATAGAGTCTCCTAATCCAGTTAGTTGTTTAATTGCATTTCTGGAAACAGCTTACTTCTGCATATATTTAAATTTAAATTGTTTGCTGAGTACAGATATTATTATTATTTCTGAAATTCAGGAGCTCTATCATAATTGTACTTAGTCAGGCAGTCTACCTCAGCTCTAAGGTGAGTGCACCTGCATGGATGCAGATGATAACAGCATTCAGACTAATGCTATGCAACTGAAGTAGTGTGCAAGATGAACTCTCCAACTATTTTGAAGAAACGTAAGTCCATAGAAGAAGAATTCCATTTAACTACATGTTTTTCTCAATGGAATTCCATGCATTTTTTTTCTCCAGCTCGTGGATCCAGACATTTAATTCTCACATTTGATAATCCTTTAGGTATTTCTGCAATCAGATATTTCCTTGGTCATGCCTCTGAAACCCTAGTGTCCTGAGTTCCCTCTGGGTAGGCAGTCCTCTCCCTTGCCAGCACCTCTTTTGATCTTAGTCATCTTTTGACATCGGGGCTCTTCCCTTTTTTAGTTGGATCTAGCTCTGGATTCTGATTTTAATCCTAAGACTTCATTTCTCCCTGTGTATTTATACAAATGGACAACTTCTAGGCAACTGGAGTTGTTTTGAGACATCTCAGTTTTGTGGGAAAAAGTGAATTTCCCACACAAATGGTGGCAGACCATGACCAGATTTCTCCCACTGTCATCAGGGACGGAATAAAGCCATGACGGGGGGTGAGAGAAATCAGCTTTGGTTTCACTAATCCTGCTGCTGCAGGTGCGGGCAAGAGAGAAAGGGGACCTTGCTGTCAGGAAAAGTCTCTGCCTTTCTCATAAATCTTGATTCTGAGTTGGTGGTGGAAGCAGTAAGCAAGTAAACTTGCCTTTCCAGTGCACTATGAGTGACGGCTTTATCATCCGCTGCAGAAAACTGCCCTAGGTGACTGCCCTCATCTTTGTCTAATGCGGGTCCCAATCCTCAGTGTGAGAAATTCCCTGTGTGTGCAAATACCTGAATTCCCTTTCTTTGTGTAGATATGTAACTACTTTATCCTGGGAGGTTTAGCTCACATACCTCACACAAGGCAAGTCAGGGAATCATTCTCCAACGCAGTCAGTACAGAGCCTTGCCAAAATGACTTTCTTCATGGAAGTCCCTCAGAAAAACTTGTTTATATTGAGCAGATAAATTTCAGGGGAAGAAAAAGAGAACAATCAGTTATTCATGCAACAACATTGGTTTGGCTAGAGGAAATGTTCCTAAACCATTACAATTTCTTTTGAGTGCTAGCCAGTGTGAAACACAGAAGTAATGTTAAGTTAAATGCAACTTCAAGTAGCTAGGGATGTAGTTTACCAAAGACAAATGTCTTTAAGCACTTGGGGTATCAGACAGTCAGAAGGAAGAAAATTAATTTTCTCAGAGAGGGAACTACAAACTAAAACTTTGTCATCGTATTAATGGCACCATAAAAATGAAATCCACACTATTTAGCCTTCTTAGCAATTTTCAGAGTAATTTTAACACAAGGTGTAGTTAAGACTATTCCTTCTGTCTGATTTCTTTTATCTGATGTTTCTTTACTTGCCCTTATCTAACACAATTGCTTTTAATTAAGGCAATCTGGATGTGGACTTGGCAGCTGTTGCAGTGGGGTAAATCACAACCAAGTCCTTGAGTGCAGAGCTGCAGAGAAGGAGGAGACGTCAGGGTGCCAATTTAAAAATGATGCATAACATTCTGCACTTCCACATTAGAGCTGGGTGTGTTGTCAGCTCCTCCTGAAGATGACACATGGGCACATGGGCCTGGATGCATCCCATCTAAACCATGGCACTTATCTGAGGCATCGAAAGTAGGAGCTTACTTTGTGTTGCCTTCATGTCTAATTGGAGGGTACAAACACCTCTGGAAAGTAATTCAGCTCACCTGGGATCTGGCTGATCCCCTGCAGGTGCCTTCAGCTGGCTCTTTTGGCTGTGCAGAGGATGGAGACTTACTAGTGTGCCATTTTGTGCATCTTAGGTAGGTCCACATTAAGATGAGGAAATTTAGACCACCATACTCTGTTACCTGGTTATATTCCAGCTCTCAGTTAGGCTCTAGGACTTTGTATAAATTGAATGGAGATAGATACATAAAGATGAAAACTATAGCATGCCTTTATGGAGAATTGCCTTAGCCAAGGAAAGTGGAGTGCATCAAGATCACTGCGCTGTTAGTATCTTACGTAGCACAGCATTCACAGATCTAAA
Organism: Chiroxiphia lanceolata; assembly: GCF_009829145.1. Lineage (NCBI taxonomy): Eukaryota > Metazoa > Chordata > Aves > Passeriformes > Pipridae > Chiroxiphia > Chiroxiphia lanceolata. The sequence goes on from NC_045671.1 coordinate 30,048,601, forward strand.
TCAAGGCATGTTGCTTTGCCTATACCTTGTCCATATAAACATGGACATTGTGTACAATTTCCTACTACTAACAGGAGGACAGACAACTTCTTTAGGTCCACTTATCTTGGTGGAGTCCAGAAGAAAAATCTGTGTGTGGTTCTGAATCCCAAATAATGAAAATGTGCCAGAGTTTCCTCTGTATGAGAAAATTAGACTGTTCTCTCAGGAAGAAGTTTTTTATGTATTTATCAGACATAGCAATTTGATCAGTGTTTCCGAATGCATTACCAATATACTGCTCTAACCTTGAGAAGTTGTACAGGAAATCAGGGCTGCATCCAAATGGGAATTCAAGTGTTGCAATGCTGAGGCTTTGAGTGCTAAAGCACATAATGTCAGCAGCAGAGTCCAAAGCTAAAACTGGACTTTGGTTCCCTCTGCAATGCACAAGGTCTAACAGGTTACTCAAAACTGGATTCAGAACACAGCGGCACATTGAGCAGGGACCTGTATGAATTGTAAGTGGGAAAGTCTGAGGACTGCAGTGTTGAATGTTAAACCAAAAAAGATATATGCACTAATAGTTCAGAGTCCAATGAAGGCCTACTTTTCTTTCTGAAATGTAAGGAGGCAGAGTGCTCTTTCTATTTCCCCTGAGTCATTCTGCATACCCATGGCACTAGTGATACTGTTAGTTGAATACATTGCCACCTTATTAACAGTGGCTTAAATTCTTATGTACTTGTTTAGTATTTTAGCAGCAGGGGAAAGCCAAGGGGGTTCTTCCCAGAAAAATAACAACCAAATGTGATAATGTTGGCAGCAAGGCATGAGGAAACAGAAGCTGTGTTTTGTTTGTGTGTGAAGGTGCTGTATCAATGGCTGTACAATTCCCACAGCAGTCTTGCAGTGCCAGGAAGAGTGAGTGTGTAGCAATTTGGATGGGGGTGTTCACGCAAAGATCACAGGAGAAATTCTGGCAGCAGTTCCCCTCTTGTTGTTTGGGGCTGTGACACAAAGTGGATGTGGTAGGATCAGTATTCAAGAGGGAGTACACAAATAATCCCTTGACTGAAAATAGTTCCACCACAATGTTAGTCATCTAGGGTAGGACCCAAACCACAGCATACTGATCGAAGAAAGCTTGGGGCCTTGCCTAATCTAAAAAATGTGAAAAGAACTGTCTGCTCTGCAGCTATGCAATCTGAGCGCTTTAGCACATGTCTAGATTTGCTATGTTTTATGTCTATATAGACAATGTCACCTACCGTTGGAAAAAATTTTCTGTACTAATTGCACAGCTTCACAGTATGGGTTACTGTGTTTCACCAAGGCAAACAGAAGTGTTTTTTCTAAGTGTTTCTGTTATTTTAGTTACAATTTAGTGAGGAGGACAGAAAATCGGATTGGGAACGATTTCAGGCTTGGAGAGATGTTTATGGAGCCTGAAAGGACTGTTATTTCATGGACTGACCTGTTATTCTCCAGTTTAATATTAGTTTTATACCAAGTTCAATGTACCCCTATGATTTGTATTATGCAGGGCTTGTCTGTACTCGCCCTCACATTTTTTCCCATCTAAAGTTGTTTACTCCCCTGTTCTCTCACCGTTCCACTCTCACTGATTGGCTGAGGTTTGCCACAGTGCAGAATGAGCTCCCACTGGTCCCTTCCCTTGGATACCCCTAAGTCACACCCACCTTTTCCCTGTCTCCCAATCCTGTCTTACCCTGGGTTGTCAATCCCATGCTCCGCCCCATTTATGAACCCTCCCCTCCCCTTTACCCTATTTTAGTCCCTGTCTTCTCTTAATAAATTGGCATTGCACCCAGACCTTCAACTGCGTTTGAACCCTTTTGTGTGGTGCCGCGTCCCTATGCCTTCTACCCTTGGGCCGTGGCATTTAGATTTAAAAGAGAAGCTGATAGGAGCCAAGGTAAATTGTCTTTGGTTAGAAGTAGCAAAACAAAACCTGAATCTTTAGTTAGAGGTAGAATCACCTCCTACAATGCTAGTTGAGAAAAAACCCACAACTAAACACAGGAAACTAAAAAATTTATTAAAGTCCAAGCTGAAGTGTATTTAAGAGTCTGCTTCACTCACAAACATGACACAACAGAGGGTTGCTTTTCACATGTACTTCTTGCCTTGCTGCTCTTAGAGACCCAAAAGTAGACTTGAATCCATATATGATACTTTCTGCACTGATGATCTAATTAAAATCTGTGCGGCAGTTTCCCTACTTCGTCAAAGGAAATGTGACCTTGCTTTGCCTGCGTGGGTTCCTACCCTACATGCCCAAGTACAGAAGCTATTTTAGGTATTAAGTTGGGAAATTAAGTCTGGAAGAAGAACCTCACTGTATCCCTGTGATATATACAAAACCAATATCCCCCAAAACAGGCAACAGAAAGCACCTAATCTGTATTGTGAAGCAGAGATCTGGTTCAGAGTCTCTATTTTCTGTCTAATGGATAAAGTATAAGCAGGACCATACTATATAGTCTTATTTTGACATTATTCATATTTTTTTTTACTTAAACAACCCGGGGAAATACAATCTGGAGGAAGTCAGCATATGCACGTGTCAACTGTTGCTAATTTTGACTTATTTATCAATATGCTGCTGTCAAACTGGGAGATCATTTCAAATCAGTCCCCAGATGTCTCCTCTGGGCTAAAAAATAGATCCATAATTTGTATTCTGAAGTAGAAATGTCTATTCTGCACAGGCAAGTAAACAAGCAGACAAAAAGACACAATATTAACCTCTCGGAGTTATTGTATGTGTGGTCTCTTTCAGAGTGTGTCAGTACTGTCATGGTTAGCTGCAAACTTCTATTAAAAACTTGATGACATCCTGAGTGTCTGCAGCATGAGAAAAATTCTACAGATCAAACCTAAAGGAGAGTTCAATTATGAGAATGGGCACAAAAATTGTAAGGCCAATGCAAACATGAATAGTCTTGCTCTGATTTTTTGAAAAATAAATTAAATGTTTATTAAATGATTATGTCTTTATAACATTTCAGACACCTGCACCAGTCCCAAGGTTTGCAAACACATTTCAGTTTTTAACAGGAATTAACCAGGATTAGGAGTTTGATTCTTGACTTGACTTTCACTTTTATTTGTCTGAGAAAAGTGATCTCAATTGCTTTTTTGTCTTTCAAATATCTTCTAACTTTTATTGAAGTAAATGATAAGAGGTTTCAACCTTTTATGAGCCACCCATATTTCATAATGATTTTTAATGAATCCTCACTTTTCCTAAATAATGACTTCTACAAGAATTAACCAAATCGACTAGTTTTAAAACACAAGGTACATGTTATTGTTTCAGAAAAGGGTAACAGTCCACTTTTCATAGAAAAAATCCCATCCCAAATCAGTGATAATATTGCATATGCACCTTGACTGTTCCTGAAGTTTTACTACTAAGTGGTGCCTGTTAAGCTGGTTGCTGACATTGATTACACTCAAATATATTTCAGACTACTCTTACTTTAGCTCTGCTCAGTGGGTTTTGTTGTGAGGTGTGGGGGGGTTTTTTTTGTGTGTTTGGTTTTTTTGTGTTTTTTTTTGTTTGTTTGTTTTTTTTTAATGTTACATTTCCTTGTCATTGTTTCTTTGTTTGTTTTGTTTCTAAAAACTTAAAATTGATTTATACAACCAATAACTCATTCTGCTTCTTGTATGTTTAAAGATGTCTAAAAATGTATCATACATCATTATAATGCTGGGGCTGTGATATAAATTTAAAACAGATTTGAATAAATCAGTATATTACTTAAAAATAATTTAAGCAAATCAGTATAAAACATGGTTTAATCCGATTGGTGTAACTTTCTTTTATGGAAATGTTTGCATTAATTTAGCTTGCACATGATAAGCGCTACTTCTAGTGCTGCAAGACAGTCATTTTTATACTGAAGCAGCTCCCTCAGGATTATCCCAGTGTGAACCATTTTTCTTGCTGTTCAGCTGATTGATATGTTTTAGTCACATGGATGTTTCCCTGTTTCAAGAGGGACTTTGTTATACTTGCAGCACTGACATGGAAGGGATACTGCTAAGTTTTGCATCAGTCATCTGTGATTTAATTAAGTCTTTGCATTGCCAAAGTCAGCTTAATGTGTCTGTTCAACATCTTATGGGAAGTGAGATACTTATTTTATAAAATATTACATTCTGCAAAGAATTATGTAGTTCTGGAATTCCATAGAGGGTTATAAACCGTCTAGGTGGGTGTATTTGTAACTTAGCATGTCTGCAATTCACTTATATCTAATGTCTACTCCAGTCTGTATGAAATGAGCTAGATGTTCTCCATTTTTTGCCACTATTAAATTCAATGGGTGTTACTGTGTAGAGAAATATAGTGATATTGGGTGAAAAATATTATTCTACTAAATTAAGTTCAATATAAAAATGGAGAAACTACTTATTATAAAGAGGTAGGCATAAATAAGAGAATTCTTGTATTTAAACACTTGAAATGAATGTGGGTGGTTCTCCCACCCACAACACCCAGATCTTGTGGGTAATCAACTTTATCATGTAGACTAATTTCCAAATATCTTTTTCATAAATACTGTAACTCTGTCATGTCAGTCATCTCACAAATATTAATTCTGTCTTACAGTTGATTCTTTGAAAAATACTGACTTTCATCTTTCTCAAAACAGTTTCTTTATACTGTTTGATGAATCTATGAAGTATATTAAATGATCATGCTACATTGATTTACAACAAGTTTGATTTGACAGAACGAACAAAGGAATACACAGACAAAAAATGCTCACCTTTATAAGGCTGTGGCATCTGTTAACAGATGTGGAGCTGTGCTTACATAATACATAGGTAAATCATATAAATAATTTGTATAAAGAAACTTCTACATAAGCCCATAAGGTACAGATTTATCATTAAAATCTACTTGGCCTATGCTATCCTATGTTTGGAATTCTGTCATTATCAAATATGTGTATGCCATGCAAACCTTTTAAAATACCTGTTCATGCATATTACTTAAGTAGAACAAGCTTGATCATAGTTGTTATCATTCCATTAGTCCTGAATTTATAAGCAGTTTCAACATTAATACATCTGAGAGCATAATCAGGGCTTGTGAGTGCATTTATAATATTCTAAAATTCCTTGATTGAATTAAGGGTCTAGCTATTCCAGCCTTTTGTTTTGATTCACCAGAGCGAGCTTTTCGATATCAAGATATTTACCTTAACACTTTCCAGTACACAATGCCATATGAAAGCAAGGGTTCACAAAGTATGAAGCTGGTGCCTGAAGGGACTCCTGTCTGTTTTGACTCTAAACACCCTGCAGATGATATCTTAAAACGTGTTTTTATGTTGACATTACGTATTTATATTTACATTAATAGGTGTTGTGCTTTATCCATCAGAGTCATGAGTCAGTCCTTCCGGACATCAATTTGTTTCAAGTACCCTGATTCTCTGTGGCCAAAGTCTGCACACTGTATTGATTGGGTCTAGATGTAAGGCAAAAGGAACCCATGGCATTTGATGATAGAAAATGTTATCCAAATTTTATTTGGTTATTCTGGAAAAAGAAACTCTTTTAGAGAATCTCCTAGTGCTGGAAGGTCTGAAAACACATGTTTTTAACTTAAATTGGCATAAAACCTGCCTTGGGATATCTTAATTTTGAAGTTTTATGCAGTTTTGGTACACTCTGACTTTGCAAAGGCTCAAATGCTGAGAGTACGACTGGACTGAACCAGTGTACAGAAAATCCATATCTAAGTTCAACTTCGTTGTGCACATTAAATAAAAATCTACTGTTGAAACATATTTGGTCTTTCAAATACCACATGGTAGTGACACTTACAAAAGAATATTCAGAACAATAACCACATCATCAGTTTTTTCTGAAAGTGGTTTTGTTTGTGGCAAGCACAGGCAAGGCAGATCATAATAGATGCAATGAATAACAGAGGCAGGTATGACAATTTTTGAATGCCAGGGAAGAAGTAAGAGCAAGACTGAAATGTGCGAAACAAAAAATTTGGACAAGAGAAAAGGGTGGTAAAGGACAGGTCTGTGATATTTCATAGATATAAGAAAAAAAATGGCCTGGAAAATGTGCTCTGAAAGACTCATAGTCCTGTGTATAGTGTACAGAGTGTTGCAGATGAAGTCTATTTCAGGTTTTAAACAGAAATACGAATGTTTTCAAATATCAAGAAATGTTACAGAATAGCCACTAAAAATTCAAGTATTATTCTACCAAGGGTCATATATTACCTGGATAAATGGTTGGGTACAGAATAAAATAAGTGTGATGTATCTTTAGAGGTTGGAAATTCCTGTGATTCTAAATCTGTTCTGGATCTTGTGGATTCCTTATGAGGAAAATTTGGTTGAACGTGACTTGTCATGGTGAAGGAAAACAATGTTACGCTCCCACGACACTTCCAGTGTTCCTTACTTTGGAAGGAGAGGCTGGTGTGAGCTCTACTGTACATGTCCCAGGCTGAGAACAGCACTTAAAAGTGTGGGGCAACCTTGAGGAGATGCCATGTCTCTTTCTGTGTGCTTGGTTGACAGCATGGGTGTGTTTGTGTCTGTCTCTATAGTGTAAGACAACTGTAATGAATTTGTGACAAGTACTTCAATGGAAAAAAGCTTTAAAAATCAGACCCTAGAATTCTTCAAGTGTAATGCTGATATTTACTTCCATAAACAAAAAGAGTCCTTTGTAGTTACATAGAAGCAAGTCAGTCTCCAGTCAGGCTGTCGAATACAGAATGTAATTTTAACTGTTTTAATAAATTTAGAAATTCATTCTCCTATTTCATGAAGTTGTGAGATTGCTTTTTTTCAAGTACTTGTTCATAAAATGATAATTTTAAAGGTCTTTATGTTTTCCCTAAACTCCTCTGCAGGAGTAATGACAGCAACTTCAAATGAGATTAATAAACAGCATCTGATAATGCAATGATTCTCATCAGTGCAAGCAAGTAGCTCACAACCTCTGTTAGTGACAGAGAGAATGTGCTTCTGGATGAAAGACAATGCACGTGTGCAGCACAACATGTCCAGTATGGCTCAGTACAATATAGGATGATACATTATTATTTAAATCACAGTGTTGTTAAGGCTGTCCAGATTGCCTTCTAAGTTACCTGTTCTGCCAGAGACACACAAGGCCTGCTTCATAAACCAAATCATAGCTGCACATGGCAACTTGTGACACAGTGAGAACCACCAAAATAGAAAGCAGACAGTGCTCACACCCTGTTTCCTGGAGCGCTTGGGATGAGTTCTGTTTGTCTTGGGGGTAGCTCACCTAAGCGTTGCTGACCAACGTCTGCTTTGAGCTAGGCTGGAATCCTGCCATAATCAATGACCTATAGAAAAGGAATAGTTTCTGAACTCTAAAATCCTCTTGCCACTATGTAAGGATGTGCTGGAAGTTCATCCTTATTAGCTTCATGATTAGGTTCTTCACCCAGAGAGTGACTGGGCACTCAAGCAGACTCCCCAGGGAAGTGGACATGGCTCCTAACCTGCCAGAGTTCAAAAAAAGTTTGGAAAACACTCTCAGGCACATGGTGCGAGTCTTGAGGTTGTCCTGTGTGTATTCTACGATTCTGTGATGGAAGCAGTGTTATGAGTCCTGTAAGAATCCTCTCAACTGCCTGAAGTTCCTGAAGTTCCTGCTACACTGTAGAAGATGCAGTAAAGTTACTGTAATCGAGTGATACGTATAATGACATTGTGATATATTGCCTTATGCAACTGTGCATTGTGTCCTTTCTGTATTCTGGAAGTAGCTTGGACATAGACACTCCTTTGACTTTGCTAGGCTCAGGATTGTGACATACCATTCTGAGCATAGCCTTCAGCATGCATTTAGATAATATGTAAGCACATTAACCCAAATTTCCTACAGGTTCTCTGAGAAGAAACTTGAGAAGGTGGCATTGATGCTGATGATGGAAACCTTGTAGGAACCTCTAGAACCAGTCAACAGAAGAACTTACTTGGTTGAAATTTCTCCCTGACTGTAGAGGTGTGGGTTTGCCCAGTCTATCAGTCATTTACATTGGCCAGAGCATGTAACAAGACCTCCACTGCTTTGTTTACAGCTTCCTTTGTGTCACTTCTCTCTTCCTCTAAACATGTTCCTTAGGTCATGCATTTTAGGTGAGAAGACAGAGAAGCTGCATTTAGGGAAGAAAGGCAGAGATCAGAAACTCCCTTTAAACACTGCAGGTTATGCAGAAGCCAGATTACAGCCACTGGTGTGCTCTATGCACTCTTCTGGAAGCAGGCTGGTCATTGTCCTAAGTAGGACAATGGCATTTGTAAAAATAGGATCTAAATTAATGACCTACAAAACCAAGACAGTTACTAGTGCAATCTTTGAAGCAATTGTATACATGCTAACTGGGTCATGTAAATTTGTGGTATGACAGCTCATACAAGGAAGTTATAAATAGATGCCAGGAGGAAGTAGCATGAGAAGTAACAAATATGAGGCAATGCAGGCAGAAAGATGACCTTTTGATTCTATTATTCCCTTTTAAAAATGTTTTTTAGCAAAAGATGTAGGTAGGAAGGGTAGTTCAGGGAGTTTAAGGACAGTAGCCGTTCCTCAATCAGGAAAATGTAACCTTCAATGTGTGGGTGCATAAATCTGGCACTTCATTTGCTGAGCTGGAAGCAGGCCATGTGATATGTGCTAAGATCTAAAATATTGATTCCTCTAAATGGCTGGCAAAGAAAAGAAGGAGAGTATAACCCTGTAACTTCTCTAATCTTGAGGGCTGGTTAAATCTGTAGGAATGTTTATTCCTATACAAAATAAGAACAAAAATTGGGCTTTTGAGCTACATTCATGCTATTTGTGATGTTACAGAAAGGTATGAGTTTAAAATAGAATAAATACACCATACTTCCTAGCTATTAAGTCATAAGATTTCTGCCTTAACTAATGTTGTTAACCACTTCATAACCAACACACTGTTATTTGATTTCCAATATAAAGGGTGAGGGAATTTTTACTTCTCCTTTCCTATGGAATTACCAACTTGTATTCCTGATGGTTTTATCCCAGAGCTGGTTGCATGTCAGCAGTGAATACCAAGACTTTTTTGTCAAAGCATTCATTAAGTACATTGGCATTCATATGCATAACGGATGCTCCATAATCTAAATATGGTTTTAATCAACTTGTAAAACCACACCAACCAGCAAGATTATCTTCTGCCACAGCATTTTACAGGAGGTTTATGTAAGAGACCTTAGGTTTCATAAAAACAAGATGCTCAGCTTTAGACAGGAAAGAATTAGGAGTTCCAAGTTGCCTTAACTTCTGAAATGTTATGTAGGAATGTGGATCTCTCATGAAACATTTTGGAAACTGTCTTTAGAAGTAGCATTGCAAATACTTTATTTCAGGACGAGTAAAAGAGAAGCGAATAAAGCTCAGGTTTTTCATACTGGTTGAGTTCAAATGTGGTATCTCAAAATATGCTGAGTTATTAATGGTTTCATCTATTTTTATTTTGGGAATGAAGATCACCTTGATGCAGTGAACCAATACAAGACCAGGTATTACTTAGTTGCGAGTTTATTACTGTGCATGCATTTCACATTGGCCTATTACAGAGTTGACTTATCTCCTTATCTTTTACTAATTTACCCCCCCAGACTTTTATTGACTTTCTATCACTGATCTCCCTTGTCCAAAATAATGTCTAATCTTCTTCATCTGGTTCTTCCTATACTTGGGGGGTTGCTTTTCTTCACTCTTATGAAGCCTTCATTTTACACTTGGTCCAGAAATTCATGTAACTCTGAGGCTGTCCCTAAAGTGCAACACAGCACATTGCATGCATGCCTGAGCTAATGGAGCCCTGGAATCTGGAGGAGGATGGCCATGTCAGAACAGTGATGCCAAGCTCATTACTTGGGTGTGGTATCACACTGATGCTACTCTTCTGCTTCCAAGACACAAACTGGCAACCTGGCACTCTGCTATGCCATGTAGACAGACCAGTTTGGGTATGTGCTAGCTCAGGTTCTCCCTGTGCATAAGCTTGCACAATGAAGACATGCTTTCCAATTCTGTTCAAAGGGCTCTGCCCATCCCGAGTTCTGCATAGCCTTTATTATTAAAATCATGCTGATGTTAACTTTTGCTAATTATCTCATTGTTTGATTGAGTGCAAGTAAGTCTTCACTGGAATACAAGGTAGCTTTTTCTACATGCACATATTCTCAGGGGAGCACAACATGCTAAGGCGTTCTGGACATTCAGGCCTCACAATACTCCTGGATTATACATGCCTCATAAAAGCATTTATATAACACAATTGCAAAAACAGAGAATGTTACTAGATTACGCACCAAAGTGATTCATTTCAGGTGCAGAACTCTGTGTTAGAGCCAAGTCAGTGGTATTATGACATAATTTCTTATATGTAGAAATATTTACATGTTATTACAACATCTTCTTGTTCCAGGACTGACAATTATCCTGGTCAGTGTTTCCAGGGTGCTTGATATAACGTGGTGCAGAGTAGAGAACTTTAAAAAGAAGTTTTATTTCATATGAAATGTGTTGCCTTCACCTGTGTTATTGTTTCCTGCCTTAAGAGAAAGCAAGGAAGATTGAAAAGTCCATTTACAGAAATAGCAAAAAGTCATCCTGACACTTCTGTAGCCTGAATTGTGTGAGCTTAAGCTGCTCAGCCTATCCTGGCATCCAAGCCATGCCTTTCTTGCTCTAAACACAATGAAGCATGCCTGTTGAGACAGATTGGATAGTATAGTTGTGGGCATAAACCCACAGACTGCACCAATTTGCTCCTTCACACTGCACAGTCATATGCCTGAGTGATACGCTCTCTACTTTGATATAGGAAGCAGGATGACCCTGGCCTTGTCTCTTTCCTTGTCTGGAATCGCAGAGGCAGAAGGGAAAGACTGCAGTGGTACATGGAGGGTATACAGTGGTATGGAGGAAAAAAATCAGTATGACCAAGTGACCTAAATCTACATGTTTTACTGACATTGTTAAACCCAAGTAGTTCAGATTTCTCAACTTTATCTTTCATTTTTTTTGATATTTCCCTTTCTCTTTTCTCCACCATTCACTTACCACACAGTTAAATCAGCTCTGGAAAGCCCTGTGTTATAAACTAGAGTATAGTTTGGAACTGACTTTAATGATGGTCACTTGAAATTTCTTTGACACAATATATATCTCTTTACAGAAGCACAAGCTTAGATACAGGTCAATTTTCCTGCTAAGAAAGGGAAAAGAAGTGAATGGGCGTATGGATTGCTCTGCCAGTTTTCTTCAAGTATGATAGTCAAGTGTTTTAAACCTAGCACACCTAGCCCTAAGGCAAAACTCTTGAGCATTATAATTACAACTGATGAAATGGATGGCAGTCACTCCTTATCTACAGTAAAAGACATTGCTAGGCATACCACATGTCTCCAAGGTCATTTGTGACCTGTTCCTATGATGTAAGCCTTAAGGAGGAATAAAAGAGTCTTAAAGCTAACCCCAGAGGAGTCTGACTGCATGGTGTCCCAGAAAGCCAGTGGTCAAGCAACAGAGTCATTAGCACAAGCCTGGGGACTTCCCCACCCAGAAGACAAATGTTTCAGCAGAAATAATGACTTTCACTTCTTAAAGCAGCATGCACGTAAGGCCAAGCACATGGCCAAGCACAAGGTGACTAAATGTTGTGTGATCATTTTACACTGACTAAGGAAAAACCGAGCCTTTCACTAAAGTGGATCTACACAGTGTTTTATTTTTCTGATTATTTCTCCTCAAATAATATTTTTTTGTTGTTGTTGTTGCTAGCTTACTTCACCATGCTGGGAATGTGAAATGTATCGATTATTTTCTGGTTTTGGCAATGTAGGGAAGGTGAGAACAAGACCCTCATGCCAGCCATGACTCTTGAGAGACATTACAGTAAAGCCAGAACTGATTTGGCAAGTGTGGACTATACTTCTCACTGCATAAAATTGATAAAAGTACAATCATTGTTTAAATTTTAATGATAGTGTTAAATAATAGATATAAAAAATCTTGCTATAAATACACCTGGAAATGTACTTTTCACAGAATTTGAAACTCAATGTCTATTAAATGTAATGGAAAGACTTAATTTCTTGTCCAAAATCTCTAGATGATATATTGTACTATTTGGACCAGTTCTATAGCTTGTGCTAATCAGCTTAACTCTTCTGGTTTTAACAGTACTAAGTTCTTTTACTGCATTTGAGAATTTTGGATTAGATCCAGTATGAAATTGTTGTACTCACAGGTTTGGTGCCAAAGCAGCTAATTCCTTCAGCATCTGACTCCCACAGTGATATTCTGGATGGAGAGGTGTTTATGTACTCAAGCTTCCTGCAGTGTGTGGGAACAGTCAGGTGCCTGAGAAGGTATTCTCCAACCCCATAAGCTCTTGAGAAAGAGCCAAAAGAAAGTGTTAAGCATAAGGGCATGCTGTGGGTAGTGGGGTTGGGATGTTGTTGGATTGCAATTCTATCGTTAATGATTCAGTTCTTCCCCAGTTTTTTTTAAATTGAAGTCTTTCACTGTACATTGTACTGGCTTTTTTGTGTATGATGAAACTCCCATATTGAACTTAAATGAATTGTAAAAGTCTTGTTGATAATACAGCAAAAATTCAAAATAAAATATTGTGACTATTTGGGACCAGGCTTTTTTTTTTTTTTAGGTAAATACTCTCTTTTGACTTGAGAGTCTCAGAATAAGGGAGGACTCTGCGTGAAGATGTTAGCTGGTGACTCGGAGCATTTTGGTTTTTTGGGTTTTTTTTGGTTTTATTAGTACTTGGTTTTCCACTGTGACACCATCTTTAACACTAGCCCATGCCCTAGCATAGTATGCACGTTTGCAGACGTGTGCATATACACTGGCAGAAGTATGTCAGTTGGGCATAATAGATACTGAAACTGTGCCTGGCTCAGTCCATTATTAATATTTACTTGGTGATAAATTTTTTTTTTAACTCCTGACAGCAGTACGGGATGGATATGGCATGTAGAACACTTAGCAACACGGCAAATGAGGATATTGAGAGTGCATACCAGAACTGGATGGAATCACAGGGTTCCTGTCCTTCATCCTCTAGCTTTATAAAGTGATTGTGGAAAGGGTCACTCATGAAATATGTAATGGTCTCATTCTTACTTATTTGTTGGCAGACTCTAGAAAGGCATGAAGGTTATGGTAGCCTTCTGTTCACATTAGAGAGGAGGATTCTTTGGGGGTGTGAACCCTCCAATACAACCCAGTTTACAAACTTGTAAGACAGCAGGAAAAGGAGCCAGTCCAACAAAAGGAAATTATAGCAAAGTCTGCATCATGCTGGATTCAAACTAATTACTGGAAAAAGGGTTTGGCAACATGGCAAAATAACTTTCAGAGCTCATGATGGCTTTTCTGCAGGGGATTACAGAAGTGAATGTTCCATTGCAATGCTACTGAGATCTCCTGGGTGCTCTAGTCTTATCTCCATGGCAAAATATTTTCTAGTTGCTTCTTAAATTTGGGAGGTCTAGGGTGTCTCAATGACTCTTGCTTCAGACCTTCTTCAGTGGCCTTATGCAAAAATCTCATTTTCCAGTGCTCTCTGAAATCTGACTATAGTCTCTTATTTCTGCAGAATCCTGTTATGTAATGGTAGCAACATGTTGTCCCAGAGATTCCTGGGAACTATAAATTTCAGAATTTACAGGCAATTATTGTGGCTGGGGCTGGGACATGTCATGTCACACCACTTGCAGTGGGTCTGTTGTAATGCTGCGCATAACTGTCAGGACAACAGATGACCTCATGATCAAGACCACAGAAATTGGCAGTAAGATATTTGGAGACCACCTCTTTCTGATGCTTAAAGTAAGCACTGTGGGACTGAAAGACTAGACAGCGTTTGTATGCAGACTGCCACTTGTCTTGGATATCTTTGAAGGGTCATCCATAGACACTGACTTCTGACAGTTGCCAATTAAAACACAAGTTCAGGAATAATTCTGCAGTGCAACTTCTCTTTGGAGCTATAGTACTGAAACTAGAACTGGTTTTTAGATTATCCCATCTGCTCAGGATCTTGAGGATGAAGGATGTTTCATTCATTTGTTTTTGAACGTTGGTAATACACGGCTTTTGTTCCAGTCACAAGGCTCTACAAAATCCAATAATTTGGCACGTCCCTCTCTGGATCATTTGTGATGACAGAGTTTAGGAGAGAGTTAGGCACCCAGCTTCAAGAAAGAGGTTTTTTCTTACCATGCGTTGGTACTTCATTTTATTGCCTACTCTTCTAAAAAGGTTTTCAGACAGTGCTGGGAAGGACCCGACTGGATGCTTTCTTGGAAGTGTGTGCACCAAATACTGCCTAAAGGAATACTTGGACAGTTGTAGATAGGTCTGATCTTACCCATTCAATGTGTAAGGTTGGACCCTGGATGAGATTGCAGTGATCAAAATGAATGAGCTGCAAGGTCCGGCTTCTAGTTTTCTCTGCCTGAGTGCAAAACCATGAGTTCAAAGAGGGCACATGGTCTCCCTTTGGCACAGGCAAGGAAAGGTAGTTGCAACAGGTAGTTGCTGCTGGTAGTTCATCCTGCTTCATCATTATCTGGAAAGTCAGTCATAAGGGCAGCTGCAGACTGCATGTTGCCATGAGAATTGCCAGAATATTACCACCCGTCTCTGCACTGTGGAATCGCCACATGCCTGTGCAGTCCTACCTACCTTTTTTGACATGGGAGAGTTCCACCAGGGATTTTCTGCCGGGAAACCTGAGCATGGCTGCCTACGCTACATGCACCAACTCATGCTGTTGTTTCAGGTGAACAAGGCTTTTACTGGGACTGTAGGTATCTAAATTTCACCTCTGTCACACTGATATTTTTTTCCTTGATGGTTTTATCTTACAGCACTGTGCTTTCTTTTTTCTGCCCAGAGCATGCACAGGGACCTCACCAGCAATATTTTGCGTCATTAGCCCTTCCCAAGGTATGGAAAATTTACAGGAAGACCTCTGATCATCATTCCCTAAATGCCTGAGTTGGAAGGCCCATATTAAAGCAACTGCACAAAATCCTTCAGTTTGACCTTTGAAAACCAGATTAGCAGGCTTCATTGCTTGAGGCCACAGGAGATGCTATTATGCAGGTTAGGAGAGTCAGTGTTACCGGAGAAGTACAACTGCAAAGCAAACCAGTTCAGATAGTTTTCCTTCCTTCACAGGCTAATTTGTAAGTTCAGAGAATATTTTGAAAAAAAATGAAGCAGAAAAAATTAGGAAAATCCCCACCAAAACTATCACTCTGAACTTTTGTTATTTTTCTTGTTATGTAGATATAAATATCATGTAAAAATACAAAATGCTTCAGGTTAAGCAAAATATTACCCTAGCTTATTAAATAAAAACATCTTTCATTCCTCCCTTGAAAAAAGAACATTTCAAATATAATTTGAATTAGTTTTCAAAACATTTCATAACTCTACATGCTGACTTTACTTGCCTAGCTTCTGGCTTTCAGCCTTGAATTAGCTTACTGTCATGACTATAACCAGTGCAAAATACAAATGAAATGCCTGTGAACTGTCATATTCCTGGCTTGTCTCCTGCATCACTGCTTTTTAGATCCCACAGCTTTCTTCCTAATCACCTAGTTCCTCTATGAACATACACTTCTCCTAAACTCCATCATTAGGTAGGACAGTTGTCTTACATGTGAAAGACTAGATTTTCAGTATTTCTCACAATCACAATTAAACCCAAATTTTCAGGAGATCAATAAACCCACAGAGTTTTCAGCCTTTTTGTAAAAGAGGAACTGAATTTCTATGGTGCTGCAACCTGACTGGGATGGGGGTACAGGGAAAGATGCAAGCTGCTCTGAATATATGATCCAGGTGGGACTTATCCACATTACTGTCATACAAATATACCATGTTTAGTTGCTGGAAACGATGTCAAGAAAGACAATGAAATCATTCAAGATGACTACCACTGTAAAAATCAAGGTGTCAAAGACACTTTGACCAAGTCATCTATGGTCACGCTTTTGTGCATAGGTAGTTATTCACAGATATGCATTTACAAATCCAAGAAGGGTACTTTTCATTATGTTTATTTAGATAGAATTTTCCCTTAGCTTGTCAATAATAATCTCTCCATTTTCCTTTGTTTTCATTGTCTACTTAGATCAACAGGTCCTCAAGGTGTGAACTATCCCTTATTCTTGTTTTAGTTTGCCAATGAATGCCGAGGGATTTCATTTTACAACTCCAGGTTTTTTGATAATTTAAAGCGTTACAAGCAATAGTAGAAAGATACAAAGTGCTGAGGGAAAAATGTATGGTTTTCTTGCTGCAGGGATCTTTTTATAGTATTTTTTATTCCTGTCTTTGAAGAAGTGACTGGTTAGCTTTTCAGAGATATGCAAATAGGACATTGTCAATAACAATGATATTTTATTGCTCGACATTTTCACTGGTATTTTATTGCTCTACCTTTTAAACAAAAGCAGCAATCCCTATCAGAATGTGCTGATAAAGCAGATTTGTTTCAGTAAATACATTGCTTTCATGTATAGCCTCTTCTTCAACAAACTTTTAAACTTCTACAAAAGCTTTTGGATGTTAATCATCACTTGATCCCTTGGGCTATTCTGTTTGATTTACCTTTACAATTACTTCCACGCTGGCAATATGTACTCCCCAAAATGGTAAACCTGCTTGCTGTCAGACTGCGAAGGCTGTCCTGCCAGAACAGGGTAGTAACAGAAAGACTCTTGGTGTGGCACTTCTGTAACCTTTAAGGAATTTCGTGATCTTCAAGATGGACAAGATAAGTCACCAGTGAAGTGAAATATTTAGGGTTATTAAGTCAAGTCTAGAAAGCATAGGCCTTGGAAAACTTGAAAGCTGAGGGAGACAAAAAAGGAATGACATACAATCCTGGACTTTTGTTGTATTCTTGCATTTTGTAATGTCTACCTGCAGTAATTTTTGTAAACTACGAGATTTGACTAAAGACACATGCAAGACATAACAAAGGAAATTAAGACTTTTAAAATTTTGGTTATTTCATTTTAAAATTATATCTAATTGCCATGAAATTCAAATAACATGCATGTGAATACTAGCAAGGTGAAGTTACTGGCCTGTATGTCAAAATTCTAAAAGGTTTTTGAAAGACTTTTGATGTTAGTCTATTTTAGGACTGTGGGGTGAGGTTAAAGAAAGATTAACTAGCTAAACCTCAAATTAAGCCTAATACAGACACAGTTTATTGCTATTTACCTTGGCTTAGTAACAGGTAGGATTTGCTGTTGATTATGACTGACCTCACAGTGACTTCATATTGTCATCAAACTTGTTTGTAGCAACTTGTAGGATTTCAGTAAAACCACTTTTGCAGCAGACGAATATCCTGGCTGCTGCCAGCTGCTGTGAAAACTGTGCTGCTGTGTCCCGCAGATTCCTCTGAAGTTTGACAAATAGGTTCTTACAGTTTTTGAGGGTAAAATAATAAACAAAATTCTCTGAACTGTTTTCATGACAAGTTGACCCTGAATCAAGCTGATAGAAGATGATCTGTGGAAGTTTCTGACACTGATTCTGAGTTGGAAAATGTCAGAGCTTTAACTCATATTCATCACACTTGAAAGTTAATGAACTCTGCCAACTCTCAGCTGTCCAGACATCCTTTTAAAGTATTCTGTAATTCCCAACATGTTGTTTTGTGATCAACAGGGAGGACTTGTTATAAAATAAGACTCTACAATTTAAATACCCTTTGCTGGCAGCTTGGTCCTTCAATATGAACAAACAAATTAATTTTGATGGTAACTAAATATTGATAGAGATAAATGTTTTCACACTTAATTGGGAAATATCTACAGTTTAGACACACACAGTTTTCTTTTGATGATTTCTTATCTAGATTTTGACGTAAGAGAGTCCTCAGAACAATTGTCACTTTAAGTATCCTAACATATAACAGAATCAAATGCAGTGGGGGGCAAGGAAATGCTATTCACTTTAATATTATTTACCTTCACAAGAAGTATTATTATCTACACAAGAAGTATATGCAAAGTGGTAGCTCTAACTCAAAATTTTAAGACAGGCACCTCCTTTAAAGTGCTTTGCATGTGACCTTGTTTAGAAAGAACGTTTTGTTCAATATTTACTGGTGGATGTCTGGATGTACTTCTGACATCGGTGCTGCTGTTTCAAGCCATCTACCAGAAATGCCATGTGTAATGAAAGCAAAACAGAAAAAAATCTCTTTACATTGAGCCACCTTTTGAAACATTAAAATAAACCGCCCTTAAAACAAAAACTGTGTATTTTGAAAAATTACATTTAAACTGGTATTCCCTCCTCTCTCAACAATTTGTGTGAAGTTACTCTTCTAGTTGTCCAGAACTCCTGTTAACCTGTGAATTTCGTTTAAAAGTACCTATTATTCTTTTAGGGAGTAAAAATGCATTTCTGTTTCTCTTATGTGAAGAACTCTTCACAGAATCATTGTTTATAATCCAGATTTCCACTTTTGCAGTGTTCTGAACTAAGCTTCCAGAAAAGTAGTTGAAACCAGAGTTGTTCGTATTTTTATCAACAGCTTTGAAATATTTTAAGTGGAAAATCTTATTTCTTTTTTCTCTGTGCATACTTCTCCTTTCATGTGGCAAAAAGCTGTGAATCATGCTGGCTGTAGATTCCAATCACTTGTCTCTCCTCTGCTTATCTTTATATGGATGGTAAATAAGAGTCAATGTGGAGTAAGTACACGGAAATGCAACCCACGTAGGAGAATCAAAATGAAAATTTACTCTGCTTTTGGCATCACTTTTCTGACCCTCATATTTCCCCAACTTTATGAGTATGATGATACTAACTGATATTTGGAAAGTTTTTTTTAAGATTTCCAGGTCCAAAGACCTAGTTAGTTGTTACTCTACTCGGACAAAATCCCCCATGTGATGCTTTATTTGAAGAGATAACGGTGGTAAAAGTGTTTGTGAGAAAAGTTTAAAAGTTCCTATTTCTTGAAAGCATTCAGTGACAAACATACTAATGATGTCAGCTGAGATCAAAAACTATCCTGGAATTCATGGGTATGTTTATGTTTTATATCTTTTTACTTTGATATGTCTTTCTACTAAATTAATTTACAGCTTAGCCCTGTAAAAATCCCAGATTTCCTGGTTTACATGCTTTCATTTAAAGTGGATTGCACTAGATCTGTCTGCTTCATGGGACTGTTGTGCTTTTGTCTTACTAGTAATAAAACTTCTGTCGGTAGGACACTGCATATTATTCTGCCAGTTCCAGGAAACACTAACTCCAGAACAATGGGTCTTTCTATTGACTGCATAATTTTTTTTTTTGTAGAGCAAGACAGTAAAGATTTCAGATACTTATAAACAGTAAATTGAAGGGAAGTTTGGTGTCAAGGGGCAAAAAAGATTACTTGGATTTCTTTTCATCATGGTTGGGGAAAGATACACAAATGTAGATGAAAATCACTGGCGTTTCCTTCAGAGCATGTATGCCATTTTCTGAAGTCTGCCATCTTCTAGGGACTGCAGATCACAGAACATACCTCTGCCTGCTCCAGCCGCAGGATACTTGTCTACATAGCCCAAAGGCCTTGAATTGCAAAGTTAGCTTATTTCAACTAACAAGACATGAATACTAGTCAGGATCTAATGCAGACAAGAACAAGTCTTTGTTTTACGGTGTCCCAGATGGAATAGCAACATTGGACTGGAAGGGGCCCCAGCATTGAAAGAGTCCATGCCTTGCATGCAGATATTGGAAAATTTTCTTGTGCGTCACAGCCTTCTGCAGCCCATTATTCACAAAACATTTTCTGAAGCCTATTAAAAAGTCAAGACCTTTAGTACTAACCTCCAAAAATCCCAGCAAAGCAATTTGCCAAAGGAGGAAAGCAGAAAAGATAACTGCCCAGCCAGCGTTCACAGTCCTGCAAGAGCCAAGGGTTCTTTAGGTAAAAATACCCACAGGAACCTAGGAAATAAGTGAGTCCACTTCTACTGAATGATGCATCACTGTCTTCTGTGTTGCCAGCTCAACTTGGAGGAAAAGTCCCTCCAGGTTTAGCATTGAGGATATGAAAAGAACATGCTAGCAAGACTGTAAGAAATTTTCAAATAATCTTTGAATTTTCTTTTAAATGGGGAATGGTTTTCTGCTCTAGAAAACACCTCTTTGTGCTTCAGATCACAGTGGAGATACTACCTTCATGTCTCCTTCACCAAAATCTGTGTTTCATCTAAATAAAATAAATTTATAAAGTCCTTCTGTGCGGTCTATATCAGTGCTAAAGAATAGTAAGATGTAAGCATTTTGCAATACACATCCTTAGCAAAATTTTTTTATGATCACTCAGGTTTAGATATCTGTCCTTCTACATGAGTTTTGATACTCACACTGTGAAAATCCCACTGGACATCCTATAAAGCATTGTCTTAACAGTGCTACTCTTTTCAGTGCATTATGACAATAATTTTTTGAGCAGCAATAATAACTGGTACCAAGACTAAAACTTCTGCAAGTTGTTTGCAAAGACTTTTTGTTGCCTTGCATTTTACTGTAAAACAATAGCGTGCTAAAACAATAGCAAAGATTTGGCAAAATAAAAATTTGTTGCAAGTATGAAGAGTGGGAGACAGAATAATGGAGTTCAGTTTAGGGAGGAGCATCTTTTTTAGATGCTTTCGATGCTTCTTTTTTCAACATCAACCAGTCTCAGAAAGCATCTATCCATGTAGAAATATCCTTTGGGAAGACAAATTGCATTAAAAGCATTTCTATTATCTTCTCAAGAACTTCTCTGAGTGAGGTAATTGTTCAGCACATTGTGCTCTTTTTAGGATGTGGTACATGGGAAAAAGATGAAGACTGTTTTGAAAAAGCTAGAGAAAGCAGCTTTATCTTCCTATGAGACAACATATAAAACACGCAAACACATATACACAAGCAGATATAAAGTCCGCATTATTATTACCATTTCAAAACATATTTACTCTTTGCAAGTATCTGAGATGAGTTAATAAAATGTGATGGGATGAGGTGAATTCCCTTGAGAGGAAACCTCCTAACCCTGCATTAGCCAAGGAACTCGTGAGAAGGGCTTTCTAGTGTATCTCTGCCAGAAATTTTGGACAAATCCTAGACTATTCCTTTTCAGAGATAATGGCAACTTCAGTTTCTTTTCCCCATGAACTTATTACCAAAGACTTTAAGTGAAAACAGGTAGAGAAGATGACAAATCACTCTAGAGAAAGGAAGAGGAAAAAATCTTTAGAATTTAGGCCTCAACTGTGAAGAAGATGATACTAGACCTGATTTTGACATGACTTCACTACTTTAAAAATATTTCCTCTGGTGCCGAGATACTGATCAGCATGTTACAAATGCTGTAGGTAGTACCGATACTGCTGACAGTGGTGGATGTAGCGAGACCCACAGATTTGCAACATGCCATATCAGTGACAGAGTTCTGTGTGGAAACTTTGTCATTTTTTCCTCATGCCTCGCTGTTGGCTGTGGATTTTTCCATAACAGTTAGAGATTCCAAAGGAAATAAGAGCACAAGCAAATAAATGAATGGACTGCGGTTAAAAAAGGAAATGTTTATTCAAGCATGAGAATAATGCCAGTTGTAGAAGACTGGATGCTTCTTGTGTGCTGTTTCTGAGGACATCCAAATGGATAATATTTACTGGTGGTGAGCAGTATCCAAGAAATCTGAAGTTTTATACAAGATTGATTTATCTCTTCTCAAAGGGCTATTGGCTTTTGTTGAAAATCTATTGTGCTGTAGACTTGGTCTCTTTGCATTCTAGTTCTTCAAGTACAGGGAATATTTCATTTACAGCTACTAGAAATCCATACAGTGTACATCCTTTATATTTAGTGTCTACTAGTACTTATTAGCACATAGTAAATATAACATATTACAGAGCTGAGTAGGAATGAAGAAGAAATTCATCTTCTTGTTTACATGCATATGTGTACAGTGTGTCACAGTAGAAAGATATTGTCATTATGGTAGATAATATGCATTTTGTATATGCAAAATTGTTCTGCTTTGACTTAAGTGTGCTGTAAGACACATCTGTTTTGTACAATGGAAGGCAACTGGCAGCAATTAATTTTCAAGGAATAATCATAGATCAGCTTGAAACAGAGCAACAGTTAAGGGTATTTTAAAGAAAACAATATTGTACTTTTCCCAAATAATTACTCTTCTTGCCAATTTCTGTCACTTATATTGGCCTCAGAAGTCATGACATTGATGTACACAGCCTGCGATTAATAATGAAAATAACAATGGTGATGATAAAAGCAGACACGAGGACCTCAGAACTGTTACCACCAACAACATAAAGCTGATAACAGCACTGCCTTTCATTTTGAGTGTTTAGGGAGAACCACTCACCTCATAATTTATATACAGTTGTTTTAGGTTCAAAATTCAGTTCAGAACACATACACAAAAATGCTGTTCTTCCTGTTAACTAATTTAAGAGAATTCCACTCACCCTTGTTTTGAGATGAGTTTACTGCAATTCTGTAATCATTTTGTGTCTGAATGTCCCCTATGTTAATTTCTCCTTTCATTTCTTTTCCATTCTTTATCCCAATTGAGTTGGAAAATTGT
Source organism: Chiroxiphia lanceolata (assembly GCF_009829145.1). Taxonomy (NCBI): domain Eukaryota; kingdom Metazoa; phylum Chordata; class Aves; order Passeriformes; family Pipridae; genus Chiroxiphia; species Chiroxiphia lanceolata. The sequence continues at coordinate 30,071,348 of NC_045671.1, forward strand.
TGCTGTGAAAAACTTCTTTGTAGTTTCCATGACCTTATCTGATGGTGGAACAGCAGAGTGACTCCAGATCTTCCTGACCTTCAGGGCACTCACAATACCTAGTTTGAAACCTTGTAGGTTAAACCACCTGCTCTGTATGAAGCTGAAACGGATCTATGATCTGGGCCTTTCAGTGTTGCAGGTGGTGGCTGAACTATCAGGGCACCTTCCGTTCTGTCAAAGTTTTTTTAAACATTCCGTGTTATGGGCTGTACATAAACATTTTGAAATCTCAGCTACTCTTGCGATGTAGAAAGGTGTGGGTTAAATTGAAGGGTGATTGACATTGTTTCTAGCTTTCACTCCTTATACATCATATTTTCCCCCCTGTTTACTTATCCATAAAGTAGATGAGGTTGCTTTTTTTTTTTTTTTTTAATGTGAATCTTAATTAATTTTAGGAATTGATAAATGTCAGCCATCTTGACCAAACAATTTCTGCATCAGACTCATGGACGATAATGAATCATAGTAGCTATTTTAGATAATGATAAACATTTGTATTAGCCAGAAATAAAAGTACCCAGATATTTAAAACAAATTGCAGAATGTGGCTACACCAATTTTAGAACCTTTTATTTTGCTATCTTTGCAAGTATGGCAATACAGTGTAACATATTTTCAATTTTCAACATATAACAGGGGAAGAATCCTCTTTCAATAAAAGAGATTTGATTGTATATTCTACTGCTTAGCATAATAATCAGATTCGTGCAGCAGAACAGAAATCAATGGACTTGTTTCTATACCAATACCACTACTACTACTACTACTACTACTACTACTACTACTACTACTACTACTACTACTACTACTACTACTACTAAATAAAATAATCTAAACTTTCATATGTAACTCTTTGCTCAGAAGCAGTTTAAGCAATGTTTCCAAATGATATAGAATGATGACTCATTTAGGTCCCTAAATCTATGTTTAGGCATCTGCTTACAGCCAGAATGGCGTAAATTTATGTCAATTTTTGTACAGAAAATCATTAAAACCTATTGAATAAGAAGCATAGGATCTCCTGAGTTGGAAGGGATCCACAGGGATCATTGAGTCCAACTCCTGGCCCTATACACAATGACTCCAAGAATGTTGCTATGGGCCTGACTGCACAGTATTGTCCAAATACTTGTTGTCCAAATCTGGCAAGCTTTGTGCCATGATCATAAGGATTTAACTTGTTGGATATAGAATTGTCAGTGTGTTCTTACTGATCCTGGTGTATGTGAATTTAGGATATTAACTCATGCTAATCTAGAAAAAGCTGTCAGAACTAAAAAGATCCCAGCCTTCTTGCAGATTATCCTCAAACAGCAGAGTTGTTAGCTCTGTGCTTCAGCTTTGCTCTTGTCTGTTCATGAGAATCTGTTTGTGATTTTAAAGTAAAATGGAACATTTTGTTTTGAGAACTTGAGTTTCAATGAGTTTGAAATTTGCAAGTGGAATGAAGAAGAGCAAGAATAACCAAATGCCATCTCGGTATCTCACGAGTTCTGATACTGGATCCCCAAGGACATGCTGTCACTCAGGTTAACTCTTTCACTTCCAGATCTTTATGCCAGCAGAATGTCAGTGAGTGGCAAGATGCAGCTCTCCAGAAATCACCACCATTGTTTATTGATGACTCAGAGTTACAAACTCCTTGGATCCCTCAAGGAGCAGGGAAAGTGTGACTGAGCAAACCTAGGAAAAGAAACAAGAATTACAAGTTTCATAAACCTGCACAGGAAACTGTCACACTGGTTGGACCCATTGTAATACGAGAGGGATAGTTTTTAATACTGAACCCAAGTTATTAAAAGGATGACAAAAGCTTTTATGCTGTAGTTAGGCCAGCTCTTCATATTAGAAAACATCAATCATTAGAAATAGCAAGAACTACATTTTTAAATACTGCTACAGAGTTACTTAGTAAGGAATAATACACAGGTTTGTTGTATAACCACATCATGGATGCAGAGTAAGTGCCCCAGGCTTTCTGACTGGGGATGTGCATCCTAGGCTGACTGAGGGGATAGAAGAGGATATTCTGGCTGTCAAATGTGGTAGAAGAAGAACGGAAGTTAAGAATAAAGGTTAAAGATTTGAAGGCTTGTCTTGCAACAGAGCAAAGACATAAATTTGCCAGTTAGTGTAGCTGAACTGTCAGAAGAAGAAATCAGATTGGTGTAAAAATGAAATTTCTCCCCAGAGAGGCCTCTATTGGTCTGGTGAAGCACATGGGCCAAATGCTCTGATGCAAGCTTTCATACCCTTTAGGAGAGGGAATGGAAGTTGGGGAGATCCTGGGGTTGCTGTTCTTTTGTGTGATTCCTGATCAACATGGAAGCAGGGAGCAAGATTCAGGATTCCCCTCTCTGGGGAGAAAGCACCGTTTGTCGTACCACAAGGCTGTACATCCCCCTGCATGGTCTCTTCCACCTTATGTATTATTTCTTTCTTACTTTAGGGAGGCACAGCTTTGCCACTGGGGAAGAGGCTCCTCCGGTGTAGCAGGTTTATCAGCTCATGCTGAAGCCCTTTGAGCTTGTATCTTTCCAGTGGTATTTCACAAACGGGTGCCTCACAGGTGATCGTGCCTCTAACCATAAAAGGGAGTTCCTAACCTGGAAGGCAGTGGCATTGCCCCATTGGAAAATGGTTTCCACCCATTTTCCATGGCTACATTTGCATGACCTCTGACATAGTTAAGAAAGAACTGCCATGTAGGTGGAAAACCAAAAAAAATTCCTCTGATAAATGATCACTTCCATGAAAGCAGATCCATGGAGACAAAAAGGTCTAACAGTGCTGGCAGATCCTTACCATGTTGCTAAAGAGCTACATGCTTCCACATTTTTTTTTTTTCAGGATGAAGATCCAAAGGGAAAGGTGAAGTTTCTGTCAATATCAAGAATTTTGGGAAGCTATGTCTGATCACAAGTACTTCAGGTATAAATAATACCCTGACCAAAAAATCATTGACTCCATAGATGGACATAGGTGTAATAACAGCTACATGATTCTTCCGGAACCGCACACGTTTTTGGGTGTAAAATGGGACCTAAGGTAAAAAACAAGGGATGCTTAGAAATTCCAGATTTCTCAAGTCAAGATCTACAATAAAAACAGGCTTTCACACCTACATAGTGTATTACAAATATATGCATTTCCATTCAACTGCTCCCAGCCTTATCTATGTTAAAAAGCTTCAGAAGAAAGCCTGATTTCTTTTTTACATGATGTCACTCAAGAACGATGTGTGATCTTCCAAAACTGCAACAGTTCTTACAAGTTTGTAGTAGGCATTGACTCAATTTTTACTACTTTTATCTGGCATAGGATAAAGCAACCCTTGCAATCAATATTTCATGGAGTCAGTGGGAAGGATTGAAGAGAAAGATTGCTGCACAGTCCGCATGGCCTTTTGCTGGGATTGACGTCAGTGCTACCTGTTATCTATAACAGTAAGTTCAGTGCATGCACAGGTAGATATCTCTCCGTCTACTGTGTAAGAGAGTTGGGAGTTGGACTTTACACTCATTTGTGGTTGAGAACTTGAATTCTGTTAAGTTGGATGAGAATAGTCTTCAAATTCATATGTTACAGCTTATAAGGGAAAAAAAGCCCTTCAACTGTCCACTAATATAAGTCTTCAGTTTGTACATTTATAATTAGATACCAATTGTTAATATTTCTGAGGCCACATTACTTCACCTTTCTTATACAATGGTGTTAATATTATCAAAGTAAAAGGAACAGTGTTTGAGAAATTAGTTTTATGATCTCTCAATGGATGTCTGAATCAATAGACAAATATCTTTAGTTAAGCCACCATATATTAACTACTAAAGCCTTTGTGCTCCCTTCCATGTAGTGTCCTTTATGATTTATATTTTGTGATTTAGGATGTACTTTGTGGGATGGAGGTACCGGATGTTTGCTGTTTTCCTCTCCTCCCTGTAAAAGTGGGGATTGCAATGTCAAACTTTTAGATAGGGAGAACAATGGACACAATTACATTAGGAGGAATGTAATTACTCCTGCATCCTTACAGCATTCATGTGGAGTCTTATTCTCTTGGACTTTGAAGTGGGAACAGGGAAATGAGGGGGGAAATGAGGAGGTAAATGGGGGCAGCTGGAAGGGGAAAGCACTGGAAGGGGAAAGCAAAGGGACCAAGCTTAAGGTTTTGCAAAAGCCCGGTCAGAGAATTTCCAAACTGCCTCCATCTCTAGATTTTTACTTTTATTACTACTGCACCTTACCTCTCAGTTGCAGTGGAATAAATCTGCAGTAACTCCACTGAAATTGTAATATTGTAAATTATTTTTAAGGGACTGTGGTAACAAAGCCAATATCTCTGTTCTAAGATACAGAACTAATTCTGTTTATTACAGAGTCTGAAAATGCATCATGCAGTACCAGCCTTAGATACTTGTTCTTTGTGTTAAACTTCATGAACTGAAGTATAATTTAAACATATTCTTGAAGTGAAGCAAACCCTTCACTACTTTGTAGAGGAAGGGTTTTTCAGCTGAAGTTTTTCATCCAAAGTTAATTACCTAAATCCCCGTAAAATAGGTGGCTTCATTTCTAGAGTTGCTGAATGCCAAATAAGCTCACTGACTTCATATAGAAATGAAACAGCTTATCATTTATGTGTATACACAGATAATGCTCAAGCTCAAACTATTAATCACTTTTATAACAACTAAATATACATTTAATATTTATTTAAATCATTGACTTCTGATGTGTTGAAGTCGTAAGACTGATCTTGTGCCTAAAGAAAAAATATCAACCCTCTGTAAACATCAATGGAGCTGGAAGCTCTTGTAATGATATTGGGGAAAAAATTACTTTGTTAACCTTACTTTGTGGTATAGTTTGTGAAGTTAGCATATTCTATGGTAGCCAAAACCGGTTTTTATGGGTTTCTGTTCATTTTTATCATGATGGTAAAGTTGCAGATTCATATGATAAAGTTCTTTAGTAGCAATAACTTCTTAGGAAAAAAAGCAAAGCGAGACACAAGTGTAACTTAAAGAATGCAAAACATAGGTCTGTGTAACTTTGCTCTGTAACAGAAAGTTGTGTGGGAAAGATCAGTGGGTTTTGAAAACTACTTCCAGTTGCAGGATTCCATGTGCTGTGAAGCAAAGGCTTTAAAAGTCTAACCACTTTCTATATCTTTATAGCATTAACCTTGTCACACAGGCCCTTCAGAAAGGCAGACTACAAGGAAAATCTCCTTTTAAAAAATATATAGCTTTACTCCACCCTGCTGAAATGCCCAGAATTGCCTTTTTTTCCCCATTTTTTTCCACTTGTTTTTCCTAAAGACCTGAGAAGTTTGATCTGATGCATCTCATGTAACTCAGTTTTGCAAAATCATTTGCAGCCAGGCCTCATTTTGTTTGGATGTCTGTCAGTTCACTTAGATGGTAAGCTTTTGGGTGTCCAGTTCCTTTCTTCTTTCTCCCACTCTTTTTGTACACTGACATGCAGTGTGGGTCTGACAACAGCTTTTGATTCTTTAAAATTACTGTGAAGTGGAGATCTTTGAGAATTTTCTAAAGATAAAACCCATCTGAAATAAGATGTCAGATATCATAGCATTTGGGATTTATGCAAAAGTAATGTTGAGATTTTTGGTAACAAAAGTGTGTTGAGATTTTTGGTAAGATGGAAATACATGTGTTACAAAGGAACAGAATTACTGGGGCACTTGAATAGCAAATAATATTTGGGTACCTATATTTCTTGTTTATCTTACATTTTCTTGCATTTTTACACTGTGAAGTAGAAAAGATTTTTTCGTTCTTTTACTGTGAGGTTCGATGCAAGTTAAAAAACAATAACCTCATAATTACCACAAACTTTGGGTGCTGGGCTGATACACAGAAGAAAAGTAGCTACAAGATGGTGAAAAAACCAAGCAACTGCTGGTATTCACTTTTACAGAGAACCTGAGCTCAAATTATGCCTCAGAAAATTAGGATGGTTAGCAAACAACCAGCTAATGCACTCTTTAATTGACAAAGCTGATACTGTGCCATAAAGTTCATGGGAGTTTCAGACATCTCCAGTGAGACTAGGAGGTTTGACTTAGTTAAATCAAATTACCTGTTGGTTGAGCAAGTTCTCTTCCTCCAGTGGACCTTTCTTACCTTATTTATTTCATTTCCATATGTTGTTACTATCTCCTACTTCCTACCCTATTTCTTCTCTTTCCTCAATCTCACAAACTCAATTCTAAAAACTCTTCTCATGTCTCTGTCAATTTTCAGTTTGAATATTTTCTGCTGTGCACACAGAAGAAAAGCCCTTTGAGAAAAACATGAGAGCCAGGCAAGGAAAAGTATTGACCGTGCTTCTTTTCACAGTCTTACCTGCACACTTCCAGTTTATTTCCTGCAGGACAGTTGCAGGAGTTCCAACCTCCTGAACAGCTTCAGAAAGCTCCTGAAATTCATGTCTCTCCAGAATTACAATGCCTCAGGCCTGGGATGAGCAAAATTCAACTCTGCATGAGCAGCAGCTCTGGTAGATCCTGTCTTGTGAAGTAGAAGTGTGTGAGACAGGAAACGGAAAAGTACACCCTTTCCAGGAAGATACAAGATAAATTGTAACTGTGTGTGGCAGAATTCTTGTTGATGGCATCTTTTGTGAACATCTACCCGATATTATAGCTTTCTTTTACTTCTAAAGCCTTTCTCTGAAGTCCCTCTAAAGAACAGTTGTTACTGTGATATCTTACTTTACTTTACCAGACAAGCAGAAATACAATAATGTATCAAATGTTTTCAGTATTGTGGTAAAAATTCTGTCATAACTGATCTCTAAGGTGAGGGAGTACTATTTTTATGCTTGTAGTTTTATTGAGTATTACAGTTATAGGTGGCTTTTCCTGTCACTGTGGTTTAATTAAACAGTACTCTGACAATGTTCATCAGCTTTTGTGGTGTCAGTGGAAAAGGAAAAAACACTGAGCAATGACGTTGTATTGACGCTGAAAGACAGACGTGAGTGTTTCAAATAGATGCTGATTTGAGGAATGAAAGGTTGATGACTTCAGGGCTGTAGAATATGCTCTTGTTTTCTTCCTTTCGATGTAGACTCCCAGTAAACAAAATAAAAATAGTGGAGAGGAAATCTGCTGTAAATATTGCTACAATGCTCATAGTAGCTGTGGAAGGAGTTCACTGTGTTCTCCCTTTGTGTCATTTGTGGTGTCCAAGCAGCAAGGAAGTTAGCTGATCAAAAGACAGATGCAGTCGTGATCTTCGTCACCGTGTTAGCAGAATAATCTATGTGGTATAGCAGTGGACATCCTGTTAAAAACCCCAAATGTACAAAGGCTTTGTGGCAGCATTGTGGACATGCACAGATATTTGTCCAAGCGGTTAATGTTCAGGTGCATCCACTCTGCATCTGTGAAGTTGCCTGGTTCAAAAATAGTTATTTTCAGGTATGAGAGATTCTCGTGAAATGTTTTAGAATTTCAGGTGTTTATCACACTTTACTATGAAAGCTTTAGTTGCTCGTTACCCAAAAGAAGCAAGAGCCTATTTAAGCACCCAGTCCTAGATGCTTCCATTGACTGGGATGATAATCTACCTAACACTTCTGATCACTGAACTTTGGAACTTTTAAGGTGATGCCTAGGTGTCAGCCACATTGTCACAGTCAGGATATTCTTCAATGAAGAAGAGTAGAACAAAAAAAGCCAGAGATCAGATTTTCAGCTACATAGTACTTGTTTTGTGCCAGTGGGAACAGCAAAGCTGGAGAGCAAGTTGTACTGGCTGTGGGCTACCAGAGCCACCCACAGGTGGGCAGGCTGGGCACAGTGACTCATTGCCAGAGGCCACATTGCCTTAGGTGTGAAGTACTTAGCTGAGAGAAGTCTGAAGTGTCTAATATGAAACAGGCTCTTGTGCAAACCAAAAAGAGAGAAGATGGGAGTAATTATTAATTGAGGTGGCATTGTTCAGCCTGGAGAAGGGAAGGCTGTGGGGACACCTTACTGCATCCTTTCAGTGCTTAAAGGAAGTGACAAGAAAGTTTAGTTTAAACTAAAAGAGGCTAGACTCAGATGAGATATAAGAAAGACATTTTTTCCAATGACAGTAGTGCAACTCTGGAACAGGTTTCCTGGAGAAGTGCCGGTTGCCCCATCTCTGGGAATATCCAAGGTCAGGTTGGATGGGGCTTTGAGCAACCTCAATCTGTCTGATTGAATGCAGATGGGACTAGATGACTTTCAAAAGGTTCCTTCCAACTCAAACTATTCTATGATTCTATGAATTATACCCCAGGGGCTGCTGCCTAGGCCTCCGTCTTTTATTCTTGCATGAGGAAATGAGAGAAATACAAAATTTGCACTAATGTGCAGAAAAATGACAGGTAGACTGATGAACTAGTCTGCACCAACTTGTCTCTTTTCTCTTTGCCATCAGAGAAGAATTTGATTGCCAAGCTAATTTGTTTCCTTAACTCATGGGAGTTAATGAAGTCATTGCCAAGGATACAGCCATCCTAGAAGAACTGGTGCCAGTATCCTTTTATCTATCCATTGACTGCATGCTTCTGGAATAGCTGTCCAGGCCTTGAGCCAGGTCTGCCTTTGTGTGGGTGTGTGAATGAGGAGCAGGTTGTTATTCAGTGGCTGCCTTCCTCTGCCTTCCTCTGGTGTTCCTTCCTCTTCCTTGAAGGTGATCACCCTGAAGTACTCAGTTAGTGGAAACTGGAAACACACCCCCACGTACAAATGCCTGACAACCCAGTTCTTTTTGGTTAGATTTCTATAGCTGGAGGTTCTTGTTTAAATGAGTATATAAGGGATTTATTTATTTATTTATTTTCCAGAAACTGTTACCCCTGTAGTATATAAAGGACTTTATTTTTGCATGGGGTGTTAAACCTGTATGAAAAACTCATGCTCATCCAGTGGTCTTATATCCACTCTACAGTCTATTCCCTTATGTGTTAATCTGATTATAAGTAAAATGAATAAGGTTGAAGATGTTCTTTTTTTTTTTCGAGGATGTATTATGGATGTGTAATAGAAGATGTGTAATGTAATCTGACCTTGAACCAAATGTCAATGGAAAAAATTGATTTGTATGTTATGTTCACAAACCCTAGATAAAGTCCCTAAATAGCTGTATGACTAACTCCAATTTTATTTTTAGGTACTTGTAAACAAAGGATATTACAAGTTTTTGCCTTGCTTTGTCCTTACAGGTCTGTTTTCTGTAAACAAATCCATAGGAGGGCAGAAAGACAAAAATCCAAAGGATAAGAACACAGCTCCAAGTGACAAAGTACCATGTGAAGAAGTTAGCGTATATACCGTTCAACATGAAGAATAATATCCTGAAAATAAACTGAAAAATAATATAGTAAATTCTGTTATCTATAGGTTATCTTGATTTCATGTTTACAAGTAGAAAAACACTCTTATCTTAATTCCTTATCCTTATCCTAACGCTGTATTCTGAACACCTCTAGTTTCCATTGGTATCTGAAAAATTTCTAATCTTGTAAAAACCATCAGAAACAAATATCTGCATAAATCAATTGTAACTACAGTATATGTCTGGTGTAATATTCAGAATTTAGTCAATGCTGCATGGAAGAAGCATCTTTATACTAGCATTTCCTATCTTGTGTCCTTTATCTTATAAAACAGCATCAAGGTACTAGTTTGTAGATTATCGAAGGAAAGTGAAAAATAATCTTGTTGATTAGTATTCATCAGAACAGCTACTTATGAGTGGATCTATTGAGCAAGAAGCTTTTCCAGCTTCAACAATAAGAATGAATTCTATAAATCTAATTTTTCAAAATGCATGATGATGGATGGAGCCTCTGTAAAAATTAACTTTTTGAGGCAGTCAACTTTTCATGCCTCTTGATTCTTTCTCACAAAAAAGATTCTTTTCAGGCAGGTTCCTGTTTGCTTCCCATGCAAGTAGATATGTCAGTCCCTTCCATCCAAAATGTACACGTAATCGGGGCCCAGACAGAATGGTGAATAGGAGGAACAGATAAATACATATTCATGTGTAAAAATGTTGTATATATATATGAACTATTAATACTATAAAGCAAATTTGTCTGTTCAGTGTTAAAGGTTATCATAATTTTAGCCCTATACATTTCTTTAAATTATCCTAACACTAGAAAGCCCATTCATACTGTTAATTGCATGGCTACTTATGCAGAGTTCATCTTGGTTTTTGCTTGTATAAGGGTTGCATTGCTATGGATGAAGAGGAGGTGTCTGCAGGAGAGTGATTTGCTCAAAAAACTTTATATGTTTCTTCAGAGATTCCCTAAATTATACACCGGAGATATCCTCTCTCCTTTGACTGTAGGGGGAGCTTCAGCAGCTGCCCAGATGATATGATGGGTCTCCCCAGTGGTGCTGAGCCAGCATTAGCAAAGGTATACCTCATTTTGAATGACCAGAATCCAACAAGAGTCAACACCTCTTACACAAACTGATGAGTAGGAAAATACTGAGATAAAACAGTAAGAGACAATTCTGTGTGCTCATGTAAAGCAATGAGGTTTTAAACTTGGTACTATTCTACTGGTGAAAAACATTAATCAGAGTAAGTGCAGAAGAGGAAAGGGAAAAATTAAATTTAACACTAGCCCTTTCAGACAGAAAATACAGTTTCAGGGACATTTTAAAAACAGAAGGCTCCATGTGACACATCTGGTTTCTTGTGGATCTCCTGTTGACTCCAGAATGAGTGCCACACACTTGGTGGCTGGTTACAGAGAAGCTGAGACATAATTAACATGCTAATTACAAAGGTCTGTTTTGTCTTTCCACTTTGATACATAATCTCGTTTGTGGTGTTTCTTACTATTTTCCTATGGAATAAATTCTGTAATAATCATGTGGAAACATAGTGAAACACTTGGAAAATCAGAGCATGTACACAGCATGAACCTGTATTATTTTACAAGCTGAAGGGCAAGGAGCATGTGCCAAAATGACTTAGGAAACTTGGAAACAATTGCCTTCTAGGCAGCGCAGTCTAACAGCTTAAGACAAAAGTTTTCAGGATGGCACTCTATGGGTAAAAAAGTGCCTCCATTTCCCAGCTGATACCCAGTTTCTATTCTTTGTAATAAGAAGCTGTCATGTTTTGTAGAGTCACACAGGTTCTGTGAAATATGGAACCTGCAACAAGATCCTATATAGAAAATATTAATCATATTTTCCAGAAAAAAAAGTCTCTCCAGTTTCCTTGCTTTTTTACAGCTGCTACCTTTGTCCTGGGAAATGAAATTATTTAAAGAACACATTTTTGAAGAATGAATTCCCACTTTGACCTTGGATATGTTTATATAGTCACATTGAGTAGACTATGGGAGTAGTTGATGATATTATCAGAACTTGTCCATTACTTTTATCTTAAGGATGAGGAATATCAGAGGATTTAAGGTCAGCATTTTCAAAGTACAAACCTTTAGCTGCTCCTCTGTGATTTGCAGTAAATCCCTTAATAAAAAAATATGAAATATCTCACTATATTCAATGTTTGAATTACTGGGTTCAGTTGATGACCCTTCTAACTTTTGAACCAGCTAAACATCCACAATGACTGCTATATTTTCACAGTAGTTCAGTACCTTTAAAATTGTACTCAGGGTGGTTGCATCATAGAGATCTAAAATTAAGTTTCTCCAAATCATGTTGCTTCTAAAACAGATTTAGCTGAATCATCTGATGTCTCTGTTGTGCAGTCCAGTACTAAACACACTGGCCTGCTTCTTCAGAAATCTGACACAGGTTTCTGCTCAATAGTATGTGGAGATTGTGATTTTTCACTAGCCACTCAGCCAAGCAGCAGTTGCAAAAGTATAAGAACTTATTTCTCTATATTGGTTTAGTAAACAGTGCCAGATTATGAACTGAATAATCATGTTTTATGGAGCTATCTTGTTCATAAAACATTATGGAACAAGTACACCAAGCACATTTTAAAAAATACTTGTTCTGCATATAGATTTTTCTCCCAAGGACATGAGCTCTTTATCATCCAGAAACTTGGGCATTTTTTTGGTTCATTTTCCTTACAGACAGTGTTGTATCTAGCTATCCAACTTTCACTTCATAGAGTCATAAAATCATAGAATCATAGAATGGCTTCAGTTGGAAGAGACCTTAAAGATCATCTAGTTTCACCTCACCTGCCATGGGCAGGGACTACTTTTCCTTGCTCAAAGCCCCATTTGGTAGCCTTGAACACCCCCAGGGATAGGGCATCCACAACTTTTCTGGGTAATCTGTTCCAGTGTCTTATCACCCTTTGAATAAAGAATTTCTTCTTAGTCTAAACCTACTTGCTTTCAGTTTGAAGCCATTCCTCCTTGTTTGTCACTACATTGCCTTGTAAAAAGTATCTCTCCATCTTTCTTGTAGGCTCCCTTCAGGTTCTGGAAGGCCACAATTACATGATGCCTAAGCCTTCTCTTCTCCAGAATGTACACTCCTAATTTTCTCAACCTTTCCTCACAGGAGAGGTGCTCCATCCCTCCAATCCTCTTGGCATCCCTCCACTGGACTTGCTCCAACACATCCATGTCCCTCCTTTGCTGGGGACCCCAGAGCTGGATGCAGAGCTCCTGGTGGGGTCTCTGCAGAGCAGAATAGAGGGGCAGAATCACCTCCTCAATCTGCTGGCCATGCTGCTTTGGATCCAGCTTTCTGGACTGTGAGTGCACACTGCCAGTTCATGTCCAGCCTGTCATCCACCAACTCCTCAAGCACTTCTTGGCAGGGCTGCTTTCGATCTGTTCATCTGCTGCTTTCTCTTCCATGCCGTAAATGCCATTCAAATCTGGAACAGATAGAGCTCATTATATTTTGAATTGCAGTGCTAGTAAATTATGTTTCCAAGACTTGCCTGAGAACAATTTTTTAAAATTCATTCCATGTCTTGCTTAAGGATTTTCTCACAATCTCCTGAAGAGCAGTGAGAAGCAGTCAGATGACAGGGTTAGAATCTTAAAGGAAGTTGACAAATGGACTTATTGTCATAAAAATCAGGACACAAATCTATGAGTTCAAAGCAAAACTTAGGCTTGAGCAATCAATTGCACAAATAAAAGATGGGGCCAGCAACTGAGATTGCATTTCTTATACCTGTCGTTGTGCTAGATCCTGAGCTAAACAAGAACATCAGTATCGTGTTACTGTGAAAAGACCAGAGTGGGCTGCATAGAACCAAGCATGAGATCAACTTGTGCTCTATTCAGCATGGCTAAGGCCTCAGCAGTCATGGGTTAGAAAGTTTTAGATGTATTGACAGCATTACAAAGGAGAGAAACATGAATGATTGGGAATGTGCAAGGGATAACTGAATGAACTAACTAGTTTAACTGGAGGAAAAGAAGGTGGAGGCAGTAGGGAGAAAGAAGGAGGCAGAAAAGGACTACATAGAAAAAGATGATGGGAAGTTGTGCAACAAGTTTTCTTCCTCTTCCCATGGCACAGATCATTTACATGTCTGTATTTCTGACAATCTCTAGTTATGGGATATTTAACTGTGACTTTGCCAGAGCATCCTCAGAGGCTGCCTAACTTGCCTCTTTACTGACCCTTCTAGCTGACAATTGCCTCTGAAGAGTACAATATCTGGGGTGTATAACCATGAGGGGTTTTTTTTCTGACTGTATTAGGAAACACTCTTCACAGAATGGATGCAGAAAAGCAGAAGCACACATTTTTCTGTTATAGGAGTGAGATGTTCAGTTTATGCACATTTAACCTTTGACATTGTTCCTGACATCTTCAGCATGTCAACTCTTTCCCCTTAAGGGTGTGTCAGGGATGGTTTAAAACTACCAATCTCATATTTACAGATTTTAAAATGAAAATAAGAGATCTACCCTAGTGTTCTTCCTGAATGGTCCCAGAGATATTGCGTCACTTCACTGACTGGACAGTCATGGTTCAACATAAACAAGCGCTGAGCCAAATTTAAACTACAGATTTGGAATGAAAATTTCTCTTGTTCCCATAACCATCCTAACTTTCTCTGGAATAATTACTTTGTTCTAATTGGTATGGGTAAGTATTATAGTATTCTTCATGAATGAAGCAGTGTGAAACTATGTACAATATTTTGTGTTGTATTTTATACTATACTATTTTATAGTATGTAAAATAACTATTTCAATACCAAAGATCACTACACATAAGTCTTTCATATCTATATAGGTTAAAGGTAAGCGTGTTTCTCAACAGAAAACACTACCATGCAAAATTGTGTGACAAAGCTATGGGAATTCATGAGAAACCTGGGATAAAATCCTTAGGGGCAGTTAAAATACTGTCACTCACTTTGGCGTAACAGGGAGATGTGCTTCAGAAGAAGACAGATTGCAGCAGCTCATAAGAGTGTATCTTGTGTTGATGCTGCTGCTATTTACACTTTCAATGCCTATTTAGCCACTGGCATGGCTGGTACTCAGCCTTGTGCAGCCAACAGAGCTGTCCTGTCTGTGCAGACTATTTGTCCTGCTTGGCTCCGGCCTCACCATGTTATAGGCTGTGTCTTGCACCAGGAAGCAAAAATGAGTATAAATACAGGCTGTGCGGAAGAACTGGAGTCAGGGCATTACCAAGCAACCCTGAGACATAAAGCTGTAGGGAATCATATTTCATCTGTGCTGCTGTTGCTCATAAAGCTGTTTGTTTTCAGAGACCAATCCATGTGCTTTGAAGGCCACAGAGAGGTGGGGTTTTTTTCTTTTTCTTTATTTTTTTTCCTGGTAATCTTTTTTCTTTCTGGAGATTTTGGTTTGTATTGAAAACAAGAAAAGAGAAACAGATTTGTACAACAAACTGACTGATGCACATCTGAACTTCAGCTCCAATGCTGAGCAGCTATTTATTCAAACACAGTGTAGAGCCAAACAAATGGGACCAATTCTTCTTCCCATCCTGGCCAAGCCCAGATTGCTGAGCTTGGTGCCAGAGGGCTCTTGAGGCAGAAAGTGTCAGTTTCACCTGGGACAGGCCTTGTCTATGCTTGGTGTGGTCTTGAGGCTGTGCTTCTGTCTCTGTGCTCTTTCTGTGGGGGAAAAATAACAGATAGTCCACGTAGAATCAGAACCATGCACTCTGGTACTCCCCAGCTTGTCTGCTCCCCATCTATCTATAAACTCCCCAGCTCAGTCTTTGCCCATTTGACTGGTGATGGGGATCTCTGGGGATGTTTAGAAAAGGACTGATTTTTTCTTTCTTTTTAGAACTGATTGCTGAAATGTAAATGTGCCTGACATGGTGAGAAGGCTGAGGAGAGCATGGAAGCAGTGCTTCTGACAGTCTGATTTAACACCGGGGTAAGGGTGATCTTGTGCCTATGGTGTGTAAACGAAAACAACTAAGATGACAAAGACTCTACTCAGGCATCATTATACTGACCAAGCAGCTAGGGCAGTGGCACATCTTTTACATATTTTACATACCTTTTACATCTTTGTTGAGGAGTAATTCATGGACTTAACAGAGCATGGCATGCAGATAAATGTTTCTAGATGAACCAAACATGCAGAAACATTTCCATTTAATTTTCATCTGCATTATTAGAGGTTGGAGTGATCTCACACTTGGGCCCTGATTTGAATCCTATTGTATGTACAGTGAGAAACTGCAACTTACTTAATTGATTTTCAGCAGAGTAGAAGTCTGAATGCTGTCCCCTCATAATCAATTGATCTGGTTTTAATTTGCTCTGAGAAAATCTCACATTTTTCTGTGGCTGATTTGCATCCTGCAGGGACCATTTCCCCGCCTCCCAAACTAATGTTGCAACTGGAACAATGCTTAGAACATTTATACTGCTTTTTTTTTCTCATGCTTTTTATAAATGGTCTCTGAACTGCTTTTTTTTTCCAGTTTCACTGTCTATATTTCCAAGTCACCCATAGGTACCCTTCCTCTTAGTTAGAGCTATTTAGCTTCCTTTGAAACATGGCAGTGAGATAAGTTTGAATATTTTGAAAAACATGTATATTATTTTTTAAAAGAAATTAATCCACTGCTTTGAATGTCAATTAAAAAAACAGGCCATAATGATCCAAAGCTGTAAATCATACCCAGTGGGACTGCTATCAATGCAAAACTCAAATCAGCTTCTTCTATCTAGTCCAAATTCACTTAGTTAAAGATAAAAGACTTTGAAAGACTTTACATCAGCTTTAAGATGGTGTAGGATTAGGTCCATTATCTTTCCTTTACTTTACATGGTTTGACACTACTGCAGGTGAACTTGGAGACCATCTTCTCCCTCAGTCTTATACTTCGGGCACTGAAGGTTACCTTAAACTGCAGCATGCACAGTATTTAATTAGGTTTAAAATACCTCTTCGGAGGAAGCAAATATGTTCGTTTGATATTACCTCTTTTCACTGCACAGCTCTCACTACTACCCTCTGTTGCTGTCACTGCTAGGACTTATACCATAATTTGACCATTAAAGCTTGCAAAATTCTGTGGCCACACTCCTCATTAAGATGCTCCAGTTGTACCCTTAATGACTATATACATAGGTATACAAATACTTCACGTACATATAAAGTATTTTAAATTGTCGAAATAGCCTAGAAAAGCCTTGTAAATAGTCTTAAATTAAACACAGTGGAAAAAATATCACAAGATATTGTGTTTGCTCAATAAACTCTAAGCAGTCCCACAGCTCTGGTGTTGAATTTATTTAAGAGATTGTTCTTTTCTAGACTTTCCTGTCGTAAAGAGGTAGACATAAAGGGGGTTCAGGTAACAACACTTGCAAAAGACATAAAAGTGGTAGTTGTCATCAAATCCATTCCAGACCAAGAATCAAGTTTCAAAATACAGCAAAAAGTCAGATGAGAAAGAATACTGCCAGAATTAAGGAAAGAGTTGGACAAAAAATAGAATCAGGAGTATTCACGATATACAGTTATATGATTTTGTAAGCCTTTAATGTCAATTTTCCATGATTTCTGATTTTTTTTCTTGGTAAGACTGTATGAAGGATATAAATTTTAATCTGACACATATACTTACTAGAATACTATTTTGAATGCTCAATTTTCTTGCCAAAATCCACTAGATTTTTGTTGCTGAGTTAAATAAATTAAACAGACCTTGAAAAAATTAATGCTATATAGGTGTGTAACAGAATGGAAACAGCTGCAACTTAACTTACAACGTGTGTATCTGTGTGTGTATATAGTGTTTATATATTCAGCTTCAAGTATATATATTCACATGTGTGAATTCTCTCTTCTACACACTTGAACACAGATATGTTTGTTCCCTGATTTTCTTCTTTCCATCAGCATCTCCCCTGGTAACTCTCAGTTGTCTATCTCACAGTCTAGTGTGGACCTAACTCTTTAGGGTACTTTACGTTGTTACTACTCCTTGGAAAAGACATTTTCTCAGGTGAATATAATATTTTCCTTGAACTTATTACCTGGGTTACCCTGAATGAAACTTCATTGGACAAAAAAGGGATTTGTCTATCTTATGGGCTTTTACCTGTAGATTACAGAAATTATTTTATAAATAATTAAATTGCTTCTCAAAGATAGCACAAAAAGTCTTATCCAGTAGAAAATGTCAGACAGCTGAAACCTATGAGTTTTTACGAGCTTTCCAGTAACAAAATAATCTGAATGACAAATAGAACAAAAGTAAATAACCCTTCAAATGCTTACCTTGTGCAATGGTGAGTCACTGCACAAATGCTTTCAACATACATTCTTTCTCTGAAGCTGCCCAATTTATCTGCTCATTGTTTCCTGAGTGTCTTGGACATGCATGGCCAAGAGAGATCTCAAGAGATCCACAGTAGAAATTCTCTTGCTTGGAAGAGGATGTGCTGTATTGAGATCAACTGCAACAACGCCTGTCTTAAAATCTTCCAGAGAAGGACTTTCTCCAACAAACATAGGTAGCTTTTTTCCCCAGTGCTAGACTCTCATTGTTAAAAAAAATGTTCTTGAAAGCAGGATATTTTACAGAACATAAAATTCATTAAATTGAATTCTTTTCCTATGCCCAGTGGGCCTGAAGAACAATTGAAAGGATTTCTCCTTTTTGCTTTCCTTAACCTAAGCAGTCAAACTATGTCAAGCTATTCATCTCACTCTGATGAAAATCCCTGGAAAGTGAACCAAATTTGCTTTCTTAGTCATTGTGCAGTTGCTGGCATCATGGATGTTAAGACTGAAACTGTTTTTATGACACAAAGAAATTAAAAGAGCAACAACTGATTTGCGGGAGTATCTTGCATGAATGAGATTCATCACACATTGACGTAAAACACACACATATTTCCACAGCATATGAGTACCCCTGTCTAGCTATTTCATCACAGTGAACTTTGGGACTTTAAATGGACTAATTATATCCTGTTTCTCCATTTTACAGAAATTACACCAAGACTATCATAAGTGAATTTCATCAGTCCCAAAAGTTAGTTTAATAAACAAAATGGATCTCTTCAGTTATCTCAGAGTCTCAGTAGTCTGTGGGGTCATAGAATTATAGAATTGTTTACAGTGGACAGGGACATCTTTCACTGGACAAGCTTGCTCAAAACTCCACCCAGTCTGGCCTTAAACACCTTCAACAATGGGGCATCCACAACTTCTCTGGGCAACCTGTACCAGTGCCTCACCACACTCTCAGCAAAGAACTTTCTCATAATATCTAATCTAAACCTACTTTCAGTTTCAAGCCATTCTCCCTTGTTTTTTCACTATGTACTCGTGTAGAAAGTCCCTATCCATCTTTCTTGTGGTTTCCCTTCAGGTACTGGCTGGAAGGCCACTCCGAAGGCCCTTTTGTTTCCAGGCTGAACAAAAAACATTCTCTTAGCTTGTCCTCATATGAGAGGTGCTTCATCCCTCTAATCAACTTGGTGACCCTCTCCTGGACTCACTTCAATAGGCCCATGTCCTTCTTGTGCTAGAGACCCCAGAGCTGAATGCAGAGTAAAGCAGCAGAATCACCTCCCTTGACCTGCTACCAGTCTGCCCGGGATACAGTTGGCTTTCTGGGCTGAAAGTGCACGTGGCTGGGTCATGTCCAGCCTCTTATCCGTCAGTACCCCCAAATCCTTCTTGACAGGCCTGCTCCCCATCCGTTGTACTGATACTGGAGATTGTCCTGACCAAGGTGCAGCAAGATTCCCATGGGACAACTTCTTGATCTTGTACAGGTCCCTCTGGATGGCATCCCATCCTTCATGCATGTCAACTGCACCGTTCACCTTGGTGTCATCAGGAAATTTGCTGTAGGTGCACTCAATCCCTTCTCTATGTCATTGATGAAGATATTAAATAACACAAATAATATGGATCCCTGAGGGACATAATTTGTCACTGATGTCTATTGGGACTCTGAGCCATTGACCACTACTCTCTGGATCCAACCACATTCTTATCTATCTAACAGCCCACTCATTGAAACCATCTATCTCCAACTTAGAGAGAAGGATGTTGTGGGGGACTATGTCAAAGGCTTTACAGAACTCCAGATAAATGACATTGGTAGCCTTTTCCTTGTCGGCTGATGCAGTCACTCCATTGCAAAAGGCTACTGGGTTGGTCAGGCAGGACTTAGTGAAGCCATGATGGCTTTCTCAAAATCACCTCCCTGTCCTCCATGTACCTTAGTACAGCTTCCAGGAGGATCTGTTCCATGATCTTCCCAGCCACAGAGATGAAGCTGACAGATAAGTAGTTCCCAGGGTCCTCATTTCTACCCTTTTTAAAAGATACTGCTTTCCCTTTTCCAGTCACCTAGGACTTCACCTGACTGCCACGACTTCTCAAATATCATGGAGCATGTCTTGGCAACTCATCAGTCAATTCCCTCAGGACTATGGGATGCATCTAATTGGATCCAACAATCTTATGTACGTTCAGATTTCCCAGGTGGTCATGAACCTGAATTTTAGTTACAGTGGGAGGGGTGTTGGTTCCCTGGTCCCTGTTCTGCTATCCACTCACTTGAGAGGTGTACCAAGAGAAGTGGCCAATGAAGACTTAGGCAAAAAACTTGCTGAGTACTTCAGCTTTCCTTTTATCTATTTTTACCAGTTTTACAGCATTTTTTATCAGAGAGGATATATTTTTTTGACTTTTGTTTTCTGGTTAACATACATATAGAAGCCCTTCCTCTTATTCCTTGTGTCCAAGGTTCAGTTCCATCTTTCCTTGGCCTTCCTCATCTCATCCCTACATAACCAAACTTCATCTCCATACTCTCCCTGGGACACCTATCCTAGCTTCCACTGTCTGTTCATTTGCTTCTTTCCCTTTAGTCTGACCAGCAGTCCCCTATTCTGCCATGCTGTTCTCTTGTCTTCCTTGCTCAATTTCTTGCTCCTGCACACTGTTAGCTCTTGAGCTTAATGGAAAGCTTCCCTAAAATTCTGCCAACTCTGTTCTGTGAGTGAGTCTTCACTTTCCAACATTTTATAGACATAACAAAGAATATCTATTTAGTGACTTTACTGTGCTGTTTAAGACATTAATGAGAATTTTCTCACATTTTGGAGCAATTTCAATTATTAATATGTTTTTTGAAAACTACCTGAAATAAAAGCTTGTGGTAGACAAATATCCTCACATGTCTAACTTTCCAGCTAAAATCCCACAGGGAATAAAAATTTGGCCTGAAAAAATCAGTGGCAAGTCAGCCATGAGATGTACCATCTTAAAAGGAAAGTGAGGTTATATTTTACTTCAGCTGATGTGGGGGACAAATTCCTATCAACTTCTATTGTGTTGGCTTAGGGGTTTAGTCAATGTACCAGTCAGCTGTATCAGTCAACCTCAGATAAACAGCCCACATAAACTCAGTGGTCCGTCTAGAAGCATACTTACTGCTGTATTTGAACTCCTCAGAGTATTAACTTGCTATTTGAACTCTGAGCTTCTCCAGGTCCTACCCTGTTCCAGTCTCATCCAGTGTGAAAGCAGTGGGAAAGTTAAAGCACAAAACATTAATGGGATCCCTTAAACACATTAATGTCATGTCCTTTTGCCATGTCCTTTATTTCTCTCCAAGAACTTTGCACGTACTCAGTTCCTCTCAAGTGGTTCCTACAAGACAGAACAAATTGACAGTATTTAAGTGGTAAAAGTGTTATATTAAAATTCTTTACTTCAGGATTTCCAAAACTGATTGTCAACTATTATGAACACTAGCTTTGGGTCAGTACAGTGTGTTGAAATAGTTTGCATCTGTGGGAGGTCGGCTGTGTACTGTCCAGTTTGCTTATCCCCAGTCATGTCTTTATCTAACAAAGTATCTCGCCTTCCTCCACAGAAGAGACATTACAAACAATCCTTTAAAAGAGGAATTTCTAATATTTAAAAGAGTTTTTATGATGTGTCTTTTGAGTTGCAGTTGAAAGGAGAAACTTGTATTAGGAGCTAAACAGCTGCTAGAATTCAGCCAAAGGTATTTAATTTGAAAGGTGTAGAAAGTTTGCAGTTTCATTCTAAAGCTGTAACATGCACGGGACTTAGAAATCCCATGCTCTTGGAATCAGGAAATTCAGACTGCAAGATTATAGCTTCACACTTATTTAATTTACCCTTTAAAAAGGTATCCTCTTCTGAATGCTATGTGTGGTTGTCAGCTACTATCCTTTTAGTTCATGATTTATTAACATAGATATACGGAATATTATGCACCTATTACCTGATTTACCTCTGCTTTACTGCATGTAAACTGCATTATTTTTTATCCTAAACATTGATTTCTATTTGCAAAGCACGGAATAAACTATTAGATTTATTCGTGTCCATAGTAACATCTGTGCCATGATTGCCAAAAACTCCATTAAAAACATATGTGTTTTGACTTAGTAGTTCTTGTGACAGAATGTGTACCAAGCAGCTGGAGTTAAACTGGTTGCTAAAAATCAAACTAAACAAACTGAAAGCTACTTGCAAAAAGTGTTTTCAAATACTCTATCTAGAGTTTTGAAAAGTTTCAAGCTTGAGCTTAAAAATGACAATCCTTAAGTCCTATTTCCAGTCAGATTGTACACACAGCTTGCTAATTTGTGTGAGGAGGACACATTATTTGAATGCATCTTGTATTGGTGATATTGTGCTCACTTGATTCCCTCAGTAATACTTAATAATTGCAAATTATGTTTCTCTTGAAGCAACACTATTCTTGGAACAGTGCATGATGTGACTCATGAATGGAAATGAGAGAAGAAGAACGCTTGCTCTTTTTGCAGTAATGGGTTTACCCACCTCAAAAACATGGGCTTGAGAGACTGGATTTTTGAGCAGATAAAAACTCTGGCCTTGTATTTAGCATCTGTATTTTTGATGTAGAAAGAAATTAACTGAACAAGTTGATGGAGCTTTGCTGGTGGAGTCTGCAAAACTCAATTGATTTACACAAAAAATTTCAATGAGCCTAGTAAAATTTTTCAAAAGTGTAGAGCAATTTTGGGAAAGGTGAGATGAACAGGAATTTAATTCACGAACAGTCTAGATTGTAATTCACTGAGGGCAAGGAAAAGAGGGTAGTACAATGACTTACAAATATGAGTTATAAATAAAAATCAAAACCACTGTTCTCCTTAGAAGGAAACCCAGGTAATATCGCATAGGTTCAAAAATCCCAAATAAATATTTTCTTCTTCGGAAGACATGTCTAGTTTCCTTCCATCTCAATCATTAAAATTTACATTCTCTTTCTTATCTGCAGTATATTAGTCAATACATTTGTGCAAATCATAGTAGAACTGTACTGAGTATAGTGCTAGAAATGAGCATATTTTGCTCACTTTGTGTCTAGGTTCAAGAAATTTGCAAAACAGACACTCATCAGGCAAGGAAAGAAAAGCTGATGCAGCCAACTCGCTATAAAAAAAAATAAAATACATATATAAAATATGTGCAAAAATACAGTCATATATTGTAAAATGTTCACCAGTTACTTACCATCACAGAGAAACAATCCTTGTGTGTAATATTGTTGTGGTAAAACAAATAAACCAACACAGAAAATGTGTGGAAGTATCAGGAGAAATTCTTGAGAATCAAGAACTTACATTGCACTGAATTAGATAACAGCGAGGTGTCTCCCATAGTCCCCAGTCCCACATATTATTTCTAGCATTACACACAAGGGTTGTTTCTCTGTGATGGTAAGTATGCAGCAATGCTTTTAGCAGGGAACTGCAGCTGTTCTAAATCTGAGAGGATGAGTTTTGTAGTAGGGTAAAATTTCAATGAATCAGAGACTATTTTGTGATTAGAGGAGAGTTTTTCCTGGTTTTGTGCTCTGGATGATAAGTAGTGGATTTCAGGCTGTTTCTTGTTTCATCTGGACAAATAAATACTCTACTATTATAATTTTACCATTTCAGTTATGTTCTTCAGAAAAGTCAACTTTTTTTTTTCTATTTTACTGTTTTGAGACAGTGCGACAGTGAATCACACAACGTCCAGGTACCTGTTTTCAAAGACACTTTTATAAGAGAATCACTGTGTGATAACATCTAGATACAACATCTAGCCCAGGAAATCTCAAAACAAAGTGACATTGTTTAGCGGAATACCAGTGGGAACTACGTACTTCTAATAAAAAATATTTTTCTTTAGAATACTTTTTTTTTAGGAAAAAGCCCCTGATAATTGCAATTGAATTGCTGCTTTCCATGGATACTCTCCACCCTATTTCAATTAAACATTGATCCCTCTGAAGTGGGCAATTGGCTATGCTCTAATTGAGATTTCTTACTTCTTTTTTAATCTCTCTTCCAGAAACAAAAATGGTATAATTATTATCTATCAGATACAAAAATCCAAACATCTCCTGACTTGATGTGCCAGCCAGGATCTTACACTGAGAAACACTTCCAGAACAACTCTTCTAAAGCAGCTGATGAACTCTGTACACAACTTAGGCAGGAGAAGCCTTCCCAGGTTGTAGCTGCTGGTAACAGCCGAAGGGCCAAGGTAGTAGCCAGAATTCTTGAGGTACAGACAAGATCCTGTGGTGCTCCTGTGTGAAGAGGTGCTCACCTCTTCAGGCTTCACCTCACCAACCCACAACCTGATTACTGACAAGAAACATAAATGATTTTTCCCACATATTCTAAGGGACAGATCAACTGCATTTGCTTCTGGTCTATACCAGTGGTGTGAGTTATGATTTCTGCTGACTGTAATTTCAGCTCCCTTTCATTGTTGAAGTGTGGTGTGATTTGTGAGGAGCTGAGGTATCCTCAGGCACAGCTCCATCTCTCAGAGGGGCCAGACAAGGGGCAGGGCCAGGACCAGCTTCATCTCCTTGATGTTCATGTATCTCTATTTGGGGTCGTGTATCCACCTGACCCCAAAGGCCACTGAAAGGAGTCTGGCATCACTGAAGCACTCTAGTCTGACCTAAAATCACATAGTCTTTTTTATTTTCCTGAGATACTTAGTGAAATTTCTCAGCACTGCCTTCTGTGAAAGCAGCAGAGTTTGGAACAATGGAAAAATACCTTCAAGTAACTTCTGACTTTTGCTGCCATCACTGTGAGTGGCTGGTCTCAATTAAAATGTGTATCTTATACAAGTAAAGATATGATACAAAAACATTGCTGCCAGTATTTTTAAGATGAACAAAAAAATGTATTTTTCTTTGTCTTATGCTTGGAAATGATGGAGTCATGTTGACTATGGTTTTCACAAAAAAATTAACTGGGAGCAGATAAGCAGATAAGAAAGTTTATTGCAGAAACTTTCTGCTACACAACATGATAAGTGATGAGAAAAAGGCTTTTTAAAGAAGGTGTGAGATGCTGTAGGCTCCCAGATATCAGGAAGGCATCTTCATTTGTAACATAGTAGTAAAAAATCAAAATATTATTTAAATCTGATAATGTTGCAAGGGGTGATTTCTTACCTAAGTCCATTTTACAGGAGGGATCTGGGGATCCTTGCCCTGATACTGGTGCCAAGAAGGGTCACTTGCACCTGGAAGGCAGTTTGATGTGGTTCATGATGCAAGGTAACAGAGATGCAAACTATATTCGTAATTTGGCTCTGAGATTTTACACCTGGATCCTGAAGTGCCTATCACTTCACTTGCAGCATGATGCAACACTGCTTCATGGTGTCATTTGCCCATTCAGTGCATGTCAGCAGGTGGATTTTAGCTGATTTCCTAGAGAAGGTATTGACAACTGGCCATAGCAACTCTCCAACGCAGCTGAGGTGTGATTCATGCCAGAGTCAGAAGTCTGGAAGTGTCTCCTTCTCTGAGACAGGATGATGTCTATAGCCAGATTTCTCTGTGAACTATTCATTTGTCTTCTGAACACAATTACTCCCCCAATTTTTCCAGCATTGCTTTTGTAGGGAGTGTTCTAGGAAAATAACTTTTCAACAGGGATGCATTCCCGTTGTTTTAAACAGACAAAAAGACTGAATAGCGGTGGTACATAAGGGAGATACTGAAAGCACACAACTTTTTTTTGCACCTACCAGGTTGCTCACGGTGATAGCAGTTACTGGAGGGTAAGGAAGGAATAGATCTCAAAGTGCTAATACTCTGTATCTTTAGCAATAGGTACGGTGATGATTGGTCATTGTCCAGTGCACACAGGCTCTGTGTTCCTTTGTTTAATTTCTTTAGGAGTACAAGTGTTCCTTTGTGTTTTATCTGGCAGTGAAAGCACATACCTTTTTTTCCTATTTGCTGAAGAGGAGGAGGACTGTTAGCTCTTCTCTTTCTGAGAGTCTTTTCTGACCTGGAGTGATGCATGTGCCAGATCTCAGGCTTCTCTTCAATAGCCCAACCAACCTCATTTCCTTTAATGTGTTCCCAAAACTCATGTTTTCTTGGACAGCTCTCTGCTGCTTATCTTACTGTTATCTTCTTTTGGAATACATATAACAATCCAGCAACTGAAAATAAATTGGGTGGTCCACAATGTCTCCATTCTAACTTTTATAAAAAAGTCTATTAGTGACCCTTTTCAATGGTTTAGAACAAGAATTTTGAATTTTTAAACTTAACCACTCCCCAATTCTGAGGTTGCTTTGCCCAGGTTTCTTTTTGTTTTGTTGTTTTTGGTTTGGTTTTTGTTTGTTTATTTGTTTGGGTTTTTAATCCTAGTTTGCCAGATTTACATGGTTTTAAAAAAAAAACCAACAAAAAACTCTTGAAGGATCTTTAGTTTACTCTTAATATTTCTAGTCTGAAATATTACCCTTTTGTCACTGGTATTAGACAGATGGTTTTACTGAATCTTTTTAGTGAATATTGATACAAAGAAGACAGTAAGAACTTTGACTTTCTCAGTTTGGCTTTCTCAGTCTCGTTTGGCAACAGCCTTCCCTCCTGCTGAATATCTGGTCAGTGCCCACACTAGTCTTCTTTCTACTTCCAGAACAAATTTCTTCAGGTCTCTTATTAACTGTATTTCTTCTAGTGACTTGCCCTTTCTGGATTTTACCATGCATGCTTATTTATACTTGTCCTTAGCAACCTGTCTTAGTTACCACTTCCTGCATATGTGCTTTTTGTGTTTGACCTTGGTGGAAGGCCCCTGTGCTCCTGCATCCTGCCTGTGTAATGGGGACTTTGGTTCTGCTCTCACTTCTTCAGCAGACTAGTAGCTCTTCATAACTTCTTTATCCTCTTACACTGGTTTCATTAGCTTTAGTGCCTGGCCTTTCTTAAACTCTTTGTTCTTGGATGCCAATGCTTTTTTTTTTTTTTTTTCTGTCCTTATTTTCTACTCCTGTTTCTTTTTCTTTTCCAAAAATTACTGTTTTATTATATTTCACTCAGTCTTGACTTGGTTTTCTTCTACTCCTGTTAGGACACAAACCAAAAAAAGTCTCCTAACCACATTTTTTTGCATTATGACAAAAACCTCACACATTTTCCAAGTACTCTTTGGATAGTTAATGTTTTACTGTATTTTTCTGACAAATGTTCTTTTCAGATCTCTCGTATTACATTTAACACTTGTATGATAGTGCAGCAAAGAAAGTATCAAGCTCACAAGAAGGAACATCTGTTATATTTGGCAACCATGATATACAGTGGAAATGTGAGCACTTTCTTATGAGCAATGCCACAAATTCTGGCAAATCAGCTGGAAGTATCAGCCCTCTTTAAGCAGGTATTGCAGAAAAATACTGGACAGAGTAATACAAACTCCAAAATGAGACAGAGCCTGAGCTGAGGGAGAATAGAGCAATTACTTTTTAGGGTCAGTACCTTTTAGGATAGAGTTTCTGACTCCCTGAAATACAGAGTATGGAAAAAGGGAAACTAAACAGTAACGTTGCACGTGTATACTGAGTAACTATGGGGAAGTTCTGAACAAAGGGTATGAAGTTGTCTGCTGTCACATGCCTGCTATTAAATCCTGGTGTATCACAGGCCTAAAATTAGAAAAGAAAGTAATTTTGCAATGCTTTTTTAGTAGGTCATGTGTTTGTTTCATATGTTGACTGACACAGTAGCCTCAACTGACACAGTTAGTGGTGTGTGACGGCTGCTGATTTCTAGTCTTACAGGTAATTGTGTTAAGACATCACCACCGGTTTCAGTTCATGCATGAGTTCACCTCAGCATCTCACATGTTTTGCCTTTAAAGTTTAAATGTCATAAAACCTAACCATAGAGGGGAATTACTTTTTTTATTAAGAGTAAATTTGAGGAAAAAAAAGACATAATTTTGAGGGAGATACATGACTAGGAAGTAATACCTTTCAAGAATTTGTGTTAAAATTGATAAAAAATCTTAGAGTCATCAAAATATTCTACTTGAACTCAGTCACATCTAATCTGAGTCTAGAAAGTATTGAGCAATCATCACAACCACAAGATTTTCTAAACAGTTACTGCAAAGTCCAAAGTTGGCAGCTAAGTTTATATACATATACAACCCCCAAGTTAGCAGAATGTTTTCATTTTTAATTTTAAATTTTCTTTCTTTTTTTTTTTGTTTTTGTTTTTGTTTTGTTTTGTTTGGGTTTGGTTTTGTGCTTTTTTTGTTTCGGTTTTCTTTTCCCACACTCAGATGTAGTCAGCCTTCACTCCAGCTTTTCAAAACATTGTGGGAGGGTAGGAAGAGATAAAATGTAAGTTGTGAGTTATGTGTGGAACACTTTCAAGGTACCTAAAGAGGGAGAGATAGTCTGAAGAACATGGCCTGACCTCTCATATTCAAGAGTCAGCCTATGACCTTTTTACTATTCTATTTATCCTATCTCAAGTGGGCAAGAAATCTGCTGAGAAAAATATTTTTTCTCATTCCAGAACAGCCTAACTCAATTTTAGTGACAGCTTCTAGTTGTATTCCCAGTTTAGCAGCTGATATTTGTATTTATTTAATTCCATTCACTTTAATATAGCAGAGGGCTATGATTGTTTTTAAATGCAATTAGACCATGAATACTTAAGTATTAGAGGTTAGTTTCTTACAAGGTAAGGTACAAAAAAGAAGCTATCTGGCATTACTTTTAAATTAATACATAAAATACCTATAAGGCACTGTAGAAGTATTTGCTTTTATCTCCTCAGTTACATTTAAATATTTATGCACACGCATCTGTTTAAGTGGAACCTGACAGCAGTGTCAGCAACAGTTTTCCATTGCCAGAGCAGAAATACAATCTTTTTAAGGGAAGTACCTATGAAGGAAAAATAAGTTAATTTCATATGAAGGAAAAACAAGTCAATTTAAAGGGGATTTTCAGAAGTACCTCATAGGAATCAGGAACCAATGTTCATATGTAGCTGCTAAGAAAACTTTCCTTATTACAGATGAGGCCACCACAATCTTTAATGGTTTTTACCGAGATTAATTTTATCATGAACTAGGAACTGTAAGTTCAATTAAAGAAAAAGTGTCATTCAACATTGCTTCTATTTTATTATGATGTTTTGCAATACCTGATATTTTGCTGGAAAGGTCCCAGGTTATGGAAAAAAAACATTAAAAGGATTGTAAATAAGAATGTAATCATGCTATGTGATAAAGAAAAAAAAAGAAAAAAATGAAAAACAACCACCACAAAGAAAACAGAAGGAAAATAACAAACAACCTTTTTTTTTAAATTTCCTTTTTTTTTTTTAAAGGAAGATGAAATTGTGTTAATTAGTTTTGAATGCTTTGATGAGGCTTCTCTTGTGATTGAGAGGAAAGATCAGTATGAAAAAGTCTCAATTTCAAGTTTTTGAAGTTTTTTTTCCCTCAAGTTTGTTGAGGCCATGAAGCAACATTTTGTTTTATAATCTGAATTTGTAACGAAATCATGTGGTCATAGAGTAACAGGATCTGACAATCCACTCAAAGCAAGACCATCTTCAAAGCCAACTGAGATTGTTTCAGTGCCTTGTTCAGATGAATATTGAATATTGTCAAGGATGGAGATTGCACAGCCTTCTGGGCAACCTGCCCATGCCCAGACAATCTTCGTGGTAAAAGTTGTTCTAGTTTTCCTTGTTGCAAGGTGCAACTACTGCCCTTTGCCTTGCTGTACACCTGAGAGAAGAATCAGTCTCACTCATCACTGTAACCACCCATTTGGGCGCTGGAGACAACAGTGAGGCTCCTCCTTGTCCCTCTCCTCTTCGGCCAATGCAAGCCCAGCTCCTCTGGCCTCTCCTGGACCAGCATGTTCTCATTGGGTCACTGTAGTTTCTCCTTGTCTGTCTTGCACTGGGGGCTTGGAAAGAGAGCTCTGGCAGGGCTGTAAAGCTGAGCCGGTAGGAATATTGGTCTACCTGTTTACCAGGTATGGGATCACAAGCACAGTCCTCAGTGCAAAACTCAGATCAAGTTCTTTTAAGCCTGTGGATTTCTGCGTTTGGAACCAAGATGTTGTCTGCAGAGCTGTGTTTTCTGCATAGGTTCTAAGCAAAATCTTACACTTTTCATTCGATTCTATAAAACATGCTAAATTTTATAACTTCATTTCTGTGTGTATTTGTTTCCCTTGAAGGACTTTGATGAAGAATATTTAGAAAGTTTGAACCTACATAAGCCGAAACAGATACTGGTTTTTGTACAAATGTGTTCTTCTAGACAGTATCTACAAATCAACTCACAATGAAACTGTAGATTTCACTGTTTACATTAAAAGGGAGTCAATCACCCATGAAAACTGAAAGTTATTCAAAGCTTTTTATTGAATTGCAATCTCTCAGCTACCACAGATCACTGTGTCAACAGGTTACTCTTTGTCTATGCTAATGTAAGTTCAACGATAAACACTGTAGTGTATGCATGGGAAAACTGGACATCTATTCCAGAAAAGGAATATTAAAGTATCTGGACAAGACCACATGCCCCTCTAGATGTTCTCTGGATGATGTAAGAGATTTACACTGGAAATATGGAAATAAAGTTTACTGAAATCAGTATAATAATTTAGATTAAATTATTAATATTATACCATTAACCATCCATTGAACTCAATCAAGATTTATTCTTTCCTTTAATTATTCTTCAACCTGCAGGTCTTTCTAGGTCTTCTTTTCTTGATGGCACTTACTATCAGAAGTACTAAAACAGTTGCAGAAAGATATTTTCTTATATTTTGACTTAGACAAAGCAGGAAACACTGAAAATATTGTAAGGTTCAAATATCTAATTAAATTTCCAAGTTGGCTGACCAAAGAGCTGTGTTGATCATAAAGCCTGAATCACTAAACAGAGTATGATTATCACTCATTGTTATTAACAAATTGCAGTCTCATTAAACAATCATTGACTCGTTTAGTTGACACAGCTAGAGATTTTAAATGGTGCTTGTTGTGGCAGTTGGACCTCCATGGTTATGAAACTGTTTGTGACTTGCTCTGCTTGACTGTTTGTTGTTCATTACTTGAGCTGGGTGATTTTCTACCGCACCCATGCTGGTACAGTTTGATCTTTTTGACTGAATGACTGAAACTCTGAGATTTATGGACAGCAGTTAGAATTATAGTAGAAGTTATCTGAGGCACAGTAGGCTGTCCTTAAACTGATGAAAGTTCTTGAATGTATTAATCTTTCATTGGGACACCATAAATCACAGACAAATAAGGCCTGTGATTAGAAACCTTCCAGTTCTGATATGCCAGAGGATCTCTGGGGACATCACCAGGACCAGAACTCACCTTTGCTTATCTGATCTGCAACGGCCATGCTACAGCTTAATGGAAATAATCTGTGCTTCCATTTTAGCTATCCTGGAGAGATGGATTGGAGCACTTCACTCGGCAGGAGTGAGCCAGCACCAGATGCAAAGGTCCATGTGCTTGTCTGGATGGTATGCTTTGATGTTTGCCAGATGCTTTGAAATCATCCTCACTCCTGGTGAGGTTTGGGTAAAAGCAAGTAAAAGTATTTTGTTTACAAAATCCAAGCATAACCAACACAGTTACAGAGGTTATGAACAAGATTACTAGAAATAAAAGTAAACCATGCATGTATTTTCTTTTCCAGGGCTTCCCTTGAAGTCTGATAGCTACTAGCAGGCTGTTTAGTCAATCACCAAGCCTCTAGCACACTTTGCAGTCTTTAAAGCTGAAAGTACAGTTTCAAGGGGGAACAGGACATTTAATACCCAGTGTCTTCTTGGGTTAATCAAGGATTCATTCAGACTCATATCCTTTGATCTTCGACATCTTTTTCTTCTCAAGTGAAAACACAATCATATTCTCAATCATGACATACTTATGCCATGATTCTTAGCTATTCTTGTGCTTAATTAAACAACTAATAAATCATCTACCTTTATAATCCATCAACTTTGTGGCCAGTGGATATTAATAAGCATTTCACAGCATTTCAGGCATAGTTCTTTATAAAGAACAAGTAATTTAACAACCGTACTGACATGCAACCATAGTTTTTACTCTACGTTCTCCTAAATTAACGATGAAATAAATACAAATAATAAAGTATGTGTCCTTTGTCATTTATGGTTGTGGAAAGGACTGGCTAATGAAAGCCAAATTATTGTGTGTTTTTTAGTGTCTTCATTACTCAATCATTTGCACTTTAACTATTCTTTTGAAATTGTATGCACTTTGTTTTTTCAAACTACGTACAGAAGGGACCTTCTGGTCCCTTAATCAAACTGGTGCCTTTCATAATACCCCTCCTGACAGCATTTAAAATGCAGTGATTAATCTGATGGATAATTTAAATTGACTTAAATAAACAGAGATTTCCAGTAAAAAATAGAAATGTAATGGAAATGGGAAAGCTCCAGCAGCAGCCTAAAGTTTTCCAAAAAGGAAGAATACATTTTCATTTGTTTTCACTGGTAGGGTAACACCTCCTGGAAATATCAGTAGAAAAGTTACGGATCAGACCTTTCTCCTAACTTTCTCACATCATCAAAATTTAGAGTCAAAATATGACTCCGCAGTGAATTTGCTTGGAGTTGGCCTCTGTCTTTCCTATATGGAGATGAAAGATTTATTTTAAAATTCTGCTTTTTTGTTTTGTTTTGTTTTTAGAACTTATGTTATAAAATGGCTGAACACTAAGACTGTTAAGAATATAACTTCTGGACATCAAGAGGACCATTGGTAGTTTGCTGTCAGTCTCCAGCTCGCTTCAAACTTGAGGTTTGACTTTGGTGTTGCTGAAAGGTAGGACACAGACCTGCCATTTGTCATCCGTGCCCTCCCCACTGTGCTGCAAACGGACACTGCTCAGGACTCTTTTCTTGAATGAGAACATCTTCTTAACCCACCCTATAATGTGATAATCCAGTAAAAAAAGTCAGCCCATGCTCTGTCAATTTTTCATCTAACATCAGAGATAATGAATATATCTGATTTTGGTGGCACATTTTGCTGATTTTGCAGGTTCCTCTGTTCATCCATCTTCATCAGTAAACCTTTGGACAACTTCTAGTCTATTTATGCAAAGCATGACCTAAAAACTCAAAGATATTGACTATGAAACTTTGTACCTCAGCTCTCTGACGATGCATGGTGACTCTATTCACTTGCATTACACAGGCATGTAAATACACAGAGAGTGACCAGGGAAACTGGGACCCTAAAGCCTCTTTGGATTCCAGAGTGGCTGCCTGCAGGTGTCCGTGTGGTGCTCTCTGGGTGATGTTTGTTGCCAGTGATCTCTGAGCATGAAATGTAAATATAAGCAAGTGTATGTAGCTGAAACTGGAAGTTGTGTTTTATATAAATTCAGTCAAAATGCCCTCAGAAATATTCTGTTGATTCTTTCATTTCTTTGTGCAGCACTGGTTGGTGATATCTGGGTTTCATATTACCCTGAGTGTATAGGATGATTGTGTTAAATGCTAAACTGGACTGGCTACGCACACAGTGCTTCCATTGCTGCACATTCTGTGTAGAGTATGCTCAGGAATAACAATATCCATGTAGTCATGAACCAAGCCTCTAATCACATACTGCTGCATTAGATTTGAGTTATGTTCTCAGGTATTTTGCTTTGTTCTCTACAATCAGGCTCATTTCCATTACCAGGTTCATTCTTACTTAGGTAGCAGTGGAAAAACAGAGAAAGAAACCTTTTTTTCCTGGCTATATCAAATGAATACAGAGGGTCAAATTATCAGCAAGGAAAAGACCAGCAAAGACAATTAAGCTAAGAGTTTGATCTAATACACCTAATAGAAACTTGATCCTGGGAAGCAGATAATGTTGATACTGCTTAATGGGAGGAAATTAATAATTTGAATCATATTTTCTCCAAAAACAATGTGGCTCAATAAAGAAAAAAACCTTATTTTATTAAATCAACTGAATTATTTGGAAAGAGTTCAACTAAATAGTACATCATAGTTCAGTTTCAATTGAGCATATTTCAGGGTTAGGTGGGCTATGTTTCCCTATAGTCCTTCACACAGCCAAGCCCGTGTTTTTCGATAAACACAATGCCCATTATTTCTGTCCATTATTTCTAAGTTTCCACTACTGGTCTCTCTTCTCCTTCACCTGCAGGATGTGGCTGTGCACCCTAGTGGGAGCTGTTATCTAGACATACAGGCAAGCCACCCTTTTCCAGCATAGGTCTGGTGTGGGATTGATCACAGTTTCAGTGTGACACCAGCAAGACTGCTCTGCCCCTGTGCCATGGTACTTTGCAGCCTCATGGGTTCATCCCACACTGTTTGCATCTCCTTAGCTTCTGCAATGACCACCTCCAGTACCAGCTCAACTAGCAGAGAAAGGTTAAGCCTGTGGAGTATTTTAAAAGTAAATATCACAGAAAAGTTTCAGCTGCATGTGCTGTCTGTTTCTCCCAGGTAAATATTTCATAAACCAATAAGATGAGAAGTAGGCAGAGGTCTCAAAGTTTTTAAGAACTAGTATATTCAGACTCCACTATCCCATGAGAAATTAAAAATCTGGGGATATTGTCATGATTCAGCTTTATGGTTTTTGAAACCTATGGCCCTTTCTTGGGTGCTGAGTGACTTCACATTAAAAAGCTATGGTCATTTATATTTCTAGATTTTTTAGACACTATCTTGCTAATGAATAACTTGTGATAAGACCAGAAACTGTAGTTGTGGTATTTCTTTACAGGAAGAGTATTCAAACAGCCTATTTCCTTCAGTAAAATAATGATTAAATCGAAGTTATTCTTTAATTTTTGGGAAGAGCATGATTTTCAGAAATGTCAAGCATCCACCCATACCGTCTTCCAGCATATTAAACACTGTTTCTTAGTTATGCCTAAAAACAGTTTGAGAGGCAGGATCTGCTGCAGAGTATCTCAAAGTGGACTTGAAGTGGAATTTGAAAGGATTCTCTTTTTGCCGTTTTATGAACACTGAAAAATGTTCTATTTGATGTTTTTCTTTGGAAATACTGTGATTGTTAGGTGTTTTCCTAATTGCCATTAGTTTATTATTTTTAACTAAATGGGCTCCTGTCCAGACAGATCAGTGATATATGTTGAAGTGACTCAATGTCCTTCTGAAACATTTTGACACTCAATTTTATTGTCCCTTCTTTACCCTCTTAGAAACTCTAAGGAGTTTTTAGAAATTTTACTGTGACCTGTCATGCCTTAGTTGAAATGGAAAAATATCACTTAATGTATTGGAGTGGTTAACAGTCAAAACCAAAGAACTGTGCACAGTCCAACCAAAAGTCAGGTTTCCTGTCAAATTGCTCAATTGTATTCTCTTTAGTCTATCATGACATCATCATTCAGCAGTTCCCCTGTCATCACACAGTCTTGGAAGAAAGACAGAACTTGAATTTATATTGCAAAATATGAGCCTAGTAAAAGGAAGGCTTGTTTTTGTTTGGGGAAAAAAAATCCCAAAACAAAACCAACATCTTTCAGAACAGCTTCTATGTGTTGCAAAGACACAAAAGGCCGCCTGGCTCCAAATTTTACTTTTTTTCTGCCACTGGAGAATTCTAAATGGCATGACATTTTTTCTATACAAAGTACCCTGACTATGGAATGAAAGCCATATATCATGCATGGGCAGAGATACAGTGAAGTCAGTGAGCCTCTGTGTGGGTGTGCAACAGATCACAGCCCAGAGAACCATATTTCAGGGCCTGTGTTGCAACAAAGTCTGGGGATGAGGGTGTGCTGGATGCTTCCTGCCTTTGATCACTGCAGATCAGCAATGGCTGCCAACCCTGAACAAAGAGGCAGAGCTGATCTAGATCAAAGTCTCAGAGACCAGCCGCAGAGACCAGAATTATGAGAATTTGGAGAATTTTCACTTTTTTTTCTTTAAGCATAGGAACTGGACAAATAAAACTAGCAGCTGATGTGACAGCAGAACATGGTCAGAGGAAAGAAGATGCAAATAAAAAAACCCCAACATTGGTTATAGAAGCGAGCTACAGTTTTCTGCCTGAAATTGTGTAAGCATAAAAGCTAAGGGATATCTTCCGCAGAACACTTGAAAACTATGATCCTAGTCTGGAGCTGATGGTGAGTTTTGAATGGGGATTTGAAGACATTATGAGGCAAAAATGGAAAATTCCACACAGTAAATATTGCAACATCTGTTGATTTAAAGCACCTAAGAGCCCCCATTAAAGGGCACTGTTATATTTGAGTAAACTAAAAAATTTTTGTCTACTGCTCGTGGAATGACCTTTTTTTCAATACAACATCACTGTTTTTTGCATTCATTGTTTTCAGCCAAAATGTCTAGATGACCAACACTTGGCTCTTGTGCGAGTATTGTCCTCTAATATAAGTAACCTTTTGCTCTCACAGTTTACCCTTCATTAGAAATGTATGAACAACAAGAACAATCTTAATATTCTTTCAACCTTCATTTTGCTGGGTTAGTCAAGGCTTTCTTAATAGTGTCTTTGATTGAAAGTAGAATACCTCTGACCATCTTAATAGTCAGCCTTTGAGTTTGGTCCATTTTGAAACTCAACTGAACATGGCTCCCTGGAGTACAAAATAAGGAAAAAAAAAATCTCTGGGTAAATCCTGACAATTATATTGCCTTTTATTATAAATGCATTACTTTGAAATCTCATTGTTATCCTATGGTCAACTTTTATCTGTGTTTTCTCTTCTCTTGAGATATTCCTAACTGATCACAAGCCTCTCTTCTGTGGTCATGTACTTATGTACTTTATTCCCAGGCCTTGCATGTCCTGGAAATAATTGATTTCCACCCATTTGTTATTCTAGTAAAGTATGTAATTTGTTCCTCTGCACTCTCCTACCTTTTGAGTTGAGTTTGTTAATGCAGATATTTAACAGCCTCTGTCATGAGTCTGAGCATGAGAAACTCCACTAGCATTCAGCCAAGTATCTTCTCTTTGAGCTTTATCAGCTGTCATTTCCTCTTTAATATTTCCAGTCCCATATGTCTGCTAAAGAATAAAGCCTCTAGCTCCTTTCTCCTATTCTCCATGCTCTTCCCTTCTGCTGCTGAATCAATTTCTTATGTGGCAGCACTCTGGTGTTGCTTTGATTCCTTTACCACATATCCTTGTTTTCTTTCCCTTCTTCTGACCAGAAGCCTCCATCCACCCTCCCAGTTATTTCATCTTCTCATGTGGCTTCATGGTAGTTGATTGTGTTGGAGTAAAAAACTGTTCCCATCCTACTTTTAATGATCCCTATGTTATGGAGTTCTTGCTGTGCATCAAACAGCTCCCTAAGCTCTTCTACCCACACCTGAAAAACCTGAAATTTGTTTTTGAGTGACTTTCAGCATATCCATCACCTACTTCTCTCATTATGTTGGCAGTTTCAAAGATAACAAATGATGATATGGTCCATCTGATGAGTCATGAAGAGCTGCCTTATCTAACAAAAAACAGCTGCCTTATCCTCCCCCCACAAGCAGACTAGTGTTTCTCATCTGTTCTGTTCTTTTAGTCCAACTTCTTAACCAGTGACCTAGTCCTGTCCCTTTCTTTCATTTCTGGTATGTCCTTTTCCATTTGCAGAAAAGTTAAACTCATTTGTTGCTGATCTGAAAAAATACCGGTCTCTTCTTCTGATCTGTTTTTAGGTTCATGCTTCTTCTTCCCAAACTTTTACCCTGTTTTAGTATGGTCCTTCACATCATAATGTATGACATGGCAGAAATCACGTCATACATTTCTATTCCCCACCAACCTTCTAGAGCTTTGAAACACAGGATTTCAGAAGATGCTGTGGGCTAGGAGTAAGTCTGTCCTCAGCACAGGGCAGCTCACCCAGGGTATCTGACTCAGAGTCTAGCAGCTCTTGGAGCAAATTATCCTCTGGGACCAGGGTAGTGAAAAGGTAAGCCATTTAGCCAACTCTTCCCCAGTCAGCAGGACTGGGCACAGGTGTAGCAATGTTGTGCTGCTGGTTTCTGAGATCCTGGCAGCATGGGCAGGACAGTCTTGGAGCAGATAACCTCAACACCACCATGAAGGTGGTGCCTGAACACATGTGCCATTCTGGCTTATCTTCCACTTCCTTGCTGCTATAAGATGGTATTAAAAATGTATTCTCTCAGACAAGTCCAGGAATGAAACCATACATATACTTTTTGTTAAAAAAAAAAGCTTTAAAAATGTGATCTTTATAGTTGTGATTCCCTGTAGTTTTCTGATGTTTGATCTTAATTCTATTTGCATTATAAAGGATCATTCATGATCACTACAACTTTTTTTTCCCTTCAGTAAATTGGTATTAGGTTTATTTGTTATGAGTCAGGGCATAGATTAGCTGTCCAGTGACTGCTAATGGCTTATCTTTGCTTAATTGTATGACTTCGGAAAAGCAGCATAGTCGGTCACACTGAGGATAATTCTAAGACTCAAGGTAAATCTTAGAGGTAGATTGTGAGTGAATGGCAATAAATCGTTAATTCTGTGTTTTTTAAGGTCATATCACTTTCTTTTCCCAGCTCATTATCATCTTTTTAAGAGTGACTCCACATTGGTCTGGACCAAATCAAGTTTCTGTGAAACTCTGCAGTTGTTTGTCAGCACCTGAGCAAAAGCAGTGTGAAGAGACTGAGGTCGGGCTTCCACTATCAGGGTAAATGTCTTTATTATTTTTGTAAGGGAGACAAATATGAATCCAAGTATTGCCTCCAGACCACTGAGACATCAGGCTCAGTCATAACATCCCAGTGGCAAAATAAGAAACCTATGAAGCTGTAAATAAAAACTTTAAAAGAACATGTGACTCAGAGCTGATGCAAAGATTTCTAATTTCCTGGGTGAATAGGCAGTTGGGTTTCAGCAACATTTCTTCTAGATCCACTTAAAGTTTAAGGCTCTCCAAATAGAAATGCCGCTGGGAGAGAAATAATAAAGCTGTGTGCAGTAAAACACACATCTAAGTGTACCTTTCAGAGAAGGACTGACTTTTTCATGCAATATGGTAAATTACTCCAATTACCTTGAATGGCTTTGCCCTATTCTTTCTTTAACCTGCTGTCATGCTTTGTATCACTGGAGACTATGAGTTTAAAATACAGCATGTATTTAATTTAATTAAAACAAGGCATGGTTACTTGAGGAATATCTACCTAAGAAATATCTATTTAGGAAGATGAAGTATTATGTTTTATACCTTGATTAATATTTCATCTCAGTCTAAAAGTCTTGATGTTGAAGCAGTAAAAAACATCCAGATAATTACAAACCATTCAAGGCTAGCAACTCAGCTGGTAAAGCTTCCAAAAGACTGTGATATCCCCAGACAAGAATAATAATTATAAAGTAAATATTAAAAAAAATCTTGAAAGAAAAAAGCCACTGGTTAACACTGATTGTTATGTAGGTAAAATTTCTGACCAATTTGAGAGATTAAACTTCTGTTTCTGAATGTGATCAAGGCTGTTCATGCCTTAAAAAAGAAGTTGTGTAACTCATTCAGAGGAACTTGACCATCACTGGAAAAAAAATTAGAATTTAACTTTCGGACTTTCCAGTACTGACCTTAAAAATCAAAATGAAACAATTTTTATTTGTGCTGTGGAATGCATACTGAAATTGTTTTATCTCTCACTCTTCTGGAGAAAAAATTATAATAGAAAAAAAAATATTTGAAAGACAAAAGCATTGATTCTTTTCATTGCTCTGAAATTTGATTGAAGAGGACACTTAGTTGCAGAAAGTACATTTCTGTAAAATATAGGTGAATGCGGCCTTTCAGTAGGTCAGCATTTGTTAAACACTAAAAATGCACAAACTGCTGTGTTTGAAAATACTGCTTGGAAATGGTGAGTGGTGCTGAGGCCTTTGGCTCACTTTGGCTATCACAGATGCAGGCAGCCACCCCTGCTCCTGCTACCCGCATATGTGAACAGAGACAAAAGAAAGAAACTAAGCAGCAAGAAGTTACAAAAGGAGTCAAGGAAAAACAAACACTCGAAACAAAAGATGGCCTATCCAAAATGTCCCAAAGGCCATGGTTGTTAGCACAATGGAGGAAAGAAATCATAGAGGTAGTTTGTTTCATTAATCTTTGGCCTTCACTGTAAATTGATTCTAGATACATCTGTTCATTGAACAAAGAAGAACATCTATTTTGAGCGGTTTAGAAGCTGTTAATAAGATATAGTCAAACACAACATGTCAAGGCATTCCTAATTACTTATCTTTGACAGCATCACAGAGTTCTGCTGTTCAAAAAAT
This sequence comes from Chiroxiphia lanceolata, assembly GCF_009829145.1. Taxonomy (NCBI): domain Eukaryota; kingdom Metazoa; phylum Chordata; class Aves; order Passeriformes; family Pipridae; genus Chiroxiphia; species Chiroxiphia lanceolata. Next base: position 30,111,522 of record NC_045671.1, read on the forward strand.
AAATGTCCTGTGATGTCTTTTTATTTCTTCTAGGGCTACGGGCAAGCATTGCATTTTTTTCTTTAATAGAACCCAAATGTTACACCAATATACAATTATTTTATTCATGTATATGATCATTTTAAGCTCTCTTGAGCACTTGAAGATGCTCCAGGTACTATTTCTAGTTTGTATGGAGGAAGTACATTTTCTTCTGTTTTGTTACGATGCAGACACAGACAGACGGTGGTGATTGTGGGTTGCAGCCAGTGATGGTACTCGGTGTGGTGCAGCTAAAGCCCCATTCTAACTTCAGTAACAGATCTCAGACAAATTGGCATGAATTCAGTGATCTGTCCAAAGCTTTTGGAGAAACAAGGCAGAACAAGTAACACAAGTCCAGGGCAAAATAATAAACTTTCATGTAAACGTAACTACCTTACTGCTGGATCTGAGTGCAGTCAGTCGGAGTCCGTTGAGGTATTTCTGCTGTCTCCATGTCATGTCATTTGGGTGACTCAAGCTGCCTCTGGAGCAGAGCTTCAGGGTACAAATGTCACGTAACCAGGATGATGAAAACAGCAGTTTACAGGTAGGGCTGAGGTGTCTCAGCCATTGTCAGTGCCAAGAAACAACCCCTGTTTCTCTTCATTGGTCAGGACAGGATGGCTGGAGGCCTCAGCCTGAAGTGGCTGATGGACTGGTAGTTTCCTTCCTCTTAAGACACCGTGGTAGTGGAATCTATACTTATGTAATCACTAGGTTTAATTTATACAAAGAACTTCTTTGCCAGGAAAACTCTAGAGGATAAAATAGGAACCAGAACGGTTTTGACTACAAGATGTGATGGGTCTAGATTAGAGATCACAAACCAAAAAGAACTGGGAACTTCTTTTTCTTGTTTTGAAAATATCCTTAGGAATTGTACAGGTTGGTGTAAAGACTTAGAAATTATGTCCATTGGCAAATGACAAGAGTCCCAAAATCTCTCTGGGTTTTCCTAGAGAAAACTTGCAAGTTCTTGTATTCCAAGCAGAAGGCAGCCACAAAAATGGTAAGGAGCATGGTACTGGAAACTGCAGTCTAATTACAGAGATTTTTCCAGAGGGACCTCGCTTGGTGAGCCATGTCTGAGCCAGGAAAGAGAGGAGACAGATTGCTTCATACTTCATCTGTAAGGAGCCAGCCAATGTCCTAGGGATAAGATTGGGAGTGCTTCAAACGGTAGCTCTCTAGGGCTTAGCCAGATAAGCCAAGCCTGCCCCAATAATTAGATATTTCAGAGAATAGTAGCAATATTTTGCACATAGTTTCCCAGTCCTCTCCTATCCTACGTTTATGGCTCTGGCTCAGACCTGGTGTGACCTCAGACAAAGGCCATCCTGACCTGGTGTCAGTTCTGTCCATTATATGAAACCAGCTCAGCTTCCAAATCCCTACTTAGGCAATAAATGCAGGAAGGAAGGAAGGAAGAAAGGAAGAAAGGAAGGAAGGAAGGAAAGAAGGAAGGAAGGAAAGAAGGAAGGAAGGAATGAAGGAAGAAAACTCAGAGTGATACCATTTTTTGGGTACCAGAGGGTATGAGCCAGAAAGTACCCTGTTTGCAAGTGCTGGAATGCCACCTTCTGAAACCCAGTGCACAGCAAATGGCATCACCATGTGAAACTCCAGCAGATAGCTCTTTCATGCTTCCTTTGAACTTTCATTTGCTGTGGTGGACAGCATCGCATGGAAAAAATAGAATCAGTTGAAGCTCTTTTCTTGGCTTCCTTCCAGCTATGCTAACCTTAATGCTGAGTCACGTATTAATGTTTCTTTAGCCGGAATGGCACCAAAGTAATCTTCTTTCCCTGCTACCACAGCAGAGTGCTTCCAGAGGCCAGACTTAAACCTTTCATTCCCAGGACAATTATCTGAGGATGGTTTTGCTGGCAGTGTGGAAGCAGGGAGCTGATACTGCTCTCCATGATACTCAAATCTGTGAGATTCCCATTCCCCACTTCTGAGCAGAGTCAGGCCTGATAACATGTTATATTTCAATGCTTAGAAAGTACCATCAGCCTCACACAACTTCTTGGCATATGTTCTTGCTGTGCAGACTGATTTCATCTGTTTGACATTTAAGCTGTATTTTGTAGCATTTATCCAAATCCAAGCACATTTGCATTTACCCATCCAGCTATTTTCCCACTGAGAACACTGCTTTGAGACTGCTGTATTTACCAAAATCCAAGATAATGCAGCTTCTAGCACAGGCTTATAAATTATTAAGGATCATTTAAGAAAACAAACTTAAATCTGTTTCTACTACAAACTAAAGCATACAACAACATCAAGAGTTGTAACAAAATAAAGAAATCCCAGAGAGGACTAGTGCAGCAAACTAGTGCAGATTTCTCCAGTGGAGAGCTCTTTACTCTGAAACCAAATATGATATGTTCCTGGAAAGGTGTTCTTTCATAGTAATGCCAGATATCCTCAGTGTGTGAGGTAAACTTGAAAAAAAAATCACTTTTAAAAAGAAAAAAACAAACAAAACTACCCCAAACTAGAAAGCAAATTTACTTTTTTTGAAAAAAGTAACCTTTTGTAGAGCCCCAATTGTTTCTATAGTTTCCATCAATATTCTTCATTCTCTTCAGTTTCCAAATAAGTCTACATGTCTACACAAATAACTTTGCAACAAAATTGAAACCATAGTATTTTTTGGAAAATGGAATTTATGTTTGTGCAAAAAGTACTTGCATCCACACATGAAAAAATAGAAAAGCAAATACATCATGGTATTAAGACAGAAAAAAACAGATTTGCATTGCTAAACTTAATCACAAAAGAATTTGAAGAACTAGTACAGATTTTATGTAAAATCTGAGTCATATGATTCCTAATGGCTTCAGTGAGCATAGTTCACACCTCAAAAAGAATGGATTTTCAAAATCACCTGGGTGACACCAGAGTAATGCCTTCTACAGTTGCTTTCAGCAAAATGGAAGCATTTCAGCTTTGCTGGCACAGAGATATGCCCTACCACAATACGTTTCCTTCAGATATGTGAGGGTTTTTTGGATGGGAGATGCTGGACATCGTGCAGGCTGGGGTGGGGGCAACTGTTGGCTGATGTCTGGAGAAAATTTCAGCTCTTCACATAGTCTTCCACCTGGTCCCAGCACACCAGGATATGGTAGCCAGGAGAGGTGTCCCAACCTGCTGCTTTTAATGATGCAGATCTGAAAAAATAATTGCAGATTTGTAGTTATAGTCATAACCTTTTTAATTGCAAGGAGGCATTTAGAGGTTGGGGATCAAATGCACTCTGTATCCCACACTTACAAATTATAGAAGTGTTGCCCCTGTTGTACCAATAGCATGCAGGATGTGTTTATTTTTAGAACTTATCTGAAATGATTGGTTTAGTATTCAAGGAATAGCAACCCTTGAAATACACAGCCCAGTCAATCTCAGGTTGAGATCCACATATTGCTGTTCTTACAGCATGAGGCACCATATTTGGGGAGCTTACTGTGAGCTGCTTTTAGATACTGAATACTTCTCGCTCTCTCTTTTTTTTCTGAAACCAATTTCTTATTGAAAAGTGGGAGCAGAGCCTGACTGGCATGTGCTGAGGAGCAAATGGCGCTCATTGCCATAGAAGGAAGGAGATGGGGGGAAGGAAGACCAAGCAGCATAAAAGAGGAATAGAAAACTGAAAAGCAAAGCAGTAATGGAAAACGGGACTGGCCAGCACTCCACATTCCCTTATCTTTGCAACAAGCAGCTCATAAACCCACGTATGCACTTCGTACACACAAGGAGAGATCTGAAATAGAGATGCAGTAAACAGGGAAACATCATCGCCCCCAACAGTGCTCTTGGGGACAGATCCATAAGAGCAGTTCCCAGTGATTTCAGGGGCAATTGCTTGTGCACTGCTGATGGGGACTTGGAGCCCCGTGGAGTCCCAGAAGGAGAAATGTGGCAGGCAGAAAGGAAAGTGTCAGTCAAAGCTTCTCTAGTTATGCAGCAAAAATGCCTGTGTAAAACTATGCCAGGCTTCCTAGAAACTCCCCCTCACTCTCCCCATTCCTTGTAATATCCAGCAGCACCATTCACACCCCGTTGGGCTGCCTCAGGGGCAGGAGCTGCCAGAAACAGGTTTGCCTCCAAAGCAGCTGCTTTTGGTACACATCGCAACTCTTTTAAAGGAAAATGCTGTAATTCAGCTGCCACTGGAAAGGAATAATCTGAGACCTGTGCAGTTGTGCAGGTATGACCTTCTGAACCTTCTGTTGGGACGTTGGGACCAGTACCAGCACTTAATTCCCTGCATTGCTCCTGGACAGGAGCAAAGGCCACATCATTACAGTGATGCTCATTAAACTACTCCACACTTCAGTTCCCTTTTTGAAAGATTAGCTTATCAGTTTTACTCTCTTACTAAAAATAAATGGAACTGAAGTAAAAGTCAGTGCTAATGTCCCTCCTACACTGGCTACCCATGCCTTGTCTGACTTTCGTTATCGCTTTCAGAAGGATGAAACCCCCACACTGTAGCTGGTAGTTTTGTATCCAGTGGACTCAGAGGAAAAGGAATATTAGGCTAAGAATGGGATCAGCTATTCCACTCCTTGGTATAACAAAAAATTTTATAATGTAAATAATTTTATATGTTTTTCTGCTTTTCCTTTTCTTTTTTAATCTTTCTTTTATTTTTTTATCTTTTTTTTTTTCCATCCAACACCAAACTTACGGTGTTTTGCCATACATTGCAGATAAGTTTTTATACACCTGTCCCTTAAAACAAGATTCAGCCTTGAAAACCAGTCAGTACTTGAGAAGAAGTCTTGGTCTTTTCATGAACCCCTCGCAGAGGGCAGATGTGTTGGTGCTTACGGTAACCCTCGCACTCCTTCCAGGTTTCTGCAGGATCATGTTTGTATTTAGTGTGTCTTCCAATGGTAAATGACTCATATTGCTCTGAACTGAAAGTAGTTGGCCTTTTCTCCATGCAGCTACTGAAAAAGTGCCAAAGACTCTTACTACTCCTCTTTACATAGGTTGACTGTATTTAATATGTACTATATCATAAACTGTAATATAGGCCATGAATCTTGCCTTTCATTCAAGAGATGTAGTGATTGCAGGCTATGGTCTCAGTCAAGGGCACGTTAATATGCCTTTACATCTTCTGGTCTTCCAGCTTCATCTCTTTCTTCCTAAACCTTCTCTACTGTGTCCTGCATTAGAGCAGGACATACATTGTTTGGAATACAGGAGAAAACTCCAGTAAGACTTCTTTATTAAAAGGCATATTTAATGTAATAATCATTTTGGCATATTTCTTCCCCACAGTTTATTTCTGTTTATTCAGAGGAGATAAGAGAGTGGTTAAGATGTAAATCAGTTTCTTCATTGAACTGAGATAGTTTTTGAGGGCAATCACTATTTGCTGGTTTGCCACTTGCTGGTTTGTGGTGTTTCATAATAAAGAGATTTCATTTTTGAAGGATCAAGCAAAAAATGTGCTTGAAAAAATGAAACTCGGGAGATTTTTCACCAACACGCTTTATTTTCAATTATATTTATTGATGAAAATTGAAGCATTTTGTGGGAATGTGTTCAGACTCCTATGGAACTCCAGTGGAAAGCTGGTGATCTTTCTGTTTATTTAAGCATATGAACTTGGCTTCTTTCTTGCCATATTTTGGAAATATTGCTGTGGTCATCCTGCTACTAAGCACTGCCAGGTTCTCTTGTCTTTAGCTGGATTTTCCTAGAGACCAATGATCCCAAATTCATAGCTTAGCATTTCCACAGTCTTGTAGGCCTGGTCTAGGAATTTACAGATTCTTACACTTTAGTCTTTAGAATTGTCGAACATTCCAAAACTGTGGATATTACTGTGATTTCTGGAATCTGTGAATTTTCAAATGGCAGTTCGGTTGAAATGCTTTTCATGACCTCAAGTAGGACTGTTCATAAAGTTATAGAGTGGGTTGTTAGGAAGGAACCATAAAGATCATCTAGTTCCCCACCATTGGCATGGACGCCTTCCAGTAGAGCAGGCTGCTCAATGTCCCGTTCAGCATGGCCTTGAACAATTCCAGAGATGAGGCATCCGCAGCTTCTCTAGTCAACACGTTCCAGCGCCTCACCACATTCTCAGTAAAGAACTTCCTCCTAATATCTAATCTAAATCTACCCTCTTTCAGTTTAAAGCCATTCCTCCTTGTCCCATCACTAAACACCCTTGTAAAAAGTCCCGCTCCACCTTTTCTGTAAGCATTTGGATACTCTTTAGGTACTGTGAGGCTGCTTTAAGGTCACCCTGGAACCTTCCCTTCTCTGGACTGAACAACCCCAACTCTCTCAGCCTGTCATAGGAGAGGTGCTTCAGTCCCCGTTCATCTTCATGGCCTCCTCTGCACTTGCTCCAACAGGTCCATGTCTTATGCTCGATGCAGTGCTGCAGGGGGGGTCACATGAGGGCAGAGAAGAGGAGTAGAGTCACCTCCCTCAAAATGCTGGACATACTGACTTGCATGCAGCTCAGGATGATGTTGACTTTTTGGACTGCAAGTGCACATTGCCAGGTCATGTCCAACCTCTGATCCACAACCATACTGTTGGATTTGCTGTTGGAGTCTGAACTGCCCTTTCATGCTGGAAAGCTAAGTTCCAGCTGACTCAGTTTAAAACCTCACACTACTTTGCAGATTCCAAGACCAAGCAATAAGGGTCTGTGTGTTACAATTCATATTTTTCAAAACTTGTCTCTGATGTGTTTTTTTAAATGCTCCATTTAAGATGATCAGATTTTCAGGGAACATTTGAAGGCTTAGAAGAATTCCTTACACCTATAGAAGCTCTGAACTTGTATATTCAATTAAAATAACAAGCTAAGGCACATGACTTCAAAAGGCATGATCTTACATAACTTTTTAAGGTCATATGATGGGTATGAGTACAAGAAGCCCTGGAAGGGTGGACCATATGGTGCAATAATTTGTGATCTGATTTTCTGGTTTTTATATAAAGCTGAATTTTACAAATTTTACAGGGTTTACTGTTTGTACATGGAATTTATGCAAGACCTTCCCAGAACTGGGTTCTCAGACATAGATTCCGAAAGTGGTGCATTTGGAAAACACCTTGAAAATAATTACTGTGACAAAATTAGAAGCTCTGTTAAGAAACTTAGCAGAATATTTTGGTGGCTGGTGCTGTCTTCTGGTATATTGGAAGTTCAAAACCTCAAATTATTCTCACTGTGGGAAGCTGATCCCTTTCAGTAAGTCCTAACATCTCTCTCTAAAATATTACCATTAGAAGGGCTGTGGTGGTTCAGCACATGATTTCAGCTTATGATTTTAACACCAAAATCTCTCTATTCAAGTTTTATCTTTAGTAGCTGAGGAAATGCCCAAATAGAAGCAGATATCTTTTGTGGAAAAGTATTACCAGAAACCCAGGAACTAGTCCAGATTCTTCAGGAATCCATATCCACTCTGCTGAGTTTGGATGGTCCTGCTTTTTGCACAACACTGTTAAAGGGAAGTTATGCTGGTTTTTGAACCAGGAAAAGTTAGTGCATTTGGAGCCAGTGCAAAAATGATGGTGCAGTCAGGAGACACACACTCTTCTTTGAGAAAATGAGATCTTCTGTCTCTGGGGAGAAGGCAGTGGCAGGTTACTACTGCCTGGGAGAGGGACAGCTTTGAACTGCCCAACAGTCACCCTCTGGATGGCTCAGGAATGTTGATGGTGGATTTGGGATAAAGCCATGCTCATTCTTTGGCTAATATCAGAGCCCACATGACGCATGAAACTACTGAAGATGAAGAAGATAAAATGGAAAAGGCAAGGCCATTTAAAAGAGCCTATAAATAAGTGTTCCTGTAATCATCAAATAACTGCAGAGTGTCAGAAGTTCCAAGAGTTGAGAGGAAGATATTAAAGATGGCACTGTTCAAAGAAGAGTGACATACGCTTTCCAAAATATTATTCTCTTTTTTGGTCTGTATGGAGCTGGGCATGCATACTGCCTCCCTCTCCATCTCACCTCTTAATTTCCTCACTATATATAAAAAAATTTAAAACATTAGGAATTACAGGAAATTACAGGAGAATGAAATAATGGCAAAGCTTTCTCTCTGGACTTCCACTACTGTATAAGGCTATGCCATCTTAGTGAGACATGAGTTATTCCGATTCTTCTCACTAATTGGAATGAGTAATTTATATATAAGTGTTTGTAAATTGGTGTTGAGCCTCTCTGTACACAGGGCAGTGACTCAAGGGAAAGTCAGTTTTCCATTAACCCATAAATGAACAAGAAAATAGAAAGGGAGGAACTCTACAGACTCAAGATTCACTGATTAATCAATATTTTTGTGTATTTATACAGCTGCATTTGATAGAAGTATTAATTAAATAAAGCAATATAAATTAATATTAATATTAACATTAACTAATACTAAACTATAGGTAGAGAGTTCCTTCTGTATATGTATTGCCATGCTTATGTAGATTGCCAGGTTTCTCTCATATTTCTTGTTCAATTTCCTGTATAAAGAACAAAATTCTAGTCAACTTTCCAGCCTTCTTTATTCACAATGATGAAATGCTTTGAAAGATTAAATAAAATTCCCTTTTGTTGCTGCTAATCATAATAAAATGCAGATGTTTGATGTTCTCCATTTTTATCAGTGACTGCATTTCATAAAGATAAATCCAGCAGTAGAGCTGTTACAAGTATAACTGTATTCCCAAGGGGAATCCATTCCAAGTGTGTTTTGGTCTAAAAAATTGTTTGTTTCCAATTTGCTCACAAGAAAGCACAGTCAGAAGACTGCTCATATTTGTGTTGTACGATCATTTGACCTTTCCCACCCATGTTTAACTAGAGTATCATTTTTAAATAAAAAACATTTTTGCCTCATGTTACTAATTCCAGATGCTGTGAAAAAAAACAATAACGTATCAGCCTCTCAAAAATAAAGAACTCTCTCTTTAAGGTCCTGAGAACAGAATACTTAGCTTTATTTGACCTCGATGAAAGTGGTTAAGTGCTTAGCTTAAAACCAAGTGAAATGCAAGTCAAGTTAAATGACACTTAGGCACCTGCTGTTATTTCTTTAAAGCCGATGAGTACTTTGCAACTGGCAGGAAGAGGAATAGGATCAGATTGATCTGAAAAAGGGTTTTGCTTCACAGGAAAAATTAAACACCATTATAAAATGATTTTAAAGAGGAAGGTCTTGCACTCATATTCCTGCAGCTGTGTCATGGTCATGTCCACATGTGTGCTTCTTGTCTCTGGCAATGCACAGGAATTTCTATGAGCTTGATGTTCTTTCCACTAGGGCTGAGCTAATTGGAACTATACCTCAACCTGGGGCAGGGAGCATCCACATGCACAGTTCATAGAGTCATAGAATCATAGAATCAATTGGGTTGGAAAAGACCTCCGAGACCATCAAGTCCAACCCTTGATCCACCACTGTGGTTGCCCCACCTTAGCCAGCAGCTGAGGAGTGCCAGTGAAATCTGACTGCTGATGGCTGTGCTTCTATGCAAACCACAGCAGAACCAAAACATCCTTCCATTGTGAGAATTTACTTCTGAATCAGACCACTGGAAAGATAAGAAAACATCTGGCACAGGAGCCTGACCAGACCTGAATGATAAAATACCTTATAACGAGGTTACAAGGATGGCTTAGGCCTGGGATTTAGTGTCCTTACATAAAATGATTTTCTTTTATCATGTAGGATTTTACTTATAAACAAAAAACTCCAACCAACCAAATTTAAAAAAAAAAAACAAAACAGCCTTTTTTGCTTTAAACAGCACTTATCTGGCAGGCTTCATTCCAACTTGGCAAGCACATGACAGCAGATAATCCACAGCTATGGCTGGTGATGGGTAAGAAAATAACTGAGTTAGTATCAAGTTATTCCCAATCTTCCTACAGTGTTTCTGTGTGGAGATGGGTTGAGTGCGCCTTGTAATCCTTAGCAAGTCCCTGGAGCAGTCTCCTTCCCTGGGTTTGCTGTCAGAGCACTGTGGGCATGGAGCTCCTCTGCGCCCCAGCTGCCATTGTTGGCCCTGCAGCACCCCAAGAGCATGAAGACACTGTGCTGCTGCTCCTGCTTCTCTAGACAGTGCATCATCGCTGGGAACAGCACCATGAGTGACATGGCCAGAAAAGCATGGCCTCTGCAGTCCCAGAAAATTCTGAACCTCATGCTCCTGACACGAAAAAGTGCAATTTTCAGAGCAATGTGCAGAACAAAACTGCTTTTTTCACATATTATATCACATATCATTCACATAAGCCTCATTTAAGAGGCTTTCAGGTCATAGAACTGATACTCAGCGGCACAGAGTGTTAGTGAAGACAGCAGCTGAGTAATCTTATTACAAATCTGTTACAGACAAAACACAAAACAAATCAAAGTGACTGGTTATGTAAACCTGGAATTTTTCTTGCTTGTTGTCAGCCTGCTGTTACCCAGCTACTGCCTGGTGAGAGAAACAGTCACAGGTAAGTGTGATTTCTTCCAGCACCTTAATTCATTATGCATATAATAAATATTGGTCTTCATTTATATTCTGGGAAGTTGGTATAGTAATCGAAATGCCATGGGATTTTCCTATTACCTACATCTAGATATGTATGATCCAATCCAAACATGCATATTTAGTGAGTTACTTATCTTACAAAAAATTCCTCAGCACACATCTGGTTCTGTTGTCTTTTTCATTGCATCTACCAAATGAAAGATTATGCAGCCTTGCTCTGGAAGGCAAACCATATATTTTCCCTTGGTGTCCTTCTTTCTTGTCATAGTGACTAGAATCAGGGAGCTAAATCACATACACAGGAGAGACTGTGGGTTTGCTGATGTTTAATCAATAGCTTAATCTGGTCTTTGCCTACGATTTGTTTTTCTTTGTTGATTTTCCGTATTTCCTTGCACTTGTGATATTGTTAATCTTGCAGTATTAGAAATGACTTGTACCGAAAAGGTTGGAAGTAAAACCAAAAGGTCTACAGAAAGATAAATACACCTGAAGGCATGCAGAAATCTTCAGATAATTTTATGATTTTAAAAATTGAAATTGACATAATTCCAGGTATTTTCCAGCATGAGATGAAACTAAAAATAGGAAGGATTCATAATGAGTTTTTATGGTAACAAGAAATTTATTCTACAAATTACCTTACTATCTCAAATATGTTTATTACTCTAAATGTTATTAGATGTAGATTTTAATTAGATTTTTTTTCTCTCCCTTTTTTCTTCCTCATTTCAAAGTATCTTTAAGTTTAAGACTGGTTTCTCTCAGTTCTGCCACATCAGAACTGATTTAATGCAACTTTTCATCTGTCACTGATAGACAAAACATCCTAAAATAAATACTACCTGGCAGAGCTACTTACAAAATGATCTCATATTCATCAAATTAAAGTGCTTGGAATTCTCATTAAAATTCTGTTTGCTAAGAACTAAATCACTTCAACTTACTTCTTGGACCAAACTTTAGGGAAAAGTCCATGTTGAAATTCAATGGAATTGAGTTGAATTCTCACTTTGAAAAGCATGCTGTAAAATGTGTGGCACTTCCACAGAGAGAAAAACCCAAGAATACACTCTGTGATCTTCACAAAATATTTTCTTTTTATAAGGTAGAAAGTGAGAAACAGTGCATTGTCAGGTACTTGAGAAGTGTTATAATGCCTTGGTAATGGAAGCCCTAGAGTGCTTTAATACAGTGATAAAATGGATCTGTGTAGCTATTAAAAAAATAAGTCAAAAAGGATAAAACCTCATTGAATAATTTCCAAATCTGCATCACAATGAGCTTATGTCATTCACTATAATTATGAAACTATAATCAAAGCCTAATGATTCACCATTAAGCCATCAGACTTCTTGAGTTTACAGGGCAGTTAGTAAGAGAAAAAAAGGTAAAGGAATTTAGGAACTGCCCCACAAGAAAAAAAAATCCTTCTTATCTTGTGTTTTGGGTTATGGACTGCGTAATGCATAATACTTCAAAATGTCACCATATGTAGTTATATTTAGGGTTAAAAAATTATATATAATACCAAACAATTATTCTGATTCAGGAAGTTTTATAGCTTGGTGAAACACTAATCATTCTTATTTTTCAAAATGGATGTTATTTACTTGGGCATCAGAAGTCTTTTATACCAGAAAATAACACATGTTTGAGAGCAGGTGGCTAGTATTGTGTTGCATGAAAGTTTATGACCTGTTCTGCTCAATTTCTATTGCATTATTGGTATACTATCTCTTAATCTTCTCATCCTTTTTTTAGAATAAATACTGTGTTTGAAAAATTTCCCTGGTGAATATTTCTTGTTGTCTCTCAGGCCTTTCTCAAGGCTTTCTGAGGCTTTTTTTTCTTAAAAGGAACTCTTCCCACTTATTTTCAATGAATGACCATTCCCCACTCTAGTCATGCAATCTGTTTGTTGTATTTCAGGCACATACACGTTCCTGGCACTGGACTGTTCAAATCCTCTCAATGTTTAGTTTAATAGCAAATAACTCCTCTGGTGCATGGGATAAAATTTTCATTAGTTTTGAAGAAATTATAAAGAGCTTGAAGTGCAAATGGAGATATTTGGTGCCAAAGTCCTGCTTCAGACACCTTAATCACAACTGGTCCAAGCTTTGAACTTAGTTGAAACCAATACCAACGAAGGCTTTTCAAAGTAGAAAAGTCACCACAGTAAAGTCCGTGGACAATTAGTATAAAGTGTGAGCTTTTGCCAAATGTCATATTTACTTCTGTATGGTAACATTGCTGCTCAACTTCACAAGACTTATTAGCCATTTTTCTGGAATGTCACCTCCACTGTTATGAAGAATTACTGAACTATGAGTCTGCTTTCAGGGAACCAAAGGTCTGATATGATCCATCACTCATGCAGAAGCAGAGGGAAGAATTTCAAGACCCTTCTTCCTCTTTAGTTAGAGCTCTTTGAGCTGATGATACCAGTCACCTATCTGGGAATCCTCCATCTGTTCCTTTAGTGTTTCTAATGGTGCTATTCTTCTCAAAAAGCCACTTGTAGCCTACAAAATAACTGGACACAACTCATGTTTTTCAGTCTCATGATCTGTTAACAGAAGTGACAGCTGGCCATTGTAATTTTATTTTGCCTCTGAGAGAAACCATCAGGCCATGAAACAGGACTGATGTCACTATAAGTCTTTCTGGGCAGGTAGTCATTTTTTTTCTGCTTAGTACAATGTCAGGTGTGTGGGACACTGCAGCTCTTAAGTGCTGTCATTACCCCAAGTCTAAGTAGTCACTTAAGCTGTACGCGAAAGTAATGCTTTTGGTAGGAAAGGTGGGAATGCTGCTGGGTGTGGAGGGGAATTAAGTGATATGAGTGGCCCCAAAATGGGGATAGGACTGAAAAAAGAAGCATATCCTTATCTCCTGACTAATCCTATGAGACTGGGGACACTGGAAAGAAGTTGCTGTCATGCTGCAGCTGGGACTGTGTCTGAGGTGGAGGGAGTAAATTGGAAGGCACTAGGGCCAAAGTAATTCTGGTGTAGTTGTAGCTGTGCTGAATGTGTACGCTAGGAAGCACATGTAGCCACCACATACAAGCAGATTTCTGGCAGTTTTTCATAGTGAAGTCTGTAAAAAAGAGGAATGATAGAGATTTACTTATTTATGTATGTCTGGGGACATAAGAAATTATTGTACACATGTGTGATAATTCTGATAATTTCCCCAAATTTCCCAGTTACCTTGAGAAAGGGAATGCTACTACCCCAGGTGTTAATAGCAGCAATGACTTCTAACCAATGTGACAACTGCAAGCAGAAGATAAAAGGAAAATATATTAAGAAATCAAGAGTTGACTGAAGGAGGTAAAATTATGAGTCAAGCATATGAGAAATTAAGGTCATGAAATGCTTGCCTGCATCTTACTTGGGGAGTTGCCTGGAACGTTAGCAGTGAAACCTGAAACTCTATGAAACTGGTTTGGTTTTATACTGCACTGCAACCCTGAAAATCACAGCAGATTTCTCAAAACAAGCCACAAAAAGCCTGAAGGAAAGCTGTGTGAGGTCATGACTCTTCCAGCCAGCAGAGACCACAGCTGTGTGTCCAAGGTCTCACAGCAAACCCGGTGTGGCCCTGCTTGCCTGGTCTGGCCACCACACAGCTGTGTCTGCATGGCCCGAGCCAGGAGGTCCCGCTGAAGTCCGCACTGCTGTGTGTTGCTGTCCAAAGAAGTCATGGAAGGGGAGCCTGCAACTGGACAAAAATACAGAGCAATGAAATGCTTGCATAAGTTTGGGTGTGAGGTAATAAGACAACCTCAATAGTTTTTTTGCTCATCACCAGCATCTTCCAGTAACCTGCATCTGCTGGCTTCCAGTTTCTGGCACAGCTTTTTGGCAGACTCAGTTTCCCCTTCTATTCATGAGGGATGATTTCTTTCTGATGAGATCAAAAGATTCTACCTGTGATGGGATACTGATAATTGAAATAAAGTAAACCCCTTCTCTTTTGTGGTCGGAACAACATTTTTCATCTTCCTAGCATGCCTTTTTGAGACCCAAGTCTGTTACCTTCTTCAGAAGCCTTTATTAGATCTCAGAAAATGCTGAAAAGATGAAAAAGCTAGGGTTAATTTTCCATATGTTGGTAATTTCCAGCAAAATTATGTACCTCTAAAGTTGTTTAGACTGTGCTCAGTGGGAAATCAGGTACTTCTTGTGAAAAATTAATTTATCCTAAAATAAGCAATCTGAAATAGGTCAAGTGAATCATATGCTGTTTACTATGTTAACTATGAAGGGTTACTCCCTTTCCAACACAAGAGATGTTTCCAAATTAAATCCACTGCGTCTCACTCTCTCTGGATGCACCTGTATTAGAAGTGTAGGGAAACCTAACCTGTCTCCATGCAAACCAACTTTGGTTTGAAACAGTATAGATATTATCTTGGAATTCTGTGCCTGCTCTTTGAAGCCTTGATAATCTTCTCCAGCCTTCTGCTGCCCCTCAATTTATTAGGCTGGACGTACACAAATTGACTTTGTTGCAGCTGTACATAAACTGGACTTTTGTACTACTCTGGGAAGATTTACTAGCATGTGCTGGTAGTACCTTGAGAAATCTCTGCCAAGCACTTCCCTTGTAAGACACAGACCTAGACAACCTCTTACTCCCTACCTTGATTGCCTCTTCTCTGAAGATAGGTTAGAGGAACATATCAAACAGCCTTTAATTCTCCTGAACTACCTTTTCTGATCAAGAGTTGCTGTCCTTCAGGTTGAGCTCAGGAGTATGTCAGCATCAGATTTCTAGGTCAGTGCTTTCTGCACCAAACAGAGGACAGTTCTGAGCTTTCCTTGACCTCAGTTTTCTACTTTTTCTACTTTTTATTGTTAAGTAGATTTTTTTTGTCTGTTTTCTTGTTGTAAGAATTAACTTCTTCATAAATAACGTGTAGCGAACCTGTTGGCAGTGATTCCTGAAGGTCCTAGTGAACAAAACATAATTTCCTATCATATGCAGACTTCTGCAGATATGGCCTTCCACTTGCGTTGGTCAGCTTATTCCCTTCACTTTTCATCTGTGCTAGTAGAGTGGGAAAATGAAATCTCAGAGCTCAGTAGTTACATTAGGCATCCTGTTAGTCACTTGCCTGGGCTTGTCACCAGGATAGTCATGTGGGGAAAAGACTTCAACTGTCGCATTAACTTCAGCCATGTGCCGTTCATACTACTCAACTCCATACATTTGATGATGTGTCTGGCCCCAACAAATGGGTGCTCCTTTCCAGGTTCTTCCCAGGGAGTGGCTTCAGCCCTAAGGGGGGCTGCTGTGTCTCCCCAGCTTTTCTTGCTTTCCTGGGGAAAGAGAGCTTGACGAGCATGGCTATGGCACGTGGAGGACAGGCTAGACCTTCCCTCACCAGACTTCCCACGCCACATGCATAGAGGTAGGTGGGTGGGATGTGTGTTAACTTTTTCAGATGTTTCCCTTCTGAAAAGTAGTGTGTAAGATATAAGATACAGTTTATTTTCTTTTTGGATGAGAGTATTTCTTATTTTATATCTTACTATATTGTATATATTTTTATCTTCTCTCATTGCCTCAGTGTCAGCTCACTAAGTGAAAACTTCTAATGGACTCGTAACTACAGAACACGTGTACATATCTTAAAATAGTATATTTAGGTGTAGATCAGTAATTTTCTGAAGAGCATCTAAGACTTGAGTTATGAGTACTGGCTCTTAGAATAGTTTCTGCAGAAATTGAATGTACAAATACAGTCACTTCTTGCAGGTTCAAATCATTTAATGCCAACATTAAAGAAAGTCCCTCAAAACACCCCCTATTATTATTTCCTATTTTGAATAAGGAAGTTTAATTTGTCTTAAAAATCTCTATGCTTTCTAAGTCTGTAATGTCTTTAATGTGACTTCAACAAGAGTTCAGAGCCTGATTCCCAGTACTGACTCAGTATTTCTTGTTCTGCAAATCACAGAGGGAAATAAAAGTGCCTACCAATAGCACTCATCTCTTCCACTCTTCATCTACTAATACTGCTGAGAAGCAACATTTCAGATTATGCACACAATTACATTTTCCTTCAGTCATTAGAACAGCAGCTTTCTGCAAAAACCATTGACCAATACCTGGATAGTGTTTACACATCACAGCCTCTCTTGCATGTATGAATTTCTACAACAGTTCATACAAAGAAAAATAGGTATAATCACACTCCCTGCTGGTAGTCAAGTGATCAGAAATGAAAAAAAAAAAAAAAATTTCAGTAACAATTAATCTTGGTATAGTTTCATGTCAGATATTTGGTGTTTCTTCACTTGCAGACAGCCCTTATTGCTATGGCTTTCCCTTCCTCCTTCGTGTTCCCTCTTTTTCAGAACAAAATGAGTCTGAAGTGCATTTTGAACAATTATTGAATGTAAGCTTAGCCAATAAAAGTTCTCACACACAAAAATTCTGCAGGGTTCTGTCATTTGTTCACATGTGCAGCTCAGAAGTCTTTGGTGCCAGCATCGGGATGCATGAGATCATATGATATTTATAGTGCACAGTGGCATAAAATGAAGGTAATCATCTAATTATTTCCTTTACTAAGTACAAAACATTGCATTTGTTAATCATTTAATTACTATTTCAGAAATGATCTCTCAATGATGGAGGGAGGACAATATTAGTTAACAATTAGGGAAATGAAAAACCTGTATTTATTCAAATAAGCCCGGCCCTTCTGTTTTCAGGATGACAAAATATTATGGAAATATGGTTTCATAAGATCTGGTAATTTATTTTGGAAATATGGGAAAGAATTATCCAACCAAACATTAAAAATATGGCATTTCAGTAGGGTTACATTACTCTGTTTATCAAAATTCTGCATCCTGAAAAGCACATGCATTTTGACCATGATTTACTAGAGTACCTGCTTTTTTCGACCTGTAAACATATTAAATAACACACTACAGACAATAAAACAAATGGAATATAAAATGAAAGTGAACATTTTATTGAATTGAACTTGAACAATTAGTGAATGATATATATTTTCTCATAAACCAAACAACGCATTAGAATAGTGCATTTTCACTTCTTCAGAGAGCTTATGGTTAATGCCTTTTATGGAATGTATACTATTACATTTTAAAAAGCTTTCTTAAACCATATCTTTTCAATTAAATGTCATTCACATTGTTTTACTATATGATACTGTTATTAATTATGCTAGCGTAATTCTATTTTGTCTGATTCTTGTACCTAATACTCACAAAACACATTTTATTTCTCTTTAACCCTTGTAGGTCTAAACTCCTCAATGTTTATAATTCTTGATTCTGCAAAAGTCCTGCTTGTCGTAATCTCTAGACAAAGTTAACAAGAAAAAAATTTAAAATTTTCTTGTTGCTATTCTTCTTATTCAAATAGGAGGCTAAAAATTATATTACAGATAAATATACATGTCGCTTATCTACAAGACATTATCTCTATAAAACAAGTAGGGAAGTGAGCTATAACTATCTGCAAATACACATCAGAAAAATCTAAATAATCAAATCCGTTCACTGGCAATCACAAGAAAGAGTCCAAGCTGAGCAGTCTCAAGAGCTTCATTATTTCTACACTGAATACAGAAACAGGAAATGAAGGAGGTGGTTATATAAATGAGTGCAATACTTTGGGCAGAATGAAATTCACATGATTAGAACAAACATTATACAAGTAGATCTACTGACTTCATAAATGACATACAGACGTAATTAGGATTTCCCAATCCTTGTTTATTAAACTGTCCCTAAATGAGAGATGGGTAAAACAAAACCCCAAGTGGTGAGATGTAGTTTGGTAATATGTATTAACAGTTTTATGTGCATACCAGAAAAAATAATGTTCAAATTTAGATTTTAAATGGGACTTTTTTAGAAATTCTGGAAGAACTAAATTTTTTTCCTACACATTATGATTTTATGTACATGTAATTTTGTCACCCATACAAAGATTTTAGTTAGATTTTATAAACATATTCTCACCATACAAAATCTTCATACACAAATAGAAATAATAGTACATGAAGAAAATTATAATTAACTCCATCATTACTGAACTATTTTCTTTTTCAATTTTTTGTTTGTTTGGTTGGTTGGTTTGGTTTGGTTTTGGTTGTTCGGTTATTTTTAAAATTGTGGGATTTTTTTGCAAATCCCCAAACTGTACTTTGGTAATCCAGTTCACAGAGGAATTTCTCCCATCTGTGAACTCCACAGAAAATGTCTATAAAAAAATATATAATCAAAAGAGTATTCAGATTTTCTGTCATGTCTGACTTGGGAACAGGCAATACAAAGTGCTCATTAGCTGGAACACAAAGATTCAATAAAAAAGCTGAGTTGGCCAGTGGATAGCAGTTCCAGCATATAAAACATTGATGTTTCAAAATTTGTTTTTATTCTGGGTTATAATAGAAAAGAAACCATGCAAACATTTTGGAAAGGAATTCTGTGGAAACATTCCTTTTTAAATTAAAAAGGACAGTTTTCTTAATTTCTTTTTCTTTTTTCAAGGAAAATGAACCTTGGCTACTGTTGAAAACTGTAACGATCCAGTGACACCTCTACAAAACACTGGCATTGGCAAAACATTATAATTCAATAAAAATAAAATAAAAAGTAAAAGTATATGGCATCAAATTTTCTAGTGATTTCTAAGACAAAGTAATCAGCAGAATCTCAGTGATTATGCTTATAAAATGGTACTCATTACATGTTACAGCATCTTGGGTTAGAACTTTAAATTAATGACCTTAAAGTTATAAACTTTGAATCCTTTTTTACTTTAAGGAGAAGGTGGACACATCTGGGTAGCACAAACATAGTCCATAATTTCCATTCAAATATTTGGCCAAAATATGAATGCTTTTGTCATCAACTTTTTCCACACAGGAATGATACTTCTCAAATATAATGACAGCGTGATGAGAAGATGTTTACTTTATGACTTCCTTCAGCACTGCTAAAGTGCTTATGCTTTCTAATAGAACAGAAGCTGTTAACCATACGAAGTTGGTCACTGAAACCTGCTCACTATGAAGTACACCATTTCAGCACCCTCCTGTGAAGAAAAAAGCTTTCTGCTAATATGTTCCAACAGTTTGGATACTCTGGAGTCATACAGTTTTAGTCAGGCAGCATATGTAATTTTTCATGTTTCTGATAATTTCTAAGTAATGAGCATGATGTCCTTATGTGCAGATTCAGCTGCAAGATCCAGGTCTGGTGCAGTCCCATGTTATCTGATGTGCATGACGTCATTTAGGGGTCTCACGCCAGTGTCCTGGTGTCATCACGTAAACAGGAGGTCCATAGCACTGTGAAGAAGTTCCAGCTGAACATCTCATAGTGAGGATATTGCTGTCCTCAGGTACACCATGGTACTCCAGGAGTGGAGGAAACCTGTTTCAACAGGGGATCCAGGAACCTGGGAAAACTTCCTCCTAACCTGGTAGTCTAAATCGGGTGCCTAAACCTAATCAGAGACTATCTTTCCGTATTTCGTAGCACTTAAAAAACTCATCAAAAATCCCTCAAAAAGCCAAAACCCACAACAAAAAGACTGCATACTTCCTTTCTTTTAGTTTTCTCTTGGCAGGTCTTGTTGGCTTCTGACTGAAATGGCAGAAAGCTAAGTAAACCCTTGGCTGACCCCATGCAACCATGTTTTCATGCTCTTTGCTAGTGGACATCTTTGTCTTCAGACCAGGGGCACAGGATATCAATATTCAATCTGCACAGAGATCCAAGTAATTTGTCATCTTTGGATGCATCTGACACTAGATGTTTCAGAAATGCAAGGCTCCCTGCTACAACAGAATTTTCATCCTAGTCTTTCTAATGAAAGGCAGTCTTACACTCTCTGTTGTGGTGGACAACAGCTTTTAAAACTATTTTTTTAAATTAATCCACCCAACAGACTCTGATGATGCTCAAATCTTGTATATAAATTACAGTCTTTCTTTGAATCCCATTATTCTGTTGATCTCAGTCACTATACCAAGGAAAGATACATGAAGAGGAATACAAGTTTCAATGTGATCACAGCTATGGCTCACAGCCTCAGCAGCAGCTCCACAGAGCATTTTGCAAGAAGCAGAACTTTAGAATAATTTCTTTTAATCCTCTACTTCAAAGACTTTAAGGGAATCAAACATCAGCTGTACTTTCTAACCACATACTCTTGTGGGCTACTTTGAGTATTAATGTTTCCCTTTGTAATTTGTAGCCTTCTCTGTATGCATTTCTGTAATTAGCAGCAATGATTAGACTTCATATTTTTTAAACCAGCATTACTTTGAAATGAACCATGTATTAGATACATTTTGACGCATTTAGTGAATTCCAGAGTCCTTCCCAGGGCTCAGACTGGGAATTGTAAGGTGGGTACTTAGCAGACTTCTTTCAACATATGTGTTGTACGTATTTTGCTTGTATAAACCCCATAAAATACTGATATTTTCTGTCCTACAGAACAAGAAGATATAATTTCAATTGGTGAAGAGTTGAGCTGAGCCACAGTCTTTTGCAAGCAACTGGAACAAGACAAATAAAGGTATCTGGGTGGCATCTGGCCAGTGGGAATATATTTGGGAGAGAGGTTGGATTTGTTCCTACCCATGTGAGCTGCAAGTCATTTTTTGGTAAGAGAAAGCCTCTGAGCAGCACTGTACAAAGGAAAATGTGCTCTTATCTGATTAGCTTATGCTTTTGGAAAGAAGCTGGTGTCATGTGAAAGGCAGGCCCTGGGGAATTCCATCACCAGGCTGGATTTAGACTGATTTCTGTATTTAGTTGTGACTGACACCAGTTAGATATTTTCCTCTCATAGACATTGCTAGCAGTATTGTATGTCATTTTGCCACACATTTGTATACACAAAAATATGGTAAGACAGTTCT
The DNA here is from genome assembly GCF_009829145.1 of Chiroxiphia lanceolata. Lineage (NCBI taxonomy): Eukaryota > Metazoa > Chordata > Aves > Passeriformes > Pipridae > Chiroxiphia > Chiroxiphia lanceolata. The sequence goes on from NC_045671.1 coordinate 30,133,024, forward strand.
CATTGGTATTTTACAGTGCCTTTCAAAAAAAGTATACACCTGTGCTCAGAGATTACACATTACCGAGAACGAGCTTCTAATGATGAAAACACTAAGGCCCAGGTGAGGGATTTAGGATATTATTTCATGGAGTTTAGATGGCAGCAGTCACCACCATGGAACCCAGAATCTCAGTTCTGAGGGAAGTCTTTTCCTGTTTACAGCTGTTAAAGGCAAGCAATATCAACTCTGTCATAAATTCAGAAAAATTAGGAATGTAATAGCTGTCTTAACCCAGGCCAGGCCTCAAAGCAGGGTAGTGCCAAGATTCTTCTTGAAAAATGTTTGTGAAGGAGAAATTGTTTAGTGTTGAAGGAGAGCTAAGGGAGTATCACAAAAGCTGTGGTTCTTCCTGGAAAGAGATGTAATCATCCCTCTCACTGCCTCATGCTTGAGCATATAGGAGGGTTGGTGGGCTTTCCTGGAACAGGAGGAAAAAAATCCTTGGGCATATGTAGAACATAATATTAACATACGGAAAGCTTGGATTAAAATTAAACGTTCTGAACTTAAACATGCTATTTCATTTTCCACTCATTGGTCTTTAAATAATTTTCTTCCAAATATCATGTGATTAAATTATTGTTAACATGCTCAGCAGTTTTAATCTGTATATTTAAAAAAAACCCAACACCAAACCCTGCAGTAGTATCAGCTCAGTAAAAGTTCAATTTATCCTTCTTTTCCAGGTGATACTTGGTTCAGCGTTACTTTATTTCTAGTGGCTCCAATTCAAGGTGGGAAAGGACTGACTGTATAATGGAAGCCATTCCCTGGTGAGGACTGTTCTGAGGGACTCATAGTGGTTGAGGATGACACAGTTTGGAAGCAGAAGATGGTACAGGTCAGCAGCTCTCTGGGTGGTGGATGTCCTGCTGTGCCAGTCATGCACCCTGGCCCAGAGGGCTTATGGCTTCTGAGTCACAAGGGACTGGTGGGCAGTTTGACTATGGTGTTCAAGCTAGGGTTACATCATGAGACAAACAGTAGGTCTGGCATAGATTCCTCTTGCTGAGGAATCAGAACAGTTGGTAGTGGCAGAAGATGATCCCACCAGATGTGCTGAGACAAACATAGCTGGGTTACTCTGGGTATGAGCTGTCCTATCGCCCCCAGAGCATCCGCCCTTCAGAGTGCAGGGCTTGCTATAAGAGGTGTTGTCAGCAACACAAACAGCAACCCTCCTCCTGCATACATGGAGGGCAAAATTTAGTCATGGGTTTCAGGCCATTAAGACAATACCAGCAGAGTCTTTTTTTTGGGTGTATGGGATCTTTAAACAGTGTATGTGTGTTCAGAAGCTATCTAAATATTCTGCAGACTTTTAAAAACAAGACCATTCTTTTACCAATGTCTATTCAAAATTTGTGGTGATTTAAGTCCTGATCATTGCAGTACATTACCATACGGAATTATAGGCTGCGAACAACATAAATTGCAAAAGATCTACCACATTATCAACTTGACAATATCTAGAGTATACAAATTACACATATGTTTCTATATGTGAGAATAAACCACATAGGAAACGTGTATATATGAAAAGAATGAAAAAAGAAATTGTACATACAGCTTTTCGGTACATCCAATTATAGTGCAGGAGAGCCACACAGCACCGGGAAAGGAGAGGATAGTTATGCAAATGATTTTCACATCTTGGTTTAGAATTATTTTGTAATCTGTGAACAAAGAGCTAATTATAATGATGTTAATAGACACATAAATGCCAGTTCAAACCCATACTCATTGCAATCTTTTAGGCAATCAGCTTAATCTGTGATCATTGCAAATGGAACTTGAACTGTGGTTAGGTCCCAATAAGGTTATGTGTTCAGCTTCACATCTGAAAGCAAAGCCAACATGTTGTTCTCTTGAAGGTATTTGATTGAGCAAGGTTCCTGGTTTTCTGCCTATGCATACTGCTAAGCTTTCCCTCGACCTCCAGTATGTATATACTTCTTTAAATCCCAAAAGAAATTATTTAAAGTATGTCCTATGTGAATGTTAAATCTTTTTTCCAAGAAATTTAAATGGTACTTTTAAAGCACTTTTTCCATTCATTTTCCATGACCAAATTAACTCGGACATTAAATTATACAGTTCTAAAAAAGACACAAATTCCCAAAGTAGAACTAAAACAGAATTAGATGCCAACATATGGCATCATGGGCTGGAAATTCTTTATTTAATTGTCATTGAAATTAATTTTTTTAACTCTGCAGTTACTATTATTTTGACCTTAACATTTTTTAGATGTTTAGAATTGTATCTTCCTTAATTTCTAACACTGTAGTTTTGTTCACAGCACTAAGCACTTGGAACTTAATTAATATCTAAGCTTTATAGGCACCCCTAAGTGAAGCATTTCTCTTTCTTGAGGCCTTGAATGGATTTATCCAGGAGACATTGGGACAGCAATAGAGCTGGACACTTGACAAAGATTTATGAGATTGTCATTCTAAGACCTCACTGTGTTTGAAATTCAGGTTTTCTGATCTTGACTGAATACTCTGTTTAGCAAGACAGTCCCTCTTTCTCTCACACACATACACATTTACATTTTTACAGCTACCAGTGGAATATGCTTTTTTTTTTCTGGTTTGTACAGCCTCACTAGAAAGTGTCCTTCACTTGTGTGCCAGAAGAAATTGATAGCCTTTGGTTATGGTGTATTTCTGTGCAGATGAATATGCAGAACTGAAGAGCCCCCGGCAACCCTGTGGCATTTAAGAACCATATTTCATCTATTACTAGAATGCTCAGTAAAGATGGCAATGTAGGAAAAAAAATAAACAAAACTATCTTGTAGCAGTTGCAACACTCTTACACTAAGACTGTTTGGTCAATAATATTCATTTTGTCCACTTTCACTATCTTCTTTATTTATGTTACCACTTAGGTAGTTCATGTGACAAGATGGATAATTAATTGTATTTTGAACAAACGCATATAAGAATTTTTCTGAATGTTGCACTAGAAAACAGCAGAATAGGGTAAATATTACTTTCCTTTTGGAAAAAAGGCTAATGTTGCCTACATTGGGAAGGTATCCTGGTGGTGGATGTGCACGGATTGGGACACTTCCCAGAAAATGCTAAGGAGTATCTTTCATCAGAGCAGTTTTCATCACATTCTCAATTAGGGTAACTGCTGTCTGAGAATAAATTACAGTGCATTATCAGTTCTGAGTGCAAGTTTTAGGTATCAGTTTTTCTCAGATGTCATACAAGAGACAAATGGTTCTGTGTTTCATAAAGAGCTTCTCTTTTGAAAATCTGATTTTTAATTTTTTTTTCTTTTGCTAAATTAAATTTTTACATTCCTTGTCCTTCCTTTCTAGTGAGAGAAACCCCTGAACTTCTTTTGACTTGCAGTCAGAGAGTCACAAAATAATTAAGATAGAAGGGACCTCTGGAGGTTGTCTGGTGCAATATGCTTTTCAAAGCTACCTTTGAAGTTAGACCAGACTGTCCATGGCCATCTGCACTTGAGGACTGAATATTTCCAAACATTGAGAGTTCACATCCTCTCTGGGAAATCTACTCACTGTATTTGATTGGTGTTTTCCTTGATGTAACTTTTGATGAAAGCTATACTCCCATCCTATCACTGTGCACTTTTGAGGTATGTCTGGCTCCTCCTTCTTTATAGCTTCCTTTTTCCTTTTGTGTGGTTGGAGACTAGGTATTTCCTTAATCTTCCTTATCGTTAGGTAAACTAAGTAAAGCTAGTTCCCACAGCCTATCCCTAAAAGGGTTTCAACCCCTAATCATCTTAGTAACCCTCTGCTGAACTTTCCCTGTTTTAGTATCTACTAGGGAAGTCAAAGCTGGACAGGTTATTCCAGGTGTGGCCTTAAGAGTGTTACACGAAGGGGAATAATCACTCCCCTTGATCTGTCTGCTGGTCCCTTGTTAATGCAGCTCAATGTGCAGCAGGTCTTCCATCCTCCAGCAGCACTGTCCCATCCTTAACTCGTTGTCCATCTGGCTTCCCCAAATTCTTTTCTTCTAAGCTCCTTTCCAGCCAGGTAGCCATCACACTTCGTGGCTGCATGGGGTTGGTTCATGACAAGGACAGGACTTGGCATTTGTTCTTGGTGAACATCATGAGCTTTTGGTTTGTCCATTTATGCAGCCTGCCAAGACTCCTCTGAAAGGCAGTCCTGCACTCCTCTCTGTTGACCACACTGTGTTTTTTTGTGTTCTCTCCACCCTTGTCTAGGCTGCGTTCTGTCCCTAGGTCCAAGTGATTCTTAAAATCTTGAAAGAGTATTGTACTCCTATTAGCACCTAAGCAAGACCAGTCACAACTGGTGAGTCACCACCTGGAATTCAAATCATTGATCAGAGTCTGATGGTTCAGAAAATTTTCTAACCACCTGGGTAGTCCACCCATCCAGTTGGTACCTCCCAGTTTGGCTATATTACTCACAACCAGGTTAAAAGTCTTACTAAACTCCAGGTAACTGTTGCCCACTGCTCTTCCCTTGCTCACAGAGTCTGATGGCTGAAGGCAATTAGGTTAGTCAGGCATTATTTGTCCTTGGAAAGTTCACGCTGGCTATTCTTGTTCATCACCCTCTTTCTCTTGCTCTCAGTGAGAGCTAGCTTCATATTAATTTCATTAATATCTTTACTGGAGGAAGATAAGAGGTTCATAACACTGTTAGATATTTTCTGATCAGAATGTATATATTTTGCTTATGATGTAAATAAACATGTAAGGTGAGGAACATTTGAAAGTCTGACCTATAAAGCCATTTGTCACTTGATCTAATGCTCAAAAAGCAAAAACAGATGAAGAAGCTCTGTCAGGGTGAATGAAATTACACATACATGCAAATTAATAAGCTGCAAAGCGAAGCTTGAAGACTTTTCTGAGGGAAGTTCATGAGCAAAAGAACCTGAGCAGGCTGAGGAAGCTCAGTTTTGTTTTGGTAACTGCTGTACAAAGTGCACTCCCAACAGCGGCCAAGCTGTGAACATTTTAAAGATATCAGTAATGTAGATTGGCTGCAAATCAAACCATATCATCGCTCATTACCTTTACTAAATCACTGAGACATGTGCTAAATAAATCTGTTGCTGGCAGTAGATAATTTATGAGGCAGAGGGAAGAAGGCTAATAGGACTAAATCCCCTTCGTGCAACTGCCCAGTATAATCTGTCATCACTAAGTGGAGGAGAAGCTGTGTAAGTCCTTCCCTAGTCAGCACTGAAATCATGCCCAGACCTGTCTGACACACATCTTTAGGCATCCTTCTTGTCTTTTGTCATAAAGAAAACAGATTATTTCTGATGATTTTTACGTCTTCATGTGGGTAATTAGTAGTCATCAATAATTTTGTTCTAACCTTAGAAATTAAGCCTTAGATTAATAGCAGCACACCCAATATTTTATATATTTTTGTGGTCTCCATCTATTTGAACCTCTCATCTGAAAAATGCCATCCTCTACAGAAGAATTCGTGACAAAATATAAATGCATTACAAGTTTAAAAGTTACAAGATTTGCTCAGGTTAATAGCTGAATGAAATAACAGACATCTGTTGACTTTCTGCAACTTCACACCTTTCATCCTTCCTCTAACTTGATGCTCCTTCTAAAGATGAAAAGAGTTAGAAAATGTTGGAGGAGGAATGACTAAACTGTTTTGCCATTTTGTTATGTGATTGTATTTGCCCACTGACAAGTAGAATACAGAGTACTAGGTTTGTTGGAACTGCTAAAGAATGTGTGAATACATTTTCTTTTGTTGTTTTGGATTTTTAGAGAAGAGTTTAATGTGGTAGGACATGTGAAAGTTCTGTATTGTATCTGAATGGGATGTTTTAATTCATGTGTTTGCCTTTACATACTTATAAAACTCTATTTGACTGTATGGTCTAACAAGGTTAGTTTAGGAGGGCCTGGGTTTATTAAAGTTTTTTATACTGTCAAACACTTTGGACATATACATTATCTTTTGATGGACTGAAGCTATGGCTTATCCGTATCTTTTATTGCCAGAAGGTCTGAGAACTCAGTACGGAATCCAACTAAGGACTTACAAATCCAACACAGGATTTTGGTGGACCTGAAGCATCTAATCAAAATACCACCCAGACCCCTTCTGTTTGGTGGACACCCAACAGCATCAGGACTTGACTTTACACAGCACTTTCTTGTACTACTTGGCCCTTCCAGAAGTGCCTCCAGTCCTGTTCTTGAGCCCATACAAGGCTCTCTCACACTAAACAGGCAGGTGCCTAAGCCTAACAGGGGTTCAAAGAACAATGTGAGGGCAGTTTTCAAGCCTGCACATCTGTGCAGAGTGAGGGACAAAATGCATAGGCCTCCAGGCTGATAATTTCAGCATGCAACAGAAAGTGAGAAGGTGAATTTTGGTGCTTCCCAAGCTGGCTCCTGTAAAATCCCATGGCTATTGAATTTGACAGAGATGACAGGAGTAGCTGTGCTGATCAGGTCTGGAAAGGCAGTTGTTCTGGCTTCCCAGTGGCCCGGGTGCTGTCAGGACTCTGCTGTCATGCAAAGCAGAGGCTTTTTCTGATTGTCCACCGACAAAATAGCACATTCCATTTAGTCATTTGAATGAAAAATATCAGCACAAACCTTCACAAGAGTAGCTGGGGATGCAGTCCCTGAGCAGTTGAATGTGCAGCCTGGCAGTTGGATGTGCAGCCTGTGCCGAATATGTCAGGCTGAGGGCAGGGGCAGCGCTGAATGTACTCCTGTGCTCAGGGTTTCTGCTGCCAGCCCTGGCAGAGCCCGGCTCAGTGTGCGGAGGTCATGTTTCCAAGTCTTCCTGCAGCAGCTGGGTACCACAGACCTGCTGGTCAGGGTACTTAAAATCTACCCCACCAATTTTTTTTTTTTTCTTTTACCTGAATGGATGAAGCCTTTATGACCTTTGAGAGTTTAAATTGCTCCATCCAGTAAACTTCTGTTTATGTGAGAACATTAAGGACTTTTAATTATAAATCAAAATTGCCACAGGTTAATGGTACCACAGATGGAGATGAGGAAGCTTTGATGTTTCATGCGTAGGGATAATCCTGATTCAGCAGCTGGTGGTGTCAAAGACACATTTACATTAACTTCAATATATTAAATATCCTTTCTTGTAATTTTCCTAAAGGTTATCTGAGTAACTTGAGAGGCTGTTTGCTTTTCTTTCTCTTTCTGTAAAGCTGTTTGCTCTCTGCCCATTAAGAGTCATATCCATTTATTTAAAGCATGTCCACACAGAGATACCAACAGCCTTCGTTTGTGTTACTCAAAACTAGGTAAAAACTTAAGACTTCCCTCACAGAGAACCATGTATTGTAGTTACATTACAGCATTACCTGACTTCATGAGCGTATTTTTAATATTGTGACCATGGTTTAAGTGATGAGTAACGATTACTGCAATTGAATGCAGTCTTGTTGCACGAATTTTAAATCTGAGAATATTAAATACTTTATATATTTGCTAAATTATCCCTTGTAATTCTTTGGAACAAACTAAGCAGAAGACTGTTTTCCAAATACAATTATTACAATCGTAATAATCAAAGAATTAGTGCAGGTGTGTTATAAAAAAATGAGTTAGGCATGGGAACTTTTAACTGATGTTACACCAAAACAGAGAGATGATACAAAAAAAATTCAAAAAATGTTAAAAAAAAAAAAAAGAGAGAGGGTATTGACAGGTGTCACTGAACTCCTTGGTACCACTGTTACCTTCCTTGCTTCATTTGATGCTAAAATAAAGTGTATTTGACTGTATGTGGACCTTTGAATATGATCCCATCCTAAGTAATGCAACTGAGTTGGCACTGTCATTCTGTTAGCAATAGCAGAGCTATGGCAACACCTCTCCCAAGTCATGAGATGACCTTACAGATTGTGGGATTATTTTTGAAGAATAGGCTTTTTCTACCATTACTCTTTTCTTTCTCACCTGTGGCATTACAAGACTGAGTCCAGCTGCAGACAGACATTTTACTATTTACAGGTAAACCCCATGCAAGCTGACGGCAGCAGAGTTTTGTATAGAGAGGGTGGCCAGGTCAAACACCAATGATTGAGCTACATACACCTTGTGTTAATTTATCATATGCCTTGTGATAATTTACTAATGAAGACTGAAATACTGGCTAAAACCACAGTGATTATTTTCCTGACCACACAAAACAGTGGTGGTTTGAAAAATAAAAGCTAGACATGATTCCAGTATGGGGGAACTGGAATAGTTTATTGAACACGAGAACACGATTTTAAAGGTATCTGAGGTTGGACATGTTAATGAAGGGGACGAGTTATGTTAATTATGGAATTACACAAGTTTTTACTGCAATTTCTAAATAGTTAATTTTTCTTCTAGTAGGATTACATAGGGGATAGAGGGATTACAGGGGTTTAGACATGGTTTGATACAATCATCTCAAAAGTCTTTTCTGATTTCTGCTGGAGCCAGGCTTGATCCATAAGGTAGCACTTCAACAGGTCTTGTGAGAAGGGTCCAGCTCCTTCCGATCACGAGGTTTTTGTCAGCCCTTGTTTTCCTTTGCTGAAAGCTGGGTTTGGGCTCCCACACAAAACAGTGCAACAATTATGATTTGGGAAAGATTTTATTTGTTTTGATCAGGGAAAAGCATGGGGTCTTCCTCCATGGATGGAGGTCTGGAGTGCTCCCAATGTCTTCAATCTCTTAGGCAGGGTGAGTGAAGGGTGGGTACTGGATAATAAGGGAAATGTACCCCAAGTCATGTACCCAATGTGTCCTTAAGGACACTGTGTGAAAGGTCTCAGCCACTGACAAAAACCTGGGATGGGGCAGAATGATGGGGAAGAAGAAGAGGGAGGGAGACAACCAACTTGACTGAGAGATGCACACACATAAATCTGAAACCAGGATAAATATTAAAATCACTCAGTTTAAATTAGGAGCAAACCAACAGTGAATGAAAGGGAGAGGGTATGATTCATTGTGGATGAGGCCATGTACTGACAGAGGTGTGGATGACTCAGCCAAGTACATGACTAAGGTGCTGGGAACTCTGACACTGACTCTTCACCACGATTCTGGGCGAGTCCTAGCTTTTCTTTGGGTCATGTCGGACCTCTGAGTAAGCAGGTTGAATTCCCATCACAATCAATGCAGTTGTATTTACAGATGTTGGCTTTATATGTCACAGACTGCTTTATTTCATACATCTGTAAATGTCTGGTTTGTTTGAAGAGATGCCAGAATATCTGCTTTTATTAAGAATTTTAATCTGGAAATGCCAAGTCCAGAAAAGAGTGAGAGGGAATCACCCAAGTAAGTGTCCCTATGAGAACTAGCTACAGGACCCTTAATCCTTGTTAAGATCACTTATCTTGTTTTCAAGTATACTGAGCATCAGTTCTCTGCTCTGAAGTGAAGTGCCTCAGGCATTTCTGTAAATCAGACCACATGCTCCCCTTCTGGGATGTTAAGAGGTTATTAAGCTCCACTGGGTAGTCTCAGATCAACCAGCTTTAATTAGTTAGTTCCTTTGAACATGGAAATTAATTTTCTTTTGGTTTACTCTTTTGGATGACTTTTCTAACTTCTGATGATAAACTACAATTTTTTTTTTTTCCCAAATAGCAGTTTCCCTTCTGAGGATTATTCTACTTATACATATTGCCCTTGGGCATCTGAATCTGTCTGGATGTCCAAGACAACATTGATCCCAGCAGAAACCTAAATCTCTATATACATTGCAGAGCTCACCAGTGAGACTATTCACTGAATTTCTAGGATAGTGATAGTGCTGCTATCTCATTTTCCAAAGCCAACATTTATTTGTTTGTGCCAGCCAGAGCATTTCCATGTAATGAATTCCCTTCAGTAACTGGTACTGGAAAGAAACAAAATTCTCAGTCTCTCCAGCTACTTACCTATATCATACAACTTCTGGGACCTAAATTTCATTGGCAATGGTGGGCATGGTTCCTGGTATGTGGCTCTATTTGGATTGTGACCATTCAGGCGGTGGTGAAGATAACTAGGTAACCTCCAGTCCTCCATTCTCAGATATATGATTAGCTCAAATTAGCAGGTTTTTTGTTGTTATTGTTGTTGTTGTTGTTTTGGTTTGGTTTGGTTTTAGTGCATATTTCAGCCTAAATAATACAAATAAGAAAATTCCTAGTTTCCCACACCTAACTGAATTAGATATAATAACTTCCCAATCCGGGACAGAATTAATTAGCATCTGAACTTTTCTGTCTTGCATAAATAGGAGCAAACATGTTACCTTGAGAAAATAAAGTGAAAAAAAAAAACCCCAAACCTAAAAAGAAAGCAAATAAACTCAAACTATAACAAGTTAGTGTGCTTTTCAAAGTTATGAGCGGTAGAGTAAGATGACTGTATTCCCAGAAACTAGGTTCACAAAGCTATAAGAATGCTGCCACGAAGATGACTAAGTGCTATCTCAGTGTGTGAACACCACACAATAGTAATTCCCAAACTGACCATCAAGGAAAAAGGATATCAGAAAGGAGGCAGCTTGGCAAAATAAGAAAGCATGTAAAGCATTGAGCTGATATATTTGAGTCAACGAAATACCAAACACAGCTGACTACCATGCCCAAGAGACTATCAGGAGTCTGGACAGTTCTGGTGATTCACTCTGCGTATATAGAGGGTCAGCTTAGGTGGAGATCCAAGAATGCTAATGTCTCCCCATCTTTTTTTTTAATATTAAGATTTGCTATTTTTTATTGCCTACTGCCTTCCTTTTACACTGTGTAAACTCCTAAAGACAGTAACAGTTTATACTTTACCTCCATAAAATTTTTCTCGTTCAAAAAAATTCCTGACTTACACAGACATTAGCATATGCAGTGTTAACATGAACTGAACTGCTGCATTTTCAAAGCATTTGTCATATCACAAAGTACAAGAAAGTGAAATATTTGTAACATTCACTTTAAAAACAAATAAGACTTGGCCTCTTTCAAGTTAAATAAAAACCTGAAATTCAGTCCAGACTGTCTCAGATTTGCAGTCCTTATTTGTTTACAATGAATAAGCACTACTTCTTGGAAAGCTTCAAAGAGAATAGTGTTTCTAAGATTCATACAGTAATTAATGGCTTTTGGGCAATAGCACATGAGTGCTATTATCTGGTTTTATGAAGTTTAATTGGAAATCAAGAAAGACTCGGAATTTTTGGCTGATTTTTGAACTTCAGGGTTTTTTTCAATAAATTTCACATTCACATCAATCAGAAAAACAGCTGGATTACTGTGGAAAAAGCACTATGTGTATTTGTAGGTAATGTGGTGCTGCATGAAATGAAAAAGTAATTATAATATTTTTTTCTTCTAAAACCACCAGTAAGGAGACCAAATTGTTTGCACAGATTGTATGTAAACATATTCAGGTTACATTTATCACTGCTTGCTTCATGTTGAAAATAATTTTGTGCTGCAGAAAAACACATTTTTTAATGTGTTACATACCAAAACCTGTCAGTTCTTCAGAGAGAAAAGAGTGAGATTTTCTAAAGGATGGAAAGTTCTACCCTAGCTGTTCCACTGCAGCCTGCAAAATCCCTGATATATATCCTGACATATTCCCTGACATCCAGTGTGACATCCAGAAGTGAGCCAATGCTGAATATGTTAAAAATCCTGCCCAGCTGTGCACAGTTGTGGTTCTGACACACAGACAGCATCCCTTGTATTGATGGAAAGAGTGAAGAGGTCACCAGTGTGTTACAGGTTTGTTTGTGTAGATATTTTAAGAGCATAAGAAATACTGCTGTCACACAAGGAAATTAGTTGTGTCATTTTACCTTGTAATATTATTCATTAACATTGAACATTTCTGGCAAGAAATGCTTCATGACTGGGTTTTTTTTACTGGTAATCTTTCAAGACAGTGCTTCACACCTCCAGATGCTCTGGGAGTAGCGTCTTTTACAAATCTCTCAGCTCTCCAGATAATTATCTTACTGCATAGGCATAAATGCACTAAGCTTAGGTATTGGAAAAATTGGAAAAAATCAACAAGATCAACAAATCAGCCAACCAAATTAAAACTTCTATATTCATCTAATGCAAGACTGATCGATTTTGGGTGATTTGGGGGACCCATAAGAATATCACAGCTTGAAGACAACTCTAGTAATGAAGTTCTTGAAATGAATGCATGAGTCTGAAATAGTCTATACACACCCTTTACTCTAGAAAGTACTTTGAAGTATGAAAGAGTGACATATAAACTCATGATCTGGAGGCAGGAACACCTTGAATTCGTATTGCCTTTGTCACTGCTACAGCACTCCTGTCGTTACAGAGCAGAGCCAGCCCACCAAAATTTGGGGCTAACTAAGAGCAGCAGAAGGAATGGCGCTTACATTAGGCATAAAAGAAATCACACATCCTTGAAAGAAGAGATGAGTGATCATAAAGCAAACTGGAGAAAGATCTCCAGCAGGTCCCACACGTAAAGCCCTTTCTCCTCTCAGGACCCCTTATCTTCTCTTCCTGAAGCCACGGCTGGGCTGGAGTCAGCCCCTACCAAAAACCATTTTCTGGCCTTTACTCTATAGAATGGCACCATGTCCAAAGTCCGTTTCCATAGTGGTGTCCATCCTGTCTGTCTCCTTGGATTGTACCTAGGATGTCCTTGGAGAGAAGGACACCTCAGAAGTCTTGGAAGTGATTCAACAGCACAGGGAACACTGGTAAAAGGGCCAGTGTTCAGGTCACTTTCTGGACCTCTTTAATATATTATTATATATATCTTAGTATATATCTTAGTATGTCCTGTAGATGATACAGAACAGTGTCTGGAGGTCTCATAATAGTGAAGGATATCCACACAACAGTTTTTACAATTTCTTAGTTGAATTATTTTTGACTTTAGAATCAAAAACAAGTAATTGCAGCTAAAAAGCTGGGGAAAATCCTTCACACTGATAATGGATTTAAATATTATTCAATTTTTAGAAAAAGTCCGAAGTCTAACAACCAATTTATATTACATGAGTTCCAGGGTGGACAGTGTCTTATTTTTGATGACAGTGAAATCTAATTTTAATATAATTTACTTGTTTATGTTACATCAAGCACTGTTCCCTCAGCATAATAAGAGTTTCTCTTCTGTAGCACATTGCTGTAGAAATGGCTCAGAGCAGAAAAATGCAAAGATACTTCTAACAGCCTCTGCATAAAATGATGAAGGTTATAACAGCTGTTTGTGTGCTTTGATTTTCTTCTTGTCTCGAAAAAGAAGAAAGGGAGAGCTAAATTTTGAAACTATTTAAACGCTGAAAGTCTGTTCTTGCCTTGCTGTTCAGCTCCACATCTCCTATTGAAGCTGGATTGTAAAATTTCAGTCCGACTTTTAAGTGACAAAAGCCCATGTTCTCCTGCGGTCAGGGTATTTACAATTCATACCCTGAGGCTTTTGTTATTTACCTATTCAGTGTGGGTGCAGAGGGAAACCAAAACTGTTCCAAATGGACACACACAGAGAGAATTACTATGAATTTATCAAAGTAGTTTTGATTCTAGAGGCTTTGAAATGAAATTAATTTGGGAAGTAGGGTAGGAAAACACAGGGGTCACATTTTTTTCAGGAAGCTTTTTAATGAAAATACAAAATTTTCTTTTGGCATTCAGTTTTAAAATTTTCCTTCCTTCTTGTTTCCTCTTCTTTCCCTTCTGTTTTCCTCCCTCCTCTTCTCTCTTGATAAAAAAAGGGTTGGAGAAAGAAGAAGCCAGAAATTTTGGCAAAAAGATTAAAGATGTTGACCTGGAACAAACTTGACCTGTTGACTGAATATTTTCAGTGGGTCTCTCTACTTCAGTTATGATTAGCTATATAATGAAAATTTTGTAAAAGACCTGCATATTCCTGTGAATGCCCATAAAATATGCTGTTCTCATGTGTTTGTTCAACTTTGGAAAATCATGTTACTCGTAGTGTGACAGAACTTTCCACTTGTAATGTCTGCTCCTTTTTTTTAATATGAATTTTTTCAAATCTCTGTTTTCAATGGGAGAAATTTCAATTTTCAAATGGCCAGGTAGTAGACAAAGTCATGAAACTTTCTGTTTCGTAGCAGTTCTCAAAAGCCAGGCTATTTCATACGAGACAGCAGATTGTGAGCTTCCTTGTTCCCATTCTTGATACTTTAGGGGTTTTTTTGACTTGATTTTATATTGAGGCCATCAATGGTTAATATTCTACTATTTCTGCTTCCAGCAAGAGACGTCATTTATTTGTCTGATGCTTTGTATTATTTGGCTTGGTAATTTATTAGTCAGCTTACTGTAGGTTTTAGTGTTATATAAATGCAATAAAGTTCAATTGGGTACCATTTCCTGTGCACTTTCTCATGCACGTTTATGAAAGGAAGTGCATCTCTTCGTAAGTGCAGAAACATCCCTTGATCAGGTAGACAGGACAGAAAGCCGCAAGTAAGCAGGCTGTAGATCCAGTAATTATAATTTCTCACTGATTTCACCCTTATGTACTTCCATAAATTACTTTGATTCTTCTCTTTCACTTGCTAGAAAATTAAAATGATCATATGTAGACTAGCCAAGCAAGAAGGTATTACTTTACACTCATTACTGTGACATATAACAGTTGCAGGATCTTCTATACTTAATTCAGTGATGGTGACATAGAGCACCAAAATGGAGCAATAGGAACGTTCATTGACTAGCATGGGGTAAACTGTGTAAAACCAGTGTAAAACAGTTCTGAATAAGGATTTGTCAATAACTAAAGGAGTTGCCATGTATGGAGCAATAGGTTGCCTTAGCAATCACGAAGCTTGCCTTGGATCCTAAATAAAGCTGTATCTGCCTGCGCCGTCACTTGAATACATTTGGGTTTCCAAGGGTACCTGAGACAGCTGTGAGATCAAGAGCCTCTCAGGTGCGGAGAGAGATTTTGTTTCACAGACAATGATAAAGTCGGTGCAGGAGAGGCATTGTGAGATAGTTAGATACACCTAGATAAGAGTTACTAAACCATTGTGCTCCCACTCTCCACTATTAAGTAACCTCTAGATCAGGAAGAATCCTCTTCACACACTTTACATGTCTGAAGAGTCATGTATCTTTGCTGCATCCATCCAGCCAGGCAGCCTTTTGGCCTCCTTCACTCCCGTGTCTGCCAAAAAAATCAAACCTACTTTATCCCCTTTGTGGTTAGTGGAAATACCTTCTCTTGTTAGGGTTTCAGGAGGTCAGCTGTCATTGAGAGGGAGTAGTCTTCTCAACCCTGCCACCTCTGGTTTGACCCTGGCTGCTCCTCCACTGCTATCGTCATTCCTGATTTCTCAACAGAGAAATAGGAGACTTTTAAAACAGTCTGTCGGCTTTGAGCTTCTTGGGATGAGAAAAGGCGAAGGAGCACATTCACCAGGGGTGCAGGGGCCTGCCAAATAATTCCAGGTATCTCACTGACAGCATAAAAACATAATCATGGACAATAAGTTTTAGATAATGTATCAATCCTTTGCCTGATGACCATCCTAAACACTGCTCATTTCAAGTCTGGAGTGCTTTACAGTGACACCATGTTCATTGACTTATTTCCATGCAACACTCAGGGAATTTCTCAAGAAAATACACATTTCATGGTCAGTGTGGAATCTGTTGTGAGTCTTTTGGTTTGAAAGTACACACATTGCTTAAAACAGACAAAGATAGCATTGGAAGAAAAAAGTGAATACTTAAAATTATTAACTGTCCTATTCCATTAGTCTGAGAAGACTCATGTTTACTGCTCACACCTCTAAACCTGGCATGATGTGTGGGATGAGAAGAAATGACATGCTCAGCTTAAGGAGTTTGCTGAAGGTGCTTCTGCATGCCTGTAAATTCATTAATCCAGAAAATAAATAGTATTTAACCTACCAAATAACAACATTTGATAGACTCTCTGATGTGTGGTAGCAAAATAAAAATTGATGGTTTCCACTGCATTTTTAAACCTCCTAAATCTGTGATTTAGGAGAAAACAACAGCCCAACAGTCCAAAATGTTAGACTGTGGATATGTTATAACATTTTGAAGAATTTCTCTTAATCTCAATGTTTACTTAGTCTTTATAGAACCTTGAGGGAGTTGATCTTTGGCTGGAAACAGTCCAGCTTGAAGCAGGAGTTTGGACTAAAGGTTCTATAGAGCTCTTTGCCAAGAAACATTTCTACAACTGAGATTTTTTGGTCCCAAAACCACTCAGAGCTGTGCCTCACTGTCACACACTGGTTGTGCCAGCTTTCCTACCTGTGAAGAGGAAATCAAACATTGACTCCCTACCCCACAGGGGCATGGGGAGGAGAAGTATGTTTACACAGTAGTATGAAAATATAAACTAGGTGTCACAGGACTATTGCTGAGTAGCAGCCTTTGGATTTTGGTGGGGCTCTGTGTGAGGAAAATCATTCTTCCCTTTCATACTCTGTACAAGACCCTGTGACAAATATGATTGAACTATTTATTTGTTTGGGCAAAAAGTGCCTTGCAAACTGAGAAGCTACTTGGACATTTCTTTCCAGCTGTTCTAAGGCCAATCCACAGATGACATGAAATAAAGTGGAGGGGATCCTACTGTGTGGGTGAAGTGCAAGTCCATGGGTGAAAACAAATCCAATTTTAAAGCAAGGTCTATCACACACCCACTGTGGATTTTGGAGAGCTCCTCCAGGCCTTCTGGAAGGAGCAGACTGAAATGCAAGGCATGTTTCAATAAAGCTGCAGGTGATGTGATATGTGTGCAAAGGTTTTTCAATACTGCTTAAGCAAAGAGAATTAAAATGTTTCTTTTCCCACAAGGCTTCCATTAGGAGGTATGCCCTGGGTGGTTCAGGGGGACCATGGAAGTTGAGGCCATGAGTGTCAGCTCAGTTCTCTGGCCCAGGGTAGAGCTACACAGAAAGCCCAGGAGCAAGAGTTTGGAGCTGAAAGTGTATTTCCAAGTTTTCTATTTTGAAACCTCGAACTGTGTTTACAGAACTCTGGTTAACTCTCTTAGATTTTTCAAAGTAACTGAACAAGCCCTTGAACTAACACATTGTATGCTTTATGCCTTTCAGGTGAGTGTTTTTCCATGTCCACAGCTCCAAATAAAGGACGTGAGGTTTGGCTCCGCAAGAGAGTTCTAGACAGGATATGGGGGTGAGATAGGTGCTTTTTTGAGAGCAATAGTTTCCAACAAGGAAGTTAGATGAACGTTCAGGAGGAGGAAAATTTAGTACCAGGTATGAGGAAACAGTGTTCTAATAAATTCCAGCCTTCAAACCCTCTTTGAGTCTGCCGTTTCTTATGATGGTTGTTTATTGCTTTTTAGACAAAAGGGAAGCTCATACCATAAATACATTCCTGGAGTCTCCTCAGCTAAAAGTAAGTTTCTCAGCCTTCTGTTCTAGTTCTTTCTTAAAGCAAGACAAGTCACAGGGATGATTAATTGTCTGTATTAAAAATTTCTTTTCCACTTGGATTATTTTTTTGCTAGAAGGGAAGAACATTGGCTTCACATACAGAATGGCTATAGAAACCTTGTATTTTATTTCACCCCCCCTTCTTGTCATTTATGTATATTGCAACAGCACCCACAGGCCTTAAGTGAAGAGAAGTCTCCATGGCACTAGACAGCGTACAAACATAGAGGAAGATTCTGAAGAGCTTACAATCAAATAAAGCAATATTATGGTGCCTTTTCTTTAGCTACAGGAGAAGAGACTAAGGACCCAATTAGATTAACATCATTCTTAGCCCCAATCTATGCGATTACTTTTGCAGTCTCTTCCTGACACTCTATCTCTTAGAGAGTACTTGCATTAAATAAACCATATTATGGATTACAAGACAATATCAACTATATTAATTCAAGTGGAAAAAAAATCAATATGAGAACTAAACAAAACATTGTGTTTGTCTCTGCGTTTTGATAAATCTAGTTATTTGCTCAGTCTTTTCTGTGTGTGAAAGCTGCTCGGTCATCCTAGGTTTTCCTCATGTATGTGTTCTTCCAGAAAAATTACAATTAACTAAGATCAGACAAAACAAGGTTCTTGGCTCCAATGATGCAGAAGTCATAGTAAATATTTTCAGAGTTATATGACTACTATTTTGCCTACATGTGCATCTGACCTGGTGTCAACATCACGAAAGCAATCCTAATGATGCATTTTGAATACCTCTCATAATAAAACAGGTTAATGGAATGAAGGACTGTTGGATGTCTGTGAAGAAGGCCACACTTTACTGTATTTCACAGTAAACTTACCTTTGAAGAACATATTGTAAAATCAGGGATGCATGGTTTTTGGCACACTGAACATATTAATGATGGCACCGTATAAAGAATGATTTTACCCCAGAGAACCCAATAACAGAAAAACCTGTTCTGTGTAAGTCAAGTGAAAGATGTGCCATACAGGCATTTTTATTATATGTATCCAGTAAAACTAAAATAAACAAAAAACTAAGTAGTAGCAAAATAGAATATGCCCTGAAGCTATGGTTAAATATATTTTCAGTTACGAGTATGGACCTTATAGTCCTAGTTCATAAACATTCAAGGTGTTATTAGCAACCTTTTACATCAATTAGGAAGAAATAGGTTGAAATAGATATAAAGACACATTCTGAACTTGATACATGTCGAATATTAATGCGAGAAATCTGTGTTACACCGAAAACTTAGGAGAACTGAGAATGAACAGATTCTGCCTTTCCCTAATTCTTCACAAATGAAAATTGAGGCTTTCAGGTCTTTGTTAAATTGACTGAAGTGGGAATAAAGGACCAGCAGTTCCCTTCATTTTTAACTAAAGGAGTTTAATTAAGCTTTAGGTTTTAATGTAATGCTTGCACATTCAGAGGTCCACCCTGTGCACAGTCTGCGATCTCCTTCAGAGGTGATGGAGAACCAGCAGAGACACATCCTACTCCTCTGTTCCTATCTGCAAACTCAACAATTGCCTGTTCTTTCCACACTAAAAGCCCCAAGTTTGTGATTGTGGCATGAGCAGAATGGCCACAGCTGTTGGTCAAGAGTGGAAATTCTTTCCACAGCAACACTGGGGACAACTGCCTAATGTTCCCATCCCTGCCAAAAATGACACAACCAGTGCGAAAAAACTGCCACAAGCAGCCTATTACTGCAAAGAAGAGGAGAGAGTGGACTGATAGGGTGGCAGGAAGTATCCTGACATGCTGAGGGAAGGAAGCACTGTGGGACCTCTACCCTTCCATAGGCAAGAGCAGCAATTTCTTGTGGCCCTGAGATCATCTGCTTGCATTACCTTGAACGTCACATGATGCTCAGGGCAGATACCTCTTTCACTGCCTCCTTGCAGATTTGCTGCTGTTCCTTTGAGCTTCCTCCTTTGTTCCATAATATTTGCAGCTGCTGCCACTGCTGCCCATATTGAACAAATACAAGGGACAGAGGGAAGCATGGCTAGGGAGGTGAAGAGGTGAGTGAATGGACTACAAGATACACTGCTGAAGCAGAAGAACATAGGGCCCAAATATTTTTTTTTTGTAATTCCTTGGCCAAAGAAAACTATTGTCTGTGATGTGTTGTCTAGACATATGCTATGAGGCTTAAGGGGGAAACTAGCTCCCCAAAGGCCCTGCTAGATAAGCTTATGTCCTACTTCTGCTATTCTCTAGGTGTTCCATTTCCAAATTTCCTATCTCCATGCCCACAGGAAGTGTTCTGGACTACAACTCACAAAGTTGTTTGCTAAGGCAGATGTCTCTGGATGTTAAGGCTATGCTTGGAGAAGAGTATGGTGACCTTAGGTTTATGTCTGTGATTGTCTAACAGCTGGTTTAGATCTTGTTTTCGTGATATCCCTCACTGGAATTTCTGGAGTGACATGATTCAGCAAATAATGACTTTTTTTTCTTGTGTATGAAAATAAATAAAGCAATATAGAGTTTCACTAGGGACTGAGCTTTATGCTGTTCAGCTTTGTGTTGTGAATCTGTTCCAGTTTTGCTACTGACTTCAATTCCTAGATCAGTCTAATATCAGAAGCAATACTACTCATTAGATTATTTAAAAAAAAATTATTATTCAGTTTAAAATTCACTTTTTAAATAGAATTTATTTGCAATATCAGGAGGATGTTAATAACTTACATATCTCAGTATAATGTCAAAGTGCTACCCGATTTATTGTTGTGGAAGAGTCAGGCCAAAGCTAATCAGTAGGCAACAAGGAATTTAATTCATTTGCAGGAAAATGTAAGCTTTAATTAAACAAGAAGTCAATGAATAGCTGCTAATTCACACACTCTGATTTTTTCAGTGTTTCTCTGCAAACCTAATGTATAGCTATTATAGGCCTTCTAGATGTAAATCACAAAATTATAGGAAACTTCATGGATAGGAAAGGATTTTGTACGTATGTCTACGTATGTGGCGTGAATATGCAACTAATAAATGATTATGTATGAAGTAGTCATTATGAACTTGATTTGTGTGTTGGACATCCTGAGCTAAGAAGCATATAAAATCTAGAGGCCAAATTCAAACCACAACACAAGAACACTTGGTTAAGTACAGGGCTCTTGGTGTACAGCCTAATCTCCCAGATTCAACACCTGGCGTTTACAGCAAGAATGAGTAACTTTAGGGCCCTAATACAGAAATCAGGGCATTGAGGAGGCATCTGCCCAGAGCTGGCCAGCAGAAAAGGTGCCAAATCATACCACCATACTCGTGTTAAATACAAAACCCTGGTGTCTAAAGCGGCTATAAAGTCCAAGAGCTTCCTCCTTGTGCGATGCAGACCATAACATTACCTTCTGTGGAAATGCAGAAATGCCTACAGGTGTTCTTTGGAAACACTACAGCAGGCCAGAAACACCTGCATCCATCATTTCTGTAACTGAAGACTGCCTAGGGATATCTGCCCTGTCAGTGGGCCCAAAGGCCTGCTGTCCTACATCTGAGGAGAACATCCTACAGCTGCCTGAGAGGCTGCCTTGGCCAGGGTATTTTCTGTGTACCTCCTGATGCCTGTAGTGCTGCCAAAAAAATGGCTCTTGTGTCCCGAAAGGAATGTTTGGAAGGAACCAAGTGAGCTTCTATAGGAAGTTGATGAATTCTACAGATGCTACAACTATCTTAGCAAGCCTTTTGTTTTTAAACAGGGGGCTACAAATAGGTGCTGCTGCTGATTTTGAGTAACCCCTTTTGGATTCCAGCTATTGACTTCAGCACATAAATTTTACATTTAAAAAGAAACATCTAGGGTCAGAGGAGTGCCTCAGGGGTCTGAACTACCCTTTTTATAGCTTTTTTTTTAATGTGACATATTATCAGTAGCTCTTACTTCTTAAATGTATTTAACACCCCATTCTCAGACACTTAATTGTTCTTGCAAATTTACCTTAGTCCCAAAAACCAGCATATTATTTTGGAATCCACTTGGGGAGAAGGGGAAACCATTTAGAACTGCTTGTGAAAATAAAATTAAAATATCCCTTTACTTTCGGTTGATGCTGCCAAATTTGAGGCAATTTCACTAATAATTCTGCTCTACCCAAAATTTCACATTTTCATAAATTATATGTCCTTTTGACCATGCACCACTGTTTATTCTTTCCTCGGCAAACTTAGGGAAATAAGTAAGACTGGTTCTGAAGTATGAAGATTGCAGCCTAAAGTAGAACAAAACACTAATTGCAACTCATCCTCTGCAGAGTTTTGGAAAGGAGATGGGATCAAATGTAAGGAACGTGGTGAAGATACTGTCAATCTGTTAACATCTTATAGAAATGGAGATTAAATGATAAGAATCAAGGGTAAAGGTTGTGACAGGTTTATTCAAGATGCTGATTTTTTTTTTAATTAAAAAAAAAAGAGAGAGATTGGAGAGATATTTCTAGTTGGAATAGTATAGAAAATTGAACCAGTGTAGCCATCGTCATCATCTTAATACAAAGCAATAGCTGTTAGCACAAAAGCTGCAAAAAATGAAAGGTTAGAAGCAAAAAAACCCACAAGACTTTATTTCTTGTAGAATCTGAAGTACAAAAAGCTTAAGAGTCTTATGAGGGCAAAGATTCAGAAGAATTTACTTAAGGTCATTCTGTGTGCAATAAAGTGTTTCAGTTCACAATGTTACATTCTTTCTAAGGGCTAAAATAACAGAATCCATGAGGAAAACTGGACGAGTTTGTCAGAGCTACCAGCGAAGCAAAAACCATCTGAGGGCAGGGGAACGTCTAGGAGAGCAGAGGCCACTTGCACGCTAAGAATGGCAGCACCAGGAACTTACAAATCTTGCAAAGGATTACTGGCTAATATATAAAATCAGGACGCTTATAACAAGGACCCTGGACTCTGTGTGATCAAATCAAATGCAAACAGTTTTTGCTATGTTTGAGGCTTAAAAAAGGGTAAAGATGCTGATACTTTTGATATATTACCAAACTTCCTTCCCATGTTAAATTTTCTTAAAAATTTGAAATGTATCTGCTGAAACAATAGTGATCTCTGATGGAATCAGTTCTGAATTTTGTCAAGAAACCTGTTCTCATTAAAGAATTTGCAATGAAAGGTTCAGCTCTATGTTGCCATGTTTTGGCATTTTTCAGTAAATAAATTTTGATGGCAAAGCTAGTCCATGTACTAGGAAAACTTAATAGATGAATGGCTACAAAATGTTTCTATTTGAATGGTTGTGGTCATTTTCCCAAACTATACTACTGTAGCAATTTTTGTAGATATGAATTGTCATGGTAGATGCACATAAATGTAATTTAAAAACGCACTTTTAAAAGATGCAAGAACATTCAGCTATTCAGAAACAACTTTGAAGCAATGAAAAAAAAACCCAAATCAAAGCAGTAACTGCCAGCTACTGCTAGATTCCTCATTACCATCTTCAGCTACTTCTATTATGAAAGTGTGAGGAATCCAAGTGGGTCTTTGAATAAGGAAATCAATACTATAGAGTTAAGCCTGTTTCATGAGCTGTTCCCAAGCAATTAATCCCTCTCCCCACACTGAAATCAGGAAAAGACATCTCTATGTGATCACAAAGCTAAAAAAAATTAGCTCTATTGAAAAAAAAAGCAGTAAGCTCAAAGAGAGTAAATACCTGCCCCTTGTATTTACTTAGTGTTCAATTAGTTTCTTACATCAGCTTTTGAGCAACTGACAAATAGGCAAATGCAACAGTCCACAAATACAACATGTACATAACAGATGTGAATATAGCTTGGAGTGTAGATGTGGTTTGTTTGTTTAAAATGGGTCAATAGCACCACTTTCCTGGTAAGATCAGTGAGAACCTTGTAAAAATGTTGATGGAGATGCACAGTATAGGTTTCCAGAGGCTGAGTATGCTGATGGTTATTGAGGAAGCAAAGTGACTACAATTTTTTTACTTTTTTTTTTTACAACTTAATTAATTTGAAAATTAGTACTTCTAAACAACACAGGGACCCTAAATGTTACCCGTGGTATAGAGTGGTATAGAGTAGCACAGAGCTCCAAAAAACAACTGTTGAGGCCCAGTGCATGAACAGGTTGGTCATGTCCACCAGAGGAAGAGCATTAGCTGGCACACCTCTTCTGCAAGCAGGAGAGATTCACAAAGGCCAAGGAGCAATAAGGAGAAATCTCCACAAAAGCTGTCACTTCTGCCAACTTTTCTAGAAAAGACAACAGAAATTGTTACGGTCATCAACCTGTTATGTCTTTTGGAGAAATTCCCTTTTATTATTGTTTATACCCTTTCCTCGGTGTTGATTATGCCACTCTGGCTTTACCACATATGTTCATAAATACTTCCAATGTCAAATCCATATTAACCCCAAATTATTAAGCCATTTCTTCTTTGGGAACTAATAATCTCCTCTATTACATTTCAAAAACCCCTCAAATCATGTAACTAAATGGTTAACTTTGAGGTATGGCAGCTGAATTTTACTGCTGCACCACAAGTTGCAGGATAATAATCCCCAAGTGTTTTGAGAGGAATGCCTGCCCCGTGACATTACTTGAGAGCATTGCCAGAACAAGAAGTGAGAGCAGTTTGTGCAAATGTGTCCCTGCTTGTGAAATATCCCTTCTGCCCTTCAGGCACCAGTTCTATTACAGCACACAAAGCTTCACTGCCTGCCTGGAAACATGATGGGAATCCCACCAGCTAAAATAAGCTTGCTTTAGTGCAAAAGTGAGGGAAACTGAACCTATAAGGGACAGAGATCTTTAACTAGTATAAAGGATTCAGTGACTCCATTTTGAACTGCCTTCGCTCAAAATTTGACATGTAGTCTTTTTAATTTTCAAGAAAAAATTACATGAAAAAAAGGTACAATGAAACTAAAAAAAAATTATACAGACATTGAAGAATAATAATAAATGGGAAGGGAGAAGCTGCAAAAGACGAAATCTAAATTCTGGGTATTTTGCAAGTGGTGACTTCCCTTCCCCTCCCTGCCCTTTGCTCCAAACACACAGGCTCAAACACCCTCCTCTTCACTTTCCCCAGGAGAAGTACAGATTTTGCAATACTTCCTTGCTCTAG
This sequence comes from Chiroxiphia lanceolata, assembly GCF_009829145.1. Taxonomy (NCBI): domain Eukaryota; kingdom Metazoa; phylum Chordata; class Aves; order Passeriformes; family Pipridae; genus Chiroxiphia; species Chiroxiphia lanceolata. The sequence continues at coordinate 30,157,618 of NC_045671.1, forward strand.
TGAATTCTTACTGACACAAACAGTCCCGCTAAGATCTCACAGATAAAAAGAAACTTTACACAATCAAAGGAGCAGGAGAGGCAAATGAGGTGAACTAAAAAACTGATTGGGAGTTTCTCTGCTCTGAGCGTCTGGGTACTTCATTTGCCAACTGGCCCATGTTCACCTTGTTTCTGAATGGTTTTCTGAACAGGGCTTTGATGGCTATTTGGACTCTGTAACTCCACAGATGACCTCATAAAAAATGCCACCTGACATTAACTAATGTGATGAGAGACACTAAACAATCCATAGAATGTGTTTTTAAACCTTTGGGATTTTGAACCACAGTCCTGACAAGACTCATCATGGAAAACCAGAAAAAAGTCCTTTGTTTCTGCCGATCAATATAGTCACACAATGTAATGTCACCATAGGTGTGCAGTGACCACAAGACCAGATGAACTCTGTCACTTTAGTGCAGAATTTATGGTATAGAATTTAAGGAAGCTTAAAATGGTAAAAAACAATCCAAAACCAAATTAAATCATCGAAGAGGCACTTCTTGATTTTCTCTAAGCAGGTAAATGCTGTTAATAAAAAAAGAAACAAACAAATGGATTGGCCAGACTACTGACACGCTAAACTTGCAGAAATTTGAAGAATTATATCTGTACCTGTTGATAATAATATTATTCACAAGAATTTTTTTAGATTGATTTTATTCAGCCAGATATTAAGTTTATGATATAATGGTATACGTACTTGCCCCGGTTTCTGGGCACTACATTTTCCCAAGGACATCCTGTTTAACAAAGGGTTGTGTAATGAATATCCATGTCTTTCCCAAACTACTTCTCAAAAATTTTAGTAGTTAAATTTACTCAAAATTTGTTATAAGAAAGCAACGAAAATAAAGGGTCTCATAGCTGAAGATGTTTTGTTTCCTAATCACTTAGTGAAGTGAAAATTTTTTTTGTTGTTATGAAGGAAGTTGGAAACTATCACATGCTCTTCCCAGACGTATAATAACTCTCTCCTGCCAGACACCCTTGGCAGTTCAGCTCATGAGAACCTACAGTGGGATTTCCTGAGGTTTAAAGATTTGGTAATCTTCACAAAGTCCTTCCTAAATTCTCTGAATTCTACAAATAGATAAAACTAATGTGCTAATCTCATCATATCCACTCCCCAAAAGATTTTTGGTATTTCCTGCGTTTTACTGGCCTGAAAATATTGTCATGGCAGCTTCCACCAAAGTTTTCGACAACATCTATGCCTAGCTCTTTCTGCAGCTACGAAATATAGGATAGCAAAATGACATTTTTCTCATTTTGGAAATTATTACCTATCATACTTCCATCCCTCTGGTTCCAACTCATGTAAAACACATGAATTTTGGAAAGCTCTTATCCAAAGCTAAGCTCTGCTTTGACCCTTTGCATCTGAATAAAGGTAACTCAGGCCAGGGAAAGCCTGGTGCTGATCAGTGATGGCTGTGGACTGTGGCTGAGCCCACTGTTGGCACACAGCACAGGGGTATGTGCTCCTCCAGCCAGAATGCTTCACAGCATGGGAACTTCACTTCTCAGTGCTCTGGAGAAGACAATCTCTTCTGAAAATCACTGGCTTGGAAGTGTGAAGATATTTCTTTTAAAATCAGCCCCCCAGTTCTCCTTGTCTTGTGGATTTATCACTACAAGACTAATCGATCTATGTCCTTGGCCTTACAGCTGTAGATGTACTTGATGATACCCAGGAAATAGGTGTTTGGGATAGGCGTTCTTTCCAGGGCTTAAAACAAACAACACGAAAATGCTTTATCCAAAAGTAACCCCTCCTAGCCTTAATTTCTATCCCTTCAAATCAGAAATTTCCATAATTTTTTAAATTTTTTAAAATTACTACTAAACTGATTTTGTTTCATCTGCACATAATCATGTTTTTAAAGCTGCAGGATTCAATCCTTGGTTCCTTTGTTGGAGATACAGAAGGTCTGTTTTTAATTTCTTTGCTGTATTTAGTGCCTTACAAACATGAATCATATCCCTCATCATTTGTCATGTAATTGTAAGGAGATCTAGCACGCCCTCATCCGTCTTTGCTGCATGATGCTTACATAACTTATACTATGCAAATGCAGAGAAAATCATGTCAGCAGCCAATACTGACAAGAAACAGTCATTCTGCATCAAAGAGTTGATCCACAACTTCTAGTTCCAAAAAATTCCATTTATTTTACTCTAGTTTATTCAGTCTAAAAAGATAAAAACAGTCATTTAGAATGACTGCAAGTATTAAAAACAACAGTTGTTCACCTCACTTTGTTGTTCATAAAAGGATATGGGTTGTTTCATAAAAATTAAGTAGTTATAACTAGTAGTTGTGATCTACAAAAAGTCTAAGAATTAAAGGATTAGTCCTGGCGTTCTTATGCACCCAGCTTCTGATACTGGGAATGAGTGCACAAGTTGCACTTACACAGCAATACCTGAATCTGTCCTGGGTGGTCCCAGATGCTTCCTTTAAAAACTTCGCTTAATTCAGGTTACGTGTAGATCTCAGTTGCCTTCACAGCACAAGTTACTTACTCTCTTTGTTGATGAAGCCATGGCCACTTCATTGTGCTGTCATGTTACTGAATGTTTCCAATACATATGGAAGTGCTAAAGCACTGCTGGTAGTACTTCTAGGACAGCCTGCAATCCCATACCTACCTATCCTGACCATACAAGTCAGGAAGCTGAAGAGTCACTGCCAGCTTCACACTCTTTTCCTTCTCTGACGCTGAACCACCAACCCTTTGCTCGCTATGCCACATTCTCAAGGGGAGTGAGAGGTAACAAATACTTCTCCAGGGTCAGTGTCCATCATCTCTCGTGGGTTTAAGTTCCATAGACCGTGATATTCCCCACTGCAAAACAAAGGCTCTAACACTTTGCCTTTTTATAAAATATTAAAGGCACTGTGACCAATCTTTTTAGATTAGCCTTTTTTGGGGTTTAGAGCAAAGGTATTGCCTTTGGAGTAGATTCTTGACTTGTAATCCCAAGCAGTGAGAGCTCTTGACCTGGCCCAGAGCAAGAAAGTGCTTTCAGCATCCATCAGGCAGCATATGCTCATCCTTTCCCATCTCCCATACTTTTGTTTTAGCAATAAAACAGCTTTTGAAAGCACATTTGGACATGTAACCCTAGAATAAATAGAATGTAATACTGTTTCAAAAGACTGGCCTAAGTATCGGTGTTGACAACGTCTGACTGGCCCTGTAAATTCTGAAGAAAATGTGGGCTTTTTTTGTTTGGAATCATTTCATGCATTTTACTTTAAACTATGCCGAGGTAAAGAAATTTCTACAACACAAAGCTGAAACCTACAGGGATAGTGTCTTGTTATTCATTCTGATGCCTTACCGTAAATAATTAACATATTTTAATGGTTTAAAAAGAATGCAGAAGCATCAGTTTTCATTCATCTGTAATAATAAAGGAGGAGGAGGAGTGCACTGACAGGAGGATATGAGATAGTACGAATTAAAGTTAATAAATAATGCCTACAGTGTTAGTCATCAGTTTTGCCTTGCACATCCCATATGCTGCACACTGTAAACTTTTACAATTGTTTTGAAATGGGCTTGTTTTGTATGGAAAAAAAAATTGCGACTTGTATTTAAGCAGATAGAACTCACTTCACATGGGAGTTATAGAGAGGGAAATAAATCTAAACATTATTTTGTCTCACAGTGTCTCTTTCCCCTATTTTTATTTAATGTGATATGATTAATAAATATTTGATGGATTATGACTCAGTAATTGTCATTTTTTTGGCTCTGGGGGGAACTTTAAGTGTTGATGAAAATGATATATAGTCTCTCTGGAACAAGTAGGACAAGTACTGTGTATCTGAAGGCCAGATTCTTGGTCTGTCAAAATAAATCACAAAACCTCAGTTATAGTCAAAGATTAAAAGAGGAAAACCGTTGGGAAATCTAGGTTCAAATTTTCACAGTGCTGTTAAACTGGTAGATTTTTTTTTTACTTTTCTTTAGCTCTTCACTTGCTGATACTGCAGAAGCAATAAATTCTGTAAACTACAAAGGTGTATCCAACAATATGAAAATTACTTAAAGTGACCATGGCATTTTTCATGATTGTTTTCAAACTTCCTCTTGCCTAAGAAACAATTTCTCCCCCCCCCCCCCCGACCACAGTGACGTTTTGACTGTAAACTACAGCAGGTCTGCTTCTATGTCTTCATTGCCTTCCCTGGATCATACACAACAGATGAGAATCAGCTCCAACCTGAAAAAGAATATAACCGCAAACTGCATGCATTGTATCAAGCCCTTTGTGATTTTTGGTGGGCTGTGCAGCAAGCATTGAATAGCAGCAGCTAGAATTGAGAGAGTGGAGGCTGATGCAGTCTGTTTCCAAAGTTTTATGGCAAAACACTTCATCTCTCTACAGAGTTCAGTCAGAAAACAGAGGAAGATACAAGAGGATGCATTTATTACCTATTTTGTTGCTTTCTTGTGCTCACTTCTGAGTCTCTTCCCCTTCCAAGAGATGTAGAAGTACTGCATGGGACAAGCGGATTACTTGAGCAACAGGCAACTGGGCATCTTTCCCAAACAGAAATTCTTGGTTTTCAGTGAAAATATTTTTGCCTCAAAGTTTTCAGTTTCCAAAATAACAAAGCACTGATGAAGCCTTTTCCCATACAACTGTGACCGTCTCACTAAGACAAACAAGACTAGAATTCAGTGAAAGTAGAGGAAGAATAATAATGTTAGAGGTATCAGCTCCAATGCACTTAAATATGATTTTTCTTTGATGTCATTTTTTGGGATTTGTTCTTTGAGAAGTGACAGTAATTAGCAGTGGAAAATATTTATTTTCAAGCACCTTATCTGTGTCCTTAAGACATGAAGTTATCCCTAAAAATGGGTGATTACTAGAAAAACATTTTGATTAATTTTTCCTGCAAACTGTGGCTGATACCCTGATACCATTGGAAGTGCTGGTCTTTGCATTTGCTTTCTATAAACAGATTCTTAAACCATTTGTCCTGTCCTACTTAGAGATGTGAATTTTAACACCTTCACACAGAGTAGTTGAATCTAGGGCCCTCCACTCCTTCCTACATGAATTCTTTAATGGCTATAGCATTACGTTATAGAGGAGTTAAAAAAAAAAAAAAAAAGAAGGAGACAAAACAAACACTTCTCCTTTTGCAACTACCACAAAAAAAAAGAGAAAAGAGAAAAAAATAAAAAAAGAAGATGGTTTCCCTCAACGCATTTTGGAGGGAGCCTGATCCCAGCAGTACATCTCAGGTCCCACCTAACAAAGCTGCCTGGGTTTCTGCCTGTGGGAAGCTCAGCAGAAAAAAGGCCAAATTTGGGATGTGGCTGGGTGCCATTTGGGATGAAAGTGGTGCCAGCCACCTCAGCCCTGTCAAGGTGCAAAGCAGTTCTGGACATGCTCAGAGGCACTACAGATGCTGAGTGGGTTGGATATAAAACCATGGGCTAGGGTTAGGGCACTTAAATTTTGCTGAAAATATATTTTAGGACCACAGAGCTTTCTGAGAGTGGCACAGAAGGAAAACAAAACGAAGATTTAACACTCATTTTCTCTAGCTTTTGACTAACACAAGACTGTACTATCAAATTTATTGGCTGTTTTTCTTGGCTTTATAAAACAAGTTGGATTGGTACACTGCTGCCAAATTCCTCATGAATAGGTGATGACATGAGTTGATTTGGAAAGTTTTGTATTAAGGGAAGGTGATTTTTCAAAATTAATTTCCTTGTGATCTTCTTGTCCCAGCCTCTGGGACCAGACAAAGGCCACTTCCATTCACTCTATTGCCTTTGGAAGCAGGCGAATACTTCAGTATTTCAGAAGAATTTGGCAAGCTCCAGAAGTTGCTTTTGTTCAGTCATTAAGCCTCTGGAGAAAACTTTTGTCCCTGGAAGCAGAGAGACAGACAGTTGTAATCAGATTAGGGAGAATGTCCTTAGTATTGATTAAGTGCACAATATTTTTGAATTGTCTGTTTAGCCTTTGCACGGTGGGACCTTATATAAGAAGGTACTTCATGATACAGGACAACTGGTAAATTTGTAGCCTTTGGCATCAATTTCATGTGTCATTATCCACTTCTCTCTTCATGAAACTAAACAATCTGTTCAGTTTACATCACCTGGAAGTCCCCTTTGGCTGATTTTGTTCTTTTTGGTGAGCTGAACTCTTGAGTTTTGGGTGGCATTAGCAGGTGATGCAGAACAGCTGCAGCACCCTGATGACACCAGCTAAGCATTGCCTTTACAACCAGCAGCAGTAAAGCAGCACAGAGAATGACAGTCTTTTCACCACTCCAGCCTTCTCACACAAGGTAGAAGAATGGAAACAATAAAAGGAGCCATAAAATCCCACCTATTACAAGGAGGATATGTTAGTGCAAGCCGTATGGAAGTCTGCCATGAGCCACCCTGTCAGTGGAGAGCTCTCAAGCCAGGCAAAAGGTGTATGCAGTGAATCCTGGGGCAATGTATGACAGAGGCAGGGTGAATGCACAAAACACCACAGAAACCCTGGGCTATCTTGAAACCTATAAGGCAAAGCAAGGAGGGAGAACAGCCCCAGTCAGGAGAGACAAATGATGCCTAAAGCATGTTAGCTGTGCAGAATACACATAAAACTTCTCCAAAGAAAGCCATCCATTATATAGCAAGTTAAAAAACTGAGGCTGGGGGGTGGAGGGGAGAAATAAAACACCTAAATGACTGAGGATGACCTCTGACCTAAGAGAGGTTTGGATCAGATCATCAGAAGGTATTACTTGGAAGGGATCACAGAAGTCAGCAGCACAGTATGGACTAACGTGATCAGAGAGTTTGATTTCACATGTAGATTGCACAAATATGGCCATGAAAGAGGGGTAAATTACCCTGTAGCTGCTAAGGGGTAATAGCATAAGTGATAACTGTGAAACAGAAGTTACTCTGTGCATTCACACTCCCAGCATATTTTACTTGTCTTTTTTGGACTCATACATACAAGGCAGTCCTGTTTTCAGGGACATCCTCTCACCTGGGTGTCAGAAGCATGTAAGATTTTTATTTCTTTCAAGGTCAAAACTATGTTCAAGGGATGTGCTGTGCTTTTAAAAGAAATTAGCAGAGAGGAATAGAACAACAGGCAAGCCGAAGCTAACGCATGTCTGGCAGAGGCACTATAAAGAGTTGTGTTGGGCAGTGGTAGCAGTCCAAGAGAAGGGGTATTTATCCCAAACTTACAAGTAAATTGCAATGTTTTGTGCTCTTCTTCTGTTGGATGGGAGTGGGAATCACCAGGAGAAAAAAGAGAAATTCTGTTTAAAGAAATTATGGAGTTATTTCAAGCAGTTGCTGGTCATGGAAAAACAGAGAATAAGGACCTACCTGTCTGCAAACACTGTCCTGGTTAGTAATCAGGGATGGGTGAAAATGAGAGGCTTTGGGGACCCTCTCAGAACAGGAGAAAGAGCAGCAAAACCTTCAGTGCCCAAACTTTGTGACAGGCATGCCAGCATAGCAAGTAGCTTCCTCACTGGCATACAAGGACGCTATGATTACTGCTTTTGAACAGATACTGGAACAAAATTTCTAGTTCAGACCTGCTCCCATACTGCGTATTCAAGCCTGAAGGTATTATTTGTTTTAATTATATAAAATACTTTGCAAAACAGAATGTAAAAGATGGTATACAAATGACTCACAGAACAGCGTTCAAATGACCATCTTGTTTTGATGGATTGAAAGAAAAAGAAAGTTTATTTCGGATAACACTGAGAAGAGCTATTTTTCAATTTCAGGGAAATAAGATGTGACTGCATTTTATTTCAGTACTCTTTTAAAAACCAGTGTAAGGATTACAGACTTAATCCAGATCCAAAGAAAGTTATCTCTATGATTCCTACGACTCCTATCCTCATTCACATGTTTAGGGGAAGTTGTCAGGTCAGCACTATGGAGCATGGTGGAGGAATACACCATATTGTGCCAAAGATGATTTTCAGATGGCACACAGTAATTTTGCTTAGTAAATTGTCCTGAACTCAGGAGAAATGCTTTTCTGAGTTGCTAAATGTCTGTTGCAGAACAGAGATCCTTCTCATAGCTGCTTTATTTTAATAAACAATGTTTAAGGGGACACCAAAAATGTCAAGACTTCGTTTTCCTGGGTACTTCTCTTCAATCATGGTACGTCATGTTCATATCAAGCTTGGAAAGTGCACTGCTTACAATTTTGGTTTGGGAATTAGTGTGCTGAAAAACTTTATACCCAGTACTTTTAAAAACAGAATCTTAAGGAGTGGAGGAGTTGATAAAAATAACTTTTTGGGCTGTCCCAAACCTCCCCCAAGAGGAGATTGCTGTAGGAAAGGTCTAGGTCCATATTTAGATGAACCATAAATTACATACTATATCTAATAGTTAGATGGGGAGAAATCCAGAAAAATGTAACCTTTTGACCTTTCCTTCCCCAGACAGCTAAAGTTCTCAAGAAAGCATGAACTATTATAAATATTAGTCACTCCCCCTAGAGCCTAATTTGCTACTCAAAATCCTGTTCCAGAACTTACTTTTTGTTCATGAAAGAGAACATACAGCACTTTGAGATCAGTACTTAAGGGAATGTATTCATCAGTCTGAAAAACAGTTCTTACTATAGGTGATCATGTTCAGAGGTAGAAGAGATGGCTTAATTTTTAATCTAGACGTTGACCCAAGAAACGGAGTAGCCAGTTATTACCAGCAATAAAGTGCAAAGACAGAATAAATCCTCTTCCAACCTCATGATTTTATTCTGAGTTCATAAAAGGAGCTTGGTGGGAAAGGAGCAAAGGGAGGCAATATCAATTGTGATGTAGTATTCTTTTAAATCAAATTGAACTATGCAGTACAGACTACATTTGTGAAGCCTTAAGTTAGAATTAACATTGCTCTTGCTGACTGTTCTCACTTGCATAAAAATCAATGAGAAAATTCACATCAGCCACATGAGGGTACAAGTTGTGGGATGATGTCCCTCATGACTTGACTGTGATGCTGACCCTTGACAGTACAGCACAGGCATGCCCAGACAAGCGGGAAAATATTTCCCCAGCCCAAGTGGCACTAGCACAAGGGCAGCAGTCTGCATCGTGTACATTTTGGAGGACATTTCTCAGAGCACTTGAATCGGCAGCATGTAGGCTGCCTTTTTATGAACTACAGATCTTATTAATAGGGAGGGACTTGTCTTAACCCAGGTCTAGCAGAGTTTGTTCAAACAAAGCTGGCCACGTAACATATACCAGATGCTAGACTATAAACATGCACATATTTCATCCAGATAATTTTACAGCTTAAACATATATCCTCCTCCTTTACATTCTGCATTTTTTCATTTAGACACTGCATACACATCCCCCCACTACATTTTCCATCTGTACATTTACCTCACTTACTTGTGTCTGTGCAATCTTGTATTCACTATCAGGATTAGTGTTACACTAGTGAAGTTGGCTGTATTTTTGTTCTTAGAATCATATGAAAGTATTTCCTTCTAATGAAAATAGAAATCAAATTAACTGCTTTTTAAATTTGCTCTGATCTACTTCTGTAGCAAGTTACAGGTATAGCACAAGAGTGGTTATGTGTCACTTGAAAACACTCAGATGGTTGTTTTCTCAATGAACTGACCCCTTCAAAGATGCAACAAGTCACCTCATTGACTGAAGTGTCCCATTTCTTGGAAAGAGTGTAGTCATAGCTCTCTCAGAGAAGTAGATTCTGTCAACCTGCTGTCAATTAACTATTTCCTATACAGTTAAAAATATTTTAACTATTCTTGGAAAGAAACTGTTGGGAAAAATATTTAATAAATGGTCATTCAAATAAAGTGGAAAGCTACTAGCATGCATTTTTTTATTGTTTGAAATAACTTAACTTGTCAAGGGAATTGGCAAAGAACTTGAGCAATATTTATCTTCAGGGAGTAATGCATAATAAAGCCATTCCACATTTTTTGTTGCTTGGCTTTTTTTTTTTTTTTAATAATTGTAAATGCTCAAATGTAAACTTCCCCTAATATTTAGTCCTAAATTTATATTGCTGAAACTGAGATGCAGGTTGCTACACTAAAAGATGTAGCCAAATCTGAACCCGATAAGAGTTATTGAAAACACTTGAATTTTAAATGCTTTTGAAGATGGAAACGATGATTCATGTGTTTGTTGTTGACTCAAGATGATGACTTTAAAGGTATTTTGATTCAATGTTGGGAAGAAATTAACTCATTATTTTTCATATCCTCCCCTGTAGATTCCAGGGGAAAAACTCCACATTTCTTCTCCCATGAAGGAAAATCACTGCTTTCAACTATTAAAATATTGGATGCATAGATACCAGGAATTTCTGAATACAGCATGTTTGCCCTAATCCTAAGAATGATCCAAAGACATGTGGAAACCAGCACTTAAAGCATTCAGAGAAAATACCCTGGAGCCATTTTTAACTGATGAATAACACCACATAGATTAGAAATGTCTTCAGAAAGTGTTCCATTCAAATGGGTGTAACTTGCAGGAGCACAGATGGACACAAGCCATGGGCAAAAGTAAGGAGTTAACTTTATATCTCATGACTAACAATGAACCACTCAAATCTGAATCCAAACATAGATTTTAAGACTCAGTTTCAGATGTTCAAGGTAGAGATCTTAGTTCAGTTACATTGGTGATGTAAATAATGTTCTTAAATTATCTTGCTTGAGGAGGTTTATATTGTTCAGCCTGCTCTTATCAAGTATGTCACTCCTTTCACTCAACCACCAGACAGCCAGCTGGACGGAGAGGTGTGCTGGATGGAGCACGCAGGGGAATGTGCAGCCTATGCTATTGCACTGTCTGAGGGACACAGGCACTTTTGGCTTAATGCATGTAATAGACACTCAGAAAAAGCAAATTATCTTTCAAAATGTATTTTTAAGAAATTTTATACATTTTAACAGACCAGTTTACATAAATGGGGTGACTTGGCTTACAAAATGAAGTTCATTCATCAGAACTGCAGATTAGGAAGGTAGAGAGCAAAGATTATTATCTTTGCACAGGACAGATTTTTACTCACTAGTTTATTCAAAATTATCAACTAGGAGATAATAAATTAGTCATGAAGTAGTGTCACAACAGATTAACAGACACAACATCTAAACAGACACTAAGAGATCAATAGCAGGTTTGTGGTGTCCTCTGATCAAAATCCTGCAGCAAGGTGAATATATCAAGTTAGCATGTATGCTCAACTCTACCCCTTATTCTAGAAACAGCAATAAGAAGAAAATATATCACATACTAAAAACACAGAGGTATCATAGTTTAAAAATACACTATGGAGAATTCAGCTCACTGTCTTAGAATGGTGACTTACACTTACACCTGTAGTGTTGAGCTGAGCCACCAGCCCTTGAGATGGGCCATGCCAAGTGTCAGTGAAGCACGTCAATAAAGCAAATAAAAGGGACTCTACAGAATAAGGGAAAGAAGCCAAACTATTTTAATTTTTCCAGTGATCAAAATTTTAGAATTACCAGAGCATAAAAAACCTATTTTGTCTGTCTGGTTTGAGGTAGCAACAAGTACAAATCTCTACAAAACATACAAGTGATATTTTTTTTTCTTTGCACACTTGTCTGCAGTAGCTTTCAGAGGCTATTAATTCTAAATATGCTGACAGACCCACCACCTTCTCTGATGAGGAGAAAGAATAAGGTTGTCCACTCCCATTGCCCACCCTTTCAAAGGATTGTTTTCAACCATACTCAGTCCACCACAGAGCCAGCCTGAAACCAGATACCTGGCATAAGATAATTTGTGGCTGCTTGAATATGATTCTCCTAGTTCATATATCTACTTTCTTCAGGGCTGTCAATCTGCTTTGGAGAAGAATGAAATAACATATTCTGACAAATCTGTAACTTATTCCTGCTGACAAGGATAATGTTTTTCCCAGTTCCTTCAAAAGGCAAAAGATTCAAGTCCCAGAGGGAGGATTAATAACTGTTCCGAAGCATAGAGCAGAAATTTGATTTATCTAAAAACATACTGGCCAGCTGGCCCATCCTTTGCCCTTCTTTCTGACTACCACTTCTAACAGACAGACTACTTTTACTTTTCCTTCCCAGTCCAGACAAACCCCTCTGAGATTGCAGGCTTCATGCTGCTGCTCTGAGGGCAAATGGAGGGAGTTATAGTCAGAACGTACTGACTACCCTGGGAGTACCACTGTGCCACAGTACTATATGTGCATGCAGATTCATACCCTGTTTGAGCAGCATCTGTCTAGAAGTGAAGTGAGTATAAAGGGGAAAATGCAGTGTAAGTCTAGACACATACGTATTTGTCTGGCTCCAAAATTTTGTGAGTTTATTAGCACAGGGTTGAAAACAGTTTTTCCACTACAAATTGCCTATAAAGAAACAAAAGTTTCTAAAAATGTCAAATAATTTCTCTTTAGCTGACACTTCCAGGGGCTAAATTCAATGCTTTTTTTTTTTTTTTTTATATGGAAGAAGGAAGGGAAATGGAGGTTAGGGGATGCTCCAGTTTGTTATTGGCAGTGATGTCCTGGCAGGATATATCCCAGACATCACAGACCCAGTGCAGCCTCTGTCCAACAAGACATCCTTGTCCAGCCTCCTAGATGCAAAATGCTTTATCTTGGTGGTGAGAGACTGAAGGCCTGAACATCCAAAGCACTGCACCACTTCAGCCCATACCTTTGTCCATATAATGGGGGCCCTGTGACTGAAAATTCTCATGCTTATGTCTGTGCTCTGGCACATATAACTGAAGGTGCCACCAGAGTCATCAAGTTTACACCCCATAATTGCAGATAACCCTGCTGAGTCAGGAAAAGTCACTGTCAAGCCACCTCACTCAACTCCTGCAGCCAGCAAAAATACCAAACACAATTTCACAGAGAATATATGGAATATTTCAAACCGACCCCAAAATGTCAAAATTTGAATCAGTTCATAGGGAGGTCCAAAAAAATCTTAGGCTTCTGCAATAGTAGATACAAATGCCCAGCCAGAATGTTCCTGCTAGACCTGTGATACTGAACATATTCTATATGACCTGGAAAGGGGAAAGAAGTGGAAACAAACATCAAATTCAGTAATGCTTGTCTTTTGGAGCTGGTAAAGATTTATGAATTAAGAACAAATCTGACAACTGTTTTAAGTATGTTAATTAAAGACAAACAACTCAGGTTGCAAGGTATCTCAACAGCATCATTACAAACATGAACATATCCCACCCACTACTACAGAAACAACCCCAGGTTTTTTACATCTCTGAATGGTAGAATCCCTCTTCCTCGCTCTGGAGAAATATGTGGAAGAAATTTGTTCAAAAGCCCAGAGGGGCACTCTTTGCCTATCTACTTGCCCGTAGTGCTCTCTTACACATTTATCTATAAATTTACCCCCTATAAACTGTATCAGCACAGTTTTAGGCGCTACTAGCTGGAAAACAAAACAACCAAAGAAACAACAAACCTCTTTGTGCTGAGCCATGATTTAATACATTTAATTTGAAAGTACTTCTGTATTTTGAGGTAATTTGCAAGCATCAACACAAGTTTGCAAATAAACTTCACAGTCACAGTATCTGTATGCACATGATGAGAATTAGCGTTGAGAGCAATTTACAGAGTTTTTCTTTGTTTTCTTTCATTCAAACAATATCTAACTAAAATACGTATGTAAAAAATCTCATTATATGTTAATTTAAAATTAATTAGTTCCTTGTTCCTGTTCTATGTTTTTATAGTCATTTACTGGTACAAAGGACAACATAAAATGTTCCTGTACATTTGCATTTTCTTGTTATACTATCTATGGTACAGCTACAGTGTTGAGGTTTCTTTCCTCCTAACTGTGCATTGAAGCAGCTCTGGGGGTTTTAACAGAAAAATGAGCTGCATCCAATTAGTGCATCAGAATCAGTGTTCCAAACTAAAGTAAACTTTTCATGCCTCAGATATCATTTACAATTCTCACTAAGAATGTATGGAGAGGTTTGTCTGTTTGGATGCTTTTTTCAGTTCACTCTGAAAATAACAATAAACAAATGAAATTTCACCTGGGAAACAAGTGAAACTTCTAATGAGTTCAAATGAGCATGTGGTTGATTCCGCAATGAAGTCACTACTAACACAAATTTAGAAGCACAATGAACTTAGCACACATCTTAGGAATCGTACAGGAAGTTTAGTTTGGCCTAGATTAGAAGAGAGTTTTCTTACTGTGAGCATTTTCTTCTTTTTCACAAAGTGAAGAGTTCATGCTGTTTCTAATGAAGGTGGGATAATGAGCAGGCAGCTGTGAGCAGTGGAAGAAAGGGAAAAGGAAGGAACTGGCAAAAGAAACTAATATGGATTTCTTACCTTTCAGGCAAGACAGTGGGAGAAAATTCTTGCATCTAACACATAAAATGCTCTGGATATTCCTTCTTTGTGGAAGGCACAAAAAACCACAACAGGACCCTGAAGAATGGAAGAACATGAGAAGCACTATGCAGTCAAGTCAATGTTTGTCACTCTCTGCCCTAGTTTCAGTGAAGTCTACTTTTTTTACTGGAATGAATAAAAAATGTGGCAAACTTGTATTTTATTTTGTTAGTGGTATATTTCCTGCTTTATATATAACCTCCTGGAGTAATGCTGTTTTGGGAGAATCAAAATATTTAATTTGAAAATAGATTCCAGAACAGTTTCTGCAAAGTTATTAATCTGTTAGCAACAGCATGAAAGAAATAAAATACCCAACTATGAATTTTATTTTATTTTAATATTTGCTTTTTCCTTTAGAGCTTGACTAATTTTTTTATAATGTAAGTGGTCCGGTACATTCCTGTCTCTTGATTACTTCGCAGGTAAACAGCAGAGGTGGACAAAGTACCTAGTTTTATCTTGGGAAAGAACCCAAAACTTGTGTGTATGTCCCCAAATACAAACAAAAAAATAGAAGCTACAATCAAAAATGGTAGTAGTAGGATTCTGAGAGAGCAAGAAATTAATTTATTGGCACACTTTCTGACTCTCTAAACAGCAAATAATGTAGGGGGTGTAATTCTGGCTGAACAAGAAAAGATGAGACAGGGAATCTGGTCCTTCTGTTACCTGGTGTCATGGTTTGAGATAGCCCCAAAAATCCAATTCCTTAACTCCATTCCCCCTCCCACATCTCAACCCAATGTGAGATGGGTTTTTCCAGACAAAACACAACCAGACTCAAAGTGGGGGAAAGGGGATATATTACAGTGACTGTACAAATAAATACTACAATACATTATACACAACCTTAGCTATCTCTACTATGAAGTAAGTATTTACAATGGATCAGATCTCTTCTCCCCTCCAAATAAAAGTCCAGGAGGGAAAAAAAGGACAGATCCCTTCCAGTCTCTCAGGGCAGCAGCTTCTTCTAAGGCAGCAGGCTCTCTCATGCATGCAGCTGTTGCTGGATCTCTGCCAGCACTCACGAGGGAGGTATCCAAACTCTCTCTCGGCCCCATCGCCAACCAACCGAGGGGTCTCCCGTGGCCTTCGTCACCCCAGACAAGGTCGTTTCACCACGTCATATCACGAAGACACAGGGGGGTCTTCGTGACGGTCTGGTATCTCCAGGATATTCAAGCTCCTTGCAGGGCCTCTGTGCCCTGTCTCAGGCTGCGAGCTTCTTTGTAGTTTGCAGCAAGGGAGGGCCCCCAAGGCCAACCTCCCACACTCCGTCCTGGCTGAGCTCTCAGGACGACCGAGCTTCTTAGCTCCTTTACCCATTTAGGACTTCTAATCAGTAAGAGTCCACCCCCCTCCATTTTTGGAGGGATCTCCAAGGAAGTTTAGGGGAGTTTTGCAGTCCTTACCCCCAAGCTTTCTCTCTGTAGAAACTTAGTTCTGTTCTCTGCTGCCGGTTCTCTACCTCGGCTTGAGGAACTCTGAGTCTTCCTTAGCTGCATGCTGTTTCTGCTGCTTCTCTGGTTCAGGTCTTATCCGTTGGCTTTTAGCCATAACCTCTGGACGCTGCCGCCGCTTCTGCTCTGTCTCTGCTCACTCACGATGGAAAACATCCTCCAGCTCACAGCTACAGACACGTAGTCCAGCTTAACACTGTTCCAAGTCTCTGTAGCCCCCAGCTGGGGCTGGGGGGGGGCAGAGGCCCCCCAGAGGGCTCCTGCCCTCTCCTTGTGGCTTTCACAACATGGCTACCTCTTCTAACCCAAAAAACTACAACTCTTCTCTTCCGTTTGGTTGTGGTATGTTTACATTTTTGCAGGAGCGCTCATTGGACAGAATTTCAAAACTTCCAGGGGTTTCCACCCCTTGGGGGCTACCACTTTCTTAGCCTCTGGGGAAAACAAAATCCAAACCACTACACCTGGCATGAATTGACTTGTAGATATTGATGTTCTCCAGAGTATTTTCATAGAGAACAAGCCTATGAGAAAACCATAGCTCACTCTGCTACACAGTGAACACCTCTCTTTATGAGCCTCTAAAACAGACTCAGGTGAAAATCAGTTTATTAAGCAGTAATAAGCAAAATTCATGGATTCACTTGTGTTTAGGTACAAGCTGTGTTCACCTCTTGACCCCAGTCAGGGATTTTTCCACTCCGGAATATGTTCTTAGTCTGTATGTATATGTGTGAGGTATATGTTTGAGTATATAGCACTAGTACATTTCATGTGATCTTTACAAGAACTCCTTGGGTATCAACATTTATTTCAGAGTAACACACGGTGAAAGCAAAACAGTCACCCAAGCAAACAAGTAGGAAATGCTTAGAAGTGAATGATTTGACCACACAGAGCTGAACAGGCTGCTGACAAGCTCCAAGCAAGCTGCCAGGTTCTTGAAAACCGGCCCATATGGTATCCTAGAAGGCTTGGACACACCCTGAAAACATGACTGTCCTATTGCCCATCCCATGAGTTGTGTGTGTGTCCTTATGCTGCATTACACTGTTTTGTCCTCTTTTGCCACTCTGTAAGCTTCTCTGTCCTGACCTACAGCCCAAAACTAGGTAACCAAGGAAACTCCTTCTCATGTAATGAGTAAGGTAGTGGCTGAGTCCCATTCTGGACAATAGGCTGTAGCTAGATATCTTATACATGGTGTAGAGAGGTAGGTCTACATTTTCCCACTGCCCTGATAGACATGTAGCAACATCCTGATGCAGACTTTTATTTTCCCCCTTACTGTGACAGATTGAATTCCTTCAGTTTTCCCAGTTGTACTTAGTACATTTCCTGTCTAGAAAAGAAATTTGAATTGAGCCAAAATCAAAAAGAATTACTCTATCACAGTTGTAAAGACATTAATTTAAAGAAAAAAAAAACAGTTGGAGTTGAATCCAGAACAACAGGAGAAATTAACAGTCAGGTATCCCATAGCCTGGAGGACTGGCTAGCCCACCTTCAGAGAGATGGTCCCTCAGCATAAGAGCTCTTAAGTGCCTAGGTCTCTGGAAAGAAGGAGTGTTTGGAAGAGGAATAAAATATCATCTATGCAGAAAACACTGAACAGTCCTTCTGTAAAGATTGGAAGTGAGGAGTTCACAAACACACACCAACTACAATGTGTAGGACAGGTGTCATTTGTCAGCCTTCCCTGTCAGCCTCAGAGAGCTTGCATGTTGTTTTGGCTGAGAGCATTGGATACTATTCACCATAACCTCTACATTTTTCAGAGGCAGAGCTTTCAAGGATTCTGTTCTCCATGAGCTAAGCAAAGCACAAACAGCCATGAAGCTCCGTATAGACTCCTGGATATGTGATGGAGTTGACTGGTGTTTGTGTTCCGCGCTCAACCTAGTCAAATTATCTGTAATATACACTGCAGTGCATACTCATGAAAGGATCTAGGTAAGGCTGAGGGAAATTACAGGACCTTCCCAAGTCCTCACATGGTTCATTGTGCTTTCCAAAATCTTGAATACACTTTCAAGGCAACCTGGTTAATGGGTGCTATTTTCAGAATCTGGTCATCATTGTGTTGAGTGGGTGATAAAGCCGTTTGCATAGCCTACAAATACATGTTTATCAAATGCTGCCTTGTTTAGCCTATAAGTATTTGCACAAGGTGAAATATTCCAGGGCAGGCTCCAGCACAAGAACCTGGATAAACACATCAGTTCTCTGTCTCTAATGAACCAACAAACAGCAGCATCGGAGATTACAGAACTGCCCTGTTGATGCCAAACACAGGGTTGGAGGTTCATGCCCAATCTTGTACTGCATTTAGTGCTTTGACAAATGATTGTTCACAAGGGAAAGAAGAAACATTGTTCAACTGACAAATGCTAACATAATATTTCAGAAACAAGTGGTACATCTCGTAGGAACAACACATCCAGATAGATACACCATAGCATAAACCATTCTTTCTCATTGGACCTGGGAGTTCAGCCCTTTCTTGGTACAGACTCTTCTGAACAACAGAAACATTTTCTGTGCATTGATACTCTGCATGTGTGCTGTAATTTGGATCAGGGAGCCATTAAGCCGGAGCAGTCCTTCTCCTTGTAACTTTATGTTAGATTTTTGCCTATTTTTAAATCACTCGCTCAGGAAAGCTTTCAGTAAAGATTAAACCTAAAAGGTAGTTTACTGTTGTACATCAGAAGGCAGGTAGACATCCTCTCTATAAGGCCAAAGTGGAACTCTCTTCGTCTTGATGAATCTCTTCAAAGACAAGTGTCAGTGCTTAAACACCCATACACTGCAGAGACTCTGCCATAAGTTTTCAGATAACTGGATAACACCTTAACATTTTCCTGACTGTGGTAAAATCAATCTTAGTAAATTAAACAGAAAACCAGAAAAGGTTCCCAAGCAGTGGGATTTACTACCCAGACAACTGAACTGTTCTGGCACAATCTAAGTGGGATAAAGATTACCCTCTTAGATGATCCCCAGATGAGTTAGGTGCAATACACATACAGGTTGGATGTAGGTACTATGCCCTAGACTTTAGTATTATGGAGTCTGTGCAGTTGGCATTGATGTTAGGCAAAAATTCTGAGTGTGCTTAATTTATTAATATCATTGAGATAATTTTTTCTCTTCTTGTCCAGATCTCATAAAGCCCAGAGGCAACTGGCCATGTAAACAGCCAGAAGGGACTTCCACTGCATTTCAGAACAGTCTGAGAATGCAAAATTATCATGATAAATTAAAGAGTATGTCCTAAGGGGGAAAAAAAGGCAAAAATCAACCAAACAAAGCAAAGCCAGATACAATGAACTTAGCCCAAAAACAGGACTTACCAAGGACAACCCACTGTACCAGTTCAAGGTGGAGTGCTGTAGTCTAGGGAACGGTTTAGAAGAATAGAGTCTGGACCTACAAAAGCACATAAATAGACATGAATCAACAGTGTCACACTCTAATGAAAAAGGCAAACAGTGGCTCTATGAAAAGGAACAAAAATTTTGCTTGGCTGCAGTAAAACTTCAGATTAAATCATTAAATATCTTGTCTGTATTGGCGAAATCCAGGGAATTTCCTTCTCCCTCCTCATTCCTCACCTTTTCAAACCACTGCAGAGAAAAATTCAGGAAAGAAGGAAAATGAAAAGCCTAGAACACAAAAATATCTAGAAATATGACATCACTGCAGAAACAGTGTCAACAGCGTTCAGTGTAGAAATGAGAACACCAGAGAACTAAGTGATAATAGCCTTCAAATACGGAAAAGCCAGCAGGAGGGGATAATCTATTTTCCACATTGGCTTTAGATAGGATCAAATGTCATGAACTTGACCATGTTTTCTAGGGAGTTTGAAGATGTGCTGAGGGGGGGAGGATGCCCATATTAATAGCAGATTGCACAGTAGTTGTAAGGTGCAGCATAAGTGAACTGATATGAATGATGAGCCCTTGAAAGGTCATGATTTATCTTCTCTGGTTTCCATATGCATTTCCACCTCGTTAGTTTATGTCTGAAATCATGTTAGAACTAATGCCTGCCTCTCTCTAGTCACATTTGGAGCATCTCTCTGCCAAGTGAGGATTTCTCACCAACTTTTTTTTTACACTAATTAGCCGATTCATTGAATACTTAGTATTCACTCTTGCTGGTAGTGCATATTATGTGGCTGAAATCATGCACATTACAAAACCTCTGGCGTATAGTATCCATACAGTTACGTCTCAGCTTGATGTTTGGTTCCCCAGACAGTTCAGTCAGTTCTACAAACTAGCTTCTTATTCTTTAATCCTTCAGTAAACAAAAATCTTTCTTCCTCATGGGAATGTAAGACTTGTTCTCTCTACAGTGCATAGAAAGTTGCCTGCATAGAGTATGGCCCTAATCTACCAGGATTTATCAGCTGCCTTTTGACATGTGAGAAAGGTTTAAAAATGGTGGAAACATCCTGAATACTGAAGCGTGAGAAAAGCAAGAACATCTCAGTTATTTGCTGTATCCATGCAGTACAGTATCTGGACAGAAATTTTGCAAGAGAAGCCACCTGAATCCTAAGGTAAATCAATTCTTGTGTTAAGAAAAGGGCAGAACTACCTTTTGTGTTTGTCACAGAAATAGTGGTCTTTTAAGTTAAGCTGCAACAAAGTCCAAAGTTTTCCTAAATTATGTGTCTTACTTCACGCTCCCTAGTTTTAAAAACATCAAAAAGTTTATCCACCTTTCTTTGGACTTGCACTCTGGAATTTTTTCTTGAGATTTTCTAGTGAAGAAGTAGGAAATGTTCCCCCCTTAACAGTCCTGGGTTTTAGATTAAAATAACAGCTTTGGTCTTCAACTGGAAAGGAAATATTCTCAAAAAAACCCACAGGCCTCTGAAAACAGAATTTCTTTTTAGTTAATGTGCCTAATTCTGGTATTATCTTGATCAAAAAGGACACACATGGCAAACCACAGAAAAGATGACTTTTTAAGTCATCTATCTTCTTTGCTTTATATGTAAGCTCAGAATAAGAAAGAGAGTTATACCTGGTGTCATCATCATTGTATCACCACTATTTTCTCTGCTCTCTTCACCCAACAGGAGTTGCGCTTGTTACTTCCTTATACCTACTTCAATATGTCCATAAAAAATGTGCAGGTATCAACTTATGCCCCGGGTAATGCCCTTCTGAGAAGTGACCTGCCCACATTTGACAGTACAGGAGGCTGGGTTGACATGAGAAATTCAACCTCAAACTGGTTTCACTACATGCCAAATGGGACAAAAGCAGTTTTTGACAAAGCCTAAGAGGAATGGAATGGAGATTGCCAAAGTCACTTCACTTGAGCCATTGCACAATCCTTACATGGTAGCTACTTCAAATATATCCTTAATGTAACAGGAGAACATTAAACATCTGAGCTTCTGATAAACAGATCTCACCACATCCTGATTTGTATCCAAACTCTAGAATTAAGCTCTATTCATTGCTTTTTGCTGGGTTTCTTTATACAGTTCTTGGAGGAAAGAAAAAAGAGTTGTTCAATTGACCTGATATTTTGCAAGACAAGTCCCCAAATTACAAGTTGAGCAATATTTTGGAAAAGATTTTGGCATTTTCTTTCCTTTTTTCCTGCATTTATCTT
Organism: Chiroxiphia lanceolata; assembly: GCF_009829145.1. NCBI lineage: Eukaryota > Metazoa > Chordata > Aves > Passeriformes > Pipridae > Chiroxiphia > Chiroxiphia lanceolata. The sequence goes on from NC_045671.1 coordinate 30,179,251, forward strand.
TTTCCAAAGCATATCTTCTCCATGACTCCCCTGTCTGCATAAAATATTCTATTTGCTGAAGTAGTCTTCACCTTCTTTTAATCCTTCCTGAACTTTGCAGCTTGCTTTTTGTTTAGTGTTCTTTTCAAGACAGCCTTTTCCTTTTTTTTTCCCCAATGTTTTTCTGTAGCTTTTTTTGAAGCTTTTTGCCCCCCTGCCTTTTTTTTTTGTTTTGTAGGGGGGGTGTTTTTGTTGTGGTTTTTTGGGGTTTTGTTTTTTTTTCCCTCTCTCAAGACTTGTCATGGCTTCTGCAAAGTCTTTACAAATTATTTTTTTAATATTAATTTTTCTGCTTAGAGTCTCTCCTTAGACAGACTTTTACAAGTTAATTTCTGTGTTAATAAAAACACAAGCAAGTGAGGAGATGACACTACAAACTGAAACCAGAAACTAGAGTCTAGCTTCCATGTAAATTATCTTCATTTTTGCAGTTCTGAGAGTGTAAGGGGTGATTTCCATATTTTCTATCCTTTGAGAATTACATCAGTGAACAGCAATTTGAATTTCCCAGAAACTCTGTGGGAGCAATGCGGATGGAGGCAGGAGTAGGAACATCAGTTATTCTGATTCTGGCCAGTACAAGCTGAAATGCTTTGGAGTGCATTCATGCCACACAAAATGGAAGTCATTCAGTGACACGTGAGTATAAAGAGCAGACCTACACACTGAGAACTCTTTTTCAGCATGTTAGGACAATGAGAGTAATAGCCACTGTTAAAAAAGCAGTTTATGAGAAAAGAACACACTCACTTTTTCAAAGTAGCTAACTAGCTCTTTTGCATTTCCAGCAGGAAACATCTGGCATGTTGTTTGAAATAGAAAGCAAGCTGAAAGGCTTTGTAGCCAGGTTTGTAGAAATGAGGCAGATATATTGTTTTGAGATTAATGTCAAACAAAGGGCCATGCTTCCACAAGAATCCTTTGTGCAGATGTGCACATCCACACACACTTTTGGACATGCGTGTTATCAGCGACAGGTCAGAAGTCTGGGCAGCAGTGCTCAGAAATGTACTGTTATTTTGATAGTTTGGCTTCATATCAAATACGCTTAGCAAAAAATGATCAGGCAGAGCAGGATTGGTTTATATTTAATCAGGCAGACATATTAATTATTAACATTTAGTTTGGGAAGATGAGAAATGTTGTACATTTTACGTATTCCTTATACATACCTTTATCCCCAAAATGAGCTCTGAAGTATGTGCTCTGTTGACTAGGAGCAGTTTAAATATTATTTCTGCATTACAACAACAGTTTTTGGTATAATACAAATGCCTTTGATCAATTACTTCTCTAGGTAGCTACTTACCTGAGAGGGGTCACAAATGATGGAACTGTCATTCAAACTGTTTTTGTGCTCTCAAGCCTTTGTTGTGAGTTTTGTAACCAAGACCATGGTATGAGTAAACAACTCTAAGTGCTCTTATTATTTCAGTTTAAATTTCAACTGAATTTGTCTATGTATTTCTTAAATATTCTTTCATCAAAAAATGAAATTAAGTGTTTTCATTGTTGACTTTTCCATGGATGTGACCCAAAGGAGCACTTGGAATAATCAGAAATAGTAAAATCAAAATCATGTGTTTTGACCTTACTGAAACAGTAAGTTTCAGCAAAAAAAAACAATTCATGGAAACATTGCATTTTTATACCCATTTGAATCAGAAGGGAATTTCTTATTCCAAGCTTTTTCTATTTTTTGTCAAGCAGTACCCTATTAGCATCATATAAATACTCAGAATTCCCATATTTCAAAGGCCTGTAGTACAGAGCAGCTTGGTTTAAGGGAAGTTTCATGGCTATTTTACCCATTATCTTCTTACAATGAAGTGCATTGTATGCAAAGCCTTCAAAAATGTCACTAGGTGTCTACTCCAAGTAAAAATTCCTAGCAGCACATCTGCATAACACCTCACAGCTAAGAGCTCCAAGACAGAAAGCATACACCCTGAAGGGCCAAAAACTTAAGTACTGGTGGTGATTAGTCCGGATAACAGTCCTCCTGAATATGTCACAATGACAGGGTTGGGCTAAACGTGAACCAAGGAAACCCTGTGATATGGGTTCTATCAGCCCTTGCCCATTTTTCCTCCACAGGAAGGGGTATGGATTACACGGTAGTCCCTGAGGGAGCAATGCTCCCTGGTGGCCAAGGGGCTCCCTAATGCATAGAAGTTGCATTCAATCTGCTCATAAACCGTAAGTGGTGGTCCCTGTGAGCACTCCATGGTAGTGGCAGCATATATTTGCATGCTCACATACATGTATCCTGCCTTGTATGGAGCTGTAGAGTCTGAGTTATTAGGTAAGAGGATTGCAGCTACAGAAGACCCCAAGGATCCAAGAACTTTTGTCTGGAGTAGAGTTCAGCCAACAGGAGGCTCTCCACAGTATGGCTTTCTTACAAAAGCCCATCAATACCTCCCTGCAGCTCCCCAGAGCTTGCTGTGTTTACTGAAAGACAATTGCAGTGTGTTATTTGTCTCTGGGATTTACACATTAATATATGTATATAGTATTTTAACTTACTTCCAGGTAAATTAACTGAAAATCACAAACCATTTTACTACAGGGCATTCTTAGCCCTCAGAGGAGCGACAAGAAGGACAGTGTGTCTGAGAAGTGCCACTGAGGTTCCCTCTCACGGTCCTGCTAGGTGATAGTTACCATCTCTTAATACTCTACCACACAACATAAAACATGGGACCTAACCTTAGTTTTGACGTAATGGCATGAAGTCTCCTTTCTAAAGCTCAAGAGTCTCTAATCTAACAAAAGTAGCCTTCATCATCAGTACTTGCTGTTCGAACCTGTTCTAGCTCTGTTTCTTGTTAAATATTTGAAATAAGATATCCAGAGAAATTATTCTACCTGTGTAATATATCACCCACTCACAGGTTTGGTTAGGTTTTTCTCTTTGTTTTTTTTTGGAGGGGGTTGTTTATTTGGTTTTTTGTTTAGTTTTTTTTTGTTTGTTTGGTTGGGGCTTTTTGTAATATTTTTTGTTAGTCTTTGTTTCTATGTCTGTCTAAAATTTTGCAGAAACAATTAGCTGAAAAACTGCATATATATGCTGTTAGAATGAAAGGCTGTTTATTTCCTTCTTCCTCTGTACCTTCAGAGCAGTACTTGCACTAGCCAGAAGCATCACCACATCATACCACCTCACTTTTTACTTTTTTCTGTACTGATGGGTTGGTTGAAAAAACCACCAGTACTTAAGGCAATAATATCCAGAGTGGAAAGAAATGATCATTAACAAGTACACAGAGATCAGGCCTGGATTTCTCATATCCTTACAGCTTCAACACCTCTCAACACACAATAAGAGGTAATAAGGTCTCGTCTGCTGACATTTGTACAAAGGACAAGAGGCCGTGGACACAAATGGCAGCAAGGGAAATTCCAATTAGGCATAAGGAAAAAGCATTTCACAGTAAGAGTGGTTCAGCGCTGGTACCAGCTTCTCACAGAAGCTGCAGAAACTCTACTCCTTGAGATTTTAAAAACAATGCAAGGCCCTAAACAGACTGATCTGATTAAAGTGGGTCTTGCTCTTGAACAACAGGTTGGACTGGGACACCCTAGGGCTCTCCTTTCCCACCAGAAGTACTCTTTGTCCTTATTGTTTTGGAATCAGTTGTGCAGGGTGGATTGCAGAGCCAAACAAAGAGTGCCAACAGGTGTGTAAGAGTTGGGCAAGTGTGTTCAAGACATACCAACTGCTACTGCAGGATAGAAGGTAAACTGCAAAAGAGACTCAGGACTGGAAAGAGCTTGGGGTGAGAAAGATGAAGGGAGAGAAAGGGAAGCAAATAACCTTCCTACAACTTTGCCTAACTGAGGTATCAGACCCCAGCATAAGGGAAGCAAGGCAAATGCCTGCAGGAACAAGAATGCATACTAATTACATATAAAATTGCTTCTGTGTCAAGACCTCTAGACACGAATGAGAGACTGGTGTTTTTTTTCACAAAATTAAGAATGAAAATCACAGAGAAAATACAGGAAGCATATCAAGAGAAGCAGTGAACACAATGAATGGAAGTATATAATATGTCTTCAGTACAAAGACTGACGAAGAAAGTTGATATAATCAAAAACACAGAATCACAGAAACACAGAATGGTTTGAGTTGGAATAGATCTTAAAGATCATTTAGTTCCAACCTCACTCCCAAGGACAGGGAACCTTCCACAAGATCAGGTTGCTCATGGCTTCCTCTAACCCGGCCTTGAACACTTGTCCAGGGATGAGTCATCCATAACTTTTCTGGACATCACTCTCATAGTTAAGAATAATCTAAACCTACACTCTTTCACCTTAAAGCCATTAAGATGAGTGACAAAATGGGAAAAAGTCAGTCTGGATCAGGAAAAAAGGCTATTTATATGGACTACACATTTGAATTGGGTTTGGTGAGAGTGAAATCATCCTGGGGCACTTAGGGAACAATTTATGGCTGGGTAAGGTTCCAGATGATTGAAAAGAGCAAATGAATGGCTGGTTTTCAAAAATGGGATGGGTGCAGCTAAGATACTGGTGATTAGTCAGTTTACAATAAATTCTTTAGAAAATGCTAAAATAAAAAAATGATCCATTATAAACATCCCAAAGGTAACACAGAAATAAATAGCAAGGAGTGCTGACTTGCCAAGAACAATCAAAGAAATCTTATTTTTATCCATAACAAAAATAACAGAGAAAGGAGAGATACATAACTTGGGGAGGATCTGTTCGAACCACCTACATTAGTAAAAAAGCTTAGATTCACTATTTGTTAAGCAAGGTCTTGTGTTAATAGGAAAGCCTATTGATCACGGATTTACTGTCACACTGCGTATTTATGTATGAGGTAGGATTTCAAAATGGTCTGTCTGGGATTTAACACAAGCCAGTGTTTCAATTATTTGAGAACCAGGATTCACATTCAACAAATGTTCCTGATAAGTTGATTTTTGGGAATAAGTTACAACATACTACAAAAATAGTATACTAGGAAGAATTGGGAAATGAATGGTAGGCTGCAGGTTTTTGAGCAAGGCATTGGTTCTTAAAACTGATTATAAACTCTGCCTAAAGCAGAAAACCCCCCAAACTTACCGCCATATCTAAACAGAAGTTTCGTATCTGAGATGGAAGAAATAATCCTTCCACTGCATGGGCTGCAGGTAAGTCCTCAATTTCCCAGGAGAAATGCAGATCAAGTGGAGAATGTGGAGGAGAGCTACAAACAGGTCAGAGGTCTGGAGAACATGACCTGTGAGGAAAGAACTGTATTTGTTTATTCTTACAAAAGAGCAAAGACTGTGGGGAGACACAATAATAGCTTTCAGATATGCAAAAAGCTAATGCAAAGAAGAGACAATAACTTTTGCTGCAGATAGAGCAAAAAACAATGGGCTTAAATTAGCAGCCAGTACATTTAAGTCAGACATCAACACTTTTAATGGTGAATATAGCTAGGAACAGACAAACTCAAGAGTTTGCCAAATCTCTCTGTCAACAACTGCAAGAACAAGATCAGGAATGTATTTTGTCTACATCAAGAATGGTTTAGAAATAGTTAATCCTGACTCAGCACAAAAAGATGACCTATTCAAATCTTTTTTAGTCCTCTTCTTACAATTTTATTTTCTCACTCTATGAGAGTCATACGACTACTGAGAAATCCCTCCAACAAGCACTCTGATTTGTAAAACAGATAATAACAACAGGAAATAAGGGCACCATGATTATTTCTTTGAAAATGGAGTCTGTAAAAAAATGAAACAGGAAAGGTTCTATTTACCTAAAATGCTGGTATATCTTTTAGGAATGATCTCTCCTTGAGTGAGTCCTCAAACTCTTGTAATTGTGAGACGTCTCATAGGACATAGGGTATACCCTACGTTTATGAATAGCTGTCAGATTTTGCATAGCCATGGACATTTATAGAGGATACAGTTCACCCTCTTTATTGTACTAAGACAGGAATCAGAAAAAAAATAAGTATTTGGCCAATTTATCCTTGTACAAGTTGCTTCATTTCTCCGAATGTCTTTTTACTTCACTTATTAACAGGGATAATAAGGTTCAGTGTCTCTACTCTCTGTGTCATCAGTTGAAAGGTGAAAATATAGCTCTTGCCTCTGATGAGAAGTCAGATAGTACTTAGAAGCCATGTGGTCTTTGGTTTGAGAAAACAATAAATAATCATTTTCTTACCACAGGAGAAATGTTGTGGGAAAAAAGCAAGAGGAGCAAAAGCAATATTGAAGATGGATTGAAGCCCTGAAAGAGTCAACAGGAGATGAAGATGTCGTTTAAGACTATAGAATATTCTCAGAGACAATGGACTTTATTGACAGAGTTAGAGTTTAATGTTAAAACAGAGTTCTTATGTGGCACCCCATAAGTTTTGTAAAAATTCCCTTAAACTGTTCGTCCCCTTCTATCCCTTGTTCCCTTATATGGTTATAAAGCCTCTCCCTAATCCTTATCGGGTTGTAGCTCCTTCTATGCTTTCCTAGTTTGGGCAGGCCCCCTCCTAGCCTTTCCATATTTGGTTTACCACACCCATCATTCTAGCAACTTCTCTACTTCCCCTACATAAGGGGGAAGCCATCTTAATAAAGGATTCACTCTTACTTGACTTACAACCTGTCTCGAACCTTTGAGTGAATTTCCCCATTTCCCTAGCCAGGCTGTAATAAAAAGTTATCATTTCAGCACTGTTGTTATGATGCCAAAGGGTAATGGTAAAAATAAATACCTTCAGATTTAGAGCTAAGCACAGTGGGTAACCAACAGTGATTTTAATGAGTGCTCTTAATGGGGTCTTCTCTCCCATGTAAATATATCCTGCATGCCCGTGTCAAACTACTAAAACTGTAATTTAAAATCAAATATCTGATTGCTTGCACGGTTATCTTTACCCACAATACCATGGCTTTTCCTGAGCCCACTTGTGTGCATACAGATAAGCATTTCTTGCAAACACTTGCAGAACGGTGGCCAATGTAGAAACATGATTTTTAGATGTAGCATAGATATTATCATAGTTTATATAAATATAATTTATAATAAGCATTTGTTAGTGCAAAAACCACTGTCAGCTCTTCAAGTACTTTCTGGGTCAGTACTTCGCTACTACAAACTGTGGTCTGTGGTTTTTGATGATTTTTTTTTTTAATGTGCAGAGGCCTCATTTTGTAGGTGACTGAAATGAAGGCCATTCTGTTTCCCTCTTTCAGTTTTGAAAGTGGAAGGCAACTCAGCTGAGTTTTTAGACAAAAAAAAAATCAATAAATCAATGACATATAAATAAAGCCTGTTGCTTTAATAGTGGGAATCTGTGGTTTTGCTTTGTTGTAGTGAAGCCATTGCTGATAACGGTAAATTTACGCTTTTAATCTCTCCCCCAACCAGGATGTTGGTTAGAAACTTAGAGCTGCAGTTAGTTTAAATAGCAGTAGGTTAGAGACTTATGGAAGGAAGAATTGTATCTCTATCCTGGCCTTCCTCCACAATGGCAGGCATTTGCAGACAGAGAAAAACATGTAACTGTTGAGAGGATGAACAAAGACAAGTAGCAAATCTAAAAATCCCCTTCCTTCTGCAGCCTTGAGCACACCTTCTTAAAGCCTGAGAATACAGGTGATTCCCCTAAGGGCTACAGTCCTCATCCTGTTGAAGCCAAAAGGAAATCCTCATGGACATCAAGGAGAGAAGGTTGAACCTTAAAAAGAAACAGATATTACCATCCTTTTTTGAGGTTTTTCTTTGTGATGGAAGCATTTACGCTTTAGGTAGATGGGACTATCATGTGAAAGACCATGCAGATTCAAGGAATTACCAGTTAGTTGGGGACCATCCTTCTGAGGAAACCTCCTTAAAGATTTTAAAAATTAACATATTTTTTCAAGTTTTCCTTAAAAGAAAATTAAATAAAGAATAGTTACATAAGTTTTGAGTGGTACATGATCACCCCTTTTGAAGACCTGTTCCTAAATGAGCAGAGAGGTGGAAGTTTGCTGGGAGTGGGAGAGAGGGAAACCAAAAATCAGCTCCCTTCTTAGTAGGACTGTACCAATATCATATAGCTTTTACTCTGGGGTTTCACTGAGCCCTAGAGCTTACCTCACCAGTTCAGCCCTCTCCCTGCATGGAACATGGTCTATTGCTGCTCCATGAGGAGAGCTCAGCTCTTCTAATAGCCTGTGTCTAGAGGTCCTACTCCAAACACAGCATATTCACCCAGGTAATGTTTGTTTAATATGAAAATTCTGGTAAATTCCATGTGTAATGCCAAAGTGCAAGAAGACTACTCATCACAAGAAATGTGCTGCAAGCAACAGACTCCAAAGAGGCTGTGCTGGTGGCCATGGCTATCACTTTCAAGGTAGAATCTGGTAATTTGAACATCTCTTTGCAACATAGTGGTGGTGTGTTGCAAACATGGGAGGCAGAGCCCTTCATTTTACATCCCCTTCCTTTCCAAGACTATCACTAGTGCTTGAAGGAGGCACACAGACCTTTTAACAAGCAAATATTTTAAAATGTGACATGGTTAATCTTCAAAGTAAAACCTTGTTAAACACTGCTTCAGCTGTTTGGAAAAATGTTTATTTCTGAGGTTCGAGTACTTTGTAGGTGGGTGTTTACAGACATTCAGTGCATCAAGACCAAAGCAGAAGCAGACAGACATTGCTTCACAAATCATCTTCATATACAGAAATGCTTTACTCTTCAAAAATTTCTCCCTTCTGAGTATGTAAGACTATTTTATAAAAAAGCATTAGATCCTGTGTTAGTTATGTACTCTCTTTACATTAGGCTGAGTAAGTACCTGGCTAGAAGAAATAAACATTCTACAACACTGACTGAGTATATGCATCAGAGATGCATATACTCTATTAAGAGGCTAGTAAGCCCTCTAGTTTGTTGTCCTGTTCTAGAAGCATGTATTCTTCAAATGCGGGTTTTAATTTCAGCTTAGCTTGATTTTCCACAGCTCTGACAGTAACACTTCCATTATATTACTGTGATACCCTCAAACAAACCCTTGATTTTTTGTTTCACAAATTTCTACTAAAACACCTTGAAGTAGAAGCCAGTCCCTGCTCAAGCATAGCTTTTGTGTTGTCAGGAGCTAGACTTCCCACACTTTGCCACTGAGCTCTCCTTGAAGAAAATGGTTTTGTGGCCACCTGACCAGGCTATTTCTGCATTATCATATTGATCAGAATGTCATGGATAAGTAAATGAAAGAACAAATGTAAAGAAAAAGCTGTTTCAGAACAAAAAGGGGGGGGGTGTAGTTTCCTTCTTAGGTAATGATTTGTTAACTGAGAATATTATTAATGAGCACCTTGAACTTCAGCCTATTGCTGACATTTTACAGCATCTTTGTAGTTGTGATAAGGCACTATACAACTATCTTTGAACAGTATTGTCCTCAATAACCAGACACCTGTCATGAATTGCTGATCGGAATACCTGAGCTGTATCACACTGTACTAATTATTATGTCTTTCTCAGCACAGCAAATTAAATTCATCTGGAAATCTTCTGATGTTTTTAGGGCAAATAGTTTAAATAGGTTTCTTGGCAGACTCTAGAGACCAGTTCTAAAAAATGAAGATGCTTGACTTATCTGATCATTGTGTTATACGTGGATGATGATGCAGTTTAATGTACACACTGCAGAGGTTAATCCATGTAAACCCCATAAACATTAAAATTAGGCAGTCATATATTGTGTCTTTAATTACTTCAGTGGAAATTAGACATTATCTAGTACTGTTACTTAATTCTTTGTAAAAAGAGTGGTAATTTGGAATATATTTAATGAAAGGATAATACTGTGATATGAACAGAGTACCAACATGTCATCTGATACTTCTGCTATTACATATACAATATTCCCCTGTATTTTCAGATTTCCCTTGGGTCTATGAAAGAGCTGTTTCCACATCAGGTTTCTAAGAGCTGGGCAAAGCAATCATTCCGGCTGGATTGCATGAACATTCTTCCTATTAGCTACAATGAGACTGCAGAAAAAAACTTGAAGGAAAAGCTAGCACTCATTTTAATTTTCTTTCTTAACAGCAAGGATGTTAAGAAAATTATCAGGATGAAAAATGAATGAAAAAAATTTCAGCTAAAAAAGCATCATGGAAGGTTTTGTTCTACGAAATCATGATTTTCTGTCATCCCAACTTTCATTTTGAATTCCCTTTGTTTTGGAAACATCAGTCACAAGTATACTGGACGAAATTCTTGGCAATAACTGTTATTAAGAACACATTAGCAGACAGCAACCTCATTCTCCTGATTTTACAAATAACAATGTAAAAGGCAAAATAAAAACCAAAAAGAGTTTCCATTTGAAATGGATATTTTCCAACCACCAAAATAAAATCATTTGGAACTGCAACTGTAAGAGTTTCTGGTTGTAGGCATCGTAAACATAATTTTCTTGTTTCATATAAGAACATTGTGTGCTAAAGTAGCAGAAGTTGTTGTGTTGATAATAACTCTCCTGTTTCCTGGTTTCAACCACGGGGGCACAAAGGCTACCCTGCTAAGAGAGAGTTTTCCCACAAACAACCCTCATAAGAATGCTTTAATGGCTTACAGTAAATCAGAGTGTTTTGAAGATTAGCACATCACTTTTAGACTGATCGCCTTCTACTTGGTTTTCTGGCTTGCCTCTTTACAGGACTTTTTTCCTTGTGAGATAACTAGATATATGTCTGGCTGCTGAAAAAAAATTACTCTCAGGATAATACCAGATTATGTTGAAATTATCACTTTGAGGAGCATATCTTGGACACTACATGCTCCTTTTTTTCATTCAGGAATCACTCTTTGGATTGCCTTTATTTATTTAAGAATGAGAACTTGCCCAATAACAGTGTGCTTGTTCAAGTCTTTAGTAAACAATCACCAGCATTAATGCAAAATGTGATATAAGGAAGTATATGTGTTTTAATGAGGTTTCACATAAGAAAACTGGAAACTGAAAGAGCAAGAAAAATCACCACAATCTGTCCCCTCTGGTGGTTTACATTGTTCTCCTTTTCCTTCTTTTCGACATTCTCCAGATTTCTCCAGTATCAAATCAATGTGACCTTTATATAATTTTACTTCTTTTTCCTGCATTTTAATCAGTTAATTTGTGTCCTAGATTAGAATACATAACCTGTGAATCTTTATGTATTAAGTGAAGCACTTAGAACTAAATCTCATAAGTAAACCTTCAGAATTTTTGCAGAGGTGAATATTTAACTCATATTAAAAATTTTACAAGGGTCAACAAAACATAAATCACCTAATTTCTCATATAGCAAAAAGTTTGTATCAAGGCCAGGACCAGCAATATTTAATTTCAAAATTTCCAGTAGGTAATTTCTCTTTTAATATGAGCAAGTATTACTTTGTAGCCAAGTATGCAGAACTTCACTGTTTTCTTTTTTTTTATTGAATCCTCTAATGGGAAAAAATCAGCTCGTCTTGTTATTGTGGAATGCCAAGATGGCATATGCTGTGCTGAACCCATATGACATCTGCTGAGCAGTAAGTCCTTGCCCAGCAGAGATAATGCTCTATCAATAGATTCAGTGTCAGGTAAAAAGGGGTATTGGAGTTAGGGAATTGCAAGAAAACACCAAGGTTTTGTGATCATCTGGACAAAATTACCTGGTCAAAAAAAGAGTGAAGTTACTCAAGTGCCCACATTTCTCTCCTAGGCTATTTTCAGAGAGACTTTCACTTCCTGGTGACACTGTTTCTGGCAGATCCTCAGAGACAGGCAGGCTGAGCACATATTTGATCTTTGCACCAGTTGAATATGAATGACAGGATCTCCTGAACATTTATGGACTCAGGAATACCCTATGGTGATCAACAATGTTCCCCAGTATTACAGATGAACTTTGAGTAAACACCATTTGGAACCACAAAATCTCAGCTAATTTAAGCTATATCCTTATATGCCTGCTCATATGGGAAGGCAAGTTTCACATTTTTGTCTTAAAATAACCTCTACCTCTTTTTCCTGAACACTCTTTCAGTGACCTCATCTTGTCTAGCTTCCAGACTATGTGGCATAATGTTTACACTTCACTCAGCCTTACATTTCCTACTCATTTCACAATGTTAATATCTGTGAACCGAAATCTTACCACCATCAGTCTGACCATTTGTTTTTGTCACCCGAGATCATTTTAGTGCATTATTCTGAAATGGCTGAGGTCCATTATGACCAACAACATATCCTATAATAGACTTATTCTGGAAGAACTCTAATCAAATATATTTTCATATTGAGATGACTCTGTGAAAATATTTCCTCTCTTTATTAAATAGTCCTTCAGCAGGGATAAAGTTTTAAATAAATGGTGTATAGTTATTTTTCATTGCCCAGTCTAACAGGAATATTTGTCAAAAGTTTTATACAGACAGCTTGGTGAAAAGGGTGAGAATTTCATGTCTGTACTTTCAAGTGGATATAAATGGTTTCAGAATGAAGTAGTGTGATCCTGATGTAATATGATGTAGCGTTTCTGAAAGTCACGCCTTTCAATGTCAAAATCCTAGTGGGTTCCCTCCTTCACTCGTCCCAAGGAGAATCCACTCCATTCTGTTATGTTAAGCTTTATGCAAAGCTTGGACAGAATCTCAAAATGGGATTCATGATGATCATTTTAGGGGTGAGGGAACTTCTCGAGATCTGTTCAGATTGATTACATTACAAGGTCTCCACAGAGAAGAGGCACTGAATTTCTCCAGGGCTTGGGCCTCTCACTCACAGCTGGGTCCAGGGCCTTTTCCTGAAAAAGGATGCCTTGGAATGACATGGAAGTCATTCTTTTCATTGAATTCATATGTGACAAAAGCAGGGTCATCAGTCTAATGAGTCTCTAAGAAGATTGGGTTTAACTCTTTATCTTGCATTTGTGCACCTCATGCCTTGCCATGGGGTGCCTCAAGCCTGAGCCAGCTCCAGCTCCTCTCACAACCAGCAAGGTTCCTATGGAACTCTCTCCAGGAAATTTACCTTTCTTGAGAAATTAGGTGTATTAACCCAAGAACCACAGTGTCCTGGCTTTTGGCACCCAGGGAATATCTGGGGAATATACTGGCTGGGTGGTATGTTGTATAAATCAACTTTGAACTCTGATTAAAGTTGTGCAAGGGGTAAAGGACAAAGCACGTACAAAGGGCAGCTCTGGTGTTGCTCCAGAGACTCTCCATATAAGAGCTTTTATTTACCATAGGTAAGACGCCTTATCATAGTTTTACTGTAGGTGACCATGGTTGCTTGTTCCTACTCCAATCCCTTCCACTGAGCCAACTGCGTTCAATACAAACATCTCCCTTATAAGGTGTCAAGCTGGTATTTAAAATTAAAGTAGCTTCTACTTGCTTGGAAATGCCAATATCCCTTTTTGAGAAGCAGAAGGGAAAAATATTCATCTGGACTTTATGTTGTGCTGATCATATACAAAAGAGGGAGTGACCTGGTGACCCAGTGTTGTGCTTCTCACAAGCTGTGTTTCAGCTGATGTTGACCAGAGCTCTCATTGCATTGGCACTGCATGATAAATAGTGCAATTCTCACAGTATTCAAGGAAGGGTGGCTCCTGGTGAACTGGCACAGTCATGTTGCAGGAGGTAAATAACAGCCAGCTTGCATTGTTTTCCATCCTTATTGCTTCGGGGACAAATTACATGAGACAGCAGTGGAGAAGAAAGGCTGGAAGTCTTGGTTATTCAGTGCTCTACTTCCCTCTTTTAGGAAGTGAACCCAAATATATGCATAGCAACGTTTGTGTTCAATGGCCGTTGTAGTTTATGCCATATATAATAGTCTTCTAAGGAATAGAACCTACACGTATCAACAAGATTTCTGTGAAACACTCATCCAATATACTCAACTCCCAGGATTTAGAAAATCGTTTTACTTAAAAAAACGGTAGCACATTTAAGGACTGTCATGTTCTGAACTTTTATTTTGAACCTTTGGAGCGCACATAGCTGGAGCTTTCAGTCTTTTAGCAGCAAGAGCTGGAAACTTTTAAACAAACAAGCCTAGATTCTCTCATGATCACCTGACTACAGATGTGTATTAAGAAAAATCCCAACCAAAATATGTCTTAAGCTTAGAGCCCTCCATTAATCAAAGCTGACTACCCTGTCACAATGTCTATATATATAGTAGATCTCCCTGCCAAACTTGCACTCTAAACACTTCTTGCAAAATGCAATGCACTTGCAGTGCTGTTTCTTCTCTACAGTTGTTATTAGAGGAGAACATTTTTGTTTAAGCTTGAAAATAGATTAGTGATTATCCTGTTCCCTGTATGCTTTTGTATGCTGGGACCTTTTGGAGAGCAAAAGAGAGAAGTTTCACAACTGCTAGATGAGTCTGAACAGCAACATAATAAAGAGCAAAGAAATCTGCATCTGAAAAGCTAATCTTTTTGGCTTACCGGTTTTCAGAATATATCAACCCCTTTGAATTTCTAAAGGCTAGGAAATGGGAAATTTTCAAACTCAATTTTCCACAGTTTAATAGAAGAAATTCTTTACAAGAACTAGTCAATTACCACATCTGATACCTACTGCATTCCTTCAATTAATTTTTAGTGCTGACAGTGGAAAAAGAACAATTACCTTGCTCTTTTAATGCACAAAAAGAAATGGACGTAACATAGCAATTATTAAATGAGATATCTTTTCACTCACAAATGAAGCCTGAATGGAAAAAAAAACAACCACAAGTATTAACTTGTATTCACCTGCTTACCAAGTTATCAATATAATCAGACAAGAACACACAGCCTTACAATATTAATAGAATCTTCCTGTAAAATTTTATACCCAAAGACTTTGGATAAGTAAATTGATGGCAGAATGTCTTTCAGAAACACAACAGATTGCACAGGAAAATAAAGTAACTGGATTTTAACTCATTTCCAGCTTCTGTCCACTGCTGTGTATAGAACAAAACCACTGGGAAAGCATTCTGGGATACAGCCTGACCCATGTGCCTGACATGATCTTGACCCACCAAAGGCAATCAACAGCAGAGAATCTTCTGTGTGATTGTTCTGTGCGATCGCTTCCAGAAATAATTATGCAGAAATAGAATTCAGACATGCACTTGCCAACATAGCATTTTTAGAACTGAACATGAAAAGCCTCACTCTAACTCTAAATTTACTTCCCCTCCTACTGAAATCATCTCGTTGTGCACAGAGCAAGTTCACGAGAGTGCAAGCATCCCAGGCATATATACAACCAATTCAAAAGCTATGTGCAAAGAGACAACAGGCAGTCTGGCTTTCAATCCACTTCACTCACATTTGCAAATGTCTCCATATGTCCATCCACCTAAGGCTGTAGAGGGAATATTACAGGAGACAGCACTAACACTCCAGACACTACCTTTAACTGGGTAACTCCAGGCCGAGTTCCATCAACTTAACACTTTCAGAGCAATACAAATCCCCCAATCTCTCTCTTAGGATTTTAAAGGATTGAAGATTTATCTATAAACACACATCCAACATTTTTTGACACTCTAAAGCGCTCCATAGTTGTCTTTGAGATTATTCTACATATGATCCTGTAAATCCAACCTGACTGCAGAAAACAGTCCTATTACTCACTGCAAACTATCAAGAAAGTTGAAAGTGTTTAGTTTCTACATTTGAGGTTTCCAGCCATGAGCACACTGCCACTATCAGTAACTTCACAAAGTCTCAGAAATTCTTTAGTAATGAAGATCTGAGGCTCACTTCACTCCCATCTCCCAGCCTCCACCTGCATCAGCATCAACATCAGCTTCTCTAAGCCAGCTTGGTTCAGCACAAACTGTTAAAGATCCTGTTTGATGGGAGATTTCTACATTTCCCCACAGGTCTGCTTTTCCTTCCACAAGAAGTTGAGAGATTCAAAGGCTAGTGTTTTAGGAGGGATACACAACCAACCATCCTTTCAGGTTCAGTGTAATTACTGGTGTAAAAATGCAATTGTATCTTAGTGGAAAAGAGAGAAAGATCCAGTATTAGTGCACAAAACAATCATATTTGTACTGAATCTCCGATTACAGTACAAGGCTTGGCTGTTGGCTTAGGTTTCTGTCCCAGCCTGAGTAGGACTCAGTTGTCTCAATACTTGTTTTTAATCTCTCTGCATGTTTGTAGAGTATGTTCTCAGGGTTCAAAGCAAAAAAATAAGTTCAATGCTCTGCCTTCCTAGAGTCTTTTCCTTACCTTTATTCTTTCCTTATTTGATTGTAGGCTTTTATCTTGTGAGTGAAAAGAAGACTTCCTTAATTACAGGAAAGAACAGTGAAAATAAATCAGTAAATCAATAAGGACAAAATGTCTCTGTTCCATTCAGACCACAGCTGAATAAAAACCTTGGGATGCTGAATAAAAATCTACTTCTGATACAGAACTTGGAGGATGTATCCTAGCATTTTGTTATGAGTTAAAGGGATTTGCTCCTTTCTGGAGTTTCGAAAACTCACAGACTTAAAGACTGACACCTATGAAAATTCCTTTGGGATTTAAAAGCACTTGGAGGTCATCCTTTTTGAACTTTTTTTCCCCAGACATTTTTAAAGTTTAAGTTTTATGTTTTTTGGGGTCGGGGTGGGTGCAGAGCTAGAGTAAGCTTTGGCACATGGGCGACACCAGTATACCAAGAAATTTCTCCAGAGATATTTTCTCCATTTCCCCTAAAGAGAGGCCTGCGAATCATTTAAGAGCAGCAGATCTTTCACTTAACAGCTTAATGTCACATGTCTCTTCTTCCTCTCTGCTTGGAGTTAGCATAGCTCAGCACAGCTTTAGTCTAGACTAGTAGTAAACTGCTGACAAAAGGAAAGCCAATCTAATCACAGTCTCCAAGAGTTCTGGTCTTGATCCTTGGGTCTGTCACATACACAGACAGAGAATTAGCTCAGGGAGACGTTTTCTGAAGCAGACACAAAAATTAAATATTCAAGTTCCATTGGTAATCAGTGACATTTGGAGACACAACTGTATTTTACATCTCTGGAAATCGATGTTACCTCTGTCTTCTTCCTGTTTTGAAGACAGAGATGGTAAGTAATTTCTTATTTCTATGACTTTTAACTTCACTTTTAAGATCTGAAGTAAAATGTCTGCCCTTTCTTTTCAGCACTGAAAAGCATAATGGCTTCCCTCACCTTCCACAGTTTTCCCATGTATCCCCCAAGGAATTTCAATGCTACTGACAAATAGATCTAGGTAACTCTTGGTGTCTTAGATTGGTGATTTCTTTGAAGATATAATATATCTTAATATATAAATATATTAAGATATATAAGATATATCTTAATTTATTAAGATCTCAGATAACATTTGAAAATAAGTGCAGACCACAATACAAAATGCCCTTCTCACTAGATAGATATTATTTAATTTTAACTTGCAATTCAAACTGCTTAGGAGACACAGTCTATGATGACAGCACTATTATAGTTCAACATTGCTGTCAGCTGGAAGTAATAAGGTAGACTGAAAAAATGAGGGTGGTCAGATGTGACCTCTCTCTGTCATTTAGACACTAGACCCATGCCTAATAAACCTCTCTCTGATACTTTAAAAATTACTTCCCATTTTATATTCATTCAGTTGAAGTAGGAAACTGTTAAAGTAATTTTCAGGTTAACCCATTCACATTTTTGCTGCAAACTTATGACAGCATGCTTGATTTGAGGAGTCTGAATGAGAAGGATAGGCTTATAAACTTAATATTAATAGGCAACAAGGTAAAACAAATGCATCCTCTGTAAAACAATTTATTTATATCACTCAGCTAATGACAGAGCACAATGCTGCTCAGCAGTTCTGCTCATTGCCTGAAGCTTTGTTCCCACGCAGTCCCACTGACATCTGCTTGTGGAGTATGATGCTGAGTGATGTGAAAAAAGTACAAAATCAAATCTTTCTTAATTAAGATACATAAGGAGGAGACATAGAGACCTTTTCCTCCTGATGCGCCAATTTTCAGTGTCTCAGGTTCTGTGCCATCGGGCTCAAATCTATTAGCAGCTCAGCAGTGATGTGGCTGGCCAGCCCCAAGGACTGATACTCATTGGTTGGTACTTCTCTCCCTAACAGATCTTCATTCTGGAAATTAAATTTGTCAATCAGTCATTATAGAGAAGATATCCTAAGCCCTCACAATCTGCCAAATACACAGTTTAATTCTCTGTTGGATGTACAATTTAATTCTTGGTTAGTACTTGTCTGTACTTTTCTAACCTTCTGTGTTGCCCTTTGTTTTGTTTTTTTTCCTTTGTGTGTCAGCTTTACATAATCTGCCATAGGAGCTTTGAGGCTTCTGCATCAATTAGAAATTCCACCTCAATTGAATTAAGCACTTCCTAGCAGAGATTTCCTCATTATTTCATTTACAAAAGCCTTATTATGATGCAACTTTCACCACTCGAGTGTTCATAAAAAATTATACAACCATTTAAGCAAGATTCCCTGTGTATCTCAAATGTAAACATCATGATTCATTGCACTTTAGATAAACACTGCTAATTCAAACCAAGTTTTTGTTGGATCCATATATCAATACATCATTTACTGCAATAAATAACTACAGCATTACTTTTTTTCATTGTCACTAGCCAGCACAATTTGGCATTATCATAGTTACCTAGACTGTGTAGGGTTTTCTTCCACTTCCTCAAATTGCAGGTAAGGATGTTCAAAGTGTTCCAGTCTTCTTTCGTAGGAAGGAAAGAACATTTCTATGCCTTCAACTGTACCTTCCCATTTTCACCATATTTTGTCCTCTTCACAACCCCTGCTGCTGAAAGAACTGTTAACTCTTATCTGTCATAAAGACAGCCACTTTTCAATGGTTTAGCTAACAGGGAAATTTATTACTTTGCTGCTCAATAATATGCTATAGTGAATGCGTCAAAGGAAGCACCCAAGTATTTAGAAGTTTACTTTGACTCATCTCTTAGCTAGTCAGCTAAAAGCTAACTCTAAACAAGACAGTGTTTTGTTCACCTCCCCATTAGCAATCTTGATAACCTCTAGGGTTATTTCTCTCTGTTTTCGTGCAGAGACAACCTCAGGGACTTCTGAGGAGTCAGTTCTGGTTTGTTTCTGTGTAAGGGTCAGATCCATGCATACACGCAGTAACACTGGACACTGCTATGACTATTTAAGATAGGAAAGTGCTTTGGAAAGCCACGGAAACAAATATTATCTTGCTCACAAGAAATAGTAAATGCAGGTTATGTTGCCTACACTAGTGAAAATCCCAAGGACATACAATGTAGCATAGGATATACTCTAAAATGCTCCATTTCTTAAGGTAATTTTCCTTTGGCTTGTCAGAACTATATCTCTAATAGAGGTAAACTAATCTTCCTGGAGAGAAAATAAAAGCAGGACAGACCGATCTAATTCTTCACTCAAAAATTAAACCAAGTATTTTCAAGGTATGAAAACACTATCATCTGTAATTGCTGTCAGATTCAAGGCTTGCATTCCCTTAATTACAACAATAAATGCTAGTGAAACAGGTTAAACAACAGTATTTGTGATTTTTTTACCCAGTTTTAGAGCAAAGTGGTCATGTTACCACTTAGAATTCCTTATTACCATTCCTCCTAATTACCATTTGAGTTCCTTAAAATGACATAAGCCAAATTAGCAGTCTACTGTCACAAAAAAAACCCTGCTCCTGAATGTCAACTCTACTTTCCAGTCAGGAAAAACTGTAGACAAAGCCAAACTTTGGATTTGGGGTACATTGTACTCTACTCACTAGAATATCAGAGAAATACAAGTTTGAAGCTGCTTTCCCAAACCATGTCTGCAAACTGTAGCTGTGCTTGGAGTTCGCTGCTCCCTTTGGCTGCAGGAGTAGAGGACATGGGCTCAAGAAGGAAGCTTTTCTTCCCCAAGCAGAAAAATGCTAGTTTGTCAATGCTGTAGGAAGGGAACCTGCCTGCAATTTCAACCTGTGAAGCCCAAAGGCTGATGTCAGCCCATATTGTGTGTGTACTACCCGGTACAGCTTCTAAACATCTCCTTTTTGTGAATTTTTACCATTGAAAGGGAAAAACCCAACAAAACAACTGAGAAGGCTGGTATCAGAGGGAATATCATGCTCATGAAATGTCTACAGAAAGAAAAGGAAATGTTTTCTATATAAAGTGCTTGATGTGTTCAGAGCCTGGGGTGAATGGTTCCGAGCTTGAAAAACAGAAGCAGACACTGATGAGGAGCTGTAACATCTGCATCTTTTACTCATGGCAGTTCAGAACAAATTAAGCTGCCTTGACTAATGCCTGAATACTTCAGAAATTAAAAAATAATTTCTAGTATATCTTTAAAACAAAGAAATGGTAGTTTTGGATAATTTTGCACATGCTATAGTATCAGGAAAACTCTGAATGCTCTAGTTTGCATTATTCACCAATTTTTTTTCAAAAGCATTAGATATGAAAACCAAATCTAAAATAATGATATATAAAACAAAGAGTAAAAACCAAGTGTGACTATTGACTGTAATTCTTAGGGAAAGGCTAAGGAGCAAAAAGGTTACTTGCAGACTAACTTGTAAATAAATTGTACTTAATAAAACAAGGCCATGTTCTCAGGTCAATAAAATATCAGTAAAGCTATGCCTTCAGCCTGGAAGACTGATCAACTCTCTGAGAGAAAAATCAGATAAATATTCATAGAATTGATTATGAAATTCTTACAGAAGCAAATTAAGCAAGCTGGCAATTGGTTTGCTGTTCTCAGTAATGCACTCGCTCGGGGGAACTGCTGGGCTAATCCAATACTCAATTGATTAACATATTAGTAGCCGACAAATATCTTTTCTCAAGGCACTCGGACCTTCTGTATGCATACCAGCTCTGGAAGGGGCATGTGCACGAGCTTAGCTTCTCACCTTCAGTAATGAGGAAATCTCCGGGAAAAAAAACACAGCTTTGTTCTCATCTGCTCTGAATAGTTAATATGTCCCCTTGTGATTTTGATAATTCATTCATGAGAATTTAACACCTCCAGTAAATACATGTTACATTTACGTGTCTGGATATGCAATTTTCTGTGCTTAGACAAAAAAGCTATTGATTTATCCACATATTGTCCCTAGCAGTCATCAAATGGACACACTTTTGAAATGAAAACGCTGTCCTCTGAGGATAAACCTTACCTGGGTAAGTTGGTATCTGTGAAGTTAATATATGCAATTACACTTCGTACAACAGTAATTACTTCACGTTTTAATAACAAAATTAGGCTGTTGTCTGACAGCCAAAGACTAGAGAAGTGATAAATAAAAATAAATAATTAAATAAATAAACGATACATTTTTCTAAGACCATCTACCTGGGTTAATATTCTATATAGCTGAAAAATCTTAAAACCAAGTTTAAGTATCATGAAAAGAATACACTTCATTACTGTTTCCCCTCTTTTTTCTCCCTGTTAAGGATGTTAAAGAACAGGGATATAGGATTTACTTTCCAAATTTAATTTTTAGTTTAAACAAATCAAAATTATAGATGAAAACCTTTCCTTTTATCTAGTGATTGTCCTTTGGAAAATATTTTAGGAAGTTACTAATTTAAAAAAAATCCGAACCAGACAGATTTTACCTGGCTATGGTCTTTGTCAAAAAAACATCATGAAGTAGATGGAGAAAGGATAAACCTTCATTCCTACACCATTACCACCTTCCCTGGGACACTAGCCTAAAAACCCCTATGTATTTTAACATCTTTTTCCTTTATTGTGGGATTTTGTTCCACCCACTGCACTAGTTAGTTTATGCCTGAGAATTTAGTGTTATCTAAAAGATCTAAACATCTGTGGTTTTAGAGTTTTTCTTGTTCCTTCCCCCACCCTCCCCCCCAGCTCTGTACTGGAAGTAAATGCTTGCACAAAACCTGAATGATAGGTCTGATTTCACTCTTTCACTGAATATGATATTTGTAATTATTCCAAAATAACTGTCATTAGCCATTTGGAAAAGGCAGACTAAATGTATGCACTGCTGCTTTCCCACTCAGTACTCTAATTGCATCTATCTGTAGAGCTCTGCAGCTTGCAGTCCTTAAATATTAAGACCAAAATCCACCAAAAAACACAATACACTGCATTGAGACCAAGACAAACTGTATGACATACATGAGACAAGAGTGAACAGTGAAATTTTTAATACTTTTATAATTGTTGACACACGTTCAACTCTGATGGCGAGAAAACAAAAGATAGAAACTTAAACAATAGCCTTCCATTTACATAACTTTCATTGTTAATATTTGATTTTAGACTTCATTTACTAAGCAACTTTTACCTGTGTTTCCTTTTTCTTATCTTGAATTATGAACTCCTGAATGCATCTGAAAAACTAAGAAGTCATCTCTCAACAGAAGGAGAGAGGACAAGTCACCACCTGGAAGAAGCAGCTGGCTTGGGTCCATGTAAGAACAGACCTCGTATCAGGCACTCAAACACTGAGTGTACAAGCCCAGCCACAGCTTCACAATCCTCACCTGCCCTCTATAGTTTGCAAGGAGGTTTCACACTGTGGTAGGCTGCTGCATGAGATGTGAATTTGCAAGAAAATTTAAATGACTGCAGAGAGACTGTGTTGCCATTTGAATCAGAAATATATCACCTGCTAGACCTCAGTTTCTAAACAAATGCTTATTGTTATAAGAAAATACAAATGAAATTTTCAGGCAAGAAAAATTGATGATAAAATTTGACAGATTTATCTTTGATGGTGCATGGGCCACCGGAATGTGGGTTTCCTATGGATAATGAAGAGCAGCTTTAAGCATTTAATAAATAAAAGAAGCTTTATAATCAATTCCAACTCTGAGTTTGGTTCAGAGGAGGTATGCTGCCAACTCATGTGAACATCACCTGCCTCACTACAACTCCTTCCTAGAGTAATTTGCAGCCAGAAGGATCCAAATGCGTCATGTCATTTTTTCTTAATGAATAGTTCAGCTTCCTCCCGTTCATTTCCACTGTTAGTGAAACCTATTGGCTTTCTGTGCTCTTTTGGTCTGTGTTAAGCATTATTTACCACTAACATATCTGACTGTATGTCTGTGCTTTCTCTAGGTCATTTCTGAGTTTTCATGTGGTTACTACATTTTTCAGAATATGAGTCACTGCAAGAGGTACAGTGTGTGCATTGGAGTCAAATCAGGAAAGGACAGCTGCAGTTGATGCGAGAGGAAGATACCAATTCTCATGACACTAACTGAAATAATATGGGGACTGTTCAGTTAATTGCATCAAGATAAACAGAAAAGAGCCAACATATGCAAAGATTAAGGCATCAGGCACGCTCATCAGTCACTGCTTCATCTCTCTGAAAATAGAGTTAGCATGGCTTTGTCTGGGATTTCCAATGTTTTCTGGAAGCTGGAGCCTGTCAGAAGGACTCTATGCATACAAACACATTCAGTGCATGAGCTGCAAAGTCATCATTTCCTGGAAATATCCAACTTACTCCACTTTTATGTAAGCTGAATTGCCATATGTAGATACATAAAAGACAACAGCAGATATTTGGCAGCTAGGGAAAAGTTACTGCTCTGACACAACCTCTGTGCATTTCCATAATTAAGTGAAAACTTCAAAGTCTTCCAGGCGGAAAGGTCTTGGGAAACTCAGACATATGACAAAACTACTTGGGAAAACAGCAATCCTTTGTGAAGGAAGCAGCATTACACAGAATAGTGTACAGAGCACTTTCCCCTTTTTCAATACATATGATTTATTCTGCTGCAACACCAGCCACTTTGACCTGTCTTGATCAATCAGAGGTAATAGCAAACACAGAGCCTTGCTAATCCATGCTAATTATCTGGTAGTGCTTTTTGTTCTCTCCAGTGCACAGTCAGGAAAGTTTTCTATCAACAGCTCACCCTAAGGACTGTTTCCAAGGCTGCATGGAGACTGTGAGATGAGGTGCCTCTACCACTCTATCCACACTCTTTCAACTCTGGGCAGACTTTGAACCCTGGAAGCTCCCATGATCTTATGCCACAGCCCAGAGGTATGAATTATGTGAGGTCACTTTCTGTGCCATAATACCACCTCTCCGGTGATCTGTAGCACAGTTCTCCTGTTGTCTCAGACAGTTTGAACTGGAAATGTACACATTAAATAATGCCTTGGGCTGCAAAGATATGACAGAGGGCCCAGAATAGATACAGAGGTTGTGTTATGTGGACACGCATTGCAGCTGCAGAAGGCATTATCCCTACACAGAATGAATACATGGCAGTTGCACCATTTGGCCTTAGGGACTGTTCCCTGGCACCCTTTATTTAGCAGTATAATTAGGGTAGAGATATACGTCTTCATACATTTAAAGTTCACCTACACCAGAAAACCAATTTTGAACAAAATACTGAGCAGCTTATATCTGTGGGGCTAACTCTCTTCCTCACCCAAACATACATCCCATTTTCCATTCTGGGAGTTGCCTAAGTGTGGGCTATCCTCAAACAATATGCCAACAGCGTTGTTTCAGGCATCACATTAATGTCAAGAATGACACCACTGAGATACTTGTGCCCTGACCCTGTTGATATTGCCATGTAGTCTGAGAGGACATTTAACAAGCCAATGCAGGTGTTGGGCTAGGGAGAAGCAAGGAAATCCTGTGTGCTCTGTCTTCTTGAAAGCCAGATGTTAATTTCTATTCTATATGCAGGCAGATGTGGATGTGCAAATTTATTAAGATAAAAAAATTTATTGAGCCTTTACCTCTGCCAGTGATATGTGGGATGCACTTGCCAGAGCAATTACAGCTCTATCCTAGTCAGTCATTGTCAACATGTACAATATTTGGAGACATTACAACTAAAAAACCATCGGCAATATGTTGGTTTGTACTTGCTTTTTTTTAAATATTACTTTGAATGGCTAATAACTAATGTAATCTCTGCAGTGCAGTGCCACAGAGATTTCACCATGGAACAGGAAGAAACAATTTTTGAGTCTACGGTATTTTTCAAAGCATAACAGAATATAAGTATAATCTACCATTTAAAATTGACTATGTAGATTCTGAAAACTGAAAAATCAATTTGAGTTATATTAACAAAATGCAATAGAGAAAATGCAAGAATATGGCAAAATCAATCTCCTGTTTCAATTTTTGCAAGAATATCAACATATTTTAAGTGCATTTGAACTGTAATACTTCTAAGAAATTAAGCAGCTTTAAAATTGGAGTAATAGAAAATTGTACAGGATGTATGTTGTGGTAACTTGCAAGAAAACAATTATAATTTAGTAAATCAACTAACGTTCCCACTACATTGATAAAAAAAACTTCTCCTGAATTAACTTTGTATTAGAGAAATATAAAATCTCTTTTCATCAATGTACCATATATCACTAGTAATTGCAATAACCAAGTACTGTAATAGTATTGTGACATGCTCTGATTTACTCTCTGGATATGGGAGTCATTAGCACAAGGGCTGTTCTAGTACAAATCTTGCCTCTACCTGCAGTGGCTCATACCAGTGTTCCACATTTACGGAGTTCAGCCGTTTTGAAAAGAGAATTTTCTGTTACTAAACTTCCCTGTCACTACTTGAATTGGGTAACAATAATAAAATCACTAATCTTTAAAAGAGTATCCTCTTAATCAATCTCATCAGATGTGCCACGAAGGACAAGTAACTATCTTCCTATCAGCATCACTAGGCTTTAGCTATTTCTTTTGCTTGTTGTTTTTTGTCTCTTTGAGCACTTCTGTTTGGATTTGTTTGGGTTTTTTTTCTCCCTGAGAGTTGTACTGCTGCTGAAGTATTCTTTTCTAATTGAGAATTATTTCTACTTTGCACTAAATAGTGTGTTCCAGACACCGTTTTCTGTGTCTTGAAATAACTGCCAGCAGATTACAAAGCTGCAATGAAATAAGTAAAGAAACTGAAGAACATTTAAAAAGGCATGTATTTTTGAAGAAGAGTGAAATGCCTTCAACCAATCTTTATACTCTACATAAAAGGATACTAAGTTCTACCCTACACCAGTTCAAAAGTTATAAATATTTTATTGACATTTAACTACATGGTATGTATATATCTTTATATTTTTAGACCAAACCATTAAAATTATTTTTCAGCATGTCTGTTGTTTCTGAATAATACAGATGGACATAAATGACTGTAGATGCAGCCCTGTGTCAGATGAATCACACAGAGAGCATCTGTGGAGGAGGTGAAACAGAAGTTTCACCCACTTGGCATGTTCCCAGACTCTGGAGAGCTCCAGCTGGCCTGTGTCTACTTGCATGAGTGCCACAGGGAATAATACTCCACTGGTGCCACAAAGGCACGTTTCTCCTATGGCTTCCTAGAAGCAACCAGAAGCATTTGTAGAAGACAGCACCCACCAGTGGACCATTAAACATCTAGTGTTGTACAGATCATTTGTCACCAAAGAGTAAAGAGTAAAAAATGATACACGTGAAACACCTCCTCCACCCCAAGGAAAACGAGTAACAACACCAAAAAACCAGAAGGGAGTCATAGAAAATAGTGGTTTGTAGAACTGGATTTTGTCCTCTAGAGCTGAAAAGAAAATTATTATAACCACCTTCCACTGATCTGAATAAAGTATTTCATGAAGGAAAAACATGCCTTCCTCAACAGCAAATGTAAATCCCTCTTAAAACAATTTGATTGTAATCCAAAAAAATGAAGCAAACAGCAGTTTGCTCTGAGTTCACAATTCTTCTCCTGTATGGAAATTCATCTTGTATTACCCCATTCTTTATCAAACTGTTGGGAAAATGCTGGAGATGTACCTACATGCACTGCAGAGCTAGTAGTCACGATGGCACTCTAATTTAGCTTGTGCTGTGTTCTGGGCTTCTCATTTTTAAGTGAGGTGGTAACTGAGTTCCTGTCTTGTAAATCCAGTATCATTCTATTCCTAGGGCTATGCAATACAAAGTAACACTTTAAAGCACTACATTTGACCACACAGTGCTAATGGGAACAGGGATAAGACTATGAATAGGAGAGATTACAGCTAACATTCAATTGTTATTCAGTTTCAGTGTTCTTCCTTGGAAAGGACAGAAATGCTGAAGGTGCTCATCTCTGAAACAAGGCAATGTCTGCTTCAGTCACAACAATCCCAGGAAGGTTCTCAAAAATGAAGATGGTACATTTCAGAGGGTTTCCTCCTGGTTTTTAATTTTGGATTATTATACAACTTTGGCCTACTCTTGATTCTATTTAGAGTAATGTCTGAGGTGAAACCTCACTGCAAACTCAAGTAATATTGAGTTAACATACTGAAAAGCAGCCATGTGAGAGGAAAAAAGGAGACAAAAAATAGATAAAAATGTGAGTGGTAGGTGACAAAATAAGTGAAGAAAGGATCAAGGCCAGGTTGGATGGGGCCCTGGGCAATCTCATCTCATGGAAGATGTTGCTGACCAGGGCAGAGGGTTTGGAAATAGATGTGTCTGTTTAGAGTGTCTTTCAACCCAAATCATTCTATGATCCTATGATTCCATGATTCCATGAAAAAGTTAAGAAATAGGAAAGGATGAAAGCAGAGAGTGCAGAGACAAAGCTTCCATTAACTTCTGGGCTGCCACTAGTGGAGTCTCTCATGGACAGCTCTGGATTACCATATGCACAAATAAGGCTCTAAGTGTTCGTTTAACTCACTTTTACATGTGCCCAACACTATCCAGGTTTTCACTGGAGCTAACTCCACAGTAAGCTTGTGATGCTGCTTAGTTGCAGGATGGAAACTGGCTCATTTTCAGTTGTGTCACAGACTAAGCAGTTGAAAAGTCTGTCTGAATGAATGAAAAATCCATAGCTAAAATGCTACTTTTACCCTCCACTTAAACGCATGCCAGCAATACAGTTTTGATCTCCCAAAGTGACATTTCCAATCATTATTTTCCTTCCATAAGGAGGAGCATTTTGAGCCCTCTAAGTCAAGATACATTCCAACAGAAATTCTACTCCATCCCTGCTAAAGCTATTTTGACTTATTTAATTTTATCTGCTTTTTTTTCCTCTTCATAGCCTTAGCTGCCAGGAGTGTTCCACCAGCGTAACCATTATTTCCATATCTGCTGAAAAATGCATGCACATTAATATCAGTGTATAAGTCATTATTGGTACTTTGCCATGTTATTTTGCCAGACAGTCATGGCTCTGCTTGAGGTCAGACACATATTTCATTTAAAAAAAAAAAAAAAAAAGGAAAAAGGAAAAAAAAAAGGAAAAAAAAAGAAAAGACACCCAGGCATTTTTTTGCATCAGACATAACGTGTAACAACATTTATATGCAGTATACTTTAAAACAGAGATTATCTCTCTTAGTTTTACAACCTGAAGTCCTCCAGAATGCAGCTTTGTGAAAAATGCCTTGAAAATGTCTTCAAGGTTTCTCTGAATTTACTGTCATCCTGTCTTAGGATAAATTTTCTCTCTGTATTTCCATTGTACCAAAGAGAGTCGATATTTTTTAGTAAGTAGTTGGAATTGCAATGCTTGAGGTTTATGTAAGGCTTTCTGATCTGACTACCTGGTACGCAAATGAGTGCAGTTAACATGCAAATGTTAAATAATAATACTGCAAATATAGTAATATAACCAATTTCTGGAAATAGGTTGGTTTGTTTTCCTCTCAATACCATCTTGCTAATTTTCAGAGACACTCAGCTGTGAAAACAACAGAAACCCAATTCTGGAGGTGACTACCCAACTTGAATGGAATATTTTAGTCAACAGAGAAATAGGAAAACAGGAAAAATACAGTCCAGGATACCACAGAGGGGGCATTCAGTATCTCATATTGAATGGCATGATTCTAGACACCTTGTCGTTGTCTGTTTTTTCTTGAAACTCAGAAGACTTTTCTCAGGTCTTCCTTAGGTCAGGTGTCATCATCTTGTTAACAAACTAGTCTGCAATGAACAGCCACAGCTGCTATGTGAGTGTATTGATAAATTCAGCTGAAAAATCACAATCTTAGATTGAGGGAGATGAAACTGAACCACTGTTGTTCCCTCAGTCTTAAGCTAACATAGAAAATCTTCTCACAGGTGTTGTTTTAAACTACTTTACCCTCATTTCTGTAGTGATTATGTATTGTTTAATGTTACAGAGACACATACTTTCAAATGCTTTTGAATTGAAGGACTTGGATACAAAATCTAACAAGTGAGACACATTACAGTTCAAAATTTCACAGCTCCTTGTTTGAATGTTGCAGTGCATATCATCATTAGCGAAACTCAAATTGTGAAGAAATATTATGAAAATTATTTTTGTTTAGTGCTATTACCCTGTTTAATTTAACAGAGAAAGCAAATTTTAAATATTTTTCTTTCTGCAGTTTTCAGGTCTCTATGTACTCATATAGCAGTCATCTTAACAAGACATTTCTTTTCTGTCTGAATAATTCTCCATTTTGAAACTACATGCAGTACACTGAATGCATATTTTTTGCCAGCTGCATCCATTTCTTCAATGATTTATTTTTTATCATTGAGCCATATGTAATAACTTGGCTCCTGGAGAAAATGTAGCTTCAGCAGCACCTGTACTGTCTAAATTGAGTAGTGTCTTGTTCAAGAAAGAAACATCAAGTCAAATCAGTGCGGGTGCGGTTAAGTGATCATTTAGTTGCCTATTTAGTTGCCTCCATTTTTCATTCTATATTTGGGAAGACCTAAGGAGCTCAGGAGGTGATGGTAGGTGTTCAGTTTCCAAATCTCTGCTTGGGTCCATCTGAAGCTCTAAGACATTCCATGCACTGCTTTCTGAGAAGTGCTTGGAATATATATGCAGTATATGTACCACAGAAGATTAGTTAACAGACAGCCCAGTGTGTATGAGATGACTGTCGCTTCAGGACTGGGGTGCTAGAGCTTCTCTCCATCAAAGTTTTTCTTGAATGTAGTTTCTAGAGGACAAGACTGTAATATTTACATCGGCAAGCAAAATGCCTTGCCACTCTAGACAACACAAGGAAAAAGGCTCAAAATTTAACTTGGATAGGGCTGTGATTTTGCTACGAATTCTGGTTCTGGATTTGTCGCTTCATCTCTCTGAAAATGCATTAAGCACGCAGTGCAAATGATTCACAGCTGAATAAGTGGCAGCATAGTAAATATAAAGTTTTCTGTTTCCACCTTTAAAATATGTGCCTTTCCATAGCAGTCTAGGAAAATAAGGAATAGAGCTTCATTATATGTAAGATAAAACCAGTTTGGTATCTTAGAAATGGGTCTGTTGACTGAGGTTTTAAATCATATTAGATATTACTGTCTGTACAACATTGCCACAAAGTAGAATTATATTTCAAGCCCTACTTTGACACTTTTCATTTCAGTGTAATAATCTAATCTGTAAACTTCTGTTATTAATTAGGAATGTTCTACATAAATGGAGATAATTTATAGACATCCACTGATTACCTACAGGGAAAATGTATCAATAGCTGTAATAAACTTTATTTTTAAAGGGAAGGCTCTGATGCAAGAAAAATGTTTTGTAAAATATATTTTACACAGAAAATTATGAATTCTCAAGAATATTAATGCTTTTAAAATTTTTTTTGTTTAGGCTTTGCTCATCAAGATAATAGACTGAGGAAAAACATGTGTCATGACTGAATAATTCATGTATTCTGTCTTTACATAAGCAAAACCCAAAGATGAATAAAAAGATCAGAACCAGGGAATTGTTTGATAAATTTGGGCCAGGTATGGCAGTCTGGGCAGTCTGTCACTGAAAATGTGATCTGGTTTTCACGTATGACTCCAACCTCTACCATGTGATATGACATGAACCAAAATATCCAGTCAGTCAAACAATAAATATTGGGGTTTTAAAAATGAGATCCAAATTCATCACACCAATTTCTATTTGAGTCACAGGAATTTTAATATGCTAATGAAATTAATTTGCTGATGGAATGTAGTTATTTTGATATATTTTCTTTGCTATTGATGTCTTGTCTGTGTGCCCATTCCTTCCACAGCACAGCCAGCAGGGAATTCAAGGTAAACACTCATTATCACAGCAAATTGCCAAGACAAACTGAGAAAATAATTAGTATCAGGCAAAAGGCAAAACACAGACAGTCTCAGAGCCTGTTCATTCAAAGAACAGCCTCCAGGTTTGTATGAATTATTTAAATTAAAGTAGATACTTGTTCCAATGGAAATAAAAAACACAAGAAGAAATGAGGTTATGAGTCCCTACAGAGTACCAGCACCTGTTCCCAGCTCCTGCAGTGCAAGAAACAGGGAAATTATGTTTATTTAAGTCACTATGATGAGTTTCAATTGCGGCCAAGCTTCTAAATGTTGTTCTAATGATTTAATAAGATTCTCTTCATCAGGTTGGCTTGTACAATCAGGAACACTACACTCGGTTATTCTTCCTGCCTTATGTGAAGGTACCTAAAAACACTGATAGTACCGGAATTCAAAGAAACTGGCTTGGATCAGCTTTACTGAATATTGGAAGGGATAGATGGTCATCCAGGCCTGTCCTAGTCTCCCTTGAAGCACAACAGCCTATCCCTGAGCCAATGCAGCACTCCACAAAGCCCTTAGTTGCGGTGGTATGTACATAGCTGCACAAACACATAGAACAACAATTCTCCTGCTTTGAGAGCATAAATTCCACTCTGCAGGTATTTTTCCTTCATAGGCAGTGAATGCTGATCAGGATTTAACCGGTTGTGTTGAGACGGGCAAGCAATTATTTACCAGTCTAGCAAATTTGTTTTGCTGTATCTATTTGTCAGTCCTAAACATTTTTCCTTCCCATTTGCTACCAGATCATTATTTCTGGCATAATCTTCTCCAGAATTAATTCTATCAGTAATTTCCAGAATATTAGCATAAAAATCAGGCACTTTAAAGGAATAAATATGTGCCCTTTTTGGCTCTTAATCTTTATGGAGATAGTCTCTTCCACCATGATTCTGGACCAATAACCAACCTTCCTGGAATACAGATGACTGACTCTGGGAATTTTCTTCAGTAGCTATCCAGCTCCTTTTATTAAGCTGTGGATATTGCAACATAATCATTCTGTTAATAATCAAATCTGGCCTTCTACAACACATGACTTTCTTGAATTTGAGAGAGGTCCGTTTTCACCATCTGAATATCTTTACATTCCCATGGCAGTTCTAATAAGAGTCTGTCTATCTAATTACCAAGTACTAAGTGGAAATCTTCATCTTGAAATCATCATATTAGAATTATGAAAGGAAACTAAAGTATTCCTTCTTGCATAGTTTCCATAAAATCTTTCTTCCTTGTTGAAAGGGATATATTTGGAGTAATAAAATGAAAAAAAAGAATCCTGTAGGGAACTTTCCTACACATTGTAGAATGTTTTACAAAGTTTGTTCCATTTTACAGGGTCGGCACATAGAAGAGAAAGCAAAGTGAAACTGAAGTAAAAATATATGTAGGGTAAACTACAAGCCTCCTAAAACCAAAGCTCACAGGTACTCAAGATAACAGTAACAATATTTTACATATCCTTTTACCTAGAAGTTTTACAGATGATGAATCTCCTAAACAGAAAACTTGCTGTCCGCCTAAATCAGGAAAAAATACCCTCCAACGAAAATTCTGGCTCCAGCACTTGGTTTGTAATGGCATTTCAGAGACAAGGCACATCAAAAACAGTGGGAAACGCTAGCTGGCACACCTGCTTTCCATGCACCATGAGCTATTTGAACACAGGCTGGCAACACACAGTTATAAAGCCCAAAGAGAAGTGGTGGCCATCTGCCTCCTAGTTTGGTTCAGAGCCCAGACTAAAGCATGAGCAGCAGCAGCAGCTCACGAAAACTGCAGAAATACATTGATTGCAACTACACTCAACTATCAGTCCTGATGCTCCTGGTATAGCTGCTACCAGTTCCAAGCTGACATTATTCTTTTCCTGTCTTGCATCCAGCAAACTTGAGCTTTGATTTATCCTGTGCTCTAATACCTTCACACTTTTATATGCCCTCTAAAACTGATTTCTGCATCTGTATCTGCCTCTGATTGGGCCTTGTCTTTTTTTTCTAGGAGACTGAGGAGCTACACTGAGGACAAAGGAAGAGAAAATTCTCAGTGAAGCTGCTCCAAACTTTATCTGGAGTCACAGAATTACAGACAAAGACAAAGAACGGAAGGGTCCTGCAGAGTTTGCCTGCTCCTGCCCACTACCTTCCAGATGTCTGCCCAACCTGTTCAGACAAATCTTCAGTCAAGGAATCTCTACAGTTTCCTTACAATAAGATTTCCACTGCTTTGCTCTGTTCTACAAAACCCTTTCACACTGTGTATTATAAAACTCCTTTGCTACAGTTTAGGTCTGCCACATCAGATAGGTTCTCAAGGGTACTTGGAACAGGATATCTCCTCAATCTTCTGCATATTTCAGGACAATCATATTTTTTTTAGTCAGTCTTCACTTCCCTATGGTAGGGAATCCCACTTTTTTCCATTTTTTCCTCAAAATTCAGGCTTTTTTTCATAACTCAAAGATGTGAAAGTGATCTCCTTGGGAGTGTCCACCTTGTTCACATGCATTGCTTTAAAAACAAAGTCTGAATAGGAATGCAGCACTCTAGCTGAGGTCCTGAAATGGTTCCCTGTTTTCACTAGCTTTGAGATAAAAAAAGTAAAAAAAGTTTACACTAAACTTTTAAAGACTAAAGTCTAGGCTAAACTACGTTAGTTAGTACTAAAAGTATGCTAACACAGTCACTCCATGTTTTTTCTCCACTGTTTTCTTCCATTGAAGATGTATTCTGGCTTGTGATCTGCCACATTGGTGAAATCCCACTTATATATTCCCAGTTTTTGGGTAAAGAATTATTTGAGTTTTGAAAGTTAGACCACTAAGTTAGTGTTTTCTTATTTTTCTTGACAAAATCCACAATCTTGACCAAGTGATATAATCGGAAGAGTTTCAATGTAACACAAGTGCTACAAGAAACTAATAAAACAGCTACTGGAAGACTGTTAAATACCCTGTTTTGGAGTTACTCCTTCTGGCAGACTGTAGCAGGCACAGATGTTGGTGAATGCTCCAGTTGCTTTTTGATATGTATAGATGATCAGAAATTTGGTGAAAGATTTTCTGCCTGTAAAAAGATGCAGTTTCACTGAAAATTAAACATGAGACTGGAACATGGTGATTGATACTTTTAGTCTAATCATATCACAATAATATTACTGTTTCAGTAAAGGAAAATATGTAAGAGTGACAGTGCAAATATTTCAAGTTGACTATTGATTAACATTTGTATTGCATTAATATTGCAACCCCCCCCCCAATGTATAATTTAATTAATCTGAACAATGAACATGAACAACTTTTCTTTATCCTCCTGAAATGTCATTGTTAACCGTTATCATCATCATCATCATCATCCAATATTCTCAACATCAAAGACTCCATGAATCATGAATCTTAGTATCTGAAAAGTTTTGTCTCACTGGAAAGCTTTACTTTCTGTTCCAATTTAAAATGGAACAAATTATTCACAGAATGGAAATTCTAGTTTTCAGCCACCTCAAGCACTGTGCTTTTATAAGAAAGCATCTCATTAGAAAGTCTTTAGATTCCCTCTTGAATGTCTGGTGTCAGTTATAATGATGTACATTTTTTCCCAATCACTGTGCATTATTGATTCACTACACATCCAAATATATTTCTGAAATCCAACTTTCTATCATGATGCTAAGAATATCTGCTATTTTGACCATGTTTTTCAGTGAAGCTATTGTTATTACAGAACAGACTAAGCCAAGCTAAGCCTGGGCTGCCATATGGCTGCACCCTCCCTGCATGTCAGCAACTGCACTCAGCAGTTGCTTCATAAACAAAGTTAAGGTGTTGATTTGATTACCTTTTTGTTGTTGTTAGGCTACTTTTGAGCAACCTGAACCACCTAAGCAAGCTGACTGTGTAGTTGCATAAGACTATGTCTGGTGTTACTATTTGTGTGTTTACTATTCCTGTCATACACATCCAGTCTTGTGTGTAAGCAGTTACCTCATAAAACAACTGAGCCAATCCCTCAGAAATCAAATGTGTTTCAAATGCCAGGGAAGCTACTAAAGTTTTGTTCTCATTAAATTTTTCAGGAAATTGACGCTATGGAAATATAACTATTAATATACTTCCCTTTTCAACATAGTCTATCTTAATGAAATGCAGACAAAAAGTGTACTCCCTCATCTGTCACAAGAGTGTCTGTCAATCTGCTTCCTTTTCCATCAGTCTGAGCATTTCTACTTTGTCAGGTGTACAGACATCAAGTATTCATATGTAAGCAACTTCACATTTGCATTCACAATTCACATTGTGGGGTTGTACCAAGTTTCCCAGTCCCTTCTCCTTGTCAGATCAGAGCTACATTTGGTCCAATATCAACTCTACCCAAGCTCTACATCAGCTCAATATCAGCTTATTTCCTTATTGCCCCCTCCCCTTCAGCTTTCTTCCTTATTGTTCATAATCATTTTATTGAAGATCTAATTTGTCCAAGTTACCTAAGCTCTGTGGGTGTGCAGGATAGTTAAGCTGAAAGCAATGAGTCTACTCCTTAGCTTGACGGTAGACACATGGCTGAAATCAGTCCAGAGGGCTCAGCATCTTCAGGGAAAACCTTTTAGCTCTATCATTAATACTTTATATGCCTGTTGCATATCAGTAGTTGTGAAGAGAAATGCCTTCTTGGTAGTCCATAAATACCAAGCTTTGCCCTAAAGCCATTGCGTGGAATCCAAGCATGCAAGGCAGCACAGTACTGAACGCCCCTGCACCAGTATTGTGAACTGTTCTAACATCCATGTCTGGCTATCCAACTTTTTTATATAACACAACAGAGAAACATAGATATTGGTTCTTTCCTCTGTAACCAGAGGGGAAATGATGGAACATTCATTATAGTAATTTATGTCAGTTATGTATGCATTTAAACCAATAAAATATCCTGCCAAATATTCCTCCAAAGCCAAAGTAGTGTTCTTGAGGAGTGATAAAAGATTTCACCAAACACATACATATTTTTTTTAAACAAAGCCTCTGTGGAAGAATCCAGGTATTTCTTTTGATGTTATATAATGCCTGAGAGTTAAATATAATAATACCTGGCTCTGTCAGTGTTTGTTATTCAGCCCATATCCTGAAGGCTTCTAACCTGATCAAATTTAAATTGGACTAGAGCCTGATATAACATATTAGCTCAAATGCAAAGAACTTGTTTGGGTTTGGTGGAGAACATGTTTCTTAAAAATAGTTTTTTAAAAGTTGGTTGTGATCAGTATAAATTTATATTTAGATTGTTTAGAACTTTTTCATTCTAAAAGAGAATCAAACAAACATTATGATGCTTATCTGGGCCCTCTGGTGGTCTAGTGGTTAGGATGCGGCGCTTTCACCGCCGCGGCCCGGGTTCGGGTCCCGGTCAGAGGAGTCCCCCGGGCAGATGGAGCTCGTCAGCCCTGTAAGGCCATCCATCTAAGAGAAGGTCACTCTAAACAAACCTACGTCCTGAGGCCCTCACTGCCACCGTCCAAGCTTGCTCGGCCCCGGCAGATGAACCTTAGGATTAAAGGGTGGGCTCAGCTCAGCGCACACTGTGTCTCACCTAAAAAATCCACTGCGCAGGCTCGAAGGGCAAAGACCCTTCCCAAATCTTCGTTCGCGAAGACTGGCCATACATACATGATGCTTATCCCAATATTATAACATACTAAGTTTATCTTGAAACAAGTATTTAGTGGCTGCTGTTGCTCAAGACATAGCTATCATCAGAGAAGTCTCATCACTCAAAAAGACTCAAAATCAAATGTTAAAATGAATTTGACAGATTACCAATTTCTCTGTTAAGAAATATGCTCCATTTTACCCTAAAACTATGAAATCTCTTAATCATTGAAGAGACACTTCAGAATATATTCAGCAAAATTCCAAGTGATTATATGTTTCATTGTTTGATTTTCCTGTGATTTATGGCACATAAAGTAAATTGTTAGCTGTTTTCTGATAGCTCTTTTTTGTTTTGGCCACTCTCATTGTTCAGAATCAATGGAGTATCTACTACAGTGACTCAGTATCTAAGGGCTAAGTCCTTTCCAATATGAAAAAAAGCATGACAAGCCCAACACAGGAGGGTTCCCCAGTAACCTAGGGCAAGAAACTTATTTCTTCATTGCTCGGATACAAATGACCCATGAATTCAACTGCTATGGGAAGAATCTCCCCATTGAGTCTCACCTCTGAGGTTTTCCTATTAGCAAAGCTTTCACAATACTTTTGTGATGTTTGCTGTCCTAGTCAGCTGGAAATCACTTGGATGGAGCCTGTGCTTCAGGAGAGTCTCATCGGATACTTTTTGGCATGGAGAGAGACGTTATATACAGAGATAGTTTTGCTATTGTATGTAATTGATACACAGTCACTCACCTGCCACATCTATCAATATTATTTACTCATGTTTACACTATTTCTTTTTTCACAAAAATCCTTAGTTGCATGGAAAAACTCAGGTGATGACTTGTGTGTGAAAGCTAAGGAGAAGTTGGAGCCCTATAAACTGTTCTCACCCTGAATTACTATTTATATTAAATTCCCAATGCACTTTCCCAGTGCACCCTATTCTTCCTCATTCGATGTACAAGAAAAGTCTGAGAGAAAAGGTTGGATTTGTTCAGACTGAACTAATCTAATTTTTGTCTTCAGCTACTTAATTGGTCACTGTAGAAGAGACTGAGTCAGAGTTTTCTGAAAGATATGCATGGTGAAATGATGGGAAATGGACATAAGTCATGGCATGGGAAAATCCAAATAAATATATTTGGAAAAAAAACCTCTTCATTGAGGGTAATTGTATGCTGGGAATCATGATTTTCCAGTGATAATTTGTCTATCATTAGCACATTAATTTTTTTTAAAGCTAGGCAATTCTGACAGGGTTAATTAAACTTGTCTTTACTTGAGAAGAAGGAGGTAAGTATTTTTCTAGTACCACAACTATAAACAAACAGAACCTGTGATCCATGCCTCTATTTTTGAGCAGACAAACTACAAATCTTGATTAGATTGAGCTTCCTACAGGAAGCTGGAATTAAATGAGCAGAGGTCACTGAGAGCCAAAATCGGTAATTTTCTAACCAGGGAAAGATGCCATATCGCTTTACTTATTGACAAACATATAAGGGCTCTATGTCCTGCAACAGTCCTGGAGAACACATATTTGGTTCCAGGTAACTTCTTTAAATCCTCCTTTAGGGGACAACTATTTCTTAGGAAAAAAAAAGAAAAAAAAAAAAGAAAAAGTTTTTCTGACATCTAGCAACTTCTACATCGATAACAGTAATTAAAAACCTAAAATATTTGTAATTGGTACTGTCTTGACAGATGATGTACAGTACATCCTACATTGCAAGATGGAACACAGAGGAATTTGAGCAGTTAGCAGACCATGTCTAAACTACTGTATCCAAAAATTATACATTTCCTGTTCCCATGGGTATAGAATTAACTGTGTGCTCCAAAGACGTGCCAGAAGTGATAGAGCATTAGAGAAGCAACAGTAGCAACCAAAAACTCCCAGATCTCAAAGTCATCCATAGACTCTGTCAGCTACTTAGCTGTGACTTTCATTTTATGGGTTTGAACTCAGAAGAGTTAAGAACAAAAGCTGGTTTTGTTATTCTTTTCTACAGGTAAAGGAAGCATACTCCAGATTCATCCTAGGGAGCTTCCCTACAGATTTGAAGCTGTTGGTTATCCACTTCTGACAGCATCCATGCACCTTAGCTTTGCTTTTCCTGGTTGGTGGTGGGAAATGGGAATTATACTCTTCTGTTCTCCCAGAGCAGGAGAACTATTTCACTCCACATCATAACATCAAGGCTGATCTCACAGCTAAATTATAACCAGATAAGAGTTTATGAGATGCAAATACTAAGTATCAGAATGTTTTGTAATGCATGTTTTCTGATCATAATTGCAGAAAACCCCTTGAAAAATGATATAGTGTATATATTTATTGTTTACTTACTAATATCGTGGGTTCTATTCTGGGCTTGATATGGAGATATCTTTGAAATGCCTATGCTCCTCTTAAAGGTTTCTGTGACATGTAGAAACATATCTATTGAGTTTTATTGCTATATTTTTTCACCGTGCTAAAACACACCTTAAAGCAGAAATGTTTCACTATACAAGAGCAGACATGGCACAGGAACATTTCTGCTGCATTTGTGAACAACAAAGTTTTACCACTCCCTGAAAACATGTTACGTGATTGGATTTTCTACAGAGGGTTGACTAAGAAAGAGGGAAATACGTTCTAAAAATAAAGAACAGTGCTAGAAACTGTAGGGGATAGACTCTGCTCTGGGAGAGACTAGAAGGTGAACCTCTTGGATTGTAATTTATTCCTATCCGGTAGAATGAACTTGGTGTTTTGGACTGTATTCAGACCATTAGCAGTAGTGTCCCTGTTAGTAACACCTCCTATGGTCTGGTCTACAGTGGATCTCCCTGCCCACGCAGATGACATGAATATGTTCTATCAGACAAGAAGAGAGCCTCATAGCTTAGACACCTTCCAGTCTGATGCTCAGTGACCTCCTTAAAGTGCTGTGTGCCATAAAATCCGAAGAGAAATTAGTTATAATGTATTTCATACGTTAAAGAATCTCTTGTGCTTTTCCACAGGCCATTTGCTTTTCTTACACCCCTCCTACTCTTAAGAGTCTCTGTCCCAACTCACATATGCCTCGGGAACAATTCACTCAGTTCCAAAATATCCTGCTCTTTTAGTAGTACAATCTGTTACAGTTGCTGTGAATCAAGCAGAGATTTTCCACTATTCCCTTGTGCTTGCCTGAAACAGCTGCATTATTATCTCCTGATCAGAGGCATGAACGGGGCACAGCAGAAGACTAGATTTGAAAACCACTCTCAAGCCTTAATTTATGTAGAGTGGTCTGCAAGGTCATTGTTTCCAAGCCAAAATGCAATTCCCTGATAGAGCATAATTTATTAGGCTGTTCAGAAATAATAACTGTTTTCAAAAGTCAAAGGTTAGTTCTAATGACTATTTTCTCAGCGTGAGCAAACTAATATTAAGTCTTACATTTTGTAGCATTTTTTTAAAAAAAGTAACATTTGTATGACTGTGATGAGATGATACAGGAGAAGGTAAAAAGATGTATTAGTTGAAATACTTTGTCCTTATTGTGGTTGTTTATCACAGCTGTGTGGATTCTACTGATTCAGTCATACAGAATATTGCCCATGAGACACACGTCAAATAAGTTGGCTCATATATTCTTTGGAGGTTCTAGTTTGAAGTGAATCAATTTCTTTTACCACTGCAAAATAGTTTATCGAAGTGCTCTAAAGGGATATCCAAAACATACTTGGAAGACCTTAAAACCAGTAATTTTCAGCACTCCCTTCAGTGGGGTAGAGAAAGGATATGGATATCAAGTTTCTTCATACAGAGTCAATGGATTGAACTGTCTAGAAAGCAATTTGGGACAGTTAGGAGTTCAGATCTTCTTGAATCATCTGATGAAGCCCATTTCACTCTGATACTCAGAACTCGAAGAATCCTCCTCTTAACTTGGTCCTCTAAGTTAGACACCGTATTTTCCCCTTGCTGACAGTGAATGTGCCTCTTCACCTTGTCCAGGCCCCCGTGAACACCAGTCTCATGCTATTTACTTTGGCATCTCTTCCCACCAAGTGGAAAATGATTATTCAGAAGTAAAATCTACCTGCGATTTAGCAGATAGACCACAAAAGAGGAAAGTGGTGTCACAAAGAGCCATTTCCCATGCCTGTAAGCTTTTATGGATATGGAAATCAGGATGATTTCATATTTCTTCTCTAGAACTTTCTATAGGATGAAAACATTAGTGCTGACTTGCTAAACTTAGTAAAATGTAGTCTTGTTTTAAAGCTAGGACATTATAAGATAGGAATGATTTGATTTCTCTTTACCCTACATGAGTGGTTATTCTGCAGCATTTCATAGCAAGAATAAAATCCCAGGGTATTGCTGAAGTTCTTCGATATCCTCATGGTAGAAATGCATTCGAACAACATTTTCAATGTTGAAAATAGCCACATTTTGCCTCTTTTGTCTTAGAGGATAGTGATATATTTTAATTAGGTCAACATATTATGAGGGGCCTAGATCTGTAATAAGTAATTTAATGTTATTTGCATTTAGAAGCAGTTGGTTATTATTAGAGCTTAAAAAAATTTTACTAAGGCTTTTACTGCACTAGAAGTTTTTTCAGGGTGAAAGAAATATAATTATTTTTTCAATTACACAATATAAATTCCACTTTGTTTCAGGTTCTAACACTATGAGAGAAAAATTAGATTCAAAACATTGCCTACTGGACTGATACATATGTGACCCAGGCAAATGCATTCCCTGAGAACAGCTGAATGCTTCTGTCAGCAAAATAAGTTCATTTTCAAGTAGTATCAGGATGTTGTCTACCTTAGTTTATCTGTCTGCTGGTAACCAGGACAGCACAAATGCTTTTTGACAAGAAAATGTTGGTATTTAGAAATGCAACTTCCCTTTATCTTGGTGCAATCAGGAAGCTCTTGGCACTTTGAATGTGAGTGAGCTTATGAAAATGCCAAAGCAGAGAAGAGAACATATATGTCTAACTTTAGAACCTTGCTTATTCAGTTTTGGCCTCGACTTAGCAGACAGCTTGCAGCAGTTTTAGATGGTATCACCATTCACATCTCGGTTCCTCCACTTAAAATAAAAGGTAAATGTCTTTTAGAGGTTCATGCTGTGATAAAAGAAAAACAAAAAACAAACCCCAAATCAAAAGAAACCCATAATAATAAAAGAATCTATCCATATCTAATAAAAGAATCTATCCAAAATAACACCACCAACGCAGAAAGATTTCCTTCCATGATGGCAATTTGTATTTCCATATATAAAGCCAAGTTCTGCTATTTTTAATCTACTGTTAGGAAGCCATACTTACGCATTAACTAAGCAAGGAAGCACCATGGTTCTGTGAGCCAGAGTTTTTACTTTAGCATGGATCTTTTAAAACAGCACAGAATCTATTTCTCCAACAGAAATGTCCTTTGGAAACATGACCCAAGAAAGGCTGCAGTTTGGTGTCAGTCCCTGGCAAACTCATCCTGCCTCTTGTGAATGTCATAATATGTTACTTAATAGTGAGAGAAAAAGAAAAAAAAGAATATTGAGGAAGAGACAATTTACCAAAATTATTTTGAAGATTATTAAAGTGTGTTAGCATGTAGCATTAGAAATGAATGTGTCTAAAATTCCACCTTTTATCTTCTGTTTTTTGTATCGTGCTTATCTGTGGTAAGTGGTGGATCTCTGAGGACTTGTTGGAGTTGAGCTAGTTACCAACAGTCAAATGTGGGGATACAACTGCATTCACTGAGACATGCTGCTCTGTTCTATCGCAGTGAATAGTGTGCAAGAACACAACACCCAAGCTCCTGATGGTGACCCATCTTATTCTGGATATTCATATACTTACGTGACA
Organism: Chiroxiphia lanceolata; assembly: GCF_009829145.1. Taxonomy (NCBI): domain Eukaryota; kingdom Metazoa; phylum Chordata; class Aves; order Passeriformes; family Pipridae; genus Chiroxiphia; species Chiroxiphia lanceolata. Next base: position 30,221,947 of record NC_045671.1, read on the forward strand.
TGAAGATCTATCAATTCTTTAATAAATGTTTGACATTATATTTTTGGCAGTGATTTTCTGAAAGAGTTTCTCTGGGTTCTGATTCACTTGGGTTTTGGTCCATTTGTGTTTTCCAAAGCCATAAAAATATTAACTATGATTTATCTAAAGGCATCTAAAGATATGAAAAATATTTGTCACTTTTAAATATGCCATTATAGTACCTCTTCATAAAACTAAATTAAATTTCACCATAGTACACAGCTTTCATTGGGTTGCATTTGTATTTCTCAGTTTAAGAATATTTTCCTATATTTTCTACCTGTTTAGGAGGTGATTGGAAACTATCAAATTATATTATAACTATGAGAGTTCGACATTCATCCTGTTTCACACTGTGGGAGACCATGCTCTTGAAGGCAAAAATCTTTCAATGCAAAGACCTCAACAGAAGAGCACAGATTTCCAACAGCTGCACTCCTGTAATTCTATAAGTCAGTATGGACAACCAGAGGGCAAAATGTGCATGATTCTGCCTGTCTAACTGACCAGACTATTTACTGTTCCATGAACCACTGCACAAAAAGTTTCAAAGATCAGTTTGGCAGTCACAGGTGTTCAAGGCACCACAGCCGGAGCGCTGCCCTGGTAGGGTGCACTCCACCACTTCTGCCTTAATCCATCATTTTTGCTGATGTGACACTTCAAAATCTTGTAGGTGTTTTCTGTAATATTCCTATAAATCTTTAACTAATGGAAAGAGTTGTCAAGGAAACAAATTTTTCAGATCACTCTATTACCCAAGAAGGTAAATTTGTATAGCCTGAGAGATACACACTCAAGGTGAATCCCAGTGCTTTCTCTGCAACTGTAGTTACTGAGAGCATACACCCACAAACTTTTTGCTCCTTTCTGAGAAATATCTAACTAGTGCCAGCATCTACACACTGTAACTTTGTTGGGCTGTGTGATTCAGGACATTTAGATCATCCTATTCTTCATTAGTTTTGTGTCTTTGAAAAAAACCTGTTTCTCTTCTCTCCTCTTCCTCCACTTAATAAAAGAAAATGCAGGATGAGTTTTATATACCTGACTTTCTGAATTATGTTGGCTTCTGCAGCTAAAATCCCATGGTTAGTAAATCATAGAATGATTTGGGTAGGAAGGGCCCTCTAAAGTTTATTTAGTTTAACCTCCCAGTAATCAGCTGGGACATCTTCAACTAGACCAGGTTGCTGAGGGTCCAGTCCAGCCTGACCTTGAATATTTCCAGGGATGAGGCATCTACCACCTCTCTGATCAATCTGTTCCAATGTTTTGTCATCCTCATCATAAAAAATTTATTCCTTGTATTTAGTCTGTATCTACCCTCTTTCAGCTTAAAGCCATTAGCCATTATCCCTATAGCTACAAAACCTGTGAAGGGACTTCGAAAATTCAGAAAAACTCGAGGTTCTAATACTGAAACTATCAAATTGCTTTATATGTAGCACCAGCATTCTTATTTGGCAAAGACTCACTGTTTAATAGAATTTAATAATTTAAATGATATAATCAAATTAAGGCTCATCATGGGAAAGTGCTCAACACAGAAGAACTCAGTGGAAGTGGGCAATTGTTTTGAAAAATTAATTTACAAGCAAGCAGTTCCTGATTTGTGCCAGAAAAAAAAAAATGAACTAGCAAGCAAGCTCGAAGGTCACGACTTTTAATGTCCACATTCCTTCTACTCCATATGATCTATTTCAATGATTACAAAAAATTTTGATTTTTCTTTGATGTCTGTATTCTCTGTGGGCTTTATATTGTCTGTCTTCAGCTTCACAAAGTTGAAAGATATTTTCAGTTTCTTAAAAAAAGAAAAACTAAAATCAAATAAAATGAAAGTTTATTGCCAGGTGGATTTTCCCTCACTGAGTTCCCACAGCTCTAATTTTAAATCCTGACAAAGTTCCCTGCAGAAATATTGCAGATTATTCTATTAAACCAATTAAAAAGTGATGAATGTTGCCGTCTACCTCCTTTCTCGTCATCTTACAGAGGATTTTGGATTGCCATTATCTACATCCCTTCTTCTATGACTGTTTGGCTGCAGAACACTGTGACAGGGTTTAAATCCCCTGGCTTCCCTCTTTCATTCTGCTCTTGGACAGTTATGCAGACTTCACAGATTTTGCATCACAAAGAGCGGATGTGAACCCTTGCTTTTCACCCGGTCAGCTGCCCTAACTGCGCAGCAGTCTGTCCCAAACATATAGTTCTATGCATAGACTTTTGTTATGGCAACAACCGTTTGTGAAACCAAGCTTGAATGACTTAGCTTGAGCCTAACGAACATGTGATTCTGATGCTAGATTCCAAAACCAGAGAGTTTGTTTGTTCATGGAAGTCAAAGGGAAATTTAACAAGTCCTTGGAGAGTTAACTCCTAAAACCTTCTTCCTCTCTCCAGAAAAACTCACAAGTATCTTGTCTTCATTAGGACAACAATATTAAATATTCATTTTCCTAGCAGCCACTGAGTGACTTCTCAAAAGGCAGATGAATTTTTGTGTGCTGTTGCTGCAGCCTCATGGAGCAGTGGCTTCTTCAAGTAAAACAAAACAACATCAATTGCAGTGAATTTAAGGCTGGGCCATGGGAAAGTTTAACTGCCTGGAAAGTAGACAAACTAAACTTTTTTAAGGCTATCCCTTTCCTGTTAAAATAAAATAAAATAAAGTAAAATACATTCTGTAGCACAAACCCCCTCCAACTCTTGCAAGTCTGGTAAGTACAGTAAGAGACAGTAGTCCCTTATCCTTTCTCCTGGGACTCACCTGCAATTCCCAGAGTTCACAGCCACAGACCACTTAACTCTAGATGTTGGCAGCATCCAGAAGGCTGTCTCATTGGTCTGCATGAGTCTATCTAATACTACCTGGGTTTTGCAATGTCCAGGTGATCCTTTGGGCCTCTGTTAAAGCATCCTGGATCCCTTTCCCCACCCACGGCGTGGGGTGGCCCAGTTCTAGTTCCATTTCCATCTGAAGAAACATTCCGACGTCTTGAAGGATGGGGAAAGGGAACTCCAGGGGTTTTCTCAGGGGTTTCTTCTGACCCTGAGGCTGGAGGGGAGAGGTGCCCTCCCCTCCCCCCACGCGCGTGGTCCCATGGCCGGCACAGAAAGAGCACACTGGGCGTGGAGAGGAGGCAAGAGGGCGTTTATTGTTGGGGATGTTACATTTTATAGGGTTCAGGAGGATTCACAGAATAACCAATTAGAAGTCTCAAGGGGCTTACAGGAACACCCAATCACAGGAAGGGGTTAACAAAGGCCAATGGGAAACACCTCAGGACACCTTCCCAGGACATTCCTGAGATAACATTACCATGGGGGGTGTTGGGAAGAAGAAGCATGTGTTTGCAAAGAGACCACCAAAAGCCATTTTAAGACATGTTTAAACAGCAGTTTTCCCATATAATTCAGGTTTAGTGCTACACTGGTAGGCATCAGATTTGAATACTCAGGCAAGGAGATTTTACCTGCTTCTGTTTTGTTGTATTCTGCACACAATCCCAGATCCAAATTTCAGTGTTCCCTAAACACAACATTGGATAGTAAACCTGGACTAGGCAGGGTCTTTCAAAACCACAGACCCTGAAGGGAACTCCTTCCTGCCATCTTTCCCCAGTGAGAGTACAGAGAGAGCATTAAATCTTCTGTGAGAAAAAGCTCTGAGAACAGATCACAATTTTTGTCTGGCTGCCCATTAAGGGCTGATGACTCCTATTTCCCTGTTAGAGAATCAAATGTTTCCTTTTTAGGTCAAAGCCACTACAAAGTATAACTCTTAATGGCATTGTCTCAAAAGAAGATTGTAGATTACCAGAGGTATCTGGGTATAGGTATGCTCTCAAAAGAGTGATATATGCTGGTATCCATGATGGCAGTTGCTTGTCATCTCAGCAACGAAGATAGGATATTTCCTGATATAGACTATTTACATTTACATAATTGTGATTTAAATTTATTCATTAATTTATTAACTATTCATTATCTGAAGTTAGAAGAATATGATAATATGCTTTGACCTCAAATCTGAAAGTAATACTAACTTCCTGAAGGACTTTCTAATGTTGTATACATATATTTATATGATCATGCATATATTTATTATACAACCTTGAACAAAGCCCCACCCTTCTATCATAAATGTGAAGCAAAGACAAATTGAGACTTTGAAAGTTAATAGGGAGAAACTAAGAGATCTTAGACCTGTCCATTTGAGATCTGTTATCAGAGACTATCATAATTGAGTTTATGTAGGCAAAAGCAATCTGATATCTTAATATAGGAAAAAAAGTATCACAGCTATTCAAGACAAAACATTGTTGGACACAAACTAGAGGCTTTGGAAAAAAATTGTGGAGACATATTCAGCCTACATTTTTTTCAGCCTCTCAGAACAGTGCCTAACCAGTGAATTTTTAAAAGCTTAGACAGGATCTTTATACAGCCATGGGACAGTCTGGCTACTTGAAGAAGCTCAAGCTGTATCAGAAGGTAGCATCTAATACTCAGGAAGCTTATGTTACCTCTGCCATGTTTCCAGGACAGTTATGGATAAGACTCATGAGCAAAACTGACCACTTTCTTCGGTCCTTTGGATCCTTTTCACCACTCCAAAAAGAAAGTCTAAGACCCTTCCATTCCTGTAAAAAGTGTATCTGGTGACTAAGACAGTAGGGAATGTTTTCATCTTTATTTTGATAATGGATTGCATTTTTATTTCAAATGTCTTAAACAAGGCACTAGCAAAGATATGCACCCTTGTCTTAGATGATACAGGTAGAGAGGTTGGAAACCTGGTACATAACCTAAATATAAACCTGAGTTCTTGGTCAAAACAGTAGGGTGCTATGTCCAGCATAGCAGAAATGTTTATTCACCTTAATTAGCAACTGAGCAGGCAGTCTGACTTACTACCATACTGAAGTATGTTACCAATCTCACAGGAAGGTCTATGAAGTTTAGAGTTCGTGTAACTTTGATAAAATCAGCCTACTGATCCTGAATGTAATGTAGTTTCAGAAAAATATGAGCAACTTGAAAACGTTCAAATGACACAATGCAACATAAAACATCATTCTGGAGTATAGGTGTCTATATTCCTTGTTGAATATTTTTTTACATCACATGGATATTGAATAAGGTCAAACATCTTTGAGACTGTACCGGCACTGGCTGTGGTAGAGTTAAATTCCTCCACAGCAGCAAATATGGGGCTGTGCTTTGTATTTGTGCTGGAAACAGTGTTGGTAACACCGGAATGTTGTCATTATCACAGTGTTTGCACAGAGCCAACGCCTTTTCTGCTTCTCATCCCACCACCCCAGGGAAGAGGCCTGGGGGTACAAGATGTTAGGAGGGGGCTAAACCATGGCAGTTGACCACAGCTTCCATCAGGGATATTCCAATCCATATGGCATCATACTCAGCATATAGAACTGAGGGAAAGAAGGAGGAAAGAGAGTGAGACATTCAGAGTGATGGCATTTCAGTGTGACATTCAGAGTGATTGTCATTTCTTACATGTGATTGAGTTGTGCTCTCCTCAGGATGTCTGAAAACTTACCTGCCCATGAGGAGTGGTGACTGAATGAATCCTTTGTTTTGCTTTGCTGGGGTACCTGGCTTTTACTTTCCCTATCAAACTGTCTTTATCTCAGCCAATGGTTTTTCTTGCTTTTACCCTCGTGATTCTTGCCCATGTTCCTCCAAGAGGGAGAGAGCAAGCGATTGTGTGGGGTTAAGTTGCCAGCTGGGGTTAAACCATGACGTGAACTTTGGTTGATACTGGGACAAAAATATCTGTGCACTTTTGGCTACATTTCACATCTGCTCTCTGATATAAGTGGCAGACAGAATGTAACTCTAGACCACCATTGGAAAGCTGCTGCAGTGGAGTGATTGGTCCAATCCCGGAATTCTAACTCCAGCAGGGGCTGCAAACAGGTTTTTCTATATAAGGTATACATAGTATTTCTAGATAGTTCTCTGTTATCGGTGCTCTGTATGGTACTTAAAAGCAAGAATTCATTAAAAAAAACAGAGAGAAGGAAATATGCCATACTTGGGTAAATCTGCTTTTAACAGGTTAGGGCTGTAAGTCATTTCCCCTCTTCCACTAATGGAGGTATTTGCCTCCCTCCACTCTGTAGGCTCCTTATCTGTCCCATTACCACTTTCATGTTTCAGCTTTCCTCACCCTTCACATCTCATCAGTCTCACAGGCCTATTCATTGCTATTTTGACACCTGGAGAAACCTGCCTATTTCTGCACACAATTTTGCATTTTCAGACCAACCTGGTTTTGTTGCTGGCTGTAGGGCTGTGCAGTCCTCTAGACATCTAGATGTTTCACAGTTCAGATGCGCACCATGTATGCACACAGAATCCCTTTAGTGCATATGCTGTGAGAGTCGGTGAGGTCCACATCAGTCTTGCCATCTGCAACACAGATCTCACTTACTCACATATGAATCAGCTGTCCAGGAAAAGTGAAGAGATCATTTTACAGTCTCTTATAGATTTGTATCAACAAAATTGACTAGAAGAACTGACAAAAAGGGATGGAAAATTCCACATGAGTTTATGTTGAAATTTCATTTTCAGCTAATCTTTGAAAAATGTACTAAAAAATTAATTGCATAGGCAGAGTATGCATAAACTTTCTAGCCAATTCTAAACAGGTTCTCACAGGAATAATATTTGCCTTCTACATGCAGGAAATATTTCTGTTCCAAGTGTGTTTCTATCTACTTTGCCCGTGGGGCAGAACTAAAAATAGATATCAAAGACAGTTTGTTAAGGCAAAATTGATTGCTTCAGCCTTACCTCTGAGTCCTCACAAGCAGCAGAGTTAACCATTTTTTGTTCTTTTCCCAGTAGAAGTCTTTCAGTTACCTCTCTGCTGTTCCTTCACTAGAAACTTCTGTATAAAACTGTGCTGGTTTAAAGGTAAACCAGCAGGGGAAGATGAACTCAACCCAAAAGAGAGATTATAAGTCAGAATAACAATTTAATAAAATAAAACAATAAGTACGATTATACAGACAAACAATTGGTTTTAACCCACAAAACCAGAATATATAACCCAGCACTCTGAGGCATGAACAGAGTGGTGTTGTTTGGGCCCCCTGAGTCCAAAGTAAAGGGAGAGCAGGAAAACCTGTTGGTGAGAGTGCTGTTGCAGTCTGATCAAAAATGGTGATTGCAGTCCGGTCGAGGGTGATGGTTGCAGTCCAGTTGAAAGTGGTGGTCCGCAGTCTGGTTGAAAGTGGTGGTCTGCGGTCTTCCTCTGGATCCCATGAGTGGTTCCAAAAGTCCCAACACTCCAAGATTATATATTCTCCAGTTCAGGCAGGAATGCTCAGTACTTCCCTCAGGGCAGGGGGTTCCTCAGTGGGCCTGAGGACAAAAGCACCCTTCTATCTCACAGGCCTCTTAGCACCTAGTTTGTAGCCTGATGAGTCAGGCTACTCTGGGCAGCAGGTGCAAATAATCTATTGACAACAGTTTCTGGGAAATGGTATGGAAGGCTATAGAATACACAGTTTTGGGTTACACCCATCCAGTGATGAACTGGGCCCAGCTCTTCTAACTAGGACAAAAACATAATAACTTTGTGAAGAGATCTCATCTACAAGAGCTTCATCTTTGAGGTGATGTTTTGTAATGACACGAAGAAGCTGAAGAGACCCATTTATACAAGAATACATATAGCTTTCAACTAAACTCTTGACCTACAGTTTTGTCTGAAAACTAAGGGTACATCTCATCCATTGACAGCAGCATTACCTTAAAAATTATAGTACAGATAACTGAATTAGCCTAATTTCAACAACCATCTCCCGTGGAGCAGGGTTATTGACAAGTCAGCGCTGATCTACAAATTCTTGCTGTGAACTTGCTTGGTTCTCTCAAAGTGTCTGTCAAAGGACATTTTACAATACAGTGCAATTAGCTGAGTTTCCTTTAACATAAACAATTTTAATTTGACCACGATTTCATACCATGTCACTCCTTTGTACCTCTGCCTTGATTTTCAGCTTTTGTAGTTTAAACTCTGCTGATAACTCAGCCCCATGCAGCTGTTTACTCACACTCAGTGGGGTGGGGAAGACAATCAGAAGGGTAATAGCAATAAAATTCATGAGCTGAGATAAAGACAGTTTTAGAGGGAAAGCAAAAGCCACACACACAAGCAAAGAAAAACAAGGAATTCATTCCCCACTTCCTGTGGGCAGTCAGGTGTTCAGGATCCCCAGGAAAGCAGCATCCATCGCGCCATCAATCTGAATGTTGCCTCTTCCTCCTTCTTCCTCCAGCTTCATATGCTGAGCATGACACCACATGCGAATTGTCATATTGCCATATGAGAATCATGGAATTTGGTCAGTTGGGGTCAGCTCTCTCCCCTCCCAGCTTCTTGTGCCCCCAGGCTTCCTTACTGGTTGAGGAGCAGAAAAGTCCTTGGTTCTGTGTAAGCATTGTTTAGTGATAATGAAAGCATTCTTGTATTATCAATACCTTTTCCAGCACAAATACAAGACACAGCCCCATATTACTTACTATAAGGAAAATTAACTCTACACTAGCCAAAAATAGCAAATCAACATTGATACAGAATCAAAGTATGAAATGTCCTCACTGGTGAAAATGAATAGTCAGTGGCACTTCAAATCTCTGCAATTTTCTGCTTTCAAGAGCCCCATGTTTCAAGACCTCTCTTTTCTAGTGGAAGATCTCCAAGTGCCTTCCCATTCAATAAAACATTCTTCAACAAAGTATGGAGCACAGCTTGAGCCAGCTTTCCATCATTTTTTGCTTGTAGTTGTTTAAGGAATTATCATGTGGTACACATTAAGCATCCACTTTTGCTCTTAAAGTCAAACTAAATCATCTTCTTGAAGACATTTTCTTGGCTCAAGAAAGTTTAGGCCACCAAGTGGGTTCTGGGCTAGAAGCATAGACTGTAAAATGGTGTATAATTTGACAGGAATGGTAAAGTTCAATGCCATTAACAAATACAGACTACAGACCATTAAGCATTTTTCTTTTATTAATTCTCTGGCAACAGAGCAAATCTATTACTCAGAATTGAACTAATTCCGCGTTTATTAGATTTTGTTTTCAGGCTCAAGTATACATTAATAGCGAAACTTTAAGTCCTGCCTAAGCATTCTGATGGTTCCCAACAACATCCTTCTCTCTGAATTGGACTGTTGAGTGGACTGTTGGATAAGGAAATGGTTGGATGGTCACATCCAGAGGGTAGTGGTCAACAACTCAGTTATGATGGACATCAGTGACAAGTGGTGTCCCTGGGGGGTCCGTACCGGGACCAGTGTTGTTTATTATCTTCATTAATGACGTAGATGAAGGGATCGAGTGCACCCTCATCAAGTCTGCAGATGACACCAAGCTGAGTGGTGCCATTGACACACTTGAAGGATAGGATGCCATCCAGAGGGATGTGGAAAAGCTTGAGACCCATGGGAACCTCATGAGGTTTGACAAGACCAAATTTAAGGTCCTGCATCTGGGTTGGGGTGACCCCCAGTATCAACACAGGTTGGGGCATGAGCAGATCGAGAGCAGTTCTGGTGAGAAGGACTTGAGAATGCTGATGGATGGGAGATTGGACATGACCCAGCCATGTGCACTCACAGTGCACAAAGCCTGTGTCCTGAGCTGTATTATTATTTTAGTTGCTAGATCTCGGGCTACGGATCGGGAGATATATATATATATATATAAATATTTATTAATATATATATATAAAATATATATATATATTTTATTTTAGTTTTGTTCCTTTTTTCCCCCTTCCCTTTCCCTTTTCCTTGTGAAATTATATATATATTTCAATTGTATATAACTGTAACATAAGTGTAAATATATTTATATATATTGCTTTAGCTGTCTCTCTCTCGTTTCAGTTTTCTTGGTTGTTTTTTCCCTCTTCTCCCTGACGTTTGGTGGAGTGGAGAGGAATTGTGGTAAGATTTGGAGGCTTGACAGGGAGCCAGCTTCAAACCATATCAGCAGTTTTCTTGCTAATCAAATTTCACTGCGCTAATGAAAAAAGGGCTTAAACAAAAGGAGGGCTACTACAGTAGGCAAATACAGATCCAAGCCAAATGGCAGGGCACCATCATCAAATACAGTATGACAGGCAAACCCTTCTATGGAAGAATAATAATAAAAGTACTCTTTGTATGAGAGTTTAAAAATAATTATCTGATATCTGAGTTTCTCATGCGGGCAAGGAGGTATTGCAAATTTTCCCCCAGCCTCAATATGCACAACATTGCCAGAAGACCCTTCCCTTCGTAATTTATTTGGAAAAAAAAGAAAGAATATTGGTTTTTCAAATGCTTTCTGATCTTTCTTGGTTCAGGAATGATATGGTAACAGATAACCACTTGCAAAGTATCTTATTAAGACAGGAAAACTGAGAAATCAAATAAAAATATGCACCCTTGTACAAAATAATTGCCACAAAATAATTTTTATGTCCATATCCCATACAGCCAACTACAGTGTTGATTGAATTTCCGTCATAAGAAACATCTTATTGTGTCAGATCAATGATTCATTAGCATCCAGTGCTCTTCTTCTGACAGCAACAATAGATGATGCTGTTTAGGAAAAATATATGATCCTAATTGCTGCCAGTGATTGATTCTCTCATAATTCCCCTGTAATATGATTTGAGATATTAAAGGGAACATTCATTTTGGACCTATTGTCCAGGATTTTCTCTTAGAGACTTGAAAAAAAAAGTCTGTTCTAAGTCAGCCTCTATAAGTCAGCCTGTATGTGTCACTACAAAGCTGTTTTTAAAAACTCTTATATACATATGCATATATGCATATTTATATATGTATATATATGTTTGTAAGTATATTCTGAATAGACCTCCACAGTATCTATATGCCCAAGAACGGTATATTAGAAAAACAAATAACTTGTTTGGCCATTTTCTATTGTAAGTGCCACACTATTTAAAGCAGAAGCAGCTGGAATTGTTTAAAAGATGTATAATATCTCACAGGTACCGTTGCCTTCAGCATGATATCAATCAATTGTAGGATAATAAAAGGGCATGTGTCACAACTGGCAGGTCTTCATTTGAGTGTCTTTGAAACGAGATCTGAAACTGTGCTACTGCTTTAGTGGTTGAAATTCCTAACTTGACAAGGCAGCTGAAAATAATCCTTCAGAGAGCAGCCATTAGTACAGGCTCTCACTTTACCCACAGATTTTCAAGGTCACTCAAATATTTAGAAGCATGCTTTTTTTATTTCTTGAAGTGAAAAGTCAATCTCCAAAGCTATCCCCCGCACCTAGAGTGCTCTCAATGAGGAAAAATATGGAATCAGAATAAAATGTTAAGAGGTGAACTAAGACAGTTTCTATACCTGACAAAACTTTTGCCTGGGAACATGTAAAATCTGTTGCAATATTTTTTTTTTACTTTGCATGAATAGTCTTGTTTCAAAATAAGAAGATGTCTTGCCACTACGAGACGTTTCCTTAGATTTCCCTATTTAACACTTAAAAATATTTTTTTCGGTAGAACTACATTTTCATGGAAATAAACACTAACAACCCCACATCAAGTTTCTCTTGCAATAGTTTTACTAACTATACAGCTACCATGAAAGGTGCATATAGAAAGGGCAGTATATAGAAAGCTGTATATAGAAAGAAAATTATCCTCACCAGAGGAGAGGAGAGGTCAGGAGCTCTTTCAGCAGGTTCACGGAGGGATATACATGAAGAGGCAGAAAACGTGTCAGAAGGCTCATTAGAAAAGCAGAAAATTCAGAATGAGTCAGAAAATCACCAAAGCCCTGAACTACCAATGTCCTATTAGCAGCAAGCATCAAGGTTTTATTAATGTTACTATTCTGTTCAAGTCAGATGCCTTGCGCTCCTCAAGGCAAAGTTATTAGCTATTACAACTGAATCTAATGACTTTCTGCCACCAAAACCAAAAAGCTCCTTTTCTTACCACTTTACTCTGTAGTTCAAGCCAATGTTCCTAGTCCTTGCCTGGCACCCCCTCTTGCACTGCACAGCCCCCCGGTGAGCCAGATCGCATTGCTATTGTAACACAGAGGTGACCCAAAGCAGATCTTTGCTCCTGGGTTAGACAGATAAATCAGCTTACAGCTCAGCTGACCACATGCTAAAATCTGTGCAAAGATGAGGATGGGGCCGCACAGCAGGAGTGAGGGGACTGAGAAAGAGGGAAGGGCTTTTTTCTTCTTGGCAGCAGTGAGCCGTGAGTTTGGCCCAGACGTACCACCTAATCACCCCAGGGGCTTTAACTCTGCAGTTGCATACTTCAATAAGGCCAGACCAAAGCATATAAAAGTCATATATCATTTCCCCTACCAAGAGCAAAAAGTCACATTCTAGGGTAAAAAATAAACACATTTTAAAATCATGTACTCTTTTATGGACCTTTTGAGAGTATGCTTTTCATTCTACCAGTTCTTGTTTTTCTACCAACATCAAGAATGAGCTAATAGAAACACAAAACAAAACAAAAGCAAGCCTTACACAAGCATTGAGAAACCAGAGTTTTTGTTGAGTTTTCTTTTTTTTTCCTTTCTTTTTTTTTGGTTTGTTGTTGTTATTGTTGTAGTTGTTGTTGTTGGTTGGTTGGTTTGTTGGTTTTTTGTTTATTTGTTTTGTTTTGTTTTGTTTTAGGATCATACTAAGTATCATGAGACCTATGATAGAATGCAGTTTACAAGAATGCTCTTTCTACCCTACATTACTTTCCATCAAATAAAGCAAGACAAATATTTTTTCAGTGCTGCCCTCGCCCAATTACTGGGTACTGCCCTACCCAATTAGGCTGAAGAAAGTTTTACCTCCTATTATCATTTGACCAGGACAGATAATTCTGTAGAAAGAAGTTCAGAGGAGAAGGAATAAGGGTTTGTTTCTTCTGCACATCCAGCTTCATACAAGTCACATTATTATAAAAGCATACACTAATATACAGTTATGATGAGTATACAGTGGAATTGCTCCTGATTTACAGCAAACAAATGAAAATTAAGCCTATATCTTTCAGGGGAAATCAAATATCAGTATGTTTTCCTTTTTAGATAATCTCTTTTTACATAACTTCCAGATGGTGAATGATTGTTTGCTAGGCTAGACTCATCTTAGACAACAGCACTAGTTCTTAATTACATCTTTGGACACAGTGTATTGAAGTGGAGGAAATGAGTTAAAGCTAAAAATCATTTATTGGATGAAGCATTTAGTATGAGACTGCAGACAATTACAAGAATGTCTGCTTCTGGACTGAAACACAGAATTTCTCCATTAGCTCAGTGACAGAGAAATGGTCTGAGAAGAGAGACAGCACTACTTGTCTCTCATAGCATGATTTTCTCTTTAATTAGCAAAATATCAGCACAACTGAAGTGTGCTTTCAGTGACTTTACCCTCAGTGAACCCTTGGTACTAGCAGTTAAGAAATTATACCACTGAACACAAGACATTTTACATTGTAATTTGCTAGACATAAAATGTATTTCAGACCCAAGGGTTTAATAACCTTGGAGTTTCGAGATTCATTTTCATGTAGACCCTCAAGGCAGTGAAACTGAAGTTCATGGTATATTTATGACTTTCTGCACATGAAATCTAGTTTTTAAAGTGGTTTTTCAAATTCACAGATTTAAATTTCTGTATTTATAATGATTTGAGCATCTCTAGTTTACAAAATCTGAGGCCGATTCAACATTTAGGTTAAGGAATACAAGATATGAAGTGATTTGTGTAGCTGCAGACAGCAATACCATGCTACTTTGTTCATACAGTTTTAAAAGCTCTACTTCAAAACTGGTAAATTAATTATCTCCGCCTCTTTTTTAGGAGGCTATTTTAGATGTAGTGTCTAAAATCACTCTTATTTCCTGGCCACATTAAGTCACAGGCAGTTAGTAAGTTGCACAATTTAAGATTAGATTTGGTTACCTAATTCCATTTCATAAGTAGTGAAGATGCACATGCACAAAGCAAATTTCAGTAGCACTAAAAACAAAAGCTTAAGGAACAAGGGGCAGCCCTTAAACAACAAAATATACAGTCAAGGAATCAATACACACAGGAAATACAGGGCGTGAAGGCAAGCAGTCAATAATTCAATCATTAATTTCATTTTTTGTTCCAACTATTGGTAGCAGTTTTAGGAATGACTGACTCAAAATAATCTTAGTTGTTAGATGAACCTCTATAAATTAGCATAAGGACGAGCAAATTTCTTAAAGAAAAAAAATAATTTTGAAAATGTTTCTGGATGTATTTTATATATATGTCTAGCAGATACTTATGTATAGAGGGATGTTCAAAACTGAGCAGATGTCATCTGTACCTTTTTCAATGTCAGAGGGAGCAGGATGGGTCTTCCCCTTGAGCAGCTCACACAGCATATTTGTTCCCATGTGCAGCA